>NC_090441.1:158995039-159622499 GCF_031143425.1 Pleurodeles waltl
CTCATAGGGACTACTCCAGAGAGCGTAAAATATTATTGTTGGATCTACAGGTTCGGAAGAGAAGCAGTCATGATGGAGGTAAAAGGATTAAAGACCATTGGAGCAATCATCAACATATCTTCACATAAGGAAAGAGGGTGAGGAGAGATTGTGGAGCCATTCTGTGGGAATAATATAGTTGCGAATGGTGTACTTCAAACATGTTCCCCATAGTTTTATTGGCGTTTCACTTTTTGTTGCTTTTTATGATACCTCCTCTAAATAGTAAAGGAATTTGAAAAAGCACAATCCTCATTTCCGTGTGTTTAATAGGATTGTAACTTTACTCCACTTTATCTAGGAAACTGTAGACCAAAAGGAGAGGGTTGGAACGTATGTTAAAAAGGACAGGTAGTAGTAGGGATAATGACATGTGGAGATATTATCCCCGCCCCAAGAAACAGTTAACTGTGGTATACAGGATAAATGTGTGAATAATAGTCCTCAGTGACAGGTAACAGCAGAGATCATGACATATGTGAATATTGCAACACAGGAGGATGATGGATTGAGTGCTGAAACTTTTCAAACACTCACCCACCATCATGGATCTGGGTTGAATCCATTGTTCTTTTGCTCAACATGCCACCCCAGTTGAGACCCAGCCATATGCAAATCAGTCTTGACCCTGCTCCCCATGGGAACAGTCCAGCCCGAACTGTCAGGGCAGCTCCTCCCTGGACCGGAAACAAGCATCCTGGGACCGGTTTCGGGGTATCACCCCTCATCAGCCAGACTAGCTTCAATCCAGTGGCACAGTGAGCAAGGGACCCACGTCTGGGCATACCCTGGCCACTTAGGGCAACTTTAGCAACACAGAAGGATGATGAATGGAGTGCTGAAACTTTTTTAAACACTCACCCCCGTCACAAATCTGGGTTAAATCCATCATTCTTTTACTCACCGCAAATGCTCAAGCGAATATTGCCCCACTCTCCTACGGCTAAGGCGTGATCCTCCCATTTCAACGCTATGTTATTGTTGCATCGTGGTTATGCTGTGATTATTGACCGCCCCCCCCCCCCCCCACTACCCATCCTCCCTTGTCAGCACAGGGAACATTAGTCACCTTCATAAATATGGCCTCTCCCACTTTTGAGAACAAGGAAGAGAACTGAAGGTTACCGGGGAGCCTGGTAGAGTGGCTAAGTTGCTTTGCTTGGCAGCAATACACTTGGGCTCTAACTCTAGCTTCAGTACCTGATGGGCAGGTGTGTGACTGGGATTTGTCAAATATTTGCTACTGTAAATGTTTAAAATGTTAACAGTGATCACCTTTCTGACCTCTCTGTCTATGTATCTATGTATAACCATTCTGACCAAATGTACCCCCCCGTGACCCTGTACAGCGTTTATGGTAAATCTCTTCCATTTATAAATAAATAGATTTAAATATTGTTTTGTCTTTTCAAGGAGCTGCAAGAGGGGTGACCCTGTCTATAATGTGATTTCCACACATTCTCCATCCCTTTGCACAATTGTGAAACTGCATAGACCATTGCGTGGGGAAGGATATTGTCCATACTCCCCCACCCCCTATTCTGCCCTGATATGTTTTACAGTGACAGGTAAAAAGATGGATTTACTGTCTCCATCCTTACAGAGCTGTGCTGTGCCAATGCAAGAGGTAGGGTGTTGGCCATGTCAGCAGTTAATAACTGTGACTTTGATGGACGATTAGCATCAGGTGAAGTAAATATGATTCATGTTGCACGCCATCACTTGGATGCAAAACAGTGAAAGTGCTGCAGAAATAACTATGAGAGAAGTCCTAGGATAAAAGAAACCGGTTACTTATAAACCAGGATACCACGATTTCTCTGTCTTTCAAATTAGGAATACTTTATCCCTCCAATTCAAGGATTTAGATAGGATTTAAGGTTATTTAAGTTTTGAGTGTCGGATCTTTTCTAAATAATTTAAGCAACGTCTGATGCTTGCATTTGGGTGTTTTGCATTTCTAACATGACATTTTGAGATCTAGTTTTTGGGATGATGTAAAATAGGATGTGTCATCTCAAACACCATCTCACCCACCTGGGCAGCTTGGAAGAGTTGAGAGTGTGAACATCTCTGTGTTGCTGTGCACTGAGCCAGGCACCAGTTCGCTCAATGTCAAACAATTACGAGGGCCAAGGAATGACTCCAAACACACTCAGGCTCGCAGAGGCAGTTCTGTTCACAGAGTGTGTTGTACAAGAGCACTCACTGATCCCCTTTTCATTGGTGAAGAATCGTTTCTTCTGTGGTGTCACCCTCAGGGGAACCAAATCCTGGTATCATGGTCACATGGACGACAGCGCATCTTTACTGGTGGGAGATTGAGTGTTTCCCACCATATGTCCCTACTTCTGGACACTGCTAAAAAAGTGGAGTGACACCTACATCTTCAGTTAGAATCCTGTGTAATTAACAATCAATCCAGGTTACTACAATCAAACGGAAGGTCCAGAAGTTATCCATACCTTCATAGATCCATTTACATCCTCTCCATCCCAGGAGCGTGCACAAGAACACGCCACACAGGGAGCTTGTAACCAACGTCTTTATTCATCAGCATACAACATTCGAAATGAAACTTCTCATTATCTCATAATCGTTAATAACCACAACTTAACACCTCCCAAATGATTACATCATTGGGTCCGTCCAGGGCTGCGGGGTCCTAGTGCTCACAGTCCTAAGACACTACATCTCCCCCTTGTTAAATAAAAAGGTATAAACAATAGCAGCATTACATTTCTTTGGCCAGTCGTCACGTTGCTCGCATGGGTCACCTAGACCACGTGAAATGAAGTAATTTAACTGTATCTGGAATGGACACAGAGAGTACAAGGTCTAATGTCCCATCTGGGCCTTCAGATGGAGCACCCTCAGCTGGTGTTACAGGGGCGGATGATGTCTGAAATGTGACGAGTCCCTTGTGATGGATTTGCCTGGATGTTGCACCGCTATCATGTGTCCCTTGCAAGTCACAACTTTCAAAGGTTCAACATCAAACGCAGGATCTGTATTTTGCTTCCATTTTTGCTTGACAGGAACCCGACCACCTTCGTCGAAGACAACCTCTTGAGCATATGTCTTTATGTGACATTTTCGAGCAGTGTCAGTAGCGCAGACCTCTTCATCGTTCCGGGTTCGTTCAGTGTTCCACTGTGGTAGTTTGATTCTTATAACTCTAACCCGAACATAAAGGTGGCAAGACTCTCACCGGTGGTAGAATGAGGAGTTGAATGATAAGCACTGAGGGCTTGACATAATGACTCAGCTCAATTCCCTCCATCGATGCACATTGGATCACTCGTTTCAGGGTTCCCATAAAATGTTCCATGACACTATTAGCCTGAGGCCACAAGGTGTACTTTTCTGATGCTTGACATTGAGTCTAGTCAGAAACTCCTTAAACTCTTTGTTATTGAACAGTGAACCAATGTCAGACTTAAAAGTGTCTAGTATGCCTCACACTGGAAATATGCCATCCAGCCGCTCAATGGCTTTGTTGTAAGTTGTTGATGACATTTCCTTTGCCAGAGGGAAATGGGAGTACTCGTCAATGATCACCATTAGATTGTGTCCATTTAGTAGGGGCCCCAAAAAAGTCTACAACCATTCTTTCCCACGCACGTGCAGGAAGATGCTTAGTGGATGCAGGGTCATTTTAGGGGAAAGGCAGGGGCATAAATGACACTCCTTTAATTCCCTCTCAACTCTCCTGCCCAAGCGAGGGAACAACAATTGACCCCTCAGGGTTCTTTTGATGGTAACAATGTCATGATGTCCTTCATGATCGAGTTCAATGATTTGCTGTCTCAGACTCTTGAGTATGACAATCCTGCAGTCTCTTAGCAAAATGTCTTCTTTAGTGACAGACAGTTCACCCTGTACTTTTTTGATAGTATTGAAATTCAACATTGTCACTCAGAGGTCGAACACTCAGTCTCCATGATTGCGCTGAAATAATGTTGTTAAGGGAAAGCATGTCTTTAGCGGCATTTGTAGAGGCAACAATCTGTTCAATGGATAGGGGCACTGGCATGCTGGACCATACAATGAAGTGGATGTATTCCTCAGCAGTTTGTAGTATTGAGCTGTGCAGCTGTAGTGGTACTTGTGAGAAATATTCTGCAGGGTTTTGGTTCTTGTCTGGCTTATGCACAGTTGTATAGTCTGACTTTTTTTTAACTCAACCCTCACCTCTCAGTGCAAGGGGGCTTCTTGGCGTTTGGATTTCTGAATATGGTGAGCAGCGCTTAGTGGTCTGTGACAATCGGGAAATGCTTTCCATACAGAAATACATGAAAATGTTCACAGGCTCACAGCCACACTCTCTTTTTCTAGCTGTGAATAGGCACCTTCTATGTCAGACAAACTTCAGCTGGCATACGCCACAATGTGCCTCTGAATATTTGGATGTCAATTATGCTGAGCAAGGATTGCTTCTAACCCCACTGGGCTCGCATCAACAGTAATCTCAGTGTGTAGTTTAGGATCAAAGTAGGCCATCTCAGTCACATTTTAAATTGCATGCTTTATTCTTTTGAAACTTTGGTCACATTCAGAAGACCATTCGAACAGGACATTTCATTTGGTCAGGTCTTGCATTAGGGCATTCACTGTAGCAAAGTCATAGATGTACCTTGAACAATAGCTGGCCATGCCCAAGAAGGACCGTATCATGGTGACAGCTTGTGGGGGACTGGTGGCTGACAGTGCTCATACTTTCTCTGGATCAGGAGTCATCCCCCCATCAGTAAATACTTGCCCAAAGAACTTGAGTTTGGTTTTGTGAAATTCACATTTATCTGCATTTAACGTGAGACCTGCATTTGTAAGTAACTGATCCACTGAGCCTAATCATGCTCCTTCCATGTTACTCCAAATACCAGTACGTCATCACTGTAATTGAAAGCATGTATAACAGTTTTAATTATTCTACATATAACATCTTGGAATTTTTCTGCAGCAAATGACATTCCTAAACTCAATGTTTTATATCTGAACAAACCAACATGAGTTGAAAAAGTGGTAATGTACCCACAGTTTTCTTTTAATTTAGGTTGGTGGTATTCCTTGTTCAAGTCAAGACTGGAGAAGACTTTGGCTCCGTTCAGCTGCATGATCATGACTGCATTGTGCAGACCAGGATGTCTTTCTCTCTCAGTTGCTTTGTTGGCCTGGTGTGGCGTATCCATGCAGATGAGAACTGCACCTCCACTGACGTTTTCTGGCACTACCACTAGGGGCGACACCCATTGTGTGCGAACATTAGAGCGCTTGATTATGTCATGTTTTAACAGTGCTTTTAGTTCCTTCTTGATCGCTTCTTGTATTTGAAATGCCATTCTGCGGTGCTGCTGTGCAATATGCAGGATGTGTTCATTAATGTGAAGTTACTCCTTCATTGTCTTGAGCCTTCCTGTATTTAGGTTGTAATTGATAGAAATCAGTCCCATGCCAGCAGCAGCTCCAAACTAAGGGCCAGATGTAGGTTGTTCCGATTTTGCAAATCGGAAATTGCGAGTCTGCGATTCGCTATGGGGTCGTAAAGACCCACCTCATTAATATTAATGAGGTGGGTCGCATTTTGCGACCCCATAGCGAGTCCCTGCACTCACAGGGATGGTGGCCTGCTGAAGACAGCAGACCTCCATGTCTGTGACTGCTTTTTAAATAAAGCAGTTTTTTTTTTTATGTTGCAAAATAAAAAAAAGAACAAAACCATTTGGTTTTGTTTTTTCAGAGTAGGCAGTGGTCCATTGGATGACTGTCTGCTCAGAAAAAACATTTTGGGCAACATTCCCAAAGGGGAAGGGGTCCCTTGGGGACCCCTTCCCTTTTGCGAATGGGTTACCACCAGTGTGACACTGGTGGTAACTGCGAATTGCTTTGCGACCGCATTCGCGGTCACAAAGCAATTTAGCATCGCGATGCGAGTTGCTAATAGGAAGGGGACACCCCTTCCTATTTGCAAGTCGCATTCACAATTTGCGAGTCGGTACTGACTCGCAAATTGTGAATGTGCATCGCGATGAGCATTTTGCATGGCGCAAACTGCGATTTTTCGCAGTTTGCACCATGCAAAATGCTTGCTACATTTGGCCCTAAGTAAGCAAGCACCTTGAAGAAGTTGGTTTGTAGCCTGCATAGACGTCTCTTTATGAAGAAAGGTCGCTCTGAATGATCCTTGACTCTGCAACAGTTTGAAAGCAACCCATGTGTACAACTTCGTATTTGACGCTTTGAGTCATGGTACAGGTGACAAGCTGTTAAAATGTTTGATTGGCATGATGTTGATTGATGCACCGCTGTAAATTACAAAGGTTATGGGGCAACAGTTGACTTTAGTTTGATCTTGGGGCAACATCCATATGAATTCTTTTGTTTCATTGACTCACTTGTTTTTGTCACTCATTTGTCTTCTTTACAAGCTGCAAGATCTACATGTGCATGTTGCTTTTTTTAGATATCATCATTGCCCCATCATCCTCTTCACTGTCGCTCAGCGGTGACGTCAAGAAATTCTTGCAGGATGAACTTGATAGCTATTTTTTCTATGTAGGCATCGCAAGAATGCTTCTGGAACCTTCTGGAGTCCATTTTCTCATGTTTCTGTGACGCAATTGGTTTCTTTTGCTTTGCAAACCATTACGAAGTGGAGTAGTTCTCCTTCCTGCAACCTTTGCATGTCTGTCCGGTGGCTGGACATTTACTTTCATGTGGAAATGAAAATCCTCATTGGAAACACAGACTTTCTTTCTTCGAGGATTTTGGCTTATGGGCATCTACTTGGGGCTTGTGTCCACTCTTCATGATTAGCGCTGATTCACTTCTTGCTGTTCCTGCTTCCATGTCGGGGGCTTGCCGATCTTCTCGTTCCTTGGCTCTGGCAGCCATTAGTACTTTTTCTAAACGGAGCGTCTCTTTCAACATGTATCTTCTGAACGAGTCCAACGAACAACCATCAATGACTTTGAGGTGCATGGCTTCTTTAAATTCTTTTCAATAAATTCACTAAACTTACAGTGTTTGATAAGCACATCAGGTCTCTCAACAAACTCATTCATCATTTCACCAACTTGTCTTGCTTGATTGAAAACGTACCTTTCATAGTCGATGTTTGGCATCGGTGTTGTGGAATTAAGAATGTTAGTACTGTTCCGTTCTTGTAGAATGCTTAGGTAAAAGAATGTGGGGAATGGCATGTGAGGATGGCAGTTGGCGGAGACCAGGGTGGAAGACACAGGTGTTGGCGTATTGGTGAAGACTTATAATAAATACATGTTATACTACTCAACTTCGTGTCAGCGGCATCACTACAAGAATTTTGGCAACAAGAGTTCATCTATGAACCACGCTGGAACCCCTACACGTCTTGCTAATGAGGATCTCCGGTACGGAGTGAGTACGCAAAGCACCAGCACCTCCCCCACCCCTAAAGCCTCAATTGTCTCTTAAGACAATTTTTCAGAGCGATCTCCGCACCCCCATCTCCTTCACTACGGATTTTGGCGGATTTAATAGCCGTGGACGAAACAGCGGCATAACTGGAAGCATGGCGCGTGCCACCATAACGTAAGGCTCCACACGCGCATGTGGCACTGTGCGCGAGGCAATATAACGGAATTCTTCACTCGCGCCTGTGCCGCATCGTGTGCGAGGAATTCGGAATGTGCTATTTTTTGGAACATAGTATGGCAGTATGGCTTTAGGGCAACCGCGCGTATTTGTACCTCGTGTGGGAGCTGTGATCCTTACACTGATGGTGTATACTTTCGATGTACACCTTAATCACTGTCTGCACGTGTTTAGTCTTTCTAAACGTCTGGCGTGTAGAGGCACGGTGACAACTTCCTGTAGGAACGCTGGTGTGCGAACTGTAAATCTTTATTGGCGGCCATCTTAGAAGTATTAATGAGACACTGGTGAGGTAACCACTACCCACTTTGGACACTTGGAATCCTTTTGGCAGCCATCTTGGGAGTATTACAATTTGTTTTTTAGATCTCTTCGGATTTCAGCACTATTTGTTTTTTTTTGGAGTGTTAATTTTTTCAGAACAAAATGTGTGCTACCCAAACTTTTACTCTCACTCCTCCACAACCGTTTTTGATCTCTACTGGTGATCAACAAGTAAAGTGGCAAGAGTGGAAGGAATATTTTTTGAATTACTTGGACACAATTGATGAAGAAGATTTAACTCCGGCTAAGAAAAAGAAGATTTTGCTACACTGTCTCGGACCTCAAGGTCTTAAAGTATATAACCGACTGGAAAAAAAGATTCAACAAGATGGTGACTCTAACATTTTTGCACATGCCCTGGAAGACTTAGACAGATATTATTCTACTTCTGTTTGTATTGCTATTGATAGATTTAATTGTTTTAGTAGAAAACAAGAAATAGCAGAATCTATAGAAGAATATGTCTCTGAGCTCAAAACACTTGCAATTACTTGTAGGTTTGGTGTGTTACATAATGAGTTGATCAGGGGTCAGATTATTATGCATGGAAACAATTCTCATATCCAAGAGAGATTGTGGGTACATAGTGAGTCGCCATTGGAAGAGGTTGTGGCTTTAGTTAAAAAAGCAGAAATTTATAATAAATGTGCGAGGGCTATTTCACTTGACAAAAAAGAAACACAGAATGATGTTGTCAGTAAAGTTAAGTATAAGAAAAATAGAGGAGAAACAAGAAAAGCAACAAAGTGAGAAAAGAAAAACTGATAAAAAGTGTTATTGGTGTGGGAGTAAGGAGCATTTAGCGTTCTACAAAAAATGCCCTGCACGTGACCAAATGTGTGCTAAGTGCGGCATTAAAGGGCATTTTGCCAAAGTGTGCAGAAGAGGTAAAAAAGTTGCAGCAGTTAACAATAAATCTGATTCAGAATGTAATTCTGATTCTAGTCAAGACACAAAAGAATATGAATGTATTTTAGGTATCAACAGTGCTATTAATTCCTTGGTGTTAGGAGAAATTGAGGAGATAAATCTTAAGGAAATTTCTTGTGTTTCACACTTTAGTGTACAATCCAGGAATAAACCCGTGTGTGAGATTCTTTTGGGTGGTGTGCAAGTATTAATTGTGGCTGACTCTGGTTCCCCATTCACGATAATTAATAGAAATTTGTGGGAGAAAAAATTAAAAAATGTTCTTGGGTCCACCTTGTTTCCTCCATATGTTTCCCCTGAGAGTTTCACAGGATAATCTGTACCATTGATTGGGTTTAGAGAAGTTGTGTTTGAGTTTAAAGACAGGAAAACAATTGGTAAATTGTACATTGCTGAAGAAGGCTCGGCAGTTTTGGGTTGGTTGGATCAAAGAACTTTGAACATTGTGCTGGACTCCAATAGCACAGAACAAGTTAAGGTAGTAAGTGACAGCAGAGATTATGGAGCCACATTAAAAAACAAATTTCCAGAGGTGTTTTCAGAAAAAATTGGCGCACTTAAGGATTTTACACATAAAATTTTATTAAAGGAAAATGCGGTACTGAAGATTCACAAATCGCATAACATACCTTGGGTGATAAGAGAGCAGGTTAATAAAGAATTAGAGTCTCTCTTAAGGAAAGGTATAATTGAAGAAGTTGATGCATCTGAATGGATTTCCCCATTGGTGGCAGTACGTAAGGCCAATGGGAAGATTTGTTTATGCATCGACTTGAGGGAGCTAAATAACAACATTGTGGTGGAGAGATTTCTGTTGCCAAGGATAAGCGAAATGCTTGCCTTGACAAAGGACATGGAATGGTTCACCTCCATTGACTTGTCATCGGCTTATCACCAAGTCAGATTACATGAGGATAGTAAAAACCTAACTGCTTGCATGTTATTGATATGCCCGCATGCCATTCGGGCTGGCCTCTGCTGCAGCAGTTTTTCAGAAACGTATGCACAAACTTTTCAAAGATGTTGAAGGTGTGTTTTTTTTTCAGGACGACATTTTAATTATGGGGAAGAAGAGGAAGCAACATGATACTAGAGTAGATAGTGTACTTGGGCCCGTATTTATACTCCGTTTGCGCCGAATTAGCGTCGTTTTTTTCGACGCAAATTCGGCGCAAAACGAACGCCATATTTATACTTTGGCGTTAGACGCGTCTAGCGCCAAAGTATGGGCAAATAGCGTCATTTTTTTTGCGTGAACGCCTTCCTTGCGTGAATGAGATGCAAGGAAGGCGTTCCCGTCTAAAAAAATGACGGTGACGCAAATGCGTCGTATTTATACTCCCGGGCAAAAATCACGCCCGGGAGTTGGCGGGTCAAAAAACCCCGCATTTGCGCCACTTTTTAACGCCTGGGTCAGGGTAGGCGTTAAGGGGCCTGTGGGCTTAAAATGAGCCCACAGGTGCCCTCCTCTGCCCCCAGGGACCCCCCCTGCCACCCCTGCCCACCCCAGGAGGACACCCAAGGATGGAGGGACCCACCCCAGGGACGTTCAGGTAAGTTCAGGTAAGTATACATTTTTATATTTTTTAATTTTTTTTGGTGGCATAGGGGGGCCTTATTTGTGCCCCCCTACATGCCACTATGCCCAATGACCATGCCCAGGGGACATAAGTCCCCTGGGCATGGCCATTGGGCAAGGGGGCATGACTCCTGTCTTTACTAAGACAGGAGTCATTTAAATGGCGTCTGGGCGTCGAAAATAATGGCGCAAATCGGGTTGATGCGATTTTTTTGCCTCAACCTGACTTGCCCCATTTTAAGACGCCCTAACGCCATTTTCCCCCTACGCCGGCGCTGCCTGGTCTACGTGGTTTTTTTCCACGCACACCAGGCAGCGCCGGTCTGCTAGCGCCGGCTAACGCCATTCCATAAATACGGCGCCCGCATGGCGCTTAAGAATGGCGTTAGACGGCGCTAAATATTTTGACGCTAAACTGCGTTAGCGCAGTTTTGCGTCAAAAAGTATAAATATGGCCCTTGGTATTTTGAGGAATAAGGGCTTAACAGCTGAATTCTCCAAGTGTAAATTTGGTGTACAACAATTGAACTACTTGGGACATGAGATCACAGCAGGTGGAATTAAACCAAAAAGAGAATTGCTGTCCGCTATTAAAGATGCACCGGCACCTAGTAACAAGGATGAATTAAGATCATTCCTTGGCTTAGCGGAATTTTATGCAAGATTTGTTAAGAGTTTTTCAGAAAAAACATTTGGTTTAAGACAACTATTAAAGGAAAAATGTAAATTTGTATGGACAGACACTTTGCAGGAAGATTTTGACAGCATAAAACGGGAAATCTGTTTGGGAAAAACATTGTCTGGTTTTGATCCTAAACTCGCTTCCATTCTTACCACAGATGCGAGTAATAAAGGTATTGGTGCTGTGCTAAGTCAGAAAGGCATCAATGGTAAAGAGGTAACTATAGTGTTTGCCTCTAGAGCATTGTCTCCCACAGAAGAAAGGTACTCAGTTATAGAGAGGGAAGCTCTTGCTGTTGTTTGGGGCTTAGAGCACTTCAGGAATTTTGTGTGGAGTTTTGGCGTTGAGGTTAGATGTGATCATAAACCCTTAATTAAGGTGCTAACCACTGAGGGACTTCTTAAAGCTACGGCAAGAATAGCTAGGATGTCCATAAGACTTTTGGACTTCAAATATAAGTTAGTATATGTTCCAGGTGTAAAGAACAAAGTGGCGGATTGTTTTAGTAGATTGCCCTTACCCCTCCAAGAATCTGTGGATGAGGTGGAAAGTATTAATGTTGCATGGTCCGGCACTACTGAATGGAGTGCTATTAGTTGTAAGGTTTGGGATGAAACATGTTCAAATGATCCAATATTATCCAAATTAAAGAAGTATATTCAAAGTGGTTGGCCAGGAAAAAAGGATATTGAAGCTGAGCTGAAGGTTTTTTTTTAGTTGCGTGATGAGTTATCAGTGGTCCATAACAAGGTTATGAGGGGTGATAGGATCGTACCACCTGAAAAATTGAGGGATTCTATCATCAAGAATAATCATGAGGGGCATTTGGGCATTGTCAAAACTAAGCTGAGAATTAAAGAGAATTACTGGTGGCCAGGTATGGATATTAATATTGAGAGAATTGTTAGGAATTGAGATTTATGTGTGAATGCAGACAAATCCCTGGTAACCTTAAAGCCAAATTTGCATCCTGTTCCGTCTCCTGAAATGGCTTGGGAAGTTATTGGTATTGACATGACGGGGCCAATCGTTGAGGAGAACATGGAATGGCACATTATGGTGGTGGTTGATTACTTTTCAAAATGGCCAGAAATTAAATTTGTAACCAAAGCTAATTCAGGGAACATTTTGATGTTCTTGGCTGAACTTTTTCAGAGGGAAGGGTTACCAAGGAAAATCATTACTGACAATGGTGTTCAATTTAAAAGCGAGGAAATTAAAGAATTTCTGAATAGGAATGCTATTGAACACAAGTTGGTGTCAGTTTATCATCCAAGTGGGAATGGTGAAGTGGAGGGATTTAATCGGGTTTTAAAAGACTCTTTGCAATTGGCTAGATATAAAAATGTTGACTGGAAAACCTGTATTAAAAAAATGATGTGGATGTATAGAACCACCCCGACTTTGACGGGCTACAGCCCATTTACTGTCATGAGAGGAAGATTTCCTTTCATGAAGGATAATCAGGGTTGGTTAGGCAATTCTAGGATGAAAGAATGGTCTCCTGCTGAGATTAAAAAAAATATTCAAAAAGCTCAAGAACATTATAAAAGCTATGTGGACCTGAAGAGGGGTGCTAAAGAAATAAACTTAAAGAAGGGTGATGTAGTTCGCGTTAAATTACCAGGCAAAGTAAAAAAAGGAGATCGCAAGTTTTCTGAACCAAAAACAGTTCTGGAGATTTACAAAAATTCGGCCAAATTGAGTGATGGGCGAGTTTGGCATATGAGCCGTTTTGTAAAGTTTAGAGGAGAATCTACTGTTATGGATAGAAACATTTCTACGGAATCTACAAAAAATTATTTTGGGCTGGATACAGTGAGTGATGACTTTTCCACCGGGAATGATGATGCCAATGGAACAGAAGAAGGAAGTTTTGCATATGAAGATGTCAGGGTTAACAACGACAGTTCAGAGCAAGTTGTGCGGAATGAAACTTATAAAAGTAAACAGGGTAGAATTGTCAAGAAACCAGTTTATTCAAGAGATTACGTTGTAAATTCGAATGACCACCACTCTATGGGAATCTATATTTTTCTTTTTTTCTTTTTATTTTGGTTGTTTATTATTATTCCTGTTTTGTTATATAAAGGGGGAAGTGTAATTTAGAATGTTAGTACTGTTCCGTTCTTGTAGAATGCTTAGGTAAAAGAATGTGGGGAATGGCATGTGAGGGTGGCAGTTGGCGGAGACCAGGGTGGAAGACACAGGTGTTGGCGTATTGGTGAAGACCTATAATAAATACATGTTATACTACTCAACTTCGTGTCAGCGGCGTCACTACAAGAATCGGATTGAACTTGGCTTCTAATGCTTCTTTGATCTGACGGTATGACATTGTCTTAGCCTGTGAGATTTTCCTTATCACTTCTTTTACTTCATTCAGCAAGATTCTTTAAGTATTTAATGATGTTTTCATCATTTACTTCTTCTAGAGCAGATATGAAGTCATCAAAACTCTTGATTCATGTGGTCCATCTGGTCCCAATATTCTGTTTAAAGGAAAATAACAACAAAGTATCAAAAGCTACACTAGGCAACAGCAATGGAAACTTCACCATGAATGAACCAAGTATGCTGAGAAAAAACAGGAGCACAAATGGCAAGGGGACATTGAGTGTAATGAATAAACAAGGGTCAAATGCATTGTGGCATATCTACTCTTTTCAAGAACTGCTTTTTAAATGCCATAAACGGGAACTGACCATAGAGGAAGAGACTCTGCCATATCTTGGATTGGTATTGGCAAGTTTGTGTTATTCCCAATGGAGAGAGCACCATCTTCAATTTACAGTTCATATGGGAAAGTTCTGCCTTTCACTCATGACATTTGTGATGTCACAAACAAGAAAGCTGGGCTTGAAGTTCCGCTTACCATGCGATAATGTGGAAGCCCACTGCTGCCAGCACTGTGTGCCATCTGCTACTAGAGATGAACCCCTCCAGGCTCATACGAGTCCAGAGGAACCAAAGTCACTCTGACATGGCTCAGAGTACAGAAGCATGTCTGAGACTCCTTCTCTGAAAACTGCACAAACTTTAGAAAATTCTAGTTCTTTGTGTAACTCTGGGCTCAAATGTGATAACCCTGTATCTTTAATCGTTACTTTGCAACTATACTGGATAGTGATAGATTTTCCTTGATGACTCTGTCAGTTTCATCCAGTGTGTATTGTATTATTTTTCTTAACCCTCCCTGGTCTGACTTATTGGTTTTCAAGCAAACCTCTTTTAAACAACTTGTATATGCTATTCCCCTCAGCAACTCTGACATTTTTCCTGTTCTAGTGGTTAACTCCTCAGTACTCTCACCCATTTCTTAAGGATACTTCTTGTGAATTCCTTTTCTGCTGTTGCCAAATTGTTTCTACAATCATCATATCAATTAAAGACGGTGTTATCATATGCACCATCTACTCTGCTGCTAATATCTTGAAGAATCTTTGGGCTCTTAAAGATATTCAGTGCCACAGTTTGGATTTGCCCTTCGTTGTTCATGCCTTCCTGCTGTTTACCATGTCCTGGCATGGACAGGACACTGACCCTGGTTCAAGTTTTATCACTCACATCTGCTTGTCCTGGAACATGGATGTCCGAGAGCTCTAAAAAAAACACAAGCCACGTTATCTAATGTATTTAAACGTGGCCATATAGACTATTATTTGATGTACACATGCAAAGGTGTAACTTTCTATTCACAATGCTCAATGGGACAGCCCAATTTGTACAAAAAGCAAGTTGTTTCAATAGTGTTGTAAACAGGAAATTCTACAAGTTAGATGTATATGTTAAATGTAGATGCCGCATAATGGGTACACGTTTGTTTGTAAAATACTCAGGGCATCTACCAGAGTATTCTGATCTCTACTAATCATCTCCTGGATGGACTAAAATGCTTCAAACAGCAAAACCTAAGGACAACTTTTTGGGACTGATTTCGGACATTCCCTCTGAATGGCGGAGGACATTGCCTCCACCATCCTGATGGACCTCTGACCACCGACTCTAGATTTGCCCACCAGCCCAGTGAAACACTCTTAACATTACCAGGAACCACTGTCACAACATTTCCTGTCAATGTTGTAAAAGTTTTAAGGGCTCTGTCAAACTGGACGGCTGCTCGTCAAACTTTTACACAGTTTTTCATTTTTTTAAAACAATCTTTCAAAGAAGAGTTTGTTTTGAAAAATGAAAAGCTAATTAAGCCAATACCATGGGAGATTTCTCCCATGGTAGTGTGGATTAGTATTTTTTTTTACTGTGCATCACCACCAGGTTTTACCTGGCAAAGGTGGACAACAACAAAAAGCCACTTGGTCTAACCTTGGATTTTACATCTAGCCAAATGTAATTCAGTTGTGAGATTCTGAATTAAAACATACCTTTTGTTTTATCTTTCCTTCATGAATTAACTGATTCTTGGTTACTGATTTACCTTTCAGAATGAAGGAAAGCTTATGTATCATAAATTCATATTACCCTAGATTATAAATTGCGGTCAATGAGATCAAGACTGGGTGAAAACTAATCTTTTTTTTATTCACAGAGAATATTATCTATTTTATTTTTACTCTTTTCCTATGAGAATAGGTGAAATTAAAAGTTAGAATTGAGAACATTAATTTGCTACTACACATATTGGGTAAAATATATAATGGCAAGTGATCACTGATATCAAAATCCACCACTCAGAAAAATGTAATTAATTAAATTGTTCAAAAGAAAAAAAAGGAAAAGTAAATCGGACCCGTTTGGTAGCAGTACCTAAATGTTGAAAGAGCAGCACTGTCCATTTAGATTTGTTAACCTGTGTTGAGCTAGCAGCTACAGTATTTGCTCTGCTGTAGAAAATTAGCTACCTCCCTGTGCAACTCTCTGAGGTATCTCAAGTGAGGAAATTGTTTCATTAAGAACACTCTCAATGAGTTTAAGTGGGAGCCTAGGATTAAAATCAAACAGGAAGAGAAGCATTGCTTTGGGATAATGGGCCCTTAGCTTGGCTAGATCTCTGTCTAATTTAGTTAGCTCATGATTAAAATTAATGATATTTGGAGCAATATAACAGGCCACACAGACCTATGAGTCACATAATTTGCTGGGTTGCATCAGCTCGATATAGGCTGCTAAGACCCATTTACATTTAGTTGCTAAAATAATCCCATTTCTTCTAGAGGTAAATTTCTCCAAGGTTTCTAAGCTGCCTGAAGGCCGTCCTGGCCCTCGAGATGCTGCATTCTTTGTAAACAGTCTATACCCATTGGCCACAGGGCAGGTCTGCAGCTAGGTATCTTGAAAAAATTAAAGGTCCTATTTATTAGTGGCCTTAGTCACAAAGGACAGATTTAGATTTCGGCGGACGGGTTACTTGGTCACAACGGTGATGGATAGCCCATCCGCCAAAATATAAATCCCATTATATCCTATAGGATTTATATTCTGGCAGACCGGCTGTCTGTCATCGCTGTGAGGGAGTAACCCGTGCGCGGGAATCTAAATCAGTCCCGAAGTACAAATTGATTAATATATTACATCTGTGAAAATTTCACCTCAAGAGACCAAAACCTTCAGGCTGCCCATCTGATTGGAAGCACAGGAGTCATAATGGGCACTCCAACTGGACCATCCCTGACTTTTGTGGTTTTAGGGGAGGGGTTTTCATAGGTGTCAAACATGTCATTATTAACACTCACAAATCCTTTCACTACAGTTATCATTTTCACTTCCAATATCCCTCCTTATGTAGTTTCTGCAATGCAAAGTAGCTCCCAAAATGTCCACTGTGCACGTACAACGTGATATGATTCTTTAGTAATGGAATATCCAGTTTTTTACTGGAAAGACTATTAGTATTTTAGTCCTTCATGTAGGTTGATACCCAGTTCCACCGCTTCCTTTATTATTGAGGCATCCTTCACTGAATGCAATTGAACCCAAGTATATTGACAACCATTAGTCGTGAAAAAATATAATAAAATTAGTAAAACAAATAACAAAAACTGTGTTATACATGTGCATTTCAAAACACAGGTATCTGTACTAGAAGAAGGGAAAAGCAAGAAAGGGCAAAACAAAGTCAAGCCACAGACATTTGAAAATTTTAAGTCCAAGAAAGACAAACTCAAATGTAAGTATTCTAACTAAAGCCCAGAATTAATACTAGAAGTAAAATAATTTTTTAGATATAATTCAAATCTAAACTAAAACTAACAAAGCCAAAACAAATATTATTACTACATAATAAAATTACACAACTAATATATCTCTTTATCCCAACATACCATGCCAAGTGTCATCAAAATCAGAAGCAAACATCCCTTCAAAACAGAGGAACCAAAGAAGAGAAAACCTCCAAAACATAAGCAAATATTTGCAGCTATAATGTTAAAGTATACAAACAAACATTAAAGTATGTAAAATAGTGTATTATAATTAATATATAAATACTATATTTTACACAGATAAAATGTTGGAAACAGCGCCGTACATCAAATCCCAAAAAGGGAAACTTTTATTAAGTTACACGGGTGAAGTGGAGCACTAACAGGATAAAAACACACTGAAAATGTACTAAGCAGTACACAAACACATGCTATTGCAGGGCTGCATCTACAAATTCTATTGTAGAATGTTTTAGGGTACATCATCATTCCCCTAATATTGGAGAAATAAAAGCGAGGAATGTCCTACAGAACCTGAAAGAGGCCAGTACAAGGTCACAACAGCCAACAGGAACAATACTGAAAAATAATATTCCAAGCATTCCTGAACAGGCAACAGGCCAGCCCCCTGGCATACCAAAGCTAAAAAGATGAATCTAGGGAAAGAGCAGTAGCACCTAGAATATATGAAGAAACAGACAGACCCCAAAATTTACTAATCACACATACAAATGTACCTTCTTACTAAATGACAACCACAATAACAACAGAAGAATTAAAGTATGCGCTGCTAATTACAATTTAATAACCTTAACACAATGTAACGCATGGATGATGAACAGCACATTTAAGCTTTGCCCTTTGCTGTCCAAATAAATATACTCAGCACTCGGCCAATACCAAAACACAACCATCACATTGGTGAATGCACTATAAGTATCATACAAAATGCAACTTACAATTAAATGCTAACTCATATGAAACAACAAAAAACTATACCCTTTACAAAATTATCACAGTTTTTCAACCCACCATTAGTTATGTTTTGAATTTACTCACAAAAAAACATAGAAATCTAGCTGACATAGTTAGAGTTATTTCAAGCAATTATAACTTGCACCTTAAGTTATCTATAAACCGCGCCCTCACCATTCAATAATTTTATTGCAAATGTTGCAGTGATGCCATAGAAGATGTCATGGATGATCTAATGTGTGAGGGTAATTAGCTGAGCATGGCGAGGGTGCGAGTTATAGTTACCTTAGGGCACAAGTTATGGTTGCTTAAAATAACTCTGACAGCTGAACTTCTACGGCCTTGTGCTGGTAAACTCAGAACCTAACTATAACGTCCCAGTAACCTTTGTTTTTTACAGTGAATTTCTAAGATTTCTTTAATGCTAATGCCTAACTATAACATCCCTGCAACATTTGTTTTGTTCAGTAAATTTCTCCTTTTTTTCAACGTAGCAGGGTTGGTCGCAGGGCCTGGCCTGCAACCAGGCCCTGTGCCCAACCACCCATGTGCTGCAAACCCCATGACGCCATTGCCTTTGGCTGTGGGCAGCAGGGGGTTGGCATGCAGGCCCTGCACCAACCCCCGCATGCATCCAGTCCCACATTGCACACAGCTTTCGGCCATGTGTGGTGTGATTTGGTCGCAGGACTGGACCTATGATCAGGCCCTGCATCCAACCCCCTTGTGCTTCCAACACCATGCCACACACAGCCGTGAGAAGCAGGGGGTTCTCCTTGTGAATACTTTTTCACTGGCCTCTGGAACCGTGGATCCATCGTGGATTTACACTGGTGGTTGTGCTGAGCGCTGTAGTAGAACCACGGATGGGCCCAAAGACACTGGGGCCATTTTTTTTACCCATGATGGGTCCCTCAGCGACCCCTCCATCTGTCCTACGGGGACCCCTTATTTTACTTTTCACTTTTTGAAAAGTAAAATGGTGCCGATAAACAAAACTTTTCTCTCAGGTTGCGGCCAGCCAATCAGGGACTTGCTTTCCACCCGGATCCGTGGATTCACCGCAGGTGGAGTTGCAGGGGATCCTCATCCCTAGAATCTATATTTCTTTTTCCTTTAATATTTCCTAAACTACTGAATGGATTTACAGAAATAGCACTTTTTGGGCCAAGAGCTAGCTTTTTGTCAAATTTGGTGTAATTTCTTCCAGCGGTTCAGGCTGTAGTAGTGTTCAAAATTACTGTGGGAAATTGCATTGGGAAAACACTTTTTGGGACCCCTCTTTTTATTGGCCACGCTTGATGAACCACCCTAAAACTTTCAAAACAGCAGCTGAACTGAGTGTCGCACTAGTTTTGAAAATTTTGTGAAGATTCGTCAAAGGGCACAAGTTACTGGCAAAACGAAAAAACACTTTTTCTAGGGAAACTAGGCCTTAATTATAACTACATATATCAACTCATTCTTTCGCTCCTCCACACACAAAGTCCAGGTGAAGACCACTCGTATTCACCAATATTATTGTTGCATACATTCCACCATGACGGGTTTTGGCCACAACACTTGCCTTACTCACATAACGCACGGCACAATTTCTCATCCTTTTTTTTTATCACCTCACGAGATTGTGAACATGATAGACATAGACAAAAGACTTGCTACTTCATATTTAATTCAGCATAGAGGTTGAAATAATAATGTGTCCATATTACATATTGAGCATTATATCTTGTTATATGTTTATCATCTCATATTAAATAATGTTAAACAACCAAAATTAACATATACCTGAAAAATAGAGTCCTGGGTATATCAATCATGACTTCAACATATTTGAAACATCCTAATGGATTCCCATGGACGGGATCAATTAAATGTTTGGGCAACAAATCCCCCTTAAAATTGACAACCATCTAGTTCAGTCAACATTGCTCGCCCCACGGCGCTATGAGCTATTGGCTCCTATGCCGTAATTGGTAATTATCAATAAAGCATCAATGTCAGAAATATAAAACAATCATGCCTTAGTGGGCTAACACACATGACCATCCCGAAGTTTTCCTGACCCAAATAACTGTTGGCGTAATATGCAAATATTTAATCCAGATCTGACCTTCCACAGCAGCTGTGCAATCTTGACTATAAATCCCCAATTCCACTCCATATAGGGGACAACCAGCCACAAAAAAAACAAAAATTGAACTCAAACACGTTAATTTGTATACTCCGTAGTGTTACTGCAACCCTCGAACCTGCTATAAATCAGCCTTCATGATTTTGCTTGTAAATCGCATTATTACCATAAAACAACTTTCTTGTCAAGCCCATCATGTTCTAGAATCCGACACCATCGTCTGGAGGTTGCCATCACTCCACTGTTATACGCCCGTAGTTACTTGCAGTTGTGTTCTGCTTCACTCTGTTTGCCTGTATCTCTCCAGCTCACTTATGCTCATGAATCATAAAAATGTATAAAGCTCCTCCTCCATGTTGAGACAATTAGGTGCTTTGCTGTCTAAGGTCACAATGTACATACTCTCCATCTGTCTCAGCTTAGGCTCTTGATTACCCTCCCTTAGCTGTACTGGAACTGAATCGATAACAAAATATTTCAAGCAGCTCAAATCATTCCCATGTGTCTCGGAAATGTGCCTCACCACTGGATATGACCAATCTTTGTTGTTAACTGCCCTGATGTATTACAGGACCTTCTCATGAACCTGTAACTTTGTGATGCCCACATGATGCAGGGGACATTCACAGTGTACTACATACACCGCAAATTACGTTTTGCAATGATATGGTCCACGAATTGTGATTGGTTTTCTGGAGGAGGATGACATAACCTTCTCCACATCCAGACATACTTGCAGGCTTTCCATCTGTTGCACCTATGAAAGCCCTTTCTCTGTAACCAGTTTATTTCAGGCCTCCTCAAAACAAGGGAATCACTCATATCATGGGCCCTATGGAAGGTGATTTGTGGGGATTTGAATAAAGTTGGACCAAGCACCAGGTCAGCCTTTAACAGGTGCCAGTGTTTACTCACGATTGCCCTCAACTCCCTGTGTTGAGTGCTATACACAATAATCATTCTTATCTGGGAGGCTGCCACCTTCTGCTTTTTCTTAGGGAAGAATAGAAACTCTCTACTGACTCTACTTTGGCAGCTGCTGTATTACATCTCTGAAGGAACCTCTACTGTTTCCTTCTTGCTGATTTCCCAGTCAAGCTCAGTGCTACTATTTCATTTCACCCTCAACAGTTCTCAATAGGGGATGTTGCATATGGAATGTTTCAGGGGAAAACTGGTGGCAGGCAAGATGGAATAACCCGCTGTGGGTTTCCTAAACAATCTGGTCTCCTTTCTATCATTCTCTACAAAGACCTGAAGATCCAAAAATTCGACCTGTCTTGTGCTGATATGCTTAGTGAAATGCAGATTGAAATAATTCTGATTGATGACCTCAACAAATTTCTCAGCTGACTGGACAGCGCCATTCCATATAACAAACATGTCATCAATGAATCTCGGCCAGCATACAACCCTCTGTCCAAACAGCATGCTAGATATAGATATAGATATATAGATACATATATATTTAGTTATAGTAGGCCAGTAGGTAGGTAGGGCACCTAGTCCAATATAGTGAACATGTTTTAAAAAAATATATAAGGGGGCAGGATACGGATACCTTGATCTCCTAGGTCCAATGGGGGTGGGGGGGGGGGGGGCCGAGGGACACCCCTGGGGCCAACAAAAAAAATCTGCAAAAATGCTGTGATCCTCCCACAGGATTGTAAAAAAAAAAATCTGTCAGGCCAAGGCTACTTAATTTTTTTATGGGAGGGGGTGTGTGCCCCCCTACCCTAGTCTATGCAGGCCCTAGAGAACCCACCCTGGGGCCAACTTAATTGTGTATGGGGTTGGGGATGCGCGGCCCCCATCATCCAGCCGTGACAGGCCCAAGAAGCCCACTCTTTGGGTGCATGCGGCCAACCCACCCACATGCACACAACCCCACGCTGTGCACATGCTTTGGAAGGAGTTGGGTGTGTGAGTGTGTGTTTCTTTTTTTTCATTGTTCCTCAGATCAGCGGAGCCCCGCAGTGGATCCGTGGATGGACCAAAAACAATGTTTGGACAATTTTTGCCCATGGTGGATCCCTCAGAGATCCCTCCATATGTCCTATGGGGTCAGGATATCGCTATCCTGACCTCTTGTGTGATTTTTCACTTTCTTTCCCCCAAAAGCCCCCACCCCCCTCCCTGAGCTGACTGAGAAACAAAGTGGCTGCCGTAACTTTTCTCTCAGGTTTTGCCACCAATCAGGACCTTCTTTTCCACGGACCCCCTGCGAGTGGATCTACGTCTCTAGATACCTATATTTGTCTTTACTTAAAAACTCTGAAACTTCTGAACAAATACACCCTAAATCACAAAAAAAACAATCCGCTGACCAAAATTTAGCTTTCTGCCAAATTTGGTTTAATCCCTTTCAGCAGTTCGAGCTGTAGCTGCCTAAAACTTGCAAAATCCCCATAGACATTGCAGGAGGATAAATAATTTTGAGACCTCTCTTATTTCTTGGGCCCCGCTTGACGAATCACCACAAAAATTTCTAGACAGCAGCTGAAGTAACTAGTATACTAATTGGTGAAATTTTGTCAAGATTCGTCAAACGGCGCCAAAGTTATTAGCTAAACAAAACATGCTTTGTATATGGGACAAGTTGGTCATAACCATAACCAGAACTAATGACTGGCTATTTCTCTCTCTATATTTTTTTTTTTGGGGAGGATGAATGAACGCTACAAAGATTTTGTTGCATTCTTTAGAACTTTGAAAGTGCATAATCAAATAGAGAAAAAAGAGTGTGGCTGATCAAGGGGATGTATTCTGTTGATAAATCCCATTGAGGATTTAAGTGCATACTACTCGACCTAGGTTTGAATTGTGATAGATCAGTATAATGTTATTAATTGGAAACAAGGAATGTTTGAGAGCATAAAAGTCTATGGGGGTCATTTTGACCTCGGCGGTCTTTTTTAAAGACCGCCGAGGGACCGCCGTGCGGAAGACCGCCAGTGCAGGTGGTTTGCCGCTCGGCCTATTATGACCGTTGGCAGCTCTCCGTCCCTTTACGGATGGAGAGCCGCCAACAGCCATACTGGCGGGAGGCGGGGAAGTGGAGGTTGCTCCACCTCCACCGCCACGCCAACAGAACACCGCCCAGCGAATCACGTCCTGTGATTCTCCGTGGCGGTGTTCTGTTGGCGGTGTGGTGTCGGCGGAGTTGCCCCCATGGCTCCTGTCCCCTCCCGGAGGATCGACGGACCAAGTAAGTCGATCGTCCGTTAGGGGAGGGGGGTTGGAGGGTGTTGTGTGTTGTGTGCGTGCATGGGGGTGTGTGTCTGAGTATGTAGAGGGGGTGTGTGAGTGCGTGTATGCTTGTGGGGGTGATGCGTGTTTGGGAATGAGTGCGTGTATGTCTGTATGGATGTGTGCGTGTATGTTTGAATGTGGGTGTGCATGTCTGACTGTGTGTGTGGATGTTGGCATGTATGTCGGTGTGTGTGCGTGTGTGTGTTGATGGGGCCTGCATGCGTGTTGGGTGTGTGTGAGTTATGTGATGTTGGGGGTCGGGGTGTGGAGGGGGGCCCTGCCACCTTTGGGGGGTGGCAGGGGTAGTGGGGGGTGTAGGGGAGGGAGTCGGGGTGGGGGGCGGGGGGAGACCCCTATCAGTGCCAGGGAAGGGATTCCCTGGCACTGATAGTGCTTACCGCCATGGATTTCATGGCGGTTCAAACCGATGGAAATCCACGGCGGTAAGCCGGGTCCAAATACTGCCGGCGGTATAGTGACGGCCGCCCGGCGGGCGGAACGGAGAACCGGCGGATGACCATGGCGGTAACCACCATGGTCATAATTCCACAAGGTGAGACCGCCAGCCTGTTGGCGGTTTTACCGCCGGTTCTCCGCCTTCCGCCAGGGTCGTAATGACCCCCTATGTATCAGCACTTAAGAGACCAGATCATAATGCATGTGAATAATTCTAGCATTCAACATAAACAAAAAATAGAGAGTGAGGTTTAAAGGTTGTGATAGCTCTAATGCAAAAGGCTGACCTGAAGGGATGTTGTGCAAGGGTAATTCTGGATGAGTATAATCTGGAAAATAAGGACGTAATCTAGAAAAAGAAGAAAGGCAGGGAGCCAAAGCTGATGAAAATAATTATCATTATAAAGAGAAAACATGGGACGTAAATGAAAAAAATAGATATCGGTATAAGGATAGTGATATGTAAAACAAGTGGTACAGATGTGGAAGTGTGAATCTTTTAGTTAGCAGTAAAAGATGTTCAGCAGTACCTCAAAATTGTTTTGGTTGTGGTGTTATTGGACATTTTATAGGAGTTTGTAAGAAATGGCAAGAAAGTCTATGAATGAAATGTCTCACAGTTTAGCAGTGCAATACCACTGAAATGGATGATTCTGCTGATATAAAAAGTGTTCTGAGTGTGAGTGATGGCACTTTGATTTTGAAACTAGGAAGTGTAACAAGGAAGAAAACAGTTTATGAAATGAAAATCAGGGGTGTTAATAAGCATTGTGGCTGATTCGGTGTCACCTTATACCATAGTGAATAGGATGTATGGAGGGAAGATGTTGTAAGTAGATTGCGGGATGAATTACCAACATTCAACATTTGACCAGAGAGTTTCCATGGAGAATAGGATAAAATGTTAGGGTTTTGACAAGGGACATTTGAATTAAAAACTAGATGGGCTCCCAAAATAATATTTGGCACAGACAGGACCATCATTGCTAGGGTGAATGGATCAAGGAATGTTGGATAAGATATGGGATCCAAATAGTCCTGAACAGGTATTAAGAATTGGGAAGAGTTTGGTTATGGGTGAGAAAAATGTTAAGGAGTTTCCATCAGTATTCTCTGGGAAAACAACGGTGCCTTGTAAAAGGCATCCTAAAAGGCACTGCTGCCTACAATGCCCTAGAGGTCTGACCTTATCACCTCCAGAATATCTAGATTTTCTAGCTTTCAGCCCCCATAGGCCAGTTCACCACCTAAGGAGTACAGAGCACAATCCCATTGCGCTGCACCCCAAGGATGAATCAGCACTTAATTAGGTTTGGACTATTCCTGACAGTATCCTCTATCACCAAAAGATTCCCTTTCCTAGGTGCCAGTCTGTGTGGAAATGTACAGTGAAAAAGGGATATCAATCTAGGAGCATGAACAACATATTCACTGACACACAACCTAAATTAGGGCCTGATTACGATCGAGAATACTCTGTCACAAACATGAAGGATATTCCGTCCACCGTATTACAATCTCCATAAGATATAATGGAATCGTAATACGGCAGATGGGGTATCTGTCACGTTTTTGATGGAGTAACCCTGTTCGCCAAGATCGTAATCAGGCCCTTACTCTTCATAACTGAATCATGCTTGGGAGATGACATGGCCACAATATTGCATGAAGCCGTTCCTCCAGGGTACCAACTATCACACAAAATCGTATAGGCAAAAGAGGAAGGGGAATAGTTGTTATATTAAAGCAAACAATAAATTTCACCAAAGCAGACAACGTTTCCATACAAGGTTGTGACCTCATCACCAGATATAACCTGACACCAACTTCTACTCCTGTAACTTCCTTTTCCTTTACAGACCACCACCTAGCAACGAAACATTCCCAGACACATTTCTAGACACAGTTTCAAACCTTACAACACTACACTCCAACCGATGCGTTCTTGGTGACCTAACTTGGTTATCCTGGTAATAGCATTTAACGCTGAATAGTCACCCAAGGCGGGAGTTTACCGTTAGATTTGAGTACAAAAAATAAAGGTCGCCTGCTGTAGAAGAGGAATGTTGTATGAACCCTCTGGCAAGATTTTCATCAATATATTTTTTAGGTATTCATCTTTCCTCTTATTTAATGGATATATTCAGCCATGTGGAACCATGTCATCTGGGACACAATCAAAGGAGCTGATGATGAAGTAAGGAAACTGTCCCCTTTCACAGAACAGCTTCTGAAAATCTGCATGTACTTCATGTATCTCACATTCTCCTTCATTCCAGGATAAAATTGATCACACTAAAAGGGGATGAATTGAAGAATATGAATCACTAGGAAAACAATGATTTTACAGAAATCTGAAGAATAAGCATATTCCAGTCAATTTCCAACCCATGAGAGGGTTTTGTTGATGTAACTACAATGTTCCTAAAACTCAGACTGTCAACTAAATCAAAACAGTTTTCCAGTGTGCATATTCTTTGCAAACCTCACCACATGTATCAATACCCTTGATAGTCTTAAGTATTTTTCTTAATTCTAGTAGGGATGTTTAAGGAATTAGCATATAGTGAGCCAATAAAGCATTCTGATGCCCTTGAATCAATCATGTGCAGGATTTTTAAAAAACCAGAAGGAGTGGTCAAACAACCTTCATAGAAAGTTGGGCTATACTTACTGTAACCACTTGTACACAAGAAGTGCCCGATCTTCATCTGCCTGTTAAGATCGCTATTGGTATTTCCCTGTGACTGGTGGAATTTATATACAAAGCTTGTTTGCTTTACCACATTACAACATAATCCTGTCGACCATCGGAATGGAGGCTGAGTAACTTGCTTATGATGGCGTCTGATTCTGTGTATGCTCCTTTTGCAGTTTGAGACCACAGCTTCAGGAGCAATGCCTGGCTCTAAATGCTGCTGGGCTGCAGGAGGCAGCAGGAGAATAAGAACCAATTCCAGAGAGACTGGACTTCTGAATCCGGCAGTCTTCTTGCTCAATAATAAACTGACACACAGGCTCAATGGTGCTGCTATCTGGAAGCAGATTTGCGGCAGGAGAAGCAGCTTTACAAAATAAAGGCGCCTTCACTGCAACATTATATGGAGAGCAGAATGCTGCCTCCAGGCCAGGCAACAATGGTCCCGAGACATCATATATGCTACTCTGTATTGTCAGCAAAAAATAACATAGAAAAACCAGCTCTCTGAAGTATTGTGGTGAAGGCCCACAGTGATGCACCCAGGTCCCAGGTTTTTTAGTTGTGAAGTTTGGAATGCCTACCTGGAATCCGGATCTGAGTCTTCCCCTGCTCAGGGTAAGGGCAACTGTTTTCTGAAGCCACAATGTCACCACACACTAGAATATGTAGTAGGTAAGTGCCCTCGAGAAGCTGCCACCTTCTTAGAAGGAAAAAGCTGAAGATGTAAAACACCTCCTTGTTGTATGAAGACTTCAAAGGACTGAAGATTATCAGGAACCAACAGTGGAATCTTTCTGGAGTGAAGAGTCAGGATCAGCAGGTGGCGGAAAGGGGGAAACAATCGAAGGAACACAACTTTGTTGAGGCATAGCCTCCAACCAGTATTTTGTCTAAATATTTCCTCAGAACCTGCTTTTTGTGCTGGGAAAGAGAATATAACCTTCCATAGGAAATTAAGGGCCTGCTTTAGTTTGGCGGAGGGGTTATATCCCTTTGGCCATATTACAATCCCATAATATCCAATGGAGATCGTAATATGGCGGATGGGATATCTGTCACGGTTGTGACAGAGTAACCTGTCTACCAAACTCTAAATCAGGCCTTAAGACTCCAGGTATGATAGGGATGGCACAGTCCAAATATCTGTGTGGAGGGAGTGACACAAAGGTAGGCTTCCTTATAAGCCAGAGGGATGGACACCATCTAAGCAATAGTAGAATATGACTGGTTTTCAGTAAGTTCCTCTACAACTGAAGCCCAATAGCTCCAATCAGAAAACAATTGGCTCTTCATAACTGGGAGGAAATGGTCACAATCCTGATTTCCCAATTAACGCAGGGATTGTGTTGTTCTAGCCTAGGTTTCCCAAGCATAATGGCATGATTAGGAGATTAAGGCAACCATCTCTTTATGATTACCTAAGGAAACTAGGAGAGTAATAGGATGGAGGTAACGAGACTCAATGTCAAAGGAGGACAATCAATGGTTTGTACAGGATCAGGAGAAGACTTCTTGCTGTCTGGAATTTGGAGCATCTGGGAACACTTCAAGTCCACAGACATTCCTGACAAACCAGAAAAACAGAGCGGGAACAGAGATGGACTGACAGGTATAAAGTTGAAAAGTTAAATTTACAACAAATAAGCGTAAGCTGGACTCATCAGAGGAACTGAAAACTTTAGAGAGAGCAGAATCTTCTGCCTCTTTCATCTTTATACAGGATCTGACATTTCCTGGAGGGTCAAACTGCGCATTCTCACAGGAGATGACTTGGGCTTGCACAATAGAGACACAAGCCTCCCCAACGCCTTCAGTTTTTTTTCAGTGTCCAACGATGGGCCTCTAGTGGATCCACTCATTGGTTCCTCAGGTGGAGGATCAGCAGACTCAGTAGTATACTGAGCCCAGCTTAAGATTTGAAGGGGAGGAGTAGAGGAGAATGTCTGATATTTCTGCTTTTCCATTCTCCTCTTCTTAAATCTGTGGTCTATCACGAGACCTTGACCCAGGAGTTCAGCAAATGAAGAGGCTTGGCAAACTTTTGCCAGCTCATCCTCTAAATCCTTTTTTAAAACTCTTTGCAATAAGTTACACCCAAGTGGTTTCAGCAGCAAGCTCACAAACCTGAGTACAATAGGATAGTTTATCAGAGTTTCCCTGAGGCGTTTCGCACATAGAGTTCTCAGGGTAAACTTCACAAACTTGTCTTTCAAACAACTTTTTGATATTTGCCAACAAACATTGGAATAATTGTTCAGACAAGGATCTTCAGCAACAAACAGAAGAGCTGCCCATGACAAAGCTGCACAAGTCAATAATTGTAAGAGGAAAATTGAGGAGGTTGAAAAGAAAACTAAACCACCAAGCCATCCAAAAACTCCTTCAACCTTCCTTAAAAACAACTCCAGAATACTTAGAAGTTGAGGAACTGATGGCAGGATTGTCGAAGACCTGGAGTGGACTGCTTGATGAAGGGCAGCATTCTCGGACTTTAACTGGTCCAGTTCCAGGGTTTGCTGCTGAAACACAGTCACCAGCTCTACCCAGGATCCATGCAGGAAATAGACAGATAGTTTGGGTGTTTGTAGGAAAGTACCATCTTGCCTGGCATGTTACCCCCATTTTTCACTGTATATATGTTGTTTTAGTTGTATGTGTCACTGGGACCCTGTTCATCAGGGCCCCAGTGCTCATAAGTGTGCCTGAATGTGTTACCTGTGTAGTGACTAACTGTCTCACTGAGGCTCTGCTAATCAGAACCTCAGTGGTTATGCTCTCTCATTTCTTTCAAATTGTCACTGACAGGCTAGTGACCAATTTTACCAATTTACATTGGCTTACTGGAACACCCTTATAATTCCCTAGTATATGGTACTGAGGTACCCAGGGTATTGGGGTTCCAGGAGATCCCTATGGGCTGCAGCATTTCTTTTGCCACCCATAGGGAGCTCTGACAAATCTTACACAGGCCTGCCACTGCAGCCTGAGTGAAATAACGTCCACGTTATTTCACAGCCATTTTACACTGCACTTAAGTAACTTATAAGTCACCTATATGTCTAACCTTTACCTAGTAAAGGTTGGGTGCTAAGTTACTCAGTGTGAGGGCACCCTGGCACTAGCCAAGGTGCCCCCACATTGTTCAGGGCCAATTCCCCGGACTTTGTGAGTGCGGGGACACCATTACACGCGTGCACTACATATAGGTCACTACCTATATGTAGCTTCACAATGGTAACTCCGAATATGGCCATGTAATATGTCTATGATCATGGAATTGCCCCCTCTATACCATCCTGGCATAGTTGGCACAATCCCATGATCCCAGTGGTCTGTAGCACAGACCCTGGTACTGCCATACTGCCTTTCCTGGGGTTTCACTGCAGCTGCTGCTGCTGCCAACCCCTCAGACAGGCATCTGCCCTCCTGGGGTCCAGCCAGGCCTGGCCCAGGATGGCAGAACAAAGGACTTCCTCTGAGAGAGGGTGTTACACCCTCTCCCTTTGGAAAATGGTGTGAAGGCAGGGGAGGAGTAGCCTTCCCCAGCCTCTGGAAATGCTTTCTTGGGCACAGATGTGCCCAATTCTGCATAAGCCAGTCTACACCGGTTCAGGGGACCCCTTAGCCCTGCTCTGGCGCGAAACTGGACAAAGGAAAGGGGAGTGACCACTCCCCTGACCTGCACCTCCCCTGGGAGGTGTCCAGAGCTCCTCCAGTGTGCTCCAGACCTCTGCCATCTTGGAAACAGAGGTGCTGCTGGTACACTGGACTGCTCTGAGTGGCCAGTGCCACCAGGTGACGTCAGAGACTCCTTGTGATAGGCTCCTTCAGGTGTTGCTAGCCTATCCTCTCTCCTAGGTAGCCAAACCCTCTTTTCTGGCTATTTAGGGTCTCTGTCTCTTGGGATTCCTTAGATAACGAATGCAAGAGCTCATCCGAGTTCCTCTGCATCTCTCTCTTCACCTTCTGCCAAGGAATCGACTGCTGACCGCGCTGGAAGCCTGCAAACCTGCAACATAGTAGCAAAGACGACTACTGCAACTCTGTAACGCTGATCCTGCCGCCTTTTCGACTGTTTTCCTGGTGGTGCATGCTGTGGGGGTAGTCTGCCTCCTCTCTGCACTAGAAGCTCCGAAGAAATCTCCCGTGGGTCGACGGAATCTTCCCCCTGCAACCGCAGGCACCAAAAAGCTGCATTACCGGTCCCTTGGGTCTCCTCTCAGCACGACGAGCGAGGTCCCTTGAATCCAGCAACTCTGTCCAAGTGACTCCCACAGTCCAGTGACTCTTCAGTCCAAGTTTGGTGGAGGTAAGTCCTTGCCTCACCTCGCTAGACTGCATTGCTGGGAACCGCGACTTTTGCAGCTACTCCGGCCCCTGTGCACTTCCGGCGGCAATCCTTCGTGCACAGCCAAGCCTGGGTCCACGGCACTCTAACCTGCATTGCACGACTTTCTAAGTTGGTCTCCGGCGACGTGGGACTCCTTTGTGTAACTTCGGGTGAGCACCATTTCACGCATCCTTGTAGTGCCTGTTTCTGGCACTTCTCCGGGTGCTACCTGCTGCTAAGAGGGCTCCTTGTCTTGCTCGACGTCCCCTCTACCTCCTGGTCCAATTTGCGACCTCCTGGTCCCTCCTGGGCCACAGCAGCATCCAAAAATGCTAACCGCATGATTTGCAGCTAGCAAGGCTTGTTGGCGTTCTTTCGGCGGGAAAACACTTCTGCACGACTCTACAAGGCGAGAGGGATCCGTCCTCCAAAGGGGAAGTCTCTAGCCCTTTGCGTTCCTGCAGAAACCGCAGCTTCTTCTGTCCAGTAGAAGCTTCTTTGCACCCACAGCTGGCATTTCCTGGGCATCTGCCCATCTCCGACTTGCTTGTGACTTTTGGACTTGGTCCCCTTGTTCCACAGGTACCCCAGATTGGAAATCCAGCGTTGTTGCATTGTTGGTTTGTGGCTTTCCTGCCTTATTCCCCTATCACGACTTCTTTGTCCTTTGGGGAACTTTAGTGCACTTTGCACTCACTTTTCAGGGTCTTGGGGAGGGTTATTTTTCTAACTCTCACTATTTTCTAATAGTCCCAGCGACCCTCTACAAGGTCACATAGGTTTGGGGTCCATTCGTGGTTCGCATTCCACTTCTGGAGTATATGGTTTGTGTTGCCCCTATCCCTATGTGTCTCCATTGCATCCTATTGTAACTATACATTGTTTGCACTGTTTTCTAAGACTATACTGCATATTTCTGGTATTGTGTATATATATCGTGTGTATATTTCCTATCCTCTCACTGAGGGTACACTCTGAGATACTTTGGCATATTGTCATAAAAATAAAGTACCTTTATTTTTAGTATAACTGTGTATTGTGTTTTCTTATGATATTGTGCATATGACACTAAGGCCCTCATCCTGACCTTGGCGGGCGGCGGAGGCCGCCCGCCAAAGTCCCGCCGTCAGGTTACCGTTCCGCGGTCGAAAGACCGCGGCGGTAATTCTGACATTCCCGCTGGGCTGGCGGGCGGCCGCCTTCAGGCCGCCCGCCAGCCCAGCGGGAAAGAGGCTTCCACGATGAAGCCGGCTCGGAATCGAGCCGGCGGAGTGGAAGCTGTGCGACGGGTGCAGTTGCACCCGTCGCGTATTTCACTGTCTGCGCAGCAGACAGTGAAATACATTTAGGGGCCCTCTTACGGGGGCCCCTGCAGTGACCGCCGGGGTTAGAATCACCCCCTAAGTGGTACTGTAGTAGCTTCACACGTCTCCTAGTTCAGCCTAAGCTGCTCTGCTAAGCTACCATTATCTATCAGCCTAAGCTGCTAGACACCCTATACACTAATAAGGGATTACTGGGCCTGGTGCAAGGTGCAAGTACCCCTTGGTACTCACTACAAGCCAGTCCAGCCTCCTACATTGGTTGTGCAGCGGTGGGATAAGTGCTTTGAGACTACTTACCACTCTTGTCATTGTACTTTTCATAAGAGAAAAATATACAAAACAAATTCAGTGTATATACACATTGCCAAAAAGTTTTGCATTTCCTCTTTTCACTCTTTTCTAAGTGCTGAAAAGTACTTCTAACTTTCTAAAAAGTTCTAAAAAGTTTAAAAAGATTTTTTTCTCTGTCTTTCTAAAAGCTCTGACAAACTTTTTTCTCTTTTTATATCACTTTAACTCTCTCTAAAAATGTCTGGCACAGGCCAAAATGTTGATCTGTCCAAACTTGCATATGATCACCTTAGCTGGAAAGGAGCAAGGAGTCTCTGCATAGAGAGAGGTTTGAGTGTAGGGAAGAATCCTTCCTTGGAATTGTTACTTAACATGCTTAGAGAACAAGATAAGGCAAGAAGTGCCCCATCTGTTGAAAAAGTAGCTAATGGTTCCCAATCTGATCCAGGGACTCCCCCAGGAAAAGATTCAGGAAATAAACTTCCTAACCTGCCCATTACTAGACAGTCTAGCATAGTTGGTAATGATGTTGAGTCACACCATACAAATAGTGTTGTCTCACATCATAGCAAAAGCATTTATTCTCACCACAGTGGTACTGATGTTTCTGTAAGCCAAGCTGTTAGGGTGCCCTCTGTAAGGGACAGGTCTCCTTCTGTCTATTCTCACCATACTTCTGTTTCAAGGCATGTCCCTCCCACCCACCCTGATGACAGATTGTTAGAAAGGGAACTCAATAGATTGAGAGTGGAACAAACCAGACTGAAGCTCAAGAAGCAACAGCTGGATTTGGATAGACAGACTTTAGAGGTAGAGAAGTAGAGACAGAAACTGGGTTTAGAAACCCATGGTGGCAGCAGCAGTATTCCCCATAGTCATCCTGCAAAAGAGCATGATTCCAGGAATCTGCATAAGATAGTTCCCCCTTATAAGGAGGGGGATGACATTAACAAGTGGTTTGCTGCACTTGAGAGGGCCTGTGCTGTACAGGATGTCCCTCAAAGGCAGTGGGCTGCTATCCTATGGGTATCATTTAGTGGAAAAGGTAGGGATAGGCTCCTTACTGTAAAAGAAAATGAAGCTAATGATTACAAAGTTCTTAAGAATGCACTCCTGGATGGTTATGGCTTAACCACTGAACAATACAGGATAAAGTTCAGAGAGACCAAAAAGGAGTCTTCACAAGACTGGGTTGATTTCATTGACCATTCAGTGAAGGCCTTGGAGGGGTGGTTACATGGCAGTAAAGTTACTGATTATGACAGCCTGTATAACTTGATCCTGAGAGAGCATATTCTTAATAATTGTGTGTCTGATTTGTTGCACCAGTACTTGGTGGACTCTGATCTGACCTCTCCCCAAGAATTGGGAAAGAAGGCAGACAAATGGGTCAGAACAAGGGTGAACAGAAAAGTTCATACAGGGGGTGACAAAGATGGCAACAAGAAGAAGGATGGTAAGTCTTCTGACAAGGGTGGGGACAAATCTAAAAATGAGTCTTCATCAGGCCCACAAAAACACTCTGGTGGGCCCAAATCCTCTTCTAATCAAAACAAGGAAAAGAAACCATGGTGCTATTTATGTAAAATAAAAGGCCATTGGACAACAGATCCCAGTTGTCCAAAGAAAGGCACCAAGCCTCCTACCACTACAACCCCTACTGCTACACCTAGTGTCCCTACTAATAGCAGTGGTGGTGGGAGCAAACCTACTAATAGCCAATCCAAGGGAGTAGCTGGGCTCACTATTGGTAACTTAGTTGGGGTTGGCCTTGTTAGGGAGGCCACAGAGGCTGTGTTAGTCTCTGAGGGGGCTATTGATTTAGCCACCTTAGTTGCTTGTCCCCTTAATATGGATAAGTACAAGCAGCTACCCCTAATAAATGGTGTTGAGGTTCAGGCCTACAGGGACACTGGTGCCAGTGTGACTATGGTCATAGAGAAACTGGTCCACCCTGAACAACACCTACTTGGTCACCAGTACCAAGTAACCAATGCTCACAACAACACACTTAGCCACCCCATGGCTGTTGTAAATCTCAACTGGGGGGGGGTTACTGGTCCAAAGAAAGTTGTGGTAGCTTCAGATTTACCTGTAGACTGTCTATTAGGGAATGATTTGGAGACATCAGCTTGGTCAGATGTGGAGTTGGAGGCCCATGCAGCAATGCTGGGCATCCCAGGGCATATTTTTGCTTTGACAAGGGCTCAGGCCAAAAAGCACAAAGGACAGGGAAGCTTGGATCCTGGAACAATGGACCAAGTGCTCCCTAAAGCTAGGGCTAGTAGAAGCAAACCACTTCCTACTATCCCTCCCTCTACAGTGGATTCTACTTCTGAGGAAGAGGAATTCCCTCCCTGTGCAGAACCTACACCAGAGGAGCTTCAAGCAGACACTGCTGAGCTTTTGGGTGAAGGGGGGCCTGCCAGGGAGGAGCTGAGTGTGGCACAGCAAACCTGTCCCACATTAGAGGGTCTCAGACAGCAAGCTGTCAAACAGGCTAATGGGGATGTCAGTGACTCTCACAGAGTTTACTGGGAGGACAACCTCTTGTATACTGAGGCAAGGGATCCTAAACCTGGAACTGCCAGGAGATTAGTGATCCCTCAGGAGTACAGAAAGTTCCTCCTAACTCTTGCACACGACATTCCCCTAGCTGGGCACCTGGGACAAATGAAAACTTGGGACAGACTGGTTCCATTGTTTCATTGGCCTAGGATGTCTGAGGACACAAAAGATTTTTGTAAGTCCTGTAAAACCTGTCAAGCCAGTGGCAAGACAGGTGGCACGCCAAAGGCACCCCTTATTCCACTGCCTGTGGTTGGGGTACCCTTTGAAAGGGTAGGGGTTGACATAGTTGGCCCCCTTGACCCTCCTACTGCTTCAGGCAATAGGTTTATCTTGGTGGTAGTGGACCATGCCACAAGATATCCTGAAGCAATTCCTTTAAGGACCACTACAGCCCCTGCAGTGGCAAAGGCCCTCCTGGGTATATTTTCTAGGGTGGGCTTCCCAAAGGAAGTAGTATCAGACAGGGGAAGCAATTCCATGTCTGCATACTTAAAGGCCATGTGGAAGGAGTGTGGTGTAACGTACAAGTTCACAACACCTTATCATCCACAAACAAATGGACTGGTGGAGAGATTTAATAAAACTGTCAAAGGCATGATTATGGGTCTCCCTGAAAAACTCCGCAGGAGATGGGATATCCTGTTACCATGCCTCCTTTTTGCCTACAGGGAGGTACCCCAGAAAGGAGTGGGCTTCAGCCCCTTTGAACTTCTTTTTGGACACCCTGTTAGGGGTCCACTCACACTTGTAAAGGAGGGTTGGGAACAACCTTTAAAAGCTCCTAAGCAAGATATTGTGGATTATGTACTTGGCCTCAGATCAAGGATGGCTGAGTATATGAAAAAGGCCAGTAAAAACCTTCAGGCCAGCCAAGAGCTCCAGAAGCAATGGCATGATCAGAAGGCTGTTTTGGTTCAGTACCAACCAGGGCAGAAAGTGTGGGTCTTGGAGCCTGTGGCCCCAAGAGCACTCCAAGATAAATGGAGTGGACCCCACATAATTGTTGAAAAGAAGGGTGAAGTCACCTACTTAGTTGACTTAGGCACTGCCAGGAGTCCCCTTAGGGTGCTCCATGTCAATCGCCTGAAACCCTACTATGACAGGGCTGATCTCACCCTGCTCATGGCAACTGATGAGGGACAGGAAGAAGACAGTGATCCTCTACCTGATCTCTTCTCTTCCACAGAACAAGATGCTCTAGTGGAAGGTATAGTTTTGGCTGATTGTCTTACTGCTGAGCAGAAAGACCATTGCATAAACCTCCTAGATCAATTCTCTGAACTCTTCTCTACTGTGCCAGGTACCACTTCTTGGTGTGAGCACACTATAGATACTGGAGACAGTTTACCTGTCAAAAGTAAGATCTATAGGCAGCCTGACCATGTCAGGGACTGCATAAAGCAAGAGGTGCAGAAAATGTTAGAGCTGGGAGTGGTTGAGCACTCTGAAAGTCCATGGGCTTCTCCTGTGGTACTTGTACCAAAACCCCATTCCAAAGATGGAAAGAAGGAAATGCGGTTTTGTGTAGACTATAGAGGTCTCAACCTTGTTACCAAAACTGATGCTCACCCTATACCCAGGGCAGATGAGCTCATAGATACACTGGCATCTGCCAAGTATCTAAGCACTTTTGATTTGACTGCAGGGTATTGGCAGATCAAATTGTCAGAAGATGCTAAACCTAAAACTGCATTTTCAACCATTGGAGGCCATTACCAATTTACAGTAATGCCTTTTGGTTTGAAAAATGCACCTGCCACTTTTCAAAGGTTGGTGAACACAGTCCTGCAAGGGCTGGAAGCTTTCAGTGCAGCATATTTGGACGATATAGCTGTCTTTAGCTCCAGCTGGGATGATCACCTGGTCCACCTATGGAAAGTTTAAGAGGCCCTGCAAAAGGCAGGCCTCACTATCAAGGCTTCAAAGTGCCAGATAGGGCAGGGGAAGGTGGTTTATCTGGGACACCTTGTTGGTGGGGAACAGATTGCACCACTACAGGGGAAAATCCAAACTATTATAGATTGGGTTCCCCCTACTACTCAGACTCAGGTGAGAGCCTTCCTAGGCCTCACTGGGTATTACAGGAGGTTCATTAAGAACTATGGCTCCATTGCAGCCCCTCTTAATGACCTCACATCCAAAAAGATGCCTAAAAAGGTATTGTGGACAGCTAGCTGTCAGAAAGCTTTTGAGGAGCTAAAGCAGGCCATGTGCTCTGCACCTGTCCTGAAAAGCCCTTGTTACTCTAAAAAATTCTATGTCCAGACTGATCCATCTGAATTAGGAGTAGGGGCAGTCCTATCACAACTTAATTCTGAGGGCCAGGATCAACCTGTTGCTTTTATTAGTAGGAGGTTGACCCCTAGAGAAAAGCGTTGGTCTGCCATTGAGAGGGAGGCCTTTGCTGTGGTCTGGGCTCTGAAGAAGTTGAGGCCATACCTGTTTGGCACTCACTTCATTGTTCAGACAGACCACAAACCTCTACTTTGGCTAAAACAAATGAAAGGTGAAAATCCTAAATTGTTGAGGTGGTCCATATCCCTACAGGGAATGGACTATACAGTGGAACATAGACCTGGGAGTAGCCACTCCAATGCAGATGGACTCTCCAGATATTTCCACTTAGACAATGAAGACTCATCAGCTCATGGCTAGTCTTATTGTCCTTCGTTTGGGGGGGGGGGGTTGTGTAGGAAAGTACCATCTTGCCTGGCATGTTACCCCCATTTTTCACTGTATATATGTTGTTTTAGTTGTATGTGTCACTGGGACCCTGTTCATCAGGGCCCCAGTGCTCATAAGTGTGCCTGAATGTGTTACCTGTGTAGTGACTAACTGTCTCACTGAGGCTCTGCTAATCAGAACCTCAGTGGTTATGCTCTCTCATTTCTTTCAAATTGTCACTGACAGGCTAGTGACCAATTTTACCAATTTACATTGGCTTACTGGAACACCCTTATAATTCCCTAGTATATGGTACTGAGGTACCCAGGGTATTGGGGTTCCAGGAGATCCCTATGGGCTGCAGCATTTCTTTTGCCACCCATAGGGAGCTCTGACAAATCTTACACAGGCCTGCCACTGCAGCCTGAGTGAAATAACGTCCACGTTATTTCACAGCCATTTTACACTGCACTTAAGTAACTTATAAGTCACCTATATGTCTAACCTTTACCTAGTAAAGGTTGGGTGCTAAGTTACTTAGTGTGAGGGCACCCTGGCACTAGCCAAGGTGCCCCCACATTGTTCAGGGCCAATTCCCCGGACTTTGTGAGTGCGGGGACACCATTACACACGTGCACTACATATAGGTCACTACCTATATGTAGCTTCACAATGGTAACTCCGAATATGGCCATGTAATATGTCAATGATCATGGAATTGCCCCCTCTATACCATCCTGGCATAGTTGGCACAATCCCATGATCCCAGTGGTCTGTAGCACAGACCCTGGTACTGCCATACTGCCTTTCCCGGGGTTTCACTGCAGCTGCTGCTGCTGCCAACCCCTCAGACAGGCATCTGCCCTCCTGGGGTCCAGCCAGGCCTGGCCCAGGATGGCAGAACAAAGGACTTCCTCTGAGAGAGGGTGTTACACCCTCTCCCTTTGGAAAATGGTGTGAAGGCAGGGGAGGAGTAGCCTCCCCCAGCCTCTGGAAATGCTTTCTTGGGCACAGATGTGCCCAATTCTGCATAAGCCAGTCTACACCGGTTCAGGGGACCCCTTAGCCCTGCTCTGGCGCGAAACTGGACAAAGGAAAGGGGAGTGACCACTCCCCTGACCTGCACCTCCCCTGGGAGGTGTCCAGAGCTCCTCCAGTGTGCTCCAGACCTCTGCCATCTTGGAAACAGAGGTGCTGCTGACACACTGGACTGCTCTGAGTGGCCAGTGCCACCAGGTGACGTCAGAGACTCCTTGTGATAGGCTCCTTCAGGTGTTGCTAGCCTATCCTCTCTCCTAGGTAGCCAAACCCTCTTTTCTGGCTATTTAGGGTCTCTGTCTCTTGGGATTCCTTAAATAACGAATGCAAGAGCTCATCCGAGTTCCTCTGCATCTCTCTCTTCACCTTCTGCCAAGGAATCGACTGCTGACCGCGCTGGAAGCCTGCAAACCTGCAACATAGTAGCAAAGACGACTACTGCAACTCTGTAACGCTGATCCTGCCGCCTTCTCGACTGTTTTCCTGGTGGTGCATGCTGTGGGGGTAGTCTGCCTCCTCTCTGCACTAGAAGCTCCGAAGAAATCTCCCGTGGGTCGACGGAATCTTCCCCCTGCAACCGCAGGCACCAAAAAGCTGCATTACCGGTCCCTTGGGTCTCCTCTCAGCACGACGAGCGAGGTCCCTCGAATCCAGCAACTCTGTCCAAGTGACTCCCACAGTCCAGTGACTCTTCAGTCCAAGTTTGGTGGAGGTAAGTCCTTGCCTCACCTCGCTAGACTGCATTGCTGGGAACCGCGACTTTTGCAGCTACTCCGGCCCCTGTGCACTTCCGGCGGAAATCCTTTGTGCACAGCCAAGCCTGGGTCCACGGCACTCTAACCTGCATTGCACGACTTTCTAAGTTGGTCTCCGGCGACGTGGGACTCCTTTGTGTAACTTTGGGTGAGCACCATTTCACGCATCCTCGTAGTGCCTGTTTCAGGCACTTCTCCGGGTGCTATCTGCTGCTAAGAGGGCTCCTTGTCTTGCTCGACGTCCCCTCTACCTCCTGGTCCAATTTGCGACCTCCTGGTCCCTCCTGGGCCACAGCAGCATCCAAAAACGCTAACCGCACGATTTGCAGCTAGCAAGGCTTGTTGGCGTTCTTTCGGCGGGAAAACACTTCTGCACGACTCTACAAGGCGAGAGGGATCCGTCCTCCAAAGGGGAAGTCTCTAGCCCTTTGCGTTCCTGCAGAAACCGCAGCTTCTTCTGTCCAGTAGAAGCTTCTTTGCACCCGCAGCTGGCATTTCCTGGGCATCTGCCCATCTCCGACTTGCTTGTGACTTTTGGACTTGGTCCCCTTGTTCCACAGGTACCCCAGATTGGAAATCCAGCGTTGTTGCATTGTTGGTTTGTGGCTTTCCTGCCTTATTCCCCTATCACGACTTCTTTGTCCTTTGGGGAACTTTAGTGCACTTTGCACTCACTTTTCAGGGTCTTGGGGAGGGTTATTTTTCTAACTCTCACTATTTTCTAATAGTCCCAGCGACCCTCTACAAGGTCACATAGGTTTGGGGTCCATTCGTGGTTCGCATTCCACTTCTGGAGTATATGGTTTGTGTTGCCCCTATCCCTATGTGTCTCCATTGCATCCTATTGTAACTATACATTGTTTGCACTGTTTTCTAAGACTATACTGCATATTTCTGGTATTGTGTATATATATCTTGTGTATATTTCATATCCTCTCACTGAGGGTACACTCTGAGATACTTTGGCATATTGTCATAAAAATAAAGTACCTTTATTTTTAGTATAACTGTGTATTGTGTTTTCTTATGATATTGTGCATATGACACTAAGTGGTACTGTAGTAGCTTCACACGTCTCCTAGTTCAGCCTAAGCTGCTCTGCTAAGCTACCATTATCTATCAGCCTAAGCTGCTAGACACCCTATACACTAATAAGGGATAACTGGGCCTGGTGCAAGGTGCAAGTACCCCTTGGTACTCACTACAAGCCAGTCCAGCCTCCTACAGTGTTGCAACCTCTTTAGGCTGGAATACTTACCCCCAATCTGGATCCTGGTCTTCCTCTGCCCGAGGTAAAGGCAACTGTTTCCTGAAGCCAGTATGGCCCTCATTATGATCTTGGCGGTAAATACCGAATATCGCTGCGCTGACTGCCATCGGCATACCACTGCGGAGGCGGACATCCGTCTGTCACATTATGACACATACATATAAAATCAACAGAAAACAGCCACAACTACAAATCCACCAGACCCACTGAACATGATAAACTGTTGGAACTACCACCCATACCATTACGCCACCAATACTACGCCCTCCAAATAATGATTCACCAATCACCACAGAGGGCATTCAACAACGGTAAACTACTGGTGGTGAACACCGCTGCAGCGGATATGGATATCCAAAGACAAAACAGGACAACATTTGCCAGAACAAAAAACCCACACCTGACACAAATAAACACACCCCACACACCTATCAAAAGCACTATAAAACACATTCCCACAATCCATTGCAAACACAAAAAGACCGCAACAGCTAGCCATGCAAATCACAGAGACAACTTCACACACACACCACAACCACCTTTTCATCCGTCACGCACCACACACCCCACACCCCACCTCATTACTCAACATCCTCTGCACAACACACACACCACACAAAACCCATTTCCCCACAAAGGCACCCCTGTTTCACTGATAAGGAGTTGCAGGTCATAGTTGAGGCAATAGCAAGGGTAGAGCAACAGCTGTTTGGAGCACAGATCCAGTGGATATCCATTGCCAGGAAGATGGACCTATGGCGGAGGATCGTGGATAGGGTGAACGTCGTGGGACAGCATCCATGAACAAGGGACGACATCAGGAAGAGGTGGAACGACCTATGGGGGAAGGTGCATTCCATAGCAGCAAGGCACTAGCTCGCTATTGAGAGGACTGGCGGTGGACACCCACCTCCTCCCCCACAGCTGACAGCATTGGAGGAGCAAGTCTTGGCAAAACTGCATCCTGGGGGACTCAATGGAGTTGCCAGAGGACTGGACACTAGTGAGTCAACATTTACTACCTGTCACCCCTCCATACCTGCATCCCACCACCAGTCCTCACCCTGACATACAGCACCCCACACCATCCCACACAGTGAACCACCACAATTAACAAACCTAAATGCCTTGCCCTACATGCCATACCCACTGCATGCACATTCCTTCCAGCCCTGCTTGTACACCCTCCACCAATGCATGCACAGCATGGAGAACTAACAATCCTACAGTCCATCACCATACACAAACAAAGGTAGCAGGGCAACAGCAATAATATAGGGGAAGCTAGGGATGCAGAATATGTCACAGACATGTTGCATAATACACCACTTACATCCCCAAGGGTGTCCCAGACAATCTCAGCGGCGAGGAGGTGCCTCGGCTACTCAGTCCACCACCAGAAGATGCCCTTAGTGATGACAGCAACTCTGGAGTTCTGGATCTGGATGAACTCCCTGGCCCATCAGGGACTACTGGTCAGTCAGCTACCCCAGTCCACCACGGAGCAGCCACCCAATGTCCCCAGACCTCTGTCCCCAGGACACGTCAATCAGCAGTGTGCCAACCTGTACAGGGAACCCAGTCCACACCTCACAGGTAAGACAATGAGGGTCCTGGGGTCAGTAGCAGTGGGCACACCGTTCAGGGGACACAGGCACAGGGGGCCAGGGACAGTCGGAGAACAGCTGTGCGCCAGGGGGAGGACAGGCCCAGGGAACCGGCTGCTCAGGAGGCACTCACTAATGTCCTTGGGGCTTACCAACAATCCCAGGATAAGATGGGCCAGATCACAGACATCATGCAGGAGAACAGTGGCAGCAGGAGGGACACCACCAGGAGATCAAGAAAGAATTGCAGGCGTGAACACCACCATGGTCTCCATTGCAAGGGTGCTGGGTGATATGGCCAACATCATGAGGAACAACACATCACACCAGTGGGCCCCTTCCAGTAGCCATTCTACTGACCAACCCTTCCCATCTGCTGCAGCTAGTGGACAGGAGGCCCTGCTACAGGACCCACAGGCAACCAGCACCTCTCCCCCTGCAAAAGGTGAACAACCCTGCAAACGGTCCCTGTGACCCAGACAGACACCAGAGACAATTGCCAAGACAAAGGACACCACCAGGAAATGAGGCCCTACTGAATGTTCCCCTTGTGTTCCACTGTGTCATCTTGTCCACTTTCAACTGACATTGCGCCCCTTCCTATGGCCCCTTGGACACTGGACCTGTGCTACAAACAGAATGGCCCACTACATTGGACTTTTACCAACCATCCCCCCACTCTATTACACTCCCCATTGTATACCAATTTTCAATAAACACCCTTGGACACAACTTGAGTAATAGTGCTTTATCTACAGGTAATGTACAATGTACTGAACTGTAATGAACTGCATGATCCTGTGTCAATGTCCAGTCACATGTTGATCCATTCAACAAATGTGTCTCAGCAGTCTGTAAACATCACAGCAGTACACTGTTGGAACAACACCAACATCTGCAATAAGGGAAGGCATAGGTGGCAGTCAGGTGGGATGCAAAGGGAATGACTTACATTATGCTGCCGTCAAACAGTACAACACTCAAATGTAGAAATGTTTAGTTCAACAGTCTTACCTGAGTGTCAATGGAAGTACTGCAGGATCAAATGTGACCTGTTGTCCACATCCTCCACCTCCTCACTGTCCTCAGTGTCCACTGCTGTCACAGCTGCATTGTCACCCCCTCCTCCTGCAGATAGGGTACATGCAGCCTGGGGGCCAAATTGTGCAACATGCAGCACACAACGATTCTGCAGACCTTCTCAGGGGAGTAGCATAGGGATCCACCTGTCAGATGGAGACACCTGAACCTAGCCTTCAGGAGGCCGAAGGTCCTTTCTACAATCCTCCTGGTACGCGCCCATGAGCATCATTGTACCTATTTTCAGCCCCTGTTCTTGGATTCCTAACAGGGGTCATGAGCCATCACAGGTTTGAATAGCTGGAATCACGTGCAAGAAGTAAGGGACACACATTAGCCCTGCACAATGGCATGGGCCATGACTCCTGAAGGCATACACTCACATACATTGGGTGGGGACTCAGGCTCGCCTATTAGCCACACTTTGTGCCTCTGTAGTTGTGCCATCAGCTGTGGGACACTGCTACTCCTCAGGATAAAGGCATCATGCACCGACCCTGGATACTTGGCAGTGACGTGGGAGATGTACTGGTCAGCAAGGCACACCATCTGGACATTGAGTGAGTGGAAACTGTTTCGATTCCTGTACACTTGTTCATTGGTCCTGGGTAGGACTAAGGCAATATGGGTCCCATCGATGGCCCCAATAACATGTGGTATATGTCCCATTGCATAGAATCCAGCCTTCACAGTGGGTAAATCATCTACCTGGGGGAATGCGATGTAGCTACACATGTGTTTTAGCAAGGCAGACAAACCCCTTGCAAACACTGGCTGTGACATCCCTGCAGCCACGCCCACTGGCACCTACAAAGAGCCAGTCGCCATTAAATGGAGCACTGAGAGTACCTGCACAAGAGGGGGGACTGCTGTGGTGGTACAGATAGCAGGGATCAGATCAGGCTCCAGTTGTTCACACAGCTCTGTGATTGTGGCCCTGTCCAGACAATAGGTGAGTATGATGTGCTGGTCCTCCAGGGTAGCCAAGTCCACAAGGGGTCTGTACACGGGTGTGTGCCTTCTCCTACTCCTATTCCTCCCCAGTGGTTGGTACCTAAGGGACCCAAATGTAAGAAATAGGTGACAACAGGAACCATGAACACAGTACAGCAGTGTACACAAAGCATGTTCGTATGTCGGACACTGGAATTGTGTAGGTGAGTAAATTCGACTACAGTGACACACTTATCAATCTGCACATGTGCACCAGCATTAAAAAATGGCACCCGCCTGTCCTGTATTCTTGGACAGGTGGAAGTGACCTAGCTCCGCTGGGGTTCGCGTCATGGCAGGAGGCTGTCTGCACCGCCTTGCAATTCCTCATTGGCTAACATGGCCCTCTATGGAGAATGGGAACCAATGATGATCATCCCCGGTGGTGACGGTGTTCACCGCCGTGGACAAGACCGCCATTTCCTTGATTCCTGACTTTCCACAGGACGACATCTGGACTGTGTGTGCTGCTGTGACCTGTGTCTGGAACCTGCCTGAGGAGAAGTTGGAGTGCCTTGTGGACGGGGTCCTACCCCAGTATAGGCAGTTGTATGGGCCTCCAGACCAAAAGGTGAGTACACCATGGGTATGTTACATGCAACAGGGCTGCATGGAGATGTGTGTGTGTGCTGGCAGTGTGTCGGTGGGGGGGTATGGCTGGTGGCAGCATTAATGCAGGGGTGCGGGCCATGTGTGTGCCTGATGAGGGGATAATGCTTTTTGTGCACAATATGGGTGACAGGCTGGATTGTCAGGTTCATGGTGTCCCACCTTCTGTTTTTCCTCTGCAGGTCAGTGCCCATCAGAAGAAGGGGTTGTGGTGTGCCATCGCCAAGGACGTGCGGACCCTGGGGGTCTATAGCGGGTGGAGCACCCACTACAGGAAACAGTGGGAGGAGGGCGGCCCGGAAGACCGCGGAGGCCCAGCTTGGGATGGCCTCCCAACGAGGGGGGGTGCCCGTTGGAACCTGACCCCCCCTGATGGCCCGTATACTGGCAGTAGCCTACCCACAGCTGCATGGGCGCTTTAGGGCATCACAGCAGCCACAAGGGGGTGAGAACAGTGTGTTTGTCAACCATCTCTGTTGCCTGGCATGGGTTTTGGGTGCAGGGTACAAGTCAGTGGATGCTGCAAAATGCCAGTTCAGACATTGCTGCGTGGTCCAGCTTAGGTTAATAGGGTGGAAAGCATGTATTAGGTAGCTAGGTAGGTAGCTTCTCATCTCAGACCCGGCTTAGCTGGTCCCAGTTGGTGTGTAGCTGGCAGTGTTTGGCTCCTACCTGCTGTGGTACTTAGCCAATGGTATGCCAGTGTGGTCCATACTGCCCATTCTCAGTCTCAGTGTGTGACAGTGATGTGTCTGCCATCTGTTCTGTTGGTGCTGAGATTGACCCTGTGCTCCCTTTCTCTCTCCCCCCCTCTCCTTTTGTCATCCTGTCTATGTGTGCATTAGCATCATCTGGCGAAGGAGCAGGGGCAGAGACGAGTGAGGGAGCTGCAGCCCACAGGACCCAGGAGGCAGAGTCAGAGTCCACTGACGCCGAGGGGACCAGTGGGACGGGCGGCGAGGGGAGCACCACGGCGGGGTCCCTGTTTCATCGGTCCCCCCTCCAAGTACCAATACCCAGTCCCAGTCTCCTCACCCCCAACCCATCCCACACACACATTCTGACAAGCATGCACCCAAAACAACACACAAGACTTGCACAGACAAACAGAGGCAGCCCACTTCCATCTACAAGCACTCACACAGCCAACACATAGATGCACACACAACATCATCCACTGCCCCACTGTCTCCCCCTCCTCCTCCTCCCTCAGTCACATCCTCACTCACACCTGCATGCACTGCATCAACAGTCCCTGAACCTGCCACCTGCAAAGTCTTGCCCACCGTTCCCACAACGGCAGACCTGCAGACATGCATCCCAAACACCACATGCGCTGTCACCACCACCTCATGCAGCACACCCACATCACTTGCAGGCACCACAACATTCATCCAGACATCCTGTTTGTCCTCCCCTGCCCTGTCTACCCCCCTCCAGAGACACACACATGCTCGCACTCAGATTCCCAAAAGCCATTCACCTCACACACGCATACTGTCCATGCACCTGCACCCAGGTCCTCCTACAACCACTCCCATCCCTCCTCCCCCATCCCGCCTCATTGTCTCAAAGAAGCTTTTCCTTGCCCACCTTGGCCTCTTCCCTCCCCCTCCCCCTGTCCTGCCCGTAAGAGGAAGGTCCCACCACCCTAGCCCTGTACCTCAAGCACCCAGTCTGACACAGTTCCACCCGCCAAAGTCTCCAGCTGCCACTAAGGGGCACATGCGTGCGACGCCGGCCCCCCGCACCAAGGACACTCTGCCACCCCCGCCCAAAAACGGAGGGCTAAAGTGCCCCCCCAAACAGACTGGCAAGACCTTGGGGCAACCTCCAAAACCTAGGGCCAATGAGGCCCCACCCCAATCCCAGGCCAAGGAGGCCCCAACAAAATCCAAGGGCAAGGAGGGCCCACAAAAATCCCTGGCCAAGGAGGCCCCACAAAAATCCCAGGCCAACGAGGCCCCACAAAAATCCAAGGCCAAGGAGGCCCCAATAAAATCCAAGGCCAAGGAGGCCACATCCTAATCCCTGGCCAAGGAGACCTCACAAAAATCCCTGGCCAAGGAGGCCCCAACAAAATCCACGGCCAAGGAGACCACAACCAAATCCCTGGCCAAGGAGGCCCCACAAAAATCCAAGGCAAAGGAGGCCCCACTCAAAACCATGGCGGCCCCACTCAAAACTGTGCCTAAGGAGACCCATCCGGAACCAGAGGCCATGGAGCAGCATCCCGAAACAGAGGCCAAGGAGCAGCATCTGGTACCAGAGGCCATGGAGCAGCATCCCGAATCAGAGGCCAAGAAGCAGCATCCAGAACCAGAGGCCAAGGAGCAGCATCCAGAACCAGAGGCCTAAGATCACCATCAATAACCAGTGGGCAGACAGTCCCCTCCAGAACCAGTGAGAAGGAAGCCCCCTCCTGAACCAGTGGGCAGGCAGCCCCCTCCAGAACCAGTGGACAGGCAGCCCCCTCCAGAACCAGTGGGCAGGAACTCCCCTCCAGAACCAGTGGGCAGGCAGCCCCCTCCAGAACCAGTGGGCTGGAAGCCCCCTCCTTAACCAGTGGGCAGGAAGCTCCCTCCAGAACCAGTGGGCAGGAAGCCCCCTCCAAATGAGTGCTCCCCCAAACCCCCGATCCCCTGAGGTGCCTGCCTATTTCCAACATGATGCCCCAGAACAGTGGAGTCCCGTTGTTGTCAGGTTGGGGCTTGGACTTTACCCTGTGGGCATTTGTGACTTTGGACTGGCCTGTGGGCCTGCCTGTATTTCTTTCTGCAGTTGTGTATGTTTTAGCATTTTACATATTCATACAATGGGAATACAGCCGTTGGAACTGTGTATGTGTCCTGGGTTTCTTTACTCAGGGGTTCTGTTACTGTTATTTTCCTGTGCATCCGTTTCTGGGTGTGTGGTGTGTGTATGGGGTGTTGTGTGTGTGTGTGTGTGTCACTCCCCCCACTATCCCTCCCTTGTGTGCTAGGTAGCTGTACTCACCATCGGCGTTGGTGCTCCAGCGTGGCCATGGCGTGGTACAGCATCAGGAAGACTTGAAGTTCTGGTTCCATGGTGGCCACGGACTCCTGTGTGTCCCTGGAGGTGAGTGTCTCCTTTTAGATGATGTGTTTCCGCCAGGCTTTTGGTGTCTTTGCTACCTCCCCGGAAATCGTGGCGGTGTGCTATGTCATAATATGGTGGGCGGATCCTTGTCTTTAACATTAACTCCAAAGCTAAGTTTTTGATTAACGCTATCGATATTCGAACCATTAAACTAACAAGAAAGACAGGACATGGCTACCTTATGTCCCATTTTTTCTTTGCCTTGTTCATCAAACATACATTTTTAGAGTAAATGGCTGTTTTACTTAACACAAGATTTTCTCCATAAACTAGGGGCAAACATCCAAGTACCCAAGGTGTTTAGAGAGACTACTGGTGGATTGGTTACATATGGCTTGTCCCCATTTCACAAAATATTGGAATAATATTTTCAGTTATATTAACCTAGAACACATGTAACCATCAACCAACATTCTGTGATTACTTTATTGGTCTGTTTACCCTCAAACCAAAGGCTCAGTAACATATGTGTCAAAAAGATAGTCACTGCGGTGACTGTAGCTGGACCAGCTAAAAGTCTTTCAAGCCCCCCTCTTTCAATGACTGCCTGAAGAAGATGACCAAAGTCAAGGTAAGAAGGAATATGTAATGCTGCGCGTGTGGGGGAAGAAGAAATAGAGACACATAAAATGGGATTCATTTTGGGAACAAGTATAAAAAGATTGTTAATCATGATTTTTTCTGCCAGTATATATTCAGAACTGTGATTTATTATTTGTACATTTTTTATGAATGAAGACTGACATTTCATAGTATGTATAAATATCATACAAAAATAAATGAAGAAAAGTAAGGACATATTCCATTCTTTCTTCCTCGATCTTTCTCTTCCTGCAACTTATTAATATTCGCAATTTGTGTATGGTCCTGTGGCGGAATACGAGGTTTTGCTTCTCAGCAACTGATGGGGCTTCAAGAACTAATTGTAGTTCTTCTCTTTGAACAACTTTATTTTTGCTGATGATCAATTTGTAGAACCAAGTCGATCAGTTCATTGGTAGCAGTTGCACGGTTTGCCACCAAAGAGTGTGCATTCTTAGATTCCTGACTCAGACCATGGTAGAATTTTGCTACTGCGGCTTCTTCAATCCAGACTGTTTCAGATTTTCTCTGACTAAAATGACTGACATAAGAGACAATGGCCCTCATTACAACCTTAGCAGTAAATGCCTCCTACCGCTATGCTGACGGCCGCCAACATACCATGACCGCGGCGGTAATCTGCCATGGTTATTATGACGCACACCGAGAATACCGCCACAAGACAGACACCCACACAAGTCCGCCACACCAAAGGTCAGTGATAAACTGGCGATAGCAAAACCCACACCATCACACCAACAGGAACACGCCCACAGTATTACGACCCACGAATCACCGAAGCGGTCTTTCAACCGTGGGAAACCATTGGCGGTTCACACCGCTGCACTCAAAATACACACACACTTACAAAACTACACCACATTGGACAATTCAAAATACACACACCTGACACACATACACAAACCACACCCACACACTCACACCACTATAAAGCACACACCCACACCACCCACAACCCTTTCAACCAAAAAAGATAGAACAAGCACAGAGAGCCAAGCAAAGAGCACACATTCACTCAGAGGCACAGAACACCATCACTCATACACCATCCACGCACATCATAGTATATACCCCAACACATCACCCCACACATCACCTCACACATATCACTCACACCACATCATGGCACCTCAAAGACACCCCAGGTTTTCTGAGGAGAAGCTAAGGGTCATGGTGGAGGAAATCATCCGGGTAGTGCCACAGCTATTTGGATCACAGGTGCAGCAGATGTCCATTGCAAGGATGATGGAGCTATGGCGGAGAATCGTCGACAGGGTCAACACCGTGGGACAGCATCCAAGAACCAGGGATGACATCAGGAAGAGGTGGAACGACCTATGGAGAAGGTGCGTTCCGTGGTCTCAAGACACCAAATAGCAGTACAGAGAACTGGCGGTGGACCCCCACCTCCTTTCCCGCAAATAATAACATGGGAGGAGCAAGTCTTGGCAATAATGCATCCTGAGGGCCTCGCAGGAGTAGCAGGAGGACTGGACTCCGGTAAGTCAAATCTTCACTACTTTATCCCCCCCCACCCTACCTGCATGCCATCACTAACTCCTACCCCTACCCTCACCCTCATCACTCAAACACCTCACATATACCCCACTATCACAACCCACACATCCCAATACCAAGCCCTGGATGCCACACCATTGCATGGACACCCATCACAGACCTGCATGGACACCCATCTTCACAGCATGCCCAGTAGAGATACTCACCCACCCCACACAATCAGCAATCACACAAGGCCAAGGCGACAGGGAAACACACCCATTGCACAATATGGCACTCACAGATACAATAACAATGCATTTGCATCCCAACAGGACCCCATACCCAACATCACGGGACAGGAGGTGCCAGCTACATCCAGTCCCCCCACAGAAGAGGCCCACAGTGATGACAGCTGCTCTGCACACCTAGATCACGATGACCAACCTAGCCCATCTGGGACCTCTGGACAGTCAGTTCCCCTGCCACAGTCCCAAACCTCCCCCCTCAGGAAACACCACCACATCATTCCCCCAGCGGGCCCATGCCACTGTCCCCAGGACACGTCAATCAGCAGTGTGTCCACCACTACAGGGACCCCAGGCAACCCCACAAACCCAGGACGATCGGGGACCTGGGGACAGTAGCAGTGGGCACATGGTTCAGGGGATAGAGGCACAGGACAACAGGGAAACTGGGAGGACTGCTGTGCAACAGGGGGAGGACAGGCCCAGGGAACCGACCCTCCACGAGGCACTCTCCAACATCATGGGAGTATACCACCGTTCCCAGGAGACCATGGGCACGGTACTGTCCAAGTTTCAGGAGACCAAGCAGCTGCAGGAGGGACAGTACATGGGGATCAGGGATGACCTCACCAAAATCTACACCATCCTGGTCACCATAGCAGGGGTGCTGGCTGATATTGGCGAGACCATGAGGGAGGCAGTGGCTCAACAAAGGGCCCCTGACACTAGCCAAACCGAGGAACAGCCTTCCACCTCTGCCGGCGCTAGTGGACAGGAGGCCCCACCACACGAACATCAGGCCACCAGCACCCCACACCCTGCAGAAGTAGAACCACCCTGCAAATGGTCCCTGCGATCCAGGCAGAAGACAGATAACATTGCCAAGACCCCCGCCAGGAAAAAAGGACCATCTTGATTGTCACCCTTCTGTCCCACTCTGTTACCCTGTCCACCTTGAACTGACATTGCTCCACTTCCTATGCCCCCTTGGACAATGCACCTGTGATGCCATGAGACTGGACTCTACCATGGACCTTCCTCCACCATCACCCCAGCCCCTTGCCCATACCCCTATACTTATTACCACCTAAATAAACACCCTTGAATCAAATACCAACCTGGAGTCAGTCTGATGATTCACAAATGTATTAGTACAACATTAGCAAAGCATTGCAAGGTATATGTTCATTTACTCATACCAATGTATGACAGTTGTTGGGCAGCAGTACACATAGCAGAAGCCAGAGTGGGGTACACAGATCTGAAAAAAGGAAACCCAAAGGGAACAGTAAGTGTCCATAGACAGAGGTTAAGAGGCTGCCATGTACAATGTCCTAAAGTAAACTGAAATGTGAAGAGGAGTTACAGTCTCTTACCTGTGTGTCACTGGAAGTACTGCAGGATAATGTTTGTTCTGTTGTCAACATCTTCTTCCTCTGCCTCCTCTTCCTCACTGTCCACAGGCTCCACCGCTGCCACAAGACCATCACCAGGCTCATCCTCCAGCAGAAAAGGCACCTGGCGTCTCAATGCCAGGTTGTGCAACATACAGCATGCCACGATGATCTGGCACACCTTCTTGGGTGAGTAGTACAGGAAGCCACCTGTCAGATGGAGGCACCGGAATCTGGCTTTCAGGAGGCTGAATGTCCTCTCAATAATCCGCCTAGTTCACCCACGTGCCTCATTGTAACGTCCCTCTGCCCTTGTCCTGGGATTCCTCACTGGGGTCAGTAGCCTTGACAGGTTGGGGTAACCAGAGTCACCTGCAAATATCAAGGGACAATTGTGAGAGACACACTAACCCTTAGGGACAACCCCATACCCAGACACCTACTCATACTGTGTGCCACATGTGTCCCATCAATGGCACCAATGATGTTGGGGATATGTCCCAGGGCATAGAAGTCATCTTTCACTGTGGCCAAATCCTCCACCTAGAGGAACACGATGTAGCTGTGCATATGTTTCAGCAGGGCAGACAACACCCTGCTCAACATGTGTGGAAATATTGGCTGAGACATCCCTGATGCCATGGCCACTGTAGTTTGGAAGGAGCCACTTGCCAGGAAATGGAGCACTGACAGGACCTGCACTAGAGGGGGGATACCTGTGAGTTGGCAGATAGCTGACATCAGGTCTGACTCCAATTGGGCACACAGTTCTTGGATTGTGGCACGATCAATTCTGTATGTGATTATAATGTGTCTGTCCTCCATTGTCGACAGGTCCACCAGGGGTCTGTACACCGGAGGATGCTGCCATCTCATATGCTGCCTCAGCGGTTGTAGCCTATGGAGGAGAACGGTGAGCAGAAGGTCATTTACCACATAGATAGCACAACAATGTCTGAATTAATGTTACAGAACCCATGTGTTAAATCGTGAGTCAGTATATGTGCCAATATGTGTTGTGACGCAGTTAGGTGCCATGCCATGTGCCCCCCTGAAATGGCGGCTGCCTGACTTGTGAGGGCAAGGGGAAATGAGGTAACTGCGCTGGCATTGTGCAGCGTCGCGGAAGGCGGTCGAAGGCTGCTGTGCACCTCTGCATTGGTTATCATTGGGCCCTATGGGTCCTAGGAGCCAATGGCGATGTACGCCGGCGGTGACGGTACGCACCGCAACGGACGTCACCGCCATTTTCTACCCATTTACTCACTTGATACCTGACAATCAACAGGAGAGGACCTACACTGCAAGTGCTGCTGTGACCTGAGTCTGGAAGCGACAATGGCTAGAGTGTCTGGGGAAAGGGCCCCTGCCTTCACTGTGGAGGAGTTGGAGAAACTGGTGGGTGGGGTCCTCCCCCAGTACACGCTACTCTACGGTCCTCCAGACAAACAGGTGAGTACACTGTGAGCATGATGCATGGGCAATGCCTTTTTGGAGAGGTGTGGATGCAAGCCACATGTTGGGGGGTGCCCGAGTGCTGCATGTGAGGTGGTCAGTGTATGTGCGTCAGGGCATGGGTGGGAACTGGTTGGCAATGAGTATGACGGTCCGGACGGGTGAGTTATGACATTTTTCCGCTCTCCTTACCCTCTAGGTCAGAGCCCACCAGAAGAAGGGTATTTGACGTGCCATCGCCAAGGAGGTGCGGACCCTGGGGGTCTATCAGAGGCGGAGCATCCACTGCCGCAAGAGATGGGAGGACCTGCACCGCTGGACCAAGAAGGCGGCGGAGGCCCAGCTGGGGCTGGCCTCCCAACGTGGAAGGGGTGCCCGTCGCACCATGACCCCCCTGATGTTCCGCATCCTGGCGGTGGCTTATCCGGAGTTGGATGGGTGCCGGAGGGCATCACAGCAGCCACAAGGGGGTGAGTACAGTTTCAAAAAGCTGACTTTGCACGCTTTAGGAACTAGCTGGGTGGGGGATGTGGGCTGTGGGAGCCCCTAGGCCAGGGCGATCATGCCAGGGAAGGTCCCTTGTTTGCAGGCTCTGAAGCACCCCTACCCCAATGGTACAAGTGTGCAACTACTAGTGTGCAGGGTCCTGTGGGTGTCAGGTGTGCAGGTGCTGGCACTAGGTATTGTACCCCATGGGCTGGTGACTACCTTAGTGAGTGGTTGGGCAAGGCCTAGTGCATAGGGCAGCTCAGTGTGTGTTGTGTCCGCCAGCGGTAGTGGTGTTGCTGGCATTGACTATGTGTGTCCTCTGTATTTCCCCCCCTTCTTGTTTTGTCACCCTGGCCTTTTGTGCATTAGCATCATCTGGCGAAGGAGCAGAGGCACCGGTGACGGAGGGAGCTGCATCCCACATGGCCCAGGAGGGTGAATCCACGGAGGGAGAAAGCACCAGTGGGACGGAGGGCGAGGGGAGCTCCACGACGGGGACAGGAGGGGATACCAGCGACTCCTCCTCTGATGGAAGCTCCCTGGCGGTGGCGGACACCTCTGTGCCCACCCCAACAACAGGTACAGCCGCCACCCCCCCTTCCAGCACCGCCCTCCCAGCAGCCCCTCAGCGTGTTTCCTGTGCCCACTCACCCAGGAGGGTGGGCATCTCCTTCGCCCCAGGCACCTCAGGCCCTGCCCCAGTCAGCCCTGCTGCCCTCAGTGAGGAGGCTATTGGCCTCCTGAGATCCCTCACTGTTGGGCAGTCAACCGTTCTGAATGCCATCCAGGGTGCCAAGAGGCATTTGCAACAAACAAATGCATACCTGGAGGGCATTCATTCTGGCGTGGTGGCCCAACAGAGAGCATTTCAGGCTCTGGCCTCAGCACTGATGGCAGCCATTGTCCCTGTGTCAGCGCCCCCCCTCCCCCCGCCAACTTCCACTACCCAGATCTAATCCCCTCTACCTCAGCCTATCCCAAGCACACCTTCAGACCAGCATGCACACTCATCAACACACAAAAGTGGCTCAGGAAAACATAAGCACCACACATCATCCCACAGGCACTCACACAAGCACCATACCCATGCACACATACCAACATCCACTGCCTCCACTGTGTCCCTCTCCTCCTCGTCATCCACCTCCCTCCCAGTATCGTCTCCACTCATACCTGCATGCACTACATCATCAGCCTCTGCCTCCATCACCAGCACGCCCATCACAACACACCGCTCACGAGCAATCACCACCCCCACAACCATTCACACGTCCCCTGTGTCTGTGAGCCCTCCTCCCAAAGTACACAAACGCAGGCACACACCCACTCAACAGCCATCCGCCTCACAGCAACCTCCAGCCCATGCACCTTCACCCAAACTCAGCAGACGTACACCTCCTACAACCACTACCTCTTCCTTCACTCCCACACCCCCTCCATCTTCCCATCCCAGTGTGTCAAAAACCTTTTCCTAGGTAACATTAACCTCTTCCCTACGCCCCACCGTCCTTCCCCTAGGGCCAGGATGTCTAGATCCCAGCCCAGCACCTCAGCCACCAAATCTGCGTCTGCTGTGGTCCCTGCAAGTCCGTGAGGAACGGAGGGGGAACCGGTCAGAGCCGCCAGTGTGCCACCTACAGATGGGAAGGACCACCCGATTCCACCACCTGCCAAGGTAAAGACGGGGCCGGCATGCAGCAAGGGAAATCCCACCACTCACCCAGCAAGGCCTCATCCAAACACAAAGAGGACAGTGCCAAGGTCCCAGCAGCGACTACCAAGGTGGGGAAGGGACACAAGAGCAAGGCCAAGTCACCTCAGGGCACCAAGCCTCCTGGTGAGGGGCTGGTGACCACCATTTCCCCAGACATGCCAGCGACCTGTACCACGGTCACCACTGCCGCAACGACCGCCACCTGCACCGCTGCTGCCACAACGTCTGTCAGCAGCATCCTCCCCCGTGATCAGCTGTCCGAGGCTGCCGGAGATGGTCTGGTGTCTCCCTCCACCACTACAGACACCTGCACCACGGGCAGCACCGGCAGCTTCTCCGCCGCAGCCACCGCCACCTGCACCGCCACGGGCCCAGCCGGTGCCACTACATCGGACGTCAGCAGAATCCCCAGTGGGCAGCCGTCCGAGGCTGCAGGTGACGTCCTGGACCCTGGACACACCACATGAGGCACCACCACCAGCACTGGCACTACCAGCAGTTTGAAGCCTACGTCACCGCAGGATGGAGTGTGGCTCTGCCTCCATGGAGTATCATGCTACCTGTTCCCTGCACATCTTGTGGCTCAGACACCCAGGTGAGAGAATGTGAACTGCCACATCCCAGGTGCAGCTTCACTGGGCACAATGCCCCCTCCAGAACCAGTGGAGAGATGCATCCACTCCCCCAATCCTTGACAGGATGAAGCAGACAGGGCACAATGCCCCCTCCAGAACCAGTGGAGAGATGCATCCACTCCCCCAATCCTTGGAAGGATGAAGCAGACTGGGCACAATGCCCCCTCCAGAACCAGTGGAGAAGCCATCCACTAGAGAGACTGTGGCCTTGCACTCCCCAGGACCAAGCAGTGGGCAAGCCACCTACTTGAGAGACTGTGGCTTTGCACTCCCCAGGACCAAGCAGTGGGCAAACCACCCACTTGAGAGACTGTGGCTTTGCACTCCCCAGGACATCGCTGTGGGCATGGAGCCCCCTCGAGGAGCACCATCTTCCGGCTGAGGTGCCCCCCTTCCCCTCCCCCTGAGGTGCCTGTGTTTTTTCGACCTGATGCCCCTGCAGTGTTCTCTCCGTTTTGAGGCAGGTGTCATGTGTGGGCTTCGCCCATGATTTTTGGGACCACTGGCCCACGGACATTTACAAGGGACAGTGTACGGCCTTCTGTACATAATGTAAATATGTGTATATACTGATTATTTTAAAATCGATTACTATATCTGAATGTTCCAAAATATCACTGGTTAAACTCATTTCCTTTTTTCCTTGTGTTCTTCTAGGGGGTGACAGGGTGTATCTGTAATGATGTTGAATGTGTTGGTGTGTATGGTGTTGTGGGTGAGGGTGGGGGTGTTGCGTGCCGCATGTGTGTGTCACTCTCTTTTACCTTTCCCCCTCCCCTGTGTGCTACGTGCAGTACTCACAGTCATCGCCGCCGCCTTCTTTCTACTTCCTGGTGTATGAGAAGATACACCAACATGGGGAGGATCTGCAATTCGGGCTCCATGGCGTCCTGTTTCTTCGTGGAGTGTCTGAAGGTGAGTGGTTCCCCTTCGGTGTACTGTTTACGCCATGCTTTTGATGTCGTTGGTACCGCCCCGGAAAAGCTGGCGGATTGGCCTCTCATGATAGGGTGGGCGCTACATTGTCTTCCGCCTGTCTGTTGGCGGTGACCGCAGCGATGTCCTGGGGAGTGCAAAGCCACAGTCTCTTTTGTTGCTACCGCCGTGGCGGTTGGAGTGTTAAGGTGGCTGTCTATGTTGGCGGTTTCCGCCGTGGTCGTAATCCCATTTTTTTTACCGCTGGCCTGTTGGCGGTGTTACTGCCGCTTTAACACCGACCGACAGGGTTGTAAAGGAGGGCCAATACCTTTTGTGCCCTGTCGTATAGTCGAAAGACCAGACGTATGTGCTGCATGAGTGATTTGTATGACCTTGCTCAACACTTTATGATGCTGCAAGCAAGGACTTTGATTTAAAATTAATGATGTTGCTCAAACTAGAACATTCTTGATGGGATAGGACAAAATAAAGGAGAGTTTCGCAGGAAAATTAGATAGGATGTGGCAAATAATGCCAGCTCCATTTTGCCAGAAATGGCTGAAAAGACCAGGAATCTCCTGCAAATTTTTCCAGTGGAGTTTTCCTGGGAGGAACATTCCATGACATGGAGTTTTGAAGGTCAGGAATGATTTCTCATTTATTACCAGTGGAAGACACCTATTAAGTAGATATAAATTTCATTACAACAATCCAGTAAATAAGTTTCTTTAATTCATATATTAGCACAACATAGAGCTACACATATGTATGTGAATAAAAAATGTTCTAGCTATCGCGACAAATAATTTTCAATTCTATTAAGGACACGGAGGTAAGGATTATGCCTCTCTTATCTTTACTGCCCAAACATAGCAGCCAATGAAACATTTTTTAAACCATAACAATGAAAAATATGCTACATACATCGTATTTCCATGACACCACAGTATTCATCCGATCATGTCTCTCCACAACCTACAAAGTCCGTTGTGGCCATTTTAACTCCTCTTTCTTTGCAAGATATCCTTGCACTAGATCCTCTCCTCAACCATTGGAGATGCAACTGCGACCTCCTCTAGAACTGAATGGAAACCTTAATCCAACGAACCAGCAATCGAGAACTGGTCAATCACCTGCTTCATCCATGTTTGTTTTCTGCACCTGGGACAAAGAAAACATCTCGTAACACCAATCTACCATCAAGAACATGTCAAGAAAAGACAAAAGGAGGAAAAAAGAATAGCAGTAGTAATACAATATATATATCCATTAATGAACTGTTCATTAGACTCATAACACAGTTTTTTTGGGTGGGATAATCCTCGCCTCTGCTTCCTTACGAGAATTGAATATTCTTTGTCGCGATAGCTAGAAAAAATGTTATTCTACGGCAGGACCGAAGGCTTCGGATTATACTTGTTCAAAGCTGCCCGATAAACACTGACGCCACATCCACAATAGGTTTGTGATAAAACATTTTGAAAGTGGAATCTGAAGACCGATCAGCTGCCGTCATGATGTCTTCCAATCTAGAACCTAGTGCAAGTGCAAATGATTGGGAAACCGTCGCCCCATTAAAGAGTGGGCACCAAAAACGGAAGTGTGTATACCTGCTTCCGTCAACAACCATTTAACCCATCTTGCTAAGGTGGCTGAAGTGACGGGATTAAACGGTTTTTGCAACAAAAGAAAATTCACCACAACGGACACGTCTGAGACCAAGGGATACACACTTGTCGCACCAACAAAGCTATCGCCGCCAGGCTTAGGCATACTGTTTATGTGTACCAGGGGCCCATGACTGTCTTAGGTGGAATGAAGATCTGTCTGATAGACCTGGCATTTGCCGTCTCCTGAAACCCTCCAGGCCATCAGTTTGAGTTGGTTGGACAGAATCAATGGGTGTGGTTGGCCCAAGGATTCAGAAAGAAGGTCCCAGAAAACTGGAATCTGAATCAGATCCTAACATGACATCTCCAGTAATAATGGGAACCAAGGCTGAGTTGGCCACCAAGGAGTTATGAGGATCAGCTCGGCCAACTGTCGTCTCATCTGGGAAATGACCTGCAGGATCTTGAGAAATGGGGGAAAGGCATAATGAAGGTTCCCAAACCAATTCTGGAGGAACGCATCTGATTGTGCTGCCATGCGGTCCAGTCTCCAACTGAACCACCTTGGAAGTTGGGAATTCAGTCGGAATGCAAACAGATCTATCTTGCAAGGATCCCACAAGTTGTTGATCCATAAAAAGATCGAGGGATGGAGTTTCCCATCGCTGGAATCCCTCAGATATCGAGAATGCCAATCGGCTATCACATTCAGTTTCCCCGAAACGTATTCCCCGAATGGTATTCAGGTAGTCACTGAGATCTTGCTCTGAAGATAATAGTGCCAAAAATCTTTGGTAATCTCTGCTAAGGCACAGAATTTGGGGCACCCCAGTTTGTTGATGTATCTGACCGTGGAGATACTGTCCATTCTCAGAAGGACACAACATTGAAATTTGGTCAGTGACAAAGTCTGAATCGCAAAGGAGCCCGCGAGAAGCTCCAGACAATTTATGTGTAACTGTAGCTCTACTGGCACCCATGGAGACAGGGTCGCATCGTGCTCCCCATCCCGTCTGGCTTGCGTCTAATTCGATCACCACGTCCGGTGTACAACTAAAAATAGCTTTGCCATTCCATGCCTCCATGTGATCTAGCCACCAGGAAATCTCTGTCCTGGCCTCTGTGGACAGTGTGATTAGTTCCGAATAGGACAAACCCTTCTGAAGATGAAGGATCTTGAGCCTCTGCGGGGCCCTGTAATGAAGGGGGCCTGAAACGATTGCCTGGATGGATGAGGCTAATAGTCCCACCAAATGAGCCTGGGCTCTCAAACACACCGTTGACAATGACAGTGTTCATCTCAGCTCTCTCTTGATTGATAGATTTTTCTGAGAGGGAAGTTGTAATGTCGCTTGGCAAGAATTCACTGTGAAATCCAGAAATTCCATCACTTGGGATGGAAACAGACAAGATTTCAGAAAGCTGATTGTAAATCCCAGATCCCGTAACAAATTTGACTGCCTAGTGAAGGTGACGAATTACTTCGTCCCGACTTTGGGCCATGATAAGCTTATCATCTAAGTAACTAATAAGAGGAACGCCTGAGTCTGAGAGCGACCACTGGTTTCATCAACTTGGTGAAGCACTAAGGGACGTAAGACAGACTAAACAGAAGTGCGGTGAATTCGTACCGCTGGGAGCCCCAGCAGAATTGAAGAAATTGCCTATGTTGTGGGAACATTGGGACTGACAGATAAGCATCCTTCAGGTCTAGACGCACTAACCATTGGGTTGTAATAGATCTCTGAAGAGATTAATCTATTCCATCTTGAAATGGCGATAAACCTCCCAAGAACTGAAAGATTTCAGATTGAGAACCAACCGCGAACCTCCTCCTTTTTTCTGTAACAGAAATACAGTGCTGATGAAACCTCGGGGCTGAAGAGTCATCTTCTGAATAGCCCCTTTCTGTAAAAGACTTTGAATTTCTTTGTCCATGAAAGAACGGTCTTGTTGGGAAAAAGACAGTGGAAGGGGAGGATTGTCCTGAATGGGGTTGCCATATAACCAATTGGTCGCTCAAAATTCTCTGCCGTTGAGATAGAAAATGATGTACCCTCCCTGCGAAAACCACTTGAAGGGGAGAAATTAAGTTTAAGTTTACCTGTGGCATTGGTAGATTCGGAATAGAAACCTCTGAAGGTGTTCCTGCGTTAATTGCCTCTGGCGTGTCTCTGGAGGGATAGAAGGTGTTTTGTGTCTGGGTGGGGTTATAGCCCCCTCTCCCTCTGGACTGAAAACCTCTGGTGGAGGCCTGATTATATCCGTGGGCTGGCGCTCGACCTCTATAGCGTCCGTCCCTGCCAAAAAAGAGAGGTCTGAAAAACCTTTTTCAAAGAGGACTGAGCTTTATCTAATTTTGAAAATGTAGCAACATATTCTGCCAAATCAGTCACAAAATGATCTCCAAACAATTGGCTGTTAGCCAATGCACCTGCGTCTGCCAGAGCAAGTTCCACTAATTTATGATTGATCCTTATGACGATGGAGCGTCTACTCTCTGAGGAAATGGCGCAGTTCGTGTTCCCCAGCATACAAATGGAGCATTGTGCCCATCCTAATAAGATATCCGGATCCACCGGAGTTTGAGATTCTTTTGTGTGGGTTGCCATCTCTATGATTTTTGTGAGAGGGCCTGCCAAATCCAGCACCTTATTCTGGCACCCTTTCCAGGCCCTGTCAATACCTTTTTTAGGGTCTTTGGCATATTTTCGAAGAAATATCGCCATACTCTGGTCAATCTCAGGCGGCCGTGCATATCTTTGCTCTCACATCTTTCTCGAAACTCTTGCGGAGTCTCAACTGCACATACTCCGCCACTTCTTTGGATGGACACCATTCGGTGGACCTGGGATGCACAATGGAATCGGGATCACAATCTAAAATGCGGTTGATGTGCGGATTCTCAAAGTGTGTTTTACGACTGCGTTTCGCCTGAGGTGGGGGGGGGAGTTATCCCCACTAGACTTTGATGAAACCTCTGATTGTGCGTCATCATGGTTCCCCTCTAAGGGTTGTGATGAAGTAGAGGGGCTTGAGGTTCCTGCAGAGCCATAGGCATGTTCTGCCAACACTTTTTTTGCCATGGATAGCAGAGGCCATGAATGAGGCCATCCTTGTTCCACTGTCAATGGCTCTGTCAGTTGTGGATTTTGCGCTAATTTTTTAGCTCTACGCTCTTTGTCTCTAAGTGCGAAGTTCATTAGGGGAGGTCTAAAAGGCCTCAAAGCGGCCACTAAGGCTCTATTCACTGATTCTTGGACCGAATTATTAATGGCCCTCACCAACCTGTCTTCGAACTGCACTTCATTGGAGTCAGTATGTTCCCCATAATCATCCCCATAACTCTCATTTGCGTACTGGTCTTGTGGATACTCTGCCATCGTTGAATCAACTTTATTGGCCAATTAGTAGTGATGGAGATTGTGTGAATGGGGGAGTAGCCCCAGGAAGGCAGGAGCCCGCAGCTTGAGGATCAAGCCTGTGCACAAGATAGGGCTCAAGTGGACAATTATGAATTAGCCTGGGAGTAGGTGCCTAAACCCCTCGAGCAGAGCTCTATTTGTATTTTTGCAGCCTTCTCGGGCATAGTAAGGAGCAGAGGTAGCGCTTGTGCAAATTTAAGTCTTCTCCTTTCGTAGACTTCCTGATTTCCCCAGCGCGCGACCTCAGGTCGCCTCGCACATGCGCGATCAGGCGCCCAAAATAAAAGAAGGACTGTGCAGCAAGCGCGTCCCGCTCCAGTATCCCCCCAGGTGGCCACATACAAGGCTGGGCCCCGGGACCCTGAGGTTCCTTATAAGAGGGCGGAACTCCGCCTCTGCTAGTCACCCGACAGCGGGTGTGCACCGCCGCATCAGGACAAGGAGCCGCGCAGAACGCTGCGCTCATAACTTTGACTACGCACCCCTCATCGAGCACAGTGCCAGTGGCGGGCGCCATGAGAAGTGCAAAAGCCTTTACTTTATGCAGCAATAAGAATATAAGCACTCAACTGTTGGGTGCTGAGCAACAAAGAAAGAGGAGTTAAAATGGCCACAACAGACTTTATAGGTGGTACAGAGACATGATTGGATGCATAGTGTGATGTCATGGAAATACCATGTAGTATGTTTTTCATTGTTATGGTTTCAAAAACGTTTCATTGGCTGCTGTTTTGGGCAGTAAAGATAAGAGAAGCATATATTTGCTGAGCAGCTCCCAAAATGGAAGACCGCTGGGAATCTAAGCCAAAGACAGGAGCAGAAAGTTAGTACATATGGGTGGAAATTTCACACATAGGATAACAAACCTGGACTTCAGTAAATATGAAGTGTCAGTGCTGGTTCAGGTACTCACCACAATATTTTGACATCTGAGAGTCATCATCACCAGCCCAAGTCCTTTGTGGTGCGAAATACCTTGATCTACCTTAAAAGGTTGGTGCTTTTGGATTGCTAGAGGTGGTCGAGCATTTGAGCATCTATAAGCATGGAAACATCAATGTAAGGATCACCTGTACCATTGTTCATAAATTGTAACTAGGCAATCCACTTCCTCCCAAACTAAATAGGTGGTCCTTCGCCAAGGGAGGAACTTCCAGGTCAAGACTTAAAGAGCAAGTATAAAAGGCAGGTTGAAGACTGCTCAGTACCTGCTAATTGTGTGTCTTGCTGGGTTCTTTTATCTGCATCTCAGTTCACACCAGTCTTGTCTGTATTTAACCTTTTTTGTTTTAAGCTGTTCCCTTGGTTTCCCTTGAGCTTGTGTATTAGATGTCTGACTGCTCTGACTTGCGCATTTATCCACTTAAAGTTCACTCTTCTGGTGCAACCTCTCGGGTGGAGCCAAATTATTTTCACCTATAGGCAAGGCCCAATTCTTGCCTGCAGCGGCAACTCAAGGTTTATGTGTCTTTTGCCATTGATATTCATGCCTAATGCATTTGATTTCTGATATGTTATCCCTTATTTCAAAACACCTTATTTCATTATCCAGATGGTGTATTGCTTCAAGGTCAGTATTTCTCTCTTTTCTATCCCTTCTTCCCTGTTTACCCCGAGTCAGGTGTCCAGCAGTTCTCATATTAGCATACGACATCCAGGCTTATGGGAAGGAAGGGACGTACATAGAAACAGCCAAAACAATTTCCAGAATCAACATCCAAAATGCCAATAATAGCCAGAAACCAAGGAAATCACATGAGGGAAAACCAAAACAGGAACTGGCAAAGCCAATAGGTTTGCCATTTGTTTTTTCTTTTGCTTTCTATCTTACTATTTAACTGGATTATAAATATTAGAAAAAGGTTATAATAAAGTTTGTTTTAAATTTTATAAACCGTTAATAGTTGTTTATGTTGTGATGTATGTTGAATTGATAAACAATAACATTGGACTGGATATGGCTTTGCCATTAATGAATATATGGCTTCACCTTTAAAAGACCCTGCTTGGATTACAGGAGAGAAACTGCCTAGATCAAAATAAAAAATTAATAGGTCCTTATAGTTGTTACACACAAGGATTCCTGAATGTGTCCATGAGCACAGGAGAGTTGCATCTGGCTTTGATTTGAACTTCTGCTTCCAGACATCTACTCCAAAACTGATACTGCCAGTTTCCTTCCTTGGGATCAATGTGCATATTGTGGCCAATCTTAAAAAACAGACTTCCTGCTAGGCAGACTTTCCGCAAGAAGCTCAAGTTCTGAGGAGAAGAGCCTGCTGACTTGTGGTTGTTGTTCAAACTGGAAGGACCTCTCCATTGGGTCCGCAGTGCAGTGAGGCCTGTTAAGAGCCTGTGGGAAGAGAGAGCTTCTCATACACGGTCCTAAAGAGGGCTAAGGTCAGTAAACTATAAGCAGTGCCATAAATGTAAATATGGAAGTGCAGATACTAACTGTTTAGAGTACCTCTTTGCTTCTGAGAAGTGCCAGTACTATAACAATGAATCTATTGCAGCAGTGCTGAGAAGTGCAGGTACTAAGTACCCGACAGTCCCTGCCCATTTAAAGCAGTAACTAGAACAGTGGTCTCAAAACTTTTCAATACCGTGCCCTCCCCCCAGTTGAAAAATAAAAATCATTGGGCCACCCTCAGAATTTTTCACAATTATTTTATAAAGAGGGCAATGTTTAAATATGTCTAGACCTACTTAAACATTGCAATTAAGTACTGTTACCTTTTTAAAATATGCAACAACATGCTTCTGCTTAAAACAAAGTCCTTTTATCTCTATAATGTTTGTTTTGGCCAGAGTCTGGTGCCCCCCCTGGATCACTTGAGGCCCCCCAGTTTGAAGGCATCTGGACTAGAAGAAAACAACTTGGTAATAATTTCTGCATTTCCTTCCTCACACACCCATCAGTGAGCTGCCGCACCACACCGTATTTGGGAGGATCTCCAAGCTGATTTCCACCTGTCAAGCTAGCAGAGTCCCACACCTACAAGATGCATCATTGGCACCCGTCAGAACTGCTGCACAAGCACAGCACGTGGCAGGTTTGTGCAATGAAGATGTTGGTGGCAGGCTGTTAATACTGAAGGAGTGGTTTAGGTTGAACGTACGTAGAAAAAACATAAGCGGGGTGTCTGCCGTAGATAGTAATTTCAGATTCTAAAGGGGAGTATACAGAAACTTGTGGTCAACCTGTGTTTTTTGGATTAGACGTGAATGTTGGATGTGGTAAGGGTGTGGGGATTTTTTACAGAAGCCGGTGGTGGTGTTGATCAGGTTACATTGAAAAACTGCTAGTGTAGCAGACCGGCTGTAGGAAGCGTTGTTTGGGTATTTGAAGTGGTCTGGAGGAATGTCTGATTATGGCGAGAGAGGTTATTTTTCCTATATGAAGGAAGGTGCGGGTGAGGGTGAGGGATAAAGAAAGTGAGACACACGCCCTGCAAATATACAACAGCAGCAAGGCATTTTATTATTATTATAATACGTGTTTTATAAAGTGCATAGTTACCAAAAAGGTTTCCCAGCGCTAGCAGGACATACGGAACTCAGCCACTAAAGGAAGTGATTATTTAAGAACAGATGGTTAGAACAGCCATGTTAGTAGAAGTTTCCATAAAGCAAGGAGAGAATCACATTCTCTTAAGGTTACAGGCAAATCGTTCCAGAGTTCAGCCCCAGATGGGAAAAAGACTGGCCTGCTTGATGAGACTTCCTAATTCGAGGGACTACAGCCACCTTTTGATTGCTCAACCTCAGCGAGCGATTAGGGGAATATCGAGAATATCGAAAGTGGGTCCGGTGTTATGTAAGCTTATGTGCATAAAGCACAATGCTTTACCTTGTATCTGCTGCTCAATAGGCAGCCAATGAAGAGACCTTAGCAAGCTGGCGGTACTGGCAAACCTAAGGGGGCGTAGTAGAAGACGAGCATCAGCATTTTGCACAATTTGGAGGCGTTTAAGTAATGATTTTGCCACCTCTAAATATAAAACATTCCCATAGTCCAGCCAAGAATTAACTAATGCTTGGACTACGGTTCTCTGGGCACCAATCGGAAGGCAACACAGGATCTTCTTAAACCATTTCAATAAGCCAAAGCAAATGGCTACTATCTTTGTAATCTGTTGTTTCATAGTCAGTTCTTGGTCCAGCCAAATTTCCAAGTTTTTTACCGCAGGGATGGTAATAGGCTGGTTGCCCATAGAACCAGGCCACAATTATGCGCTCCAGGGTATAGAGGGAGTCCCTACCAGCAAAGCCTCCGTTTTTTCACTGTTTAACTTTAAGGAATTCGCACCCATCCATTTTGACACAAGCAAGACAAGAGGGCAAAGCTGTAACATTCTGAATATCATTAGATGAAAGAGATACTACAATTTGTTTATCATCTGCATATGAAAAAAGTGTTTCTGAGTGCAGGGGACAGACAACTCAGGAGGAAGGATGCTTTCAAAGGGTGGGAAAAGAATCGCAGAGATGAGGGAACATCTTGTGGATGGGAGAAAATAGAGATGAGTGTGTGTGGTTTTGTAAGAGGGCTGCCCATGTTGTGTGGGGGTGAGTGGGGGCACTGCCCTGCAGAAGTAGGCAGGGCGAATCATCTCAGCTGTGGAAACTGTGTAGGAACTGGGCAGGGGGAGAGATTTCGGTGAGGAGCAGGTACAGAAGTGGCTGAAAGCATATCACTGCAGAGGAGGGAAGGTGGCACGGGGAAGGCAGAAGGCATGAGCCAAGGGAGCCTCTTGCTGGTGCAGAGGCTGGCAGCTGGGTGGACCTTCTCAACGCGTGCACATTAGTGCGTACGCCGGAACTCCTCGCTCATGGGAGGTGGAGAGGAGTAATGGGCAAGCATACACCCCTCTTCATCTTTCGTGGGCGCTGCATGCGTTCTGTCTCCGTGCTGCCAGTGCCCGACAGTGAGCACACGGGCGGCTCCACTGGATGCGCACAGAATAATTATTCATCATAGCCAGAGAAAGCGAAAAAAGAAGACGGCATGCAGCGAAAAAGAAAGCAAAGAGCAGTGAAGAAAGAACACGGCATGCGGCGAAGAAGAAAGAAGATGTCAGCGAAGAAAGAAGATGCCATGCAGAAAGAAGGAAAAGAAGTACTTTCAGTGTCATAGCCAGAGGAAGGATACTGGCCAGTGTCCAATAGCAAGTGACTGGAAGGAATACTTGGTCCCAAGGCAACACAACGGCATGGACGGCAAAGAAGAGAGTAGTAAGTGAAGAAGACAACGTGCTGGTCAATCAGAAGCAAGTAAATTAGAGCGACGATGGACCAAGGCAAGTAAGGGGCGGTTTCTAAGCCCGTTTTAAGTGTTTTTATCAGCAAAAGATTTTGCAAGAATAGCACTCAAGCAAAACTTACAAAGTGAAGGATGTGGGAGTGGTGGGGGAACTGATAGACAAATTGAAAGCCACACAATGCGGGACACTGCCAGGCACCACCCCAAGGGAAGTAGCATTGTAAAAAGCACTGCTGCCTACAATATTCGGAAAGTCCCATTCTATGACCTCTAGACTGCCCCAGCCACGATAGGCCAGCCCACCACAAATGGACATGAATAATGAGCACAGTCCCATTACTCTGCATCCCGTGGACCTGTCAGTTCTTAAGTAAGTTTCGATTTGACGAGGACCTGTCAGTTCTTAAGTATGTTTCGATTTGATGCAGGAGAAATTTAGAGGTGTCTGTTTTTACGCATGGGGATAAGAGTTCCTTATTTTTACTCATCTCTATCCCCCGAACCAGAGAATGTTGTTGTTTTCTGAATCCTTTGTTTAACAAGCAGGATTTATCAGAAAAGTTCCTATTAGGTGATCTTGGAGGTCACAACATAAACACAATCCCACCTTCCTAACCTTTTTGGTTTCTTTCATTCAGTCGGCCTGTAACCAATCCTAACTGCATTGGTTCTTCATCCAAATCAGCAGCCATGGATGGTGGTCTCAACACTGATTAAACTGGTAAACAGAAACCCTTGATTCTTTTGTTATAGTTATCTTTCTTGAAAACAGCCATCAGTCTGGGTGGATAATGTCTTGAAGTCTAGAAAGGAGGCAAGCCTGGCCACTCTTGCCAGTTCATTTTCAGTTTGTTCTTCACTCCCTTTCAGAATATTGTGAACAAAACCGACACTTGCCAACCTGAATCTCTGCCTAAATCCTCATAACAGGTAACATAAATCTGAATTTCCGTAGACCCTTGATGCAATTCTTTTGGCCTTGTTGGTCAAATATATTTTTAATCCCATCAAAAAATATATATATTCAAAAGGGGACGGGTTTGAGAGACAAAAGAGGTAGCCCATGCCAGTAGCCATTTACTATAGTGCTACTAACAATTAATTTAATCTTAGCACCGTCACTGGCTCCTTCAAGGTGATTCAACCAAAATTCTTAATGAGATATTGGGACATGCACAAAGATTACCTAGTAATGCATAAAACCCACTGCTTACCTTTGGCTTTGTGTTTTGTCACTTGCATGAACTTGCTTTCTCCTCACTGGCTTTATTTATTTTAGTTTATGATGCATTACTTTGTCTCTCCCATGGAGCATAGCCTGTTTACCACCGCTCTGACTGGCTCTATCTATTCCTTCATGAGTGCTCGCTTTTTGGGAACCCTTTTTTTACTTTTTTGTGAAGCAGTCCATGAGAGTGCATGTGTTTTCCAGCTGTCTTCCTTGTATGCTTCTGTCTACCCTTGCTCTGTGTTGATTTAAAGCACTGTGTGCTTCTGTACACCCCATGTAATCCACCCTAGTCTCGCCTGTGTATTTCTGTCACTCCACTGACCATCGTATTTGCTGTCTCTCTCATCAGTGTGCTTCTTTGTCCCCTCGCTGTTCTCGGTATTGCTCCGTCTCGTCTGTGTGCTCCTCTCCCACTCTACATTGCATAACCCTTCCCCAGACCTGCTTTCCATTTAAAAGTTTGTTTAAAAAACGTATTTTTTAGAGCCCTGTAGCTGCTATTTGCTCCTATTATAGCTGCTAGTATACAAACTGCACATTAGTGCTACAAAAATTATTTTTTTTAATATACCCATCCAAATGGAGTCCTTCATCTTGGATCATTAAATAAACAACGGATTCACTTTGTTCCCTAGATGTGTGCTTGCGAAGTGATGGATGTTTGCATATACAGCATTACCCACCTAGGGAATCACACTGTCGCTAGCAGCTGCAACGTCATTGTGCCTCTTTTCACCGATGCTACACAGACCCAGCAAACAAACGTTGGAAAAACCAATAGGTCAGAAAGACAAAACCAATTGGCTTTGCCAATGCTTCATTTTTTTTTTGCTGTGACCAAGTTCCAATAAATTGGTATGTGGTTACTGCGCAAATGAACAATTGTTTGAGCTCACACTAAGCAACTCTAACTTATGCTTTTTGGTTTTCAGTTTAAAGATGTCTTTTTACACCAAACACATTCCCATTTAGATCCTTCTATAAATCATGCCAAAGTGATCTGCCCAGATTTTGACGAGGGTAGGCCTTTTCCCTCTTGTGGTGGCACCGAAATTAGTGAAGGTGGGGGGGACATGTAATTGGTATGGTACAGACAGAGCACTGCACATTTTGGGGCATTATCGCAATGCCATATTTCCCATTTCCTTTTGTGGTACAGGAGGCTTTATGTGACCTGCATCACTTGATTTTTGTAGTTACATGCAAATGATAGTTTTGGAACACGCATCTCCTGGTGCAGTGGCCCTGATTTAGACATTAGTCCACTGAGAGCATCATGGATCAACTAGAGCACCATGCTATGTTCTACCCGAGATGGGGGAGTGTGATAGAGATTTGCTGAAATATAGGGACACATGAAATATGGCTTCAATAGTATACCTAGTAATATCAGTAGTTATTTTGGTATTTTTTCATATTAGCCTACATCCCACCTGCGGAATTTCCTTTACTAGAGAAAATCCATCCGAGGCAATTTCTGCTACTGTAGTTATGAGTAATGCATACATGGCAACAGACCAAATTAAGGCTGGAGACTGTTGTGTACCCCAGGGCACTTAGAGGGCCGTGTACACAGCGCAAAAGAAAACATGGGACACAGTGTTTTGGTGCGCTTTGAAAACTCCAGCGCGAACCTCGCGGCTCTCTTTTTATTTAGCGCGCGCCTTACTTCAGGTGTGCACCATGTCACTGCCAAAGGGAGGGGGGTCTGCATTTACAGTCCAGGCAGAAACCCCTTCGAATGGAGTATTCCCGCTCTGACACAGCATTCCTCCTCTACCCCAAAAAGAAAAAAAAAACACAAAAAAACGAATACAGAGAACAGAAAACTGAACCACAGGTAACTAACATTGTCTTTCAGCATGGTGTTATCTTATATCACTAGAAAGTCTTTCAGCTTGCTAGAAGGGACCGGTTTAGGTCTCAGGTGGTACCTCTCAGTTCTTGCACGGGGCGGAGTATTCGTCAGTGTCCCTACATTGCCGTTGGGTCGCAAGGGTGCGGGCTATCTCCTTCCTGGCCTTCCGTCATACCTTGGAGATGGGGCACTGTATCTTCTGAGCTGTCATCTCGGAAGGTTGTGACCCGTGATTCCAGAATGTCAGGGTAGTCATCCCCCGCTTCTGCACTCTCCTCATAAGGGAGCGGTGTGGAGGTGTCTCCTTCCGCCCCACAGTCTTCCGATCGATACCGTTTGGAGAACGACATATTCCTAGTCACCTGCTCATGATCTTTGACTGCAGTGACCATAGTGCCTCTAATCCTCACCACAGTCCATGGCATCAGTTCAAAAGGGAGTCTAAACTTCCCCCCGGGCATCTGTTTTTTATTAACACTTGGTCGCCTACTTGAATGGGTGACTGTCTCGCCCTCCTCCTTCTAGACGTGCGATCATTGGCAGATCCCCGCTGACGCAGTCTCTCACTTGCTTGCTCCTGCAGAGGTGTTGGAACATCCCTCTGCGGGAGGGTGTCCCCCGCTTGTCAATTTATACACAACGCACTTGGGGCTATTTTAGTGGTCGTGTGAGGGGTGAGTCTGCATTCTTTCAAAAATGCATACAGGGCACAGTCTATGTTGTGTGTCATTGCCACCGCGATTCTCAAAACTTTGTTTAAGGTTCTCATGAAACGCTCGGCCTCACCATTGGCTTGAGGCCAGCAGGGTGTGATCTTCCGAAGGGCAATCCCATGTATGGCCAGGTGTTCCTCAAATTTCTGGCTGGAAAACGGAGGACCATTGTCTGTTCTGAGTTCTTGTATTAGGTCATGCGTGGCCATTATCTTCTCAAACCGCGGGATGAGTTGTCCAGCTGTGGTCGTGCCTAGTATTTTCACCTCAGTATTTTTGGAGAAGTCATCTATGACGACCAGCATGTGTCTGCCGTCCGGTAGGGCACCCAAGTCAGTACTGGACCGACACCAGGGTTTAGAAGGGATTGGTTCTGTGACTATGGGCACTGGGGGTTCTGGCGGGCCTACCACCTGGCACAGATGACAGTGTCGCACTACCTCCTCCACTTGCTGATCCAGCCCGGGGAACCAGACCTTGCAGCAGAGCCGGGCCTTCGTCTTGACCAACCTTGGTGAGCTGCGTGCGCCAGATTCACCATGTGTGACTGCAGAGACTGAGGAACCACCAGTCGCAGGCCTGAAGCAAACACCCTTCTGATGATACCGTCAGTTCGTGCCGGACATGATGTAGAGTGGTCAGAGTGTGTCTTGCCTCTTCTGTTTGTCTTGACAGATTGTGTACCATCTCATGCCACCTCCCTGTGCGGACCACCTTAATTGTTAGTTGGATGCATTCATCTCCCTGTGTGGCCTCTATGAACTCCTGCATTGACACCGGTTATGGTTGTGATCGGTCTATCACCAACCATACATAGTTTTCCATGGCCTCCGCTTCCACTTCCTCCTGAGCTGATACGGATCGGGCGTGCCGTGACAGGTAATCTGCCGGGTTCTGGGATCCCGGTCGATACACCACGTGGAACTGATAATCTTGCAATTACAGGACCCACTTTTCGATCTGGGGAGGCAAAGTAGATGTGGATCTGCTGAAAAGTGGTACCAGGGATTTGTGGTCCGTTACCACCGTGAAGGGATGACCATAGAGGAAGAGGTGAAAATGGCGACAGCCCAGGGGACCGCTATGGCCTCCTTTTCTATGTGGGAGTACCGTTGTTCCGTTGCTGTCAGAGCTTTACTGGCATAGGCCACTGGTGCCTAGTCCCCTTGCTCAATGCGTTGAGATAGGATGGCCCCTAGTCCCACCTGATTCGCATCCACCGCTAGCTCCGATTCCTTGGTGGGATCAAAGTACCTCAAGGTGGTCTGGTCGGACAGAGCATTCTTGGTAGCGCAGAAAGCCTTCTCTTGTACAGGTCCCCATTCCCACGTAGCGTTAGCTTTTGTCAGTTCTCGGAGGGGCGCTATTAATGACGCAAGATTGTGAATGTATCGGCCGCAATACGTGATACCCAGGAAACTTCCTACACTAGTGACCGAGGTGGGGGCAGACGCTGTCTTGATGTCCTGTACCTTCTCCGGATCGGGCATTACGCCCTTGCCGAAAAGTGATATACAAAAAAGGCAATGTGATGTAGTAGAAGCACGCACTTTTCTTGTTGCAATGTTAAGCCATTCTCTTGGAGTCGCTTGAAGGTGGCTCGAAGTCTCTCCAAGTGTTCCTCGATGGTCGGGCGTGTACCAGTATATCATCGCTCACATTGATGATGCCTTCCATTCCGGCAATTACCCCGTGTCGTGTCCTGAAATACCTCAGCAGCACTGAAAATACCGAAACTGGGGCGAGTGTACCTCCGGAGCCCAACGTGGGTGGTGATGGCTCTGGTTTCAGGGTCGAGCAGGAGTTGATGGTATCCCGACCTGAGGTCCATTTTTGAGAACCACCTTGAGCCACTCACCTCCGCCACTATGTCGTCAATAGTTGGGGTCAGATGGCGCTCACGACGAATGGCAGCATTTGGTAGCATCATATCGACGCAGATCCGCACCTCCCCCAGTTGTTTGGGCTTCCGCGTGACCACAATCAGTGAGACCACGGAGTGGGTACTTCCACTCGCTCAATTATGCCAGCGGCTTCTAGTTTGCTTAGTTACTCTTCTACCTTGGGCCGCAGGTGGAACGCGACTGTGATGTTTTAGGGCGATAGGCTGTTAGATTTGTCGATATGAAGGTGGACCTGTCTATCTTTCAAACATCCAAATCCTTGGAACAGTTGGGAATGTTCTGCTATGATCCCTTCCACACTCTCTTGGTATACACTGAACGCAAAGGACACCAGGCCCAACTTTTCGGCTGTCTTGCAACTTAGTAAAATGCCAGTGCCTGTTTTTGTGACGTAGATATTGGTACTAACCTTCTGACCCTTGTGTGTGATGTCCATTATGAACAAACCTGCCAGCGGAAGTGGGGTCGATGACCCAAACGCAAACACTTTGGTGGTGGTGGTGCAAAGTCTCGGTTTCAGCTGTAGCGTTTTCATGACCTGGAGGGCCATGAGGTTGATAGAGGCCCCTGTGTCTATCAAGGCAACGACCGGTTTTCCTCCCACCTGTATGCTGCATTTTGGAATACGTTTACGGAGGCTACCGCCAGGTTGCATGGCATGTATTAAATGTACAGTGCCCTCTGACTCATCTTAATCCATATCTCCTTCCGGGTCATCAGGTGTGTGGATCTGCGACGCCTGCCTGGTCTTTGGATGTTTAGATATTTTGGAGGAGGTGGACCTGCAGACCTTGACGAAATGGTTTGGTTTGTTGCAGTTCGTACACCGTTTGCCTTTGGCCGGACATTGTCCTTGGTGGGGATAGGATCCTCCACACGTGTAGCAAGTCCTGTTCGTTGAATTTGTTGTCTGTTTTGATCTGTGTCTCTCCGTGTGTGCAATAGCAATTGCATTCAGTGGTTCCGCCTTGACCGTTTTTTGCAGGGCCGCCTCCATATGAGCTGCACACACCTTTGACAGCTCCTTGGATCTCCCTAGTGTGAGCATGTTTGCCATTGACATGCCCGGCACTTGTAGAATGTTTTCCCTCAGTTTTACCAAGTAACACCCCTGGATGAATTGCACTCAATGCTCGTCCTCCACATCTGGCAGGGTGCAGGTGCTCGCCAGATCCCGGAGTCTGGCATAGAAGGCGTCCACTGATTCCTCCAGGAGTTGTCGAGTCTGGCGCAGGAGGAATCTCTCGTAGTCCGGGTTGGTTAATGGCTCAAAATGAGCAGTCGGAGCCTTCTTCAGAGACTGGTACTGGAAAGGTGGTCCTTCCTCATTGACAGATTTGCTGATTTTATGGATGGCCGGCCGTCCCAGATGTAGGAGCATGGGGCGGCGACGATCATTGTCCAGCACGATGGCTGCAAAGTACGTCTCCAATCTGTCGACCCTCTCCTTCCACCTAGCCGCCTGGGCCGATGGAGGGCCGTCAATTAAGAAGGGTTCCAGCGCTGGTACTGCCGACATTGCTCTGGACCAGCACAGTAGGTGCTCTTACCCTGGTATTCGTCGACTGATGTACCTTCACCGGGCGTTGTCGTCACCTTGCGCTGTGGCTTATGTTATGGTCCCTTCGTTTGACTCTTTTCCACAATTTATGTATTTTTTTTTATTATTAGTTTATGGTGTCACGGGTTCTGGGGAGTGGAGTTTCCCCTCTGGAGGATCATTCAGACAGGTGTGTCCCTCGCAGGACAGCCAGGGATAGCAGCAACTGGATTATCCCCGATGGGCTGCAGCCACGGAGAGCGTGTTGCCTTGTGGTAGGGGTAGCAAGAACCTTCTGATGGAGGAACAGAATGGATCCACAGCTCCTTATGGCCGCCAGATGATCACGGCCCGGTTCAGCAACCACCGCAACGTGGTGCGTGTGTGCAAAGCGCGACTGCCCAGCAGACCTCCTCCTGCCGCAGTATGCCGTTCGCCCGACTGCGTGACGGCGTCTGTCCTCGTCACCAAGTTAATGTGTGCCCCAGGACACTAAGAGGGCCAGGTGCGCAGCGCAAAAGAAAACACGGGACACGATGTTTTGGTGCACTTTGAAAACTCCTGCGTAAACCTCACGGCTCTCCTCTTAATTAGTGCGCGCCTTACTTCAGGCATGCACCATGGCACTGCCAAAGGGAGGGGGGTCTGTCCAGGCAGAATCCCCTCTCGAATGGAGCATTCCCGCTCCGACACACCAGAGACTAGCAATTTTTAAAGCCAAAAATGATTTTCATTTAGCTTTCTCCCACCCGAAATTGTCCCCACTTCAATACAAGTCAATGGGGAAAATATATCTTGATTATTTTAATCTCCCCCTTACTGCTTTGCAAATTTTGCCATGTATTGTAAAGGAAGTAGTTTTAAAGGTGTATTCTTTTACGCACTCACATGCTTTTGTGCCTTGGTGTTGAAACACCCAAACCCTTATTAGTAAAAGTGCAAACAAGGCAGTTTTTTCAATTTGTACTAATTGGACTTGGTTATTCACCGAACTGGAAGTACGTTTTGATTTGGCAGTAGTTGTGTACTTCCACAAAAAAGTGCTTGCCCTCCACACAGTTGTGACCATTTTATTTATGCAGTTGCCCGAGGTGTGCTTTCAGGGGCACACACATGCCTTTGTAATGCTATTAAAGGTGTCTTAGCTAAATAGATAACATAGGGCATTTTTTCTGGCAACAGCACAGATGGGAAGAGGGTAGTCGTTAACGTACATGAATTTATAGGTCTACTTTGACAGTGTAACTCATAAGCTAGACCTAATGGCATTGCTAGTGCTTGCAGAATTTTGTGGCAAATTTACCTAAACGTGTAAGGGTAAGTAACAATGCTACAAGACTACTTAGCACACTTCAATCCTTCTTTGTATCAGGCCACGATTACAAAGTGCAGAAGCCAGCAAGTCCAGTATGTTTTTCAAAAGGATTGTTTGGCTCCGAGACGGTAATGGTATGGCCACATTTTTTACTTCGACACTTAAACCGACACTTTGCAACTTTAACATTGGTGCAGCACGTTATTATAGGAGGTTTTTGAACAGCCTGTCATCCAAATTTGCATGAATTGGGGAGGCCGTATTGTTTTCACTTTTTACGGTCACATTTAAACCCAACTAGATCGCTGAAATCAAAGCTTGAAAAACAACTGCTTATTTCTTTTAAGTTTGACTTTATAACGGTTCCGGTCCAATGCAAATCAAAAGTTACTCATTCCGCGCTGAAGCGCCAATAGTATCCAAGTGCGGGGCGATATTTGTATGACGACTAACGCTGGGCCCCATAAGGGACCGTTTTGGTCCGCCTCCCAGCTGGACGTTTCCCCGCGTGCACTGCAGCGTGGGATGTCGTCTGCACACTACACTAGCTGCAAGCAAGGGGGATGGATAACAAGTAGAGAGAAGAAATAACAGGCTACGGGGAATCCAAAACAACCAGAAGCGAGAGAGTGGGCGTCTATGAATAAATAGGGATTGGACAAAAAACACACTCAGAACTCAGACAACGTGCGACTACGTTGAGACGGGCCTCGGAAGTCAACCCTGGCGTCATTTCCGGTTTATGACCCGCCCCTGTCGGGCTGCCGAGTAGAAGAAGATTAAACAGTTCCGGGGGAGGGCGGTACTTTTGAAAAGGTACATCGGGGGCTGGTCCCGCAAGCGGGACGGTGACAGCTCGGAAGTTTCTGGGCCCCCTCTGTTCGGTGGGAACTTTCCAGGGGTGAGCAGTGAAAGAAATGGGGGGCCAGATGCATAAAGCTTAGCGAGAGGACCAGCAGCTGTTTACTTGCACAGTTTTTCAGGGAATACGAAAGCATCCAAACATATGTAGACGTATGATCAGTTCATTTATAGAAAATAAAATATTTTTGAGGGGGCGTTGGGAGTGGGCACCAGCTGACTGTTTTGGCAGTGGTCGAACAGTTCGGTGGGAGTGATGCTGGAGCGGTGAGTGTTTGCAGGGTAACGGATGAAGGTTTTCTTTGACACGCTACAAAATTAGCGATCGAATAGTTTTGTTTGGCGGACAGAGAAGGGAGCAACTGCTCGGGAATAATAAAGGAAATAACACTGTGCAGCCGCAGGCGATAGGCGTGATGCACGTGAATGTAAAAGCACTTTGCAGTAGAGATGTACTCGTTGTTACCGTTTTAGATCTCGAGCTCTAGACCAAAGTTATTCACCACATAAGATCAAGTTTCCTTGTTTAATCAAAGGCACGATCTACTGGCAGGGTTGCAACTGTAAGCAGAAAAAAGTTGAAGAGAAGCTTTTATGATCCAAGCAGTGCCTGTGATGCATCGTCTGAGTAGGCAAGCTGCGGAATGCTGCCTGTGGTGATGCATGGAATGCCATCTTTGTGCTGCTTGAAGCCTGGCATTTAAGTAGTTGTACGCAAGATGAAGCAGGACCACTGGTATTATGCTATTGCGGCCGCTGCATTTTTCGCATGAATGTAGATTTGCCACACAATCCATCACTGCTACATAATCAGCAGATTTTACCAAAGAAAACTAGTTTCAGCTCAAACTTTTCAAAAGGATGTTGAAGCACAGTGGAAGACCCTTTGCAAAGGTTGACTGGCCACCTTTCTGTTGGTTATTACTATATTTGGGACCTTAACTGGTGCTAATAGGGTGTATCTAATGCCCTCACAATGTAAAAATGTCAAACTAATGAAGTAATACTACCACCAAATGTGCTGCGTTACGCCGCATACTTTGCTGCATAACTTTGTCAACCCTGCCCTCATTTTACACCCCGCACATAATTCTAGTGTTCAAGGGCATAAGACGAGTTAAAGCTCGTATTTGAGTGGCTCCACACTCGTCTATGAAGACTGCATTTTGGTTACAAAATGTTAAATAGAACGTGTGGGGATGCAGCAGGCTTCCGGCCACTTTTGGGAGCTAGTTCTAATATAGAAGGATGACTGTCTAGACATTGAGAGAGACTCCATGACCGTGGAAGAATAGTGTGAGGCTACTCATCCTCAAATTAATCAGCAGTTGGTGTTAACATTAGCTGGTGTATAGGGGTTCTTAAGCATTACACTTTTATGTGCAGCTTGCAGGGTAAAGTATTTTGTTCTGGGTGGTGCCCTGATAAGGCAGATTGGGGAAGAACGGACAGTAACCTGTAACCTAAGGGCATAACGTGAAAAAAAAACCTCACCTTCTACCTGAGTGGCCCCATTCTCTTGTATGAAGACCCTTCCCTCCAACTACAACAATCCTAAAGAGAAAAGACCGACTAGGATCTCCAGAACTGTGAGTTTGGCAATGAAACGATGTTACACCTTTGATTGTGTGCCACTTTGTACGTTAAAGCTGGAGAGAATTGCAAGACGGACAATCATGCACATTTAGGACGTCAGTTTCTACCCTTGGTATCTGAAAATCTGTACAGGACGTAGTGTTTCGATATAGTTGTATGTTATCTATAATTATAAGCTGCTGTGTGCTTTACAATGGAAAACTGTGTACGCCTTCAGTAGTTGGGTGAAGCAACAAAGGAACTGAATTCTTTGCATATGTTTTTTTTGGTAGGCTATTTTCCCATGGCCAGATTCATCAGGAGGTCCTGTGATTTCTCTTCACGTGCGTTTGAAACACAGGAGGTGTGTATTATTATCCTAGAAAGATGTCCTCTTGCCTGTCAGAAGAACAAAGGAAGAAAATTGAGGAGAATCGCCAGAAAGCTTTGGCCAGGCGGGCGGAGAGGCTTGCAGCACAGCAGCAAGGAGCACAACCTGCACAGGGAGGCCAGCCAGTCAAGAGTGTTGCTACTATCCAGAACCCTAGCAGAATCCTTCCAGGTCAGGAAATAAAGCTCCAGCAACAACAAAACACAAGACAAACTGGGCATGCTGCTGAGAACGTTCATCCGTTACTGTCAAAACCCAGCAACCAGGTTTCTGTGTCACCAAAGAGTTATAATAATGTAAGGGTTTATCATTCAAATCCGCCTCAGCCTGCCTGTAGCTCAAATGGAGTACAAAAGCAGAAAGATGATGCTGTGGGCTCAAACATAGTGGTGTATAATCATTCGCCTGTGGCACTGGCCACTGTACAGGACTCAAATGAACGTTCAGGTGTGAAACTTGTGAACAATGCACAGAAAACAGGTCTTCCTTCCAGTTCATTGAAAGAGATCAACTACCAAGCAGCACTCAATACTGTTTCTGAGTCTTCTGTTGTGTGTCACAATAAAAGAACACTTGATCAGGCAAACAAGATCAATGGACACTCTGATTCTCACTTGGTTCAGCAGACTGGCAGCGATTCTGGGAAGATGTGGGGCAACTTGGAAATAAAGACAAACGTTGTCAACAGTGATCTAGGACCATCCTACAATAAACTTGAGGGAAGCTGTGTTTCAAAGTTCTATGGTGCTGGACCAGCAGCAAAGCCTCCTGGGTCTGGCATTGCTACGTCTTTTAATGATATTAGGGGCCAGAGGACTGCCACTAGTGGAAACAGGACAAGCCCTATTAAGAAAGTACAAAACCCTGTCAAAGGCAAGTGCCTTATGCATGCCCAAGACCGTTTCCGTGTGGAAGTGGGATTCAACGCAGAGCTCATTGCTTTGTTTAAGAGTATTCCAAGTAGGAACTATGGTAAGTGATATTCTCCTACTCGTCTATGTTTTTGCACTTGCATTGCCCTTTACATTCTATTGACGTTTTGGTGTGTTGTTGCTGTAATATTTGGCTATTGTTGGAGTTATAACATATATTTGTGTGTTGCTCGCAGAAAGAAGGTAAACCACTGCCCCTTTTAATTTTTGGGTCATAAATAGACACATCTTTATCAACGTTATCTTTAGTGATAAAAATGTGTGTTTTGAAAAGATAAAAACATTTTTAAAAGATCGACTATTTAATGTCAAAAACTGCTACAAAAATACACGCGCCTACACCTGAATGTCGTTGTCACCTTAGAAGTCCTTGTTTATGTAGCACAGTGGCTGTTATGTGTTTTCCTAAGAATTGGTGACAACTGTGCATACAGAAAAACGTAGGCTTATGTCAGAGCTGTGAGATACTCTACAGTTCCAAAAGCCTAAGCAATACAACCCTTCTATACCGAGGTACAGTTATTCACAGGAGGATTTTACTCTAGAGTTCTAGGACTTAACCGGCACTGGTAGCAGAGACCTCACATGATAATCTTCAGCACAAGTTCAGAGAGGCGGGGAACCAAGACTAGGATACACTTGTACGTGCCTTCAGGTATGCTTAGGTACAGCGATTCTCCTCAGTTGGTAACTCCTCCCTCTTTCCTGTGACATGATGCAGTATCTGCGATCCATGATGCAGAATAGATCACTCTCAGTCGGTGCAGTGGTATAATGTGCAGAAACCCCAAAGTCATTTATACCCTTACTATCACACTCTCAATGAGTACCCAAGTGACCCAGGTTCTTGCTTAAGTTGTGATCCTCGCTATACTTGTGTAAAAAATTTGTATTTTTCGCAAAAAACAACTGTTTAATCTGTTGAAATTGTGAGATCTCTGAGTGCTCATATATTGCTCCATTCAATTGATGTAACACGCCTGATTTCTTGCAGGTATTCACAAAACCGGTCAGTTGTCAAGTCATAAGGCTTGAGGATTTAATTTCTTTTTTCTCTCTTGTGCTTTTTAGGCCTGGCTTACAGAAAACTTTAACTGTTTAGTCAGCGTCATTTAGTAAAAAAATCATAAGTAAAAAATACATATTATACGTGCCTAGAAACAATTTTGTTTATCCTTCTTCAGCCATTGGTATATTCATTTGCCATTCACATTTTGGTTCCGCCCTCTACACCATACAGTATGGGGGCAATGAGTGCCAGGGATGATGGTCCCATACTTTTGAATGTGTCTATAGTCACTAAGTTAACCTGAGATCAACCACTTTGTAGCTTGGCACGGAGGAGATAGGCTTATTTAGAAGCATTGTATGAAGTATTTTTGCCGTACTAAATCATTAATAAAGTCGAAATATACAACAATAAAAAATCCCAAATCAAATTACAAAAATAAAGTAACATTTAATAAACAACATGACACTAAAATGACAAATATCTAATAAGAGGAACTATAGGTATGATTTAAAAAAAAAAGAAAATAAATTATTTATACTTTCACGTATACATCAATGTAAATTCAAGCTAGCGACAGTTACAACACCATTAGTTACATACATGCAGTACATTGAATCTTTGTAAACAGTCTCACATAGTAAACCATGCCCATTCCACGGGACCAATGATGACAGCGTATTACAGTAGCAACATCCAATCGGTAGCCCTGGCTTTGCGGATTAATAGTGCGTGCTGCAAATTCGTGTTAATCGTAAACTTGCTACCTGCCACGTTGAAAATGGTCAATTCATGTGACTTATGCATTTCACTATTTCTCATCTATTCTCCCTCTGTTTCACCCGTCTCCTTTCCAATTAAGTACCTATGATAAGGTTCCCAGTATTTTTTGGGCCGGTGTTTTGGGGGAATTAATTCATTGTATGTGTCTGTCTGTGTGTTGCAGTATAACATATCTGCGTGCCATTCTTTTAGGGTCGGTAGGGGGCCACAGTCCCATCTCGTAGCTATCCTTCGTTTTGCCAGCAGCATACTCATTGAGACCAGACGTCGGCTTTCCTTCGCCACTTCTCTGTCGTATCCTAGGAGGGCCAGGAGTGGTGTGCGCTCCAGCAGACCACCCACAATGACCTCCAACTCAGTAAACTCGCTCCCCCAAAAGCATTGTATGCCCAATGGAAACCCATGCCATGTGTAAAAAGCCTGCTTTGACCTCTCCACATCTGGGGCAATCTGCTGTATCACGTAGCCCATATCTGAATATTCTAAGGGTTGTGTAGTATGTCCCGTTAATGTATTTGAAGTCAATCAGCCGGTACCTTCCGTTTAGTGATATGTTTCGTGTCGCTGCACAACTGCATCACCACTGTGTGTCCGTGAACTGTGTCCCTGTATCTCTTTGCCATTCCACTCTGGCTTTTGTTAATCCCGTTCCTCGTGCCTCCTGTGCATATGCGTATAATCTGGTCACTAGCTTGCGGGGCTGGGTATCTGTAATGATCATGGAAAGTGCTTGCATTTCAGGTGGTTCTTGTCCCCCAGTAGTGTACGCATGGTGTGACGTGCCCTGTAGTACTGATATTGCATGAGTGGGGTTGTTTCCTGTATCTGTTACATGATTGTTGCCCAAGTACGCATTACCCCTTCACTAAGAAAAATCTCCCATCGTCTTAATGTCTAGTTTACAGAAGGTTGCAACTGCACTCTTGTCTCTCCACAACGGGAACCACGTGCACCATTCAACCAGTATATGAGGAGAGTATAATTGGGGTATCGCTTGTCTAGCCATGAGGCTGTGCCAGGCGTGGGTGGTGGTATTTAGAGAGTCAAATGTTCAATGTCTGCGGACCGGGGGCTGAAACAACGAACTTGGCAGAATGTGTGGCGCTGACATATCTCGTTCTAGTGTCAAATAGGGCGTCTTAGGGGGTCGGTGCATCCAATGATGTGCAGATGTTGATTGTGCTACTCTGTAATATGTCTCGGAAGCAGGATTGGGGTATTCTGGAAAAGGAACAAAAACCGTGGTAATATCACCATCTTCATCAGGGCTATGCGTCTCACCAATGACAGTGGTAGGCCAATACACCTCTCCACATTTTCTGTCTGCTTTTGTATTTCTTTTCCGTAATTGTCACTCATGACTATCTAGGGGTCTGTGTGTATTTGAATGCCTAGTTAGCGCACTGAGTCCATTTCCCATTTGAGAGGGAAATCCGTGACTATTGGAGTCGTGGTTTGTGTAAGGGGGAATGCTATGGATTTATCCCAGTTAATCCGCAAGCCGGAAAGAGTGCAGAATTTTGTCACCTCCTGGAGTGCAGGTGAGAGGTTATACCTGGGGTTTCGTATATACAGCAAAGTATCATCCACATAGACAGAGATAATCAGGTAATATCCTGAGAATCGGATGTCCCTGTGTCCATGGTATTCACGCAGTGCTGACGTCAGTGGCTCCGCGACCAATGCATACAACAGGGACGATGGTAGGCATCTCTGCCTGGTACCTCTGTGATGGGTGTGACCTCTGAGATAGATCCATTCATTCTAACTCTGGCTATGGCTGCTGTGTAAAGGGTTTGCACTAGTTGTATAAAAATGTCTGCCACTCCTATGCGGCGCAGCACTGCCAACATTAAATTCCATTTCACTTCATAAAATGCCTTTTCGGCATCAAGAAAAGCTGCTATCGCACTCACCTCTGGGTCTGGTTGTTGTATAGCACCAAATACTGTATGCAAATTTTCCATTAGGCTGTGACCGGGGATAAATCCCGTTTGTTCTGACTTTACCACTTTCAGTAGCAATGTCACCAGCCTATCTGCCAGGATTGTAGAATACATTTTAGTGTCCGTGTTGATCAGAGATATTGGCCTATATGAGGAGAATTGTGTAGGGGATTTGCCAGGTTTGAGTAATGTAATAATTAGTGCTTCTCTCATAGAGGGTGGCATTTTCTTGGCACCCGCCATTTCCTCATACAATGTCGACAAATGTGGGACCAATAAGTCTTGATATGTCTTATAAAAATATTCTGTGAGCCCATCTGGACCTGGGGCATTTCCTTCGGCCATATTTTTGAGGGCATTACGTACTTCTGTCGGTTGTAGCAGTGCCATTAAATATTCTCTGTCTGTATCAGTCAACCATTGCATATTGATCTGTGTCAGATAATCTGTGATTGCGTCTTTGTCTGGGGTTATTTTAGTGGTGTACAGCATTGCATAATATTTGCAAAAGTGGTTGACTGTCTTGACTGGGTCTTTGATAATATTACCGTCTTCATCCTGTATCTCAAGAATTGTGTCCCTCTCTCTGTTGGGGCGCAGCATACCTGCCAGTGTCGCACCAGGTCGTTCCTCCTCCCCATAAATTTGTGCCGACGAATACTTCCCATGCGCTGGACCTCTGTTTTGAGCTATATCGTTGAATTCTATTAGCTTCTCATGAGTTTGACCCAGTAATTACTTGTCTTCTGTTGCCAAGTGTTCCCTCTCCAGCTGTGCTATCTCCTGCTCTAGCAGGGCCAATTGGCTGCGTAGTGATTTAGAACCCCTGACTGCTTAGCTATTGCGATCCGACGGATATACACTTTGAACGCATCCCACACTGTGCCAACATTAGGAACTGAGCCTATGTTTACTTGGAAGTATTCTTTAATCGCTTTGGCTAGGCCATCTCAAAATGCTGCATCCAATAAAGAATATGGGGGAAAATGCCACATGAGTGGGACGACCCGTCGCGATCCCACTTCAACTAAGAGGGAGACTGGTGAGTGATCCATGTATGTTTTGGGCCATGGGTCCTGCGTATGTATTCTGGGGTCTAGGCTGCTTGACACCAACCCCAGGTCTATGCGCATATGTAAATCGTGCACTGCCAAGTAGTGTGTGTATCCCCCCCATCAGGGTGTCGGTGTCTCCAAATGTTTACTAACCCGATATCTAATGCAATGGCGGTCAACGTTCTCGCCGCCGGTCCCCTGTGTGTGCATCCTGATCGAGCTATTGCCGGGTCTTGTGTGCAATTAAAATCACCACCACATACTTGTGACAGATTCCCCCATGCAGCAGCTTTCGTGGCTAAGCCTAGGTAAAACTGGGGGTTGTCATAGTTGGGACCGTAGAGCTCAACCAGTAGGAAAGTGAGATCACATTTGCTGCAGCGTACCATGATGTATCTGCCGTGTGGATCAGTCTGGAGTTCTGCAAGTGTATGTTAGATTGTTTAGCTGCCCATAACATTACTCCCAGGGCGTGTGAAGTGAACCCAGCTGTCAAAATCTGACCTCTTCATCCCTTAAAGATGAGGACCTTACTATCGGGCTAAATGTGTCTCCTGTAGTATTGTTAGATCCAGTCAGTGTCTTTGAAGGTAGGCTACTACCGCCCTCACTTTTCTGGTGTCATTCAGCCATCTGACATTCCATGTTAGCAGCCTCACATTGTTGGCACTCACCTGATTGGTGATCTCCACTGCTTGATCAGTCATGTTATGCATGATGTACAGTGTTCTATCATCGTTTCGTTTCCAGTATGAGTCTGCAACTGTCGCATTTCTCCAACAAAAACCCCTTTAGTAACTTAACAGACATGTCCCTACCCCCACCCACAACAGGCAGCTCCCGAATTTGCCCGTCTCCATGCGTGTGTCCTCCCCCTCCTACCCAAAATCCATTTCTGTAATCACCCCTTGTGGAATACACGTTGCGTTGGATGTTGTCCGACCTCCCCTTTATCAATGTCCAGTCAGCCAACTTCAGATTTAGGGGCTGATTCTAACCCCGGCGGTCTTCGACCGCCGGGGCGAGGGTCGGCGGGAGCACCGCCGACAGGCCGGCGGTGCCCCGCAGGGCATTCTGACCGCGGCGCTTTGGCCGCGGTCAGAAAGGGTAAACCGGCGGTCTCCCGCCGGTTTACCGCTGCCCTCAGAATCCCCCATGGCGGCGCAGCTTGCTGCGCCGCCATGGGGGATTCTGACCCCCCCTACCGCCATCCTGTTCATGGCGGGAAAGCCGCCATGAACAGGATGGCGGTAGGGGGGGTCGCGGGGCCCCTGGCATGGGCACGGCAGGGGCCCCCGTAAGAGGGCCCGCAAGGTATTTCAGTGTCTGCCTTGCAGACACTGAAATACGCGACGGGTGCTACTGCACCCGTCGCACCTTCCCACTCCGCCGGCTCGATTACGAGCCGGCATCCTCGTGGGAAGGGAGTTTTTCCCTGGGCTGGCGGGCGGTCTTTTGGAGACCGCCCGCCAGCCCAGGGAAAAACTCATAATACCCTCCGCGGTCTTCTGACCGCGGAGCGGTATTATGGGGGCGGAATTCTGGCGGGCGGCCTCCGCCGCCCGCCAGAATTAGAATTCTAATTCTAATTAGAATTAGAATCACCCCCTTAGTGTGCCTATTAGTGTGCAGAATTTACCTCCCCCCTTAACTACGGGGCCTGTACGTCTGCCGCTCAGCTACCCCCGCACCGGCGCTGCCGAATGAGTCTACCTGGCAATAGTTGGAGACCCATGTACCTATGATGTCTGCTGCATTTCGAGTTAACCTGTACTCTTTATCTTTTGGGCTCCCCAGTATTTACAACTGTTTGCACAATGTCAGTTTTTTCCGTCCCTGCTAGAGGGAGACATGGCGGGCTTATCATGTTGCCCTCCTTTGGTGCGCCTGCGTTTCAAAAACTGCGATAGTAGGTTGTGGTCCGTGAAGAGCATTGGTTTAATGTCTACTACTACCCGTACCTTGGCTGGATATAACATATGGTAGTCCATTTGTAATTCCCGCAATTGGCGCTTTACCAGGTTAAATTGGCGCCCCTCATCCTAGACCTGCTGCGTGAAATCAGGATAGAGAGAAATGTCCATTCCTTCATGTTGTAGTGTCTTTAGTTCTCTCGCTTGTCGCAGAGCAGTATTTCTGTCCCTCTAGTTTAACAATTTGGCTATCACTGGTCTAGACGGTGTCCCCGGGGGAGGACGTGCCGCCAGCGATCGGTATGCTCTCTCCTCCACAAACATATCTGAGAATGTTTGGCGACCCAGCAATTAAATAAGCAGTTGTTCAATATATTTCTCCACGTTGTCAATGTAAGTGGATTCGCCTATGCCCACTTTACGTACATTGTTCCATCGGGAGTGGGCTTCGAAATCTTCAACTTTCATCTGTAAAGCCGCCAGCATCTTGTCCATGTTGGATTGGGTGGTTGTCATGGTCGTGCGCTCATCTTCCATGTTCGATATGTGTCGCTGCGCCATGTCGAGTCACTCTGCTTGTTTGTCAAGTCTTTCGGACATTCTATCCATCCTGAAGGACAGTGAGTCAATTTTTCCACCTATTGTGGACAAGCTTTTCTGCATAGCTGCTAGTATCTGCTTCAGTTCTGGCTCACATTCAGCGTTTGGGGAGCCCGCGCTGGGTCCCGGGGCGTCCATTTGCTCCTCATGTGTTTTATTGGCTTTTCGTTGATCGAACTGGAGCCTGGGTTGTTTTTTGTCACTTTTGCCCATGATGGCAGCAAGGCAGGCGGACCCGGTGTTTCTGCAACTCCGCCACCGTCCGGGTGAAAGAGGGCAATTATCAATGCATTGCTGTGTGGACCCGGCCCACGTTTCCCCACACCGGCAAGCAACAGCTGCAGCGCCCGCAGCTGCTCTCGGTTTTCGTACACTCGTCACAGGACACTCCACGCCCTGTCTGCTTTTTCGCCGTCTCCGCAGGAGCACGCTCAGCCACACCTAGGCTGCAGTGAGCGGGGCCCTCCTCGCGCTCCTACAGGCAGCCACTGTCTTTCCCCAAGGGTGGTGTGCTAGCCCAATCTCAATGGGCCCCCTGCTGTCCAGGCCCCAGTCTTCCCACCTGTCCGGGTAGCCTCGTGCACCTCCTGGATGCCTCCCGGTCTCTCTCGCGTCCGGCGTGACCAGGACTCGTGTTCGCTAGGCCACTGTCCGTGCCCCGGCGCTTCTATATCTCAGGCTCTACAGGTCACAGGATCACCAAAGATGCATCGATCCACTCCTAATGTGCCGAGGTCTCCGGGAGTGCACATCTTGGGGGGCTATGGTGTTACAGGCTGCAGGATCATGTTCGGATTGATGGTGACTGGCGGAGCTCGTTTATTATGCGGCCATCTTGTTTTCGGGAAGGCTCCCCACCCTCCCCCCCAGATATGAATTTTTAATGTTTAGCTAGAAATAGATTAACTAGAATTAGCACCAAAAGCACAGTGTCCATGGTCACAGTAAAAAAGGATCTAGGCGCAAGTTGACGCTGACCATGATTAAGCGCATGTCGAATAAAGTAACCAGGTCCGTCCTGGTGAAAGATTTTATCTTCTGACTTTAATCCACCACAGGAGTACACTTCTAAAGCCCCAGAGACCTCAGGGAGGCACCTAGAGACTCACAGGGTGGCTGGTAGAGGCCCAGGAATGTGGGATTCCTATAGCCAAACGGCCAGGACATATTGCTTGAGGTCAAGGACAACAAGATTTCATGTTTACTTTGTCCTTAGGAAAAGTAGGCCCAACCCCCTGCAGCACAAACCCTTCAGCTTCCAGTTTACAGTACCACATTATGGAGCAGGGAAGGGAATTGTGTAGTTTAGGTAATATTTGTGTCCATATGTTAATGCTTTTCGAACCTGTATTTATGGTTCATTAACACACATCCTTTATTACTAGGGTCAGTGCTATAAATAAATGTAAGCTTTGACTGCCCTACCGACAGTGGGTGCAGTAAAAGCAAAATGTGTACAGACATTTGCAAAGTTTAGCAATATGAGACTATGTATAATGCTCCTAGAATGCTCTATGATTGAATGCAAATATATGCAGAAGCTTGAAAGCAAGATTGATGATTCTTTGCTTTTACAGAAAATGCAACTAGAAAAAATATATTTGGTTAACTACTGTGAAATTATAGTTACCATTTCTTTGAAGCATCATTTAGTATAAAATAGTGATGCATGCCAGTAGTTAAAAATATAATGGACATTCAGTGTAATCAGTTTCAACAAAACTATGGGAAACATGAAAATAAACAAGCATTGGCAAAGCCAATAGGTCCAATATTGGTGGTCAGCCTTTTTGTTTTGTCAATGTGTGTCTTGTTTTGACATGGCTTTTGTAAAACTTTGTTGTGAAAGCTGCCAGGCCCTCACCAATGTAACATATATTGACAAAAAGCAAAAATATTTTTGGCCTCAAAAAGCACTCATGAACACAGTAGTTCCTAGCACTGAACAAAATTACTTTGCATGCTGATATACTCCATGTGAATGAACAGATTGCTGTCACTCAGAGTGGAGCCAACCCACAGGTGAATAGAGAGTGGGATAGAATTTAAAAAAAAAAAAAAAAGGCTCTTGATTAATGCCAGAGCTAATTAGGGGCCCAATTCTTAAAGAAAGTCACAAACATGCACCCTTGGTATATGTATTTTTATTAATACATATTAACATATTCATGAACTTACAAGAATTTACAGAAGTAGACCAGGAACTCATACTCCTAGAATGTATTCATGAACTATATTTTAGCCAGAGCAAATATGCATGTGGAGATTTTTTTTGTGAAAATCTGTTCAGCGTTTACAAGTTCACTTTCCCTCCAACCACTTTTTCCCAATCATGGAAGAAGCTTTACTTCTGCTCTTGTCAAGAGTACATTTTCAAACATGCATGTTAGTAGGTTTGCACAGACTCAAAATGGCATTCCAGTCTTGGAACTATTGCTTAACGCTACCTTCAGCCCCAGTATGTAGATCTGCAGATAGGTGACAAAATGGGGAAATTGCTAGTCTTCAGGCTCGACTATAGTGTGAGCCTTGGCATAACCAGTGAGGCTATTTCAGAGCTCTGATATAATGAGATTGCTGCTATAATTTGTCGCCGTACTACATGGCACCAAATAGGACAAGTAGAATTTTTTACAGGACAAAGAAGAGTTATGAAGCAACCTGCCCCATGGACAAGTTGATATTTTATTAAATTCCACACCCCTGAGAGGCCATAAGGAGTAGTCCATTTTGTCTTGGGTAGAAGAGGGAGAGCAGGTATTAATCTTCTAGGTTCTTCTCAGGTCCCAGACAGCGGGTTCAGTGCTCTTTTGATATTCCGCAGGTCCAGAAGTGTTCTATTGTGGGTGCTTGGAGATGACACATTTATGCCTCTGCTTGTGGGTAGAAGTGTCCCCTGGAGAGCTCTCTAAACAACTAGGTAAAGGTTACCAGCACTAACTATAACCACTTGGCCATTTTCAAGATGGCTGAAGTCTTCGCCAACGCTAAACTTGCTGGGGGAGCATGTGTAAACTTAGTGTCCACCCACATATAACACCAAAGTCCAGTCTGATGCAGTCCCTGTACCCACAACAACCTCAAAGACAGAAGTCTGCTAGAACGAAACTGAGTTGGCCTACACCAGACTTGTTTTTGCCTCTGACCTTCACCCTTCGAAGTGCATCACAAATGTTTTTACCAGCAGACCTGTCCTCCAGGCTTGGGCACCTTAATATCAAAAGGCTCACTGTGATCGTGATCGGACTGGCTCGGGGGACAAAACAAGGGCCCAGTGTCAGCTAAAGTTTTTGTGTTATAGGTACAACCCCTTTGAAGTGTGCCCCAAATGTCATATGGAAAGACCCAGTAGACCTGTCAAGCAGGATGACACATTCAAGCAGGACTTGACAATTTAATGTAAAAAAGGATCCTCCCACCCCCACTTGCATATTCTGTTAAGTTTGAATGGGCCACCTTTGTCCATTCACATCAGCCTATTGTTTGCCTCTGGGAGTAAATTTGCACCTCATCCATGTGTTTTCAAATGCTAATTACTGGCTGGCTGAAGTGAGAGAAAAATGCAGATTTAGCTTCCAGGGACTTCAAGCAGGGCAAAGGTAACTTTGTAAAAGTTTATTTTCTGTAATATTTAGAAAAAATCCGAATTTACAGTTACATTGGATTTTTTATATCTACTAAAATAGTTGGTCAATTGTTTTTCTAGCTTGTCACATTTCTGAGATACGGTATAAGTATTTAATATTGCCTCCTAGTGTTTCGCTATGGAACAGCTATTCTTGGTACAGTGATAATAGCTTTGAGATGCTAATTGCTGTAAGGACATGTTTAACATTAAACCTTTATTTGTCCTACTTTTAAATACCATGTACACTGTGTTATGGTAATAAAGCCTTCTTTTGGGTGGTTTATAAATATTTAAGATGAAGGTTTAGGCCTCTCAAAAGTGGTTATTTTGACACATTGAATTTTCAATTAAAACCTCTTCACTGCCAGGTTACTGGTGGCAGCGCTGTAGTCATGTTTACATTATCACTGTAGTGGGCAGTCCACTTGAGACATTTAACTTACAGATTTTGGGCACACCGATGTACCATATACCAGAGACTTATAAATAAGTCCGCAGTATATTAATTTTGCCATTTTGAAAGGAGGAGCAGATCTACGGGTTAGCGGGGATAAAGTCCACAGAGTTCTTTAGTTTGCAAATATAGGGTTCAGCAGAAATGCAAAATATCTGTGTTGACCCTACAGAAAGGACACATTTCCAACACTTTCTTTATCCTGTTTTGTCAGTCTTCTGTGCTTATACTCTGTCTATTATGTCTTTATGTTGAAGTAATTTATAGACAAATATACATTTGCTTTATGCAAACACCACAGTGCACCCCAGTATACCTTTAATATTGGGTGCCTTCATTATGATTAAAATTGTAAGAAGCAGGTGCTTTATGGGAATAAAATGTCAGTGCACTCTGATGTGCATCGTCACGATTCAGCCCTCGTAGTTAGGCCACAAAGGGACCTATACTGCTACCCTGCTGTTGTTATTTTTAATTTGGTTATCTTCATCCTCTTGGTCGGCATCTTTTAAGACAGTGCATAATACATAACATGTATAGAGGCCTACTTAAATGTTCAGTTTTTGCTAAGCATGTAGAATAATAAACACACGCACAATGTACAGAACACATGCTCTTTCTGTTCATATCCCCAACCTCTTTCAGGGAGCTCCTTACCCTAGATATTCTTGTTCAGTGGGCTATTTATTAAATGGTGGGCACTATAGGGTGCAGATCATTATACAATTTAAACGCCATTAGACAGACTCATCATACAACAGAATTCCATTTCATTGTGTAGCATCCATTCCCTAACAGTTATTTGGTAAACATTCCAGTTAATCTGAAACAGTGTGCCCACAGGGCTCCCATAGGGCAGTTGGAAGGTTAATTCCTAAATAACAGATGTTATCAGTAGACAATTTATAACCATTGACCAATAAATACTTCTTCATTGCGACCTACTTAGTTATTGGATTCAGCTAGATTTTTATAGTATTTATCTGTGAATGCTTTTTACGTTCACCACTTGTAACACAAGCGTTATCCTTTGACTAAATGTTATTACATTATTCCTTGAAGAAGAGATACATTTGAGGTTAAATCTGCTAGTGCAGCTTTTTCAGTAGAGCGGCCCTACTCACAGATTCAATGTTGCTGTAATTCTGTTTCATATTGATTTTATTTCTAGGACAAACGGACAGTGCACACAAACTCACTCACCTGTTACAGAACACTGGCCGAAACAAAAAGCCAGCCCTGTTTTGACAATATTTTTTTGTGTTTTAAGGCATTTTTCTTACTCAGTATCTTTTTATAGTCACACTTTATTATATTATTGACTCGACTTGATGTTCAAGAAAACTCATTTTGTCCAGTGGAATTGCCTCCCCTAGGGGGACTCCCTTCTTTCTCTTACTGTCATCTCATTAAGGTCTTATCACTGGTGGGGAAAGTAGGGAGTACTCAATCTTGCAGCCATCACTCAACAGAGAGCTTTAGAAGATGCAGTGCAGAAGTGGGACTTCATGCCACCCTTAGCTCTTGGTGTTAACTGCTTTTGTGCTTCAGGTTGCACCTCAAGCACTCTTATCCTTTTATCTTTCTCTCTCTTACCGTCTTTTTCTCACTTTCTTAGTCCCCCTCATTGCCTTTCTCTCTTTCACCCTTACCTTTTTCTTTGCTGCTCTCCTTTAGTGACACTCCTGCCTTGCGCTGGTTGTGACCTGCTGGAACCTCATTGGGTACCTACTCAGCATTGTACCACCACTAGTGCCCCCGTCTCATTGGTAGGAGAGGGTGTTTTACTGTACAACTGCAAAACCTCTCATTCAGTCCCAGTAAGTGATACCCACGCTGTCACTCAGAGTGCCAAGGCTACAACGACAAGACTTAATATTGAGATATTGCTCATGGCCCAGAGGATACTTCTTTTGCTGACTTTTGCCCCATCTCTTCCTCTGTCGGTGCCAGACCTCACTGTGATTAGATCTTTGGTCAGTGAAGCTGGCTGATACTGTGGCATGTCGATGTGGTTCTCCCATCTGCCTTATTTGCCAGCGAGGACTGAGTCAGACACAGGAGGTGGCACAGCTAGTACTAAATTGTCTGCAGTTACTCTCTTCAGAGGATATCAAGTACTCTGATCATGCCTGTAGCAGTCATGGAGAAAGAGACTACTGTACTGAACCTCAAAGCAACCTAAGAAGGTCTCCTCACCTGAACTGTGTGACCCCTAGCGTGGCACATTTGATAGCCAAGCAAAGCCCTGGGAGAATCTAAGCTAGCCGGCAGGTGCGGTAATGCTCTACAACCATTCCTTCAATTTGGCCAAAACAGTTCATCTGCCCCAGAATTTATTTTATCTGACATGCTGTACTTGTACATTCCAGAGCACTGGTGTTGCTTCACTTGTGAACATCTGTTTTCATGTAACCAATAGACGTTGGCCTGGCTTTAAGCTTGTAATATACAGAGGTTAATTCAAGTTTTTGCACACAGTCGCTGATATTGCATTTACAGTATCTTTTACTGTCTTAGATGTGGCAAGTGCAACTAACTAGAGCGTGAACTTCAGTATTCATTGCTGTCTCAGTAGACTGCAATTGGCCCATTGGACAAATAGCTAGGAGTTCCCTTTATCCTGGTAGATTTGCACCATAATTTGAGCTAATCCTCTAAAGTTGAAATCTAACAGCGAATGAATGAATTAATTAATAATGTTATTGTACAGATAATAAAATCCAATACAATTAAAACAAAAAGAGACAGTCAATAATACATTTACAAACAAATGTTAAATACATACTAAAAACACACCATAATTTAAACGCACATACCACAATAAAAAAATTTCCTGCGTGATAATGTAAAACCATCAATAGGAATAAAAATAAGGCTGGACCGCCATTGCCCAGGACCCCACATGATACATGATAAACATTGGGGCTCACAATACTCAAGCCCTAAAGTGCTTTAGTGCATTGAATAATCGTTAAGTTTGATACCATTGATGGTCGGAGCCCAAGGTGCGACGTTGAAGCTCAACAACCTAGCGAATTACTACAAACCAATGAGGCAAGAGCGTGAGAAAATTCCAATCATAGTTATCCACTGCTCACAGTGCCCCTTACTTTGGTTTGGGCGATTTTGATAAATTTAGTCAATAGCACATTCAGCATTACATTTGCAGGATCCAGGGACTTAATAATGGCCTGTCGACAGGAGCGAATCTCCGGTTCATTCCATTTACTCCGAAGGCGAGATCTATGTTCCTTAAGTTGAGCTGGACACAAACAGACCACATGTTCAATTGTTTCATCCTCATTACCACAACCCCTGCACATCACACCCTCTCCAGGAGTTCACTGCTCGAAGGGTAGATGTTTGGGGGAAAAAAAAAAAAAACAATCGCTCATCCTTAAGGCCATTAAGGCCTCTTTTCAAATGAAACCCGCAGGAGAAATAGCTAGATGAAGTGCCTGGCTTTAAGGAATTAATTACTGACCAGGCAAATCTAAAAGTGGCTTTGCTGAATTTATGACCTTGGAGATAAGAGTGCAAGAACAGGAGAGTTCTCTTACCTGACAGGAATCAGGAGAAAGAGCGACTGCTAACTCCACAAAACCACTGACACTGTGTCAGTTTAACATGTGAGTGCACACGAGTACAGTCTATCAAAGGAGCTTTGTGTAGTGAGAAAGAGCTGCCTTAGTAGCACTTCAGTTCTCCAGCTCCTGTTCTTTCTTCCTAGTGAAGAGGGCTAACTATAGAATACGGGATTGTATTGCATTTGTTGTATTCAGGATTGACTTTATTCAGAAATACACACATACCCATCTACATTGTAAGGCCCACAGGACCTACTGAGGATTAAAGAGCATTATGCAGCAATGTGGCCAAGCTCCAAAAGGCCCCCATTTGCCTCTTTTAAAGCTCAACTCGAGGGGACTTCAGAAGATCCATAGTTTACGCAGACCATGCCTTCCAGGGAAGAGTATATCTTAACATCCAGTTATTTGATGTATTTCTCAGCCCATGCCAGGAGGTATTGTGCTCGTATTCTGTCCACATGTTCCGGTGGGACAGAGAAATTCAGGAGCAGGACTTTTGGAGGTTAATTTTAAACCCTGATACCTGACCAAATTTAGTCACCTCTTCTCGTAAGGTTGGGAGTGAGTGGACTGGTTTGGTTAGCGTTAATAAAACGTTGTCCTCATACAGATAGATTTTATATTCCTCCTCGCCTATAAATGCCAATTCAATGTCTTGTTTTGCTCTAATCATGTTTGGCAGTGGCTCCATATAGAGAGCAAATAGGAAGAGGGGACAAAGGGCAGCCCTGTCTTGTTCCTCTGCCAGTCTTAAGAGTATCAGAGGCCCTCCTTTCGACCATGCCTCTGGCTAAATATTTTTTTTTGTATAAATGCTAGGAATTTAGGATCTGTTGCTAGGTTTGAACCCACATTCTTCGAGGATCTTTCATAAGAATGGCCAATGCACCCTGACAACCAATTTTACATGTGAGCAGGCAGGAACAGTGTTTGGGCATGTGATCTACGTACTTTATCTATCAGATGTAGGGTGTGCTTTATATTGTCCTGTTTGGAATTAACCCTGCTTGGTCAGGATCCATAAACTTTTGCGTATGTGTGGCCAGGCGGTTCACTAGAATCCTTGCAGGGAAATCTGCTGGAATAAGAAGCACAGTCGCACGTCCATACCTAATTTGGGGGTGACTACAAAGGAGGCTTCACACATAGAATCCATGAGAACCGACTTTGTGTCAAAAGAATTATAGAGGCTATTGACAAGTGGCGCCAAAGAAGGTTTTGTAAGAAAATAGCCTGTGAATCCGTTTGGGCCAGGTAGGTTCAGCAGTTTTAACTATGCTATTGTGGAAATAATCTCTGCTATGACTATCCGGCTCTCTAAACCATCCCTTTGGGACTGTGCTATGGGTGTGAATGTGGATTCTCTGATGTAGTCCAACATTACAGTCTCCCTGCTACCCTCCCGGCTCTGCTGTTTTAAGGTTTATAGAAATCATGAAACTCTACGGATTTCTGATTCCTCAGTATGTGGGGTCCCTGAAATGGACCTAATGGATGAGACCCATTCTTGTTGAATCATGGCTCCTAGTTTGTCAGGGAAGAATTTCCCAGCGTTATAACCCCCTACTGTAGTATGTTGGTTTCATATGTATCAGCTAATACTCAATCCTGTCTGTGTCTAGTAACTTTAGTTGTGAGAGAACCTTCATCATCTGGTGCAGGATACGTGCTGCCCCACTACGTTTATGTACTTCCTCTATATTCCTGATCTGTTACTCTATATCACCTCTTTTCTCCTTTCTGTCCCTGATGATTTTGGCTGGCATTCAGATAAAATTGTCCCAGGTTGTAAGGTATTCCCACTCCTTCGCCATCCCTGACGCATATCTTACAATTTGAGAAAAGCACATAAAGCAATCTAGTATAGCGTTTGTTTGGTAAAGAGAAGAACACATGTTTTTATTTATAGGTTTTCGGTTTCCTAGAGTTTTATGGATCAAATCTGTTTATTATTATTTTCAATTATAAACATCACATATGCATTGTATCAAAATGGTACAGTTGCCGTAGAATGAGGCATGCTCCATGTATAGTGACAATAAACATGAACAAAACTTTAACATTGTTTCCCTGCTACTGGCACATCCTACAGCCATCACTCAGTCCCAAGCCTTGATCCTATGTGATCTTGGTCCTACGTATAGATCTCTAATGCTCACTCACTCCCTTTCGCTCAAGACAACTCCAGCACCCTCAGATAGGCCGGACATGTCAACTCTGTGAACTCCGTGGATAGTAGTTGTAGGAATGGTTGCCAGAGTTCCTTAAATTCGCCACTGCGTTGCTGTGAAGCTAAAGTGAGCTTTTCCATAGCGAGAATGAACCACAACTTGTGGAGCCATGAGGTTACTGTCGGGATCTTGTCAGTCCCCCACACGGCTAACAACAGCTGCAGTGCCGCGTTCAAGGCCAAGGCCATCTGCCGCCCCTTCAGTGATCTCAGGGGCAAGGTAAGCGAGTTAGGCAGGCCCAGCAAAGTATACGCAGGAAATCTGGGGATCTGAGTATCAAACGCCGCATCAATAGTATCTATAATATTCTCCCAGTACCGATGAAGCTTGGGGCATTGCCATAGTAAGTGCACAAGCGACCCTCCACCCCTCCAACAAAGGCTAGACTTAGTGGGATCCCAGGCATGAATCCTTGCTGGGGTGTAGTACCAATAGGAGGCCACCTTATAGGCTGTCTCTGTGCCTGCCGCACTGTAGGCCGTGTGGTGAGTCCTGTAGAAAATGCCCTCCCATTCCTCATCAGAAAACTCTCTCTCCAGTTCCCTCTCCCACCTCAGCTGACCCTTAGTCTTAGGCGAACGGGCTTCCCCCCTTAGGAGACCGTAGAGCTCCGAAATCACCCGCTTATCGTCCTTTTTTACTAAGATCCATTTTTCAAACAGTGTTAACGGCCTATCTGTTAATGCTCTATTGGCTGGCAACATGGCCCAGTGCCGTATTTGGTAATACATCATCCTGTCTGCCTCCGTTAAGCCATATGCCTCCCTCATCTGGTCGAAGGAGATCACCCCCTGCTCGTCGAAAAGGTAACCTACCCTTTTGCAGCCCCCTTCATACCAACGGCGTAGTGCCTCCCGTTGCAGGCCCGGGCCAAAATCAGGGTTCGCACCTAAGGGAGTCATTGGGGACGGGAATGTCGGCAAGCCCAGTCTGCTAGCTACCACATCCCATACCCTCATCGACACCTCCGGGGACGCATACAACCCCCGCTCTCTGTGGCGGCGGCGGAGCCAGGGCTCTTTCCATATATGGGAACCCGCCACTGCTTGGTCCATGAAACACCAATGTTTCTCGGAAGACGGGCGACTCCATTCTAATAGAAAACGCAATTGTGCAGCCTGAAAGTATCGTAGAAGGCAGGGGACCGCCAGTCTTCCCTCCTGCTTAGGGTGATACAACACCCGACACGGTAACCACAGCGCCTTACCTTCCCAAATAAATTTTAGAATTGCTGTTTGGAGGGCTGCTATCGTCCGTGGCAGGGGCGCCACCAAAAGTGCCTGGAACAAGTACAGAACGCGTGGTAAGATGGTCATCTTCACCGCTGCCACCCTGCCTAGCCAAAACAGTTTAAGTCTCCCCCAGGTCTCTAGTTCGCGCTGCACCTCCCGGGTCAGTTTCGTGTAATTCAACGTTGCCGTACGGGCAACAGTGGACCCTAAGTCAATCCCCAAGTACGGGAGTTTTGAGGAAGACCTCAGAAATCGGGCCTTCAGATCTCTTTCATGTTCGACACTAATAAACCTGCTCATGGCCTGGGACTTTAACATGTTCATCCGGAATCCCGAGACCCGTCCAAATTCATCCAATATCTCCATTAGTGCAGGCAATGAGGTCGCAGGCTCCGTGAGGGTAAGAATCACATCATCCGCGTACAATGAAATGATGTGCTCATCTCCCCCAAACTTCACTCCCTTGATCTGAGGGTTATCGCGAAGCCGCTGCGCCATGGGTTCCATATAAAGCGCAAACAGGAGTGGCGAAAGCGGGCACCCCTGCCGGGTCCCTCTTTGAATTGAGAACGGCAACAAAAGCGTCCCGTTGACCCGGACGGCCGCCCGAGGCGCCTGATAGATACAACGGATCCATGCCATGAAACCCGGGCCCAGTCCAAATCGTTCAAGCACCCTGAACAGATAAGGCCAATAAACCCTATCGAATGCCTTTTCAGCATCGATAAGAGAGAAAGAGCGCCTCCCTGCGTGAGCGATCAGTTTTATCCAATAGATGGAGCAGCCTCTTAGTGTTATCACTACACTGTCTATGCAGTATAAATCCTGCTTGGTCGGGATCCACAAGGCCCGGCATGTAATAATTGAGACGGTGTGCGAGTATGCCAGTGAACAGTTTGGCATCGATATTCAAGAGGGAAATAGGCCTGTAGGAGGCGCACTCCTCGGGATCCTTCCCTGGTTTCGGGATAACCACAATCGTGGCATCCAGCATGCTGGCTGTGAGAGCCCCCGTCTGCCGAAAGGAATTGAAGAGTCGCACTAATATCGGTACAAGTTCCACACAGAAGGTCTTATATAAAAGTGCGGAAAAACCATCAGGTCCAGGTGACTTCCCGACCGGGAAACGTGAAATTGCTGATATGACCTCTTCCGCCCTTATAGGTTGATCTAATGAGTTCGCCTCTCTCTCGGTCAAAGAAGTAATTGCTACACTCTCTAGGAAGGCCTCCGGAGATGCATTACCGGGGTCCTCAGCCCCATATAGTCCCCGATAGAATTCCGCAAAGGCCTCTGCAGTTTGGTCGCTCGTGTGCGCTTCCGCTCCTGAGGGGGAGCGAACCATTTTTATCATTGACGCCGCGCGCTGCGCTCGCAACCGATGTGCCAGTAGCCTCCCACATCTGTTGCTCCCTATATAATACTTATGCTTAAGGCGCACTACCGCATACTCTGCCCTGTCCCAATCCAACTGCCTCAACTGCTTCCTCACTTTCTCAAGCTCTCGCCAGACTCTCGGTGCACCGGTATGCTTATGTGAACGCTCCAATACTCTCACTCTCTGTTCTAAATCCTCTCTAAGCAATCTTCTTGCTTTATTATCCCTAGCGGACAGGGACATCACCTCACCCCTCAATACCGCTTTCAGTGCCTCCCACAGCGTCGCCAAACAAGTGGTCCCATCACCATTATGGCTAAGGTAATCTATTATTGCACTACGAATCGCTTCTACTGTTGCACCGTTCTGAAGCATCGAGTCCCTGAATCGCCACTCCGATACGCCCACGCGCTCCATACTCATGGCAACCTCAACAGTAACCGGAGCGTGATCCGACAGGGCTCGAGGCTCGATCACTGACTCCCTAACCTGGGGAAGAAACTCAAAGATCAAGCCTAGCATATGTCTTAGTCGCTGCCGAGTAAAAGGAATAGTCCCTTAACGTGGGGTGCGCCCTCCTCCACACATCCTCCAGGCCACACTCACTCAGCCATTGACGACCCGCCGCTGTCATTGACCCCGTCTGCCCATACCGGTGACCTGAGCGATCCAAATCCCCATCCATCACCAGGTTAAAACCGCCCCCCACCAGGGTAGCACCTTCCGGAGATTGTAACAGCGGGGTCAAAGCCTGTTTTAGGAAGACTTCCTGCTGGGAATTAGGCGCATATATAGAAGCAATAGTGAAGGAAAAACACCCCAGTCTCAATCTCATGGCTAAAAGCCTACCTTGCACCTCATGCAGTTTTGTCACCACTTCCCCAGGGAATGAGCACGCCAACAGTATCGCAACCCCTGCATGTTTCGTTGATGCCGAAGACCAGAACTGCCTAGGGAACCACTTAGAGCGCATGCGGTAAATATCTTTTGGGACGAGATGTGTCTCCTGCAGCAGACATATGACTCCCCGACCTCTCTAAGGCAGACAGGATGGCTAGCCTCTTCGTAGGATTATTAAGCCCTCGGACATTCAAGCTTGTACATTTAATAATCATACCCTATAGTGAGAGAAGCATTCAAGAAGGAAGGGGCCCCACAGGAAGAACACCCCCCGGGCCAGAAGATGAACCATCTGAAACACCAAGGCCTGAGACTATCTCCAAACAGAAGCCAGCAGGTAAACACAACAACATTCAAACAATGCGCACAACAGGTGCTCACAACCGAAAAGTCCTCGCGCATCCAACTTCACGAGGAAATGTGTCCACAGGGCCGTAGAACCATCCATGTTTGATAGACCAGGTCCAACGCCCCCGCCGCCCGACCCTCCTCAGCGGCCGACCAGCCGTCAGCATCAAGTCCATCCGCATTTTGGGTCCGTCCTACCCCCCCTCCTCTAGGCTGAAGTTCCGGCGGCCACGCTGTTCAGAACGGATTCCCGCTCCGACCTCAGCTCCAAGGCCGTAGGGCGCTGCAGTTTCCTTCTTTTCTCCTTCCGCCGCCACAGTGGGGGGCCCCCAACAGGCTAGGCCGCCCTCTCGCTCGCGTCCTGGCAGTTCTCCTCCAAGCCCAAGATCCGAAATGCTTCCGAAACGGATCTCACCTGCCGGAGCTGTTCCTCCCAACGGAAGACCAAGTGGAACGGGTGGCCCCAGGAGTAAGACACATCATGCGCCCGCAAGTGCTCCGTAATAGGTCTAAATTCTCTCCGCCTCTGCAGGGTCCGCACAGAGAGGTCGTGGAATAATTGGAGCTCATGTCCTCTAAAAAGTACCTGCTGAAAATTGCGAGTCCGCTGTAGGATCGTTTCTTTAAGCACAAAATTGTGGAGACAGGCCAGGATATCCGGGGAGCGGTCTCCAGGGCCACCAGCGCGGCCCACCCGGTGAACTCTGTCCAGGACTATCTCCTGAGTGTCCTCCGGGCCCAGCAGAGAGCGAAACAGGCCCACCACATACTCTCCAGTGTCCTCCTTTTCCGCCCCCACCGGGGCCCCTCTGATGCAGATATTTTGTCTCCTTGAACGATTTTCCAAGTCCTCAACCGCTATCTGGAGGAGATCCTGCTGCTCTTGGAGACGAACGACCTCCTGCTGCAGGCCCGCCACCTCTTCACCACGAGGAATTTCGCCATCTTCCAGCTGCGCTACTCGATCTCCCAGAGAGGTAACCTCTCCTCGCAGCTCCTTCACCTCCTGGGATATGTCCTTCCGAAGTTCCTGGATGTCGCTCCGGAGCGAATCAAACAGGCAGTTCCTCATCCGACTCCATCTCCGTCCGACCCTCCAGGGTTCTCGTCGCCAGTGGATCCTCAGCCATGCCCCCCGATGTCATGCGGACCCCTGTCAACATTTCTTTCACTGAGCGTTCCCGCTTGGATTTGGACGCCGCCATGGCTCGCGGGCACGGACTCGGCTTGCCGGGTCACCCCCCCCCCCCCAAGTCTCTCCAAAAGCTCCGACCGGAAATAAATCCCCAGGTGTCTCCGTGTCAAAGATTACGCCTGGCCTTCGCACTGTGTAGCCTCCTCCTACGGATCTTCGCCTTTTGTAGCCTCTGCCGCCTCGCACAGGGGCCCGCACTTACTTGTGGTCCATGCTGGTGAGTATGATGACCTGTGGACCAAACAAAGGCCTCTCCTCTATTTGCCCGCGCCTCCAGGTCCCTCTACGGTCCTGGAGAGATCCTATGGGGAGGGGGGGCTCCCCTCCAGCCCCCGACCAGGTCCTTCAAAGGGGGCGCCTTCCTCTCCCAGGGTGGCTACTACTCCCGGGGTCTAGGCCCCCTCCATGCCAACGCAGCTCACTGGGCCTAGCGAGATCCCTCTGGTGCTCCGGTGCCTCCAAAAGAGGGCCCAGGCAGCCGCCGAAGAAAGGCACCACCTCGCGGCCCAGGGCACCGCCCAAGCTGCTCCGCGGCCCCGAGCACGTTTCGGGGCCGGCCGCTCCTCTTTCCCCAGGAGCAGCGTTGCTCGCCGCTCAGCCTCCGTCGGGCTGCCCCCAGCCAAGAGCAGCGCCCGTCGCCTCGGGGGTGGGCCTCAGGACACCCCCCTATCAGGCCAGTCGTTGGCGTTCCGGGCCAGGGCGGCGGAGCGCGGGCAGGAACGTCCTAGCGCGCCGCCATCTTGGCCACGCCCCCTTTCCTAGAGTTTTAGTAGGGCATTCAGGGGGTCATTCCGACCCCGGCGGGCGGTGGGCGCGCCCGCCGGGCGGAGACCGCCAGAAGACCGCACCGCGGTCAAATGACCGCGGCGGTCATTCTGACTTTCCCGCTGGGCCGGCGGGCGACCACCAAAAGGCCGCCCGCCGGCCCAGCGGGAAAGACCCAGCAACGATGAAGCCGGCTCCGAATGGAGCCGGCGGAGTTGCTGGGGTGCGACGGGTGCAGTGGCACCCGTCGCGATTTTCAGTGTCTGCCAAGCAGACACTGAAAATCTTGCTGGGGCCCTGTTAGGGGGCCCCTGCACTGCCCATGCCAGTGGCATGGGCAGTGCAGGGGCCCCCAGGGGCCCCACGACACCCGTTCCCGCCAGCCTCTTCCTGGCGGTGTAAACCGCCAGGAACAGGCTGGCGGGAAGGGGGTCGGAATCCCCATGGCGGCGCTGCAAGGATTCCTTTGGCCAGGGGAAAACCGTCGGGAAACCGCCGGTTTCCCTTTTCTGACCGCGGCTTTACCGCCGCGGTCAGAATTGGCCAGGAAGCACCGCCAGCCTGTTGGCGGTGCTTCCGTGGTCGTTGGCCCTGGCGGTCAATGACCGCGAGGGTCAGAATGACCCCCTCAGTGTCACTACCACTGGGCGGACAGAGGCCACTGAAAAGCCAATGAGCTAACCAACACTAGTTATGGATAAAATACTTTAAGATAACTCTGTACTTGGTAGAGGCCTGCTATTTCCAGATTTATCTGTTTTTATCTATTTTTATGTCACAGATGCTGCACATCATGCAAGCATAGCGCTATGGGGCAGAAAGGATGCCAAACGACATGAGTGATGACTGAATGCACATTGTCTGCTCACACACACTGCAGGGCCCCTGGGGCAGCACCAAATAGGTGGAATAGAGTCCTGTCTATAATACTGTCTGTGGCCAGTAATTTGAGAGAAGTTACCAATAAAATAGTGCCCTCAATGGACTGTTGTGTGGCAGGGGGCCGTGAGAACCAAGGAGAGAGTGGACCGCTGAAGAACACGCTTAGGGGCCCATCTGGTTCTGCTGTAACCTATAGGCTGGTAATCCTGGAGGACCTCTGTGATGTTTCCACGGTGACCCTGGGAACTGCCCTACTGGAATTATCAGCCTGACAGTCGGAGAAGTTTCTTTGAGTAACCCCTGTCACAGCAAACTTGCCCTCTGCTAGTGAAGCACTGTGGGTGGATATTCCAGAGTGGGGAATACCGACACTGGTCTCCGGGGTGAGTGTGGCCCCCTCTGGGAAGGAAGTACTCTAAAGCAAAGGTGGCTTCGCTTGCGCTGTACAGTGAATGGGTGATGATGCCCTGACCTATGCAGGCGATTCATCCCGCAACAAAGAGGAACTGAACTTTGCATACAGGGGTGACTATATCACTCTCCAATTTGTGGCAGGGTGCACACCCGCAGCCAATTTCCAAATTACACAGTTAAAGTGGTGAAGAGGGTATGGGCCTAAGTCTATAGCGATGGACAAGGCAGACAAATCACAGCTGAAGCTCCAGTTTGACCAGCGGAAAACACAGAGGACTTGGAATGAAGAGACCACCCCACTGGTCGACCAAACCAGGGACACAAGTCCCGAACTAGAAGCAAATCTGAAGCAAATCCTAACAGCTCTGCAACAAACCCTAACGCAGATAGTTGGTAAGATAGATGCCCTAACATCCTGCAGACTGGGTAAACATGCAGAACGCCTGTACATGGCTGAACGAAGAATCTCAGAAGTGGAAGATGAGCAGGTTTCGATGACAGCGACCCAAATGATGGTTGGATAAACTCCTTGCGCTGCAGGCTAAAACAGAGGATTTAGAAGCACATTCCAGAAGGCATAACTTATGAATAGCATGGGTGACGGAAAGTACAGACATAAGTAATATGAAACACTTTGTGGAACAGCTTCTTGTTGAACTATTGGGCTGTGAGACATTCTCAGATATGTTTGTAGTGGAGAGGGCGCATTGTTCACTCGTGCCATGGCCGATCCCAGGTGCAACCCCCCATCCCATAATCGCCAGATGGCTGAACTATAGAAACAGGGATGCTGCACTCCGTAAGACAAGAGAACTCAAGGCGCTCAGATACAAAGGTGTGCACCTGTCTCTCTACTGAGACTTCACTTAGCAGGTCCTGGACGCATGGAAGCAGTTTGTTACAGGCAAGCATGAATTGAGGAACCTGCAGCTGAACTACAATATGCTATACCCAGCAAGACTTAGGATTATGGTTGATGATGAGGCGCCTATATTTACGGATCCAAAAACTCTACAGAAATTTCTGAGGAGCACGGAATCAACTATGTGACCCCGGTCCCCAGGTCTTGATATCAAAACAGAGGCAGATCAATATGACATGAGTGAATGGGCACTCCCCCTCTGATGTGAAATGGAGTGGGGGATCCACATTCTTCTGGGACTGCTATGTTTTTCATTACAAGCAGGGACTGGTAATCAATATATTCACAAAATTCTTTTTATTAGCTTCCTACGTCATGTGTGCATGCCTATTAGGCTATAGCTAGACCAGTGATGTCGATATTTAGTAGCTAGATATGGCAAATGCGAACACCCCCCAATGTGTTTATCACTTGTTTTACATCAATGGGGAAAAAGTTGGGGCTTAGATGGGTGCTAGTAGGGCAACCAATCATTGTGACAGTTGGGGTATAGCACAGTGCGTGGGTGGAGAATACAACATGCAGCAAATGTTCACACTTGAATTGAGATTATGTAAGAGGTTTACTTACTGGATAAATCACAAGCAATGGCTTGAGATTTGGGATGGTCGATGACTCTATCACACTCCATGATGAGACCCAGCTGCGCACCACACTGCTCCTTAGTTTTATCCCTTGGAATGTGCGAGGTCTGAATGACAGCAAGAAACTTCACAAGGTAGTAGCCTATCTTAAGAGTCACTCTATAGATATTGCTACACTACAAGAGACACATTTGGCACCAGGGAGTAGAGGGATAAAACCTAGAAAAATGCAAGGTTAATATTGCACTGCAGGATTCACCATGTGTGTCAGTGGTGTTCTGATCTGGACCCGTAGAGGATCTGGGGTCAAATTGCAAGATGTCTGTGTTGATTCAGGTGAGAGGTATGTAGTGGTGTGTTGTAGTAGGAACAACTCAACTATCTTTGTGGGCTGGTGTTCCCCAAATGTGGGACAGGGACCTCAGTTGTGTACTCTGCCCAGACTGTGACCGGTCTAGGGGTCTTCTGCGTCGCTGTTGGGCAGCGGCACGTGCAATTGTAGACTTAGCAAAACAGAATGGGATCATGGATGTGTGGTGCCACTGCTCCCCAAATGACCCAGGGTATTATTCCACAGTTCATGATGTCCACACGTGTATCGATTATTGAGTTCTAGTGCGCAAATTAATGCCACGGGTCCAAAGCTGCGAACTGCTCCCACGTACATACTCTGACCATTCACCAGTCATAGGCTCAGCATCGGGTCCCATTCACATGGCGTTTCCCTCCATATTCACTGCTAAATGCAGTCTTTAGAGAAGAACTGTCACAAGCTACAGATGAGTTTTTCCGCATCATTGTGTGTTCAGTAGATAAATTTGCCACAGTGTGGGAAACTTTTAAAGTCTATATTAGAGAAATTACTTTGTCTAAACATGCTGAAGTCCTTTGATCCCTCCGCAACGGATTGATATGACTAGAAACTGAGCTTGCTGAACTGGAAAACAGCATAGGAAGAAGGGGGGGCCCTATTAGCTACTCTCAAAACTAAAATAGATTTGTACCAGAAGGTGTCACAAAGCGAAGTAAATCATCTGGAGAAGTATATGGTGGCAAGAGTAAATGGAGAAGGGGAGCGTCCTGGTGCTACCCTGGCCGCCGTGATAATGACTTCATATTGGAAGTGCTGGATGAACTAAGGCAACCAGTGCACACTTCTGAGCCCATAGCTGAGTGTTTTTTTATAGTTATTATACTACGCTATATACAGCACAGCCTACTGAGGATTAAAGCTCTACTATGGACTGTCTAGTGCATATAGCTCACTAATGAACATAGAGAAAGACTGATGGCCCCTCTGCAGCCTTGAGAGATACTGGCAGCTCTATAAAACATATCAGAATCTATTGATCCCCACCCTAGCAATCCTTTTGAAGAAATGGCAGCTGATGGGCAAATGCCCCTGCCATGAGGGAGGCACTGTTGGTCACCCTCCTAAGGCTGGGCAAGCCTGCCAATAATTGCTCATCATACCGACCGCTATCTTTACTAAATGTAGACACAAAACTGTATGCTAAGATATTAGCAAATCGTCTGGCACAATACTCCGGTAGGTGATAGAACTTAAGCATTCTGGGTTCGTAACTGGTTGCTATTTAACTTAAAATGTTAGAACCTTTTTCTGGGCGGTCAAGTTTCTCGACCTGAAGGTTTGAGCAGTGGCGCTTTTTATGGATGCTGAAAAGTTGTTTGACTCGTTTGACTGGGGTTTCATGAGGGCAGTGTTAAGACAAATTGGAGTGGGAGACATATTTCTGCAACTTGTCAGTGTTCTGTATACAAGGCTTACTGCTAGGATTCGGATCAATGGTACAATTTCTGACCCAGTGGAAATCATCCGGGGAACTCTGCAGGGATGCCCCTATCCCCATTGTTATATATGTTAGTAGCAGAACCACTGTCCTGTGCGCTTCATGAGTATCATGCGTACAGAGGCCTTCAGTTTCATAACTATAGTTTAATAGTTTCAGCATATGCTGATGACACATTATACATAAGAGACCCAGAAAATAATTTGGAGCCAGTGCTACGAGAGGTGGTCCTCTACGGGGGGCACTCGGGCTTTGTATAAACTGGAATAAAACTGTCCTCTTCCCACTAACTGCCGCCACAACCCCTGTGCACACAGAGTATCCACTACAGTGGACAACTGATCCTGTGCACTGTCTGGGGATCCAGGTACACACGGACCCAGCGGTAGTACTGTTGGAGAATTATGGTAAGGCAGTGCAGAGGTTGATAGAAGCAGTGGAATGTTGGATCGAGCTTCCATTGCCACTGGCTGGCTGTGTAGCCATTATGAAGATGGTAGTATTCCCATGATTTTTATTCCTATTTTTGAATATTTTGAATATTCCACTTATGCTTCCTAAATCAGTTTTGAGCAGCTTCAGAACACTCCTGATTCAATTGGCCTGGGCAGGGAAACAGCCCAGTGTGCTGGGAGACCCTGACATTACCTTATGATATGGGAGTCCTGAGTGCCCCGGACCTTGAAGCCTACTACAGTCAATCAATCAATCAATCAGAAAATGTATTAAGCGCACTACTCACCCGAAAGGGTCTCAAGGTGCTTGAAGAGGGGGGAGGGGAGATACCGTTTACTGATCAAAAAGCCATGCCTTGAGGTGCTTTCTGAAGGTCAGGAGGTCCTGGGTCTTGCGTAGGTTGGTGGGGAGGGAGTTCCAGGTCTCGGAGGCGAGGTAGGAGAAGGATCTGCCTCCGGAGGTGGTGCGTTGGATGCGGGGGGGACTGTGGCGAGGGCGAGGTCAGCAGAGTGGAGGAGTCACGTATGTGCGTGGAAGTTCACTTGTTCGTTGAGGTAGGCTGGTCCAGTGTTGTGGAGGGATTTGCGAGCATGGATAAGGACTTTGAAGATGATCCTTTTGCTGATGGGCAGCCAGTGAAGGGATCTGAGGTGAGCGGAGATGTGTTCGTGGCGTGGGTGGTTGAGGATGAGACGTGCGGCTGCGTGCTGGAGTTTTTGTTGAAGCTTGGCTGTGGTACCAGCGTAGAGGGCGTTTCCGTAGTCTAATCTGCTGCTGACGAGTGCATGGGTGACGGTTTTTCTGGTTTCTATGGGAATCCGTTTGAAGGTCTTCCGTAGCATGCGAAGGGTGTGGAAACAGGAGGATGATATGGTGTTGATTTGCTGGGCCATGGAGAGAGATGAGTCTAAGATGATGCCGAGGTTGCATGCCTGGGTGGAGGGTGTTGGGGAGGTCCTAGGGCGGTGGGCCACCAGGAGTCGTCCCATACTGTCTTGTTGGGGCCGAAGATGATGATTTCTGTTTTGTTGGAGTTGAGTTTGAGGTGGCTTGCTGTTATCCATTTGGCGATGTTGAGGAGTCCGGCTTGGAGGTTTGTCTTGGCAGTGGAAGGGTTCCTGGTGAGGGAGATGACGAGCTGGGACTCGTCTGCGTACGAGATGTTGGTGATTCCGTGGGGGCGGAGGATGTTGGAGAGCGGGGCCATGTAAATGTTGAAGAGGGTAGTGCTGAGGGAGTATTCTTGTGGGACCCCGCAGATGATCTTGGTTGCTGGGGACTGGAAGGGAGGGAGGTGGACTTTCTGGGTTCTTTTGGCGAGGAAGGAGGTGAGTCAGTCAAGGGCCTTGTGCCGGATTCCTGCATCGAAAAGGCGTGCACGGAGGATTTGGTGGCATATAGTGTCAAAGGCTATGGAGAGGTCCAGGAGGATGAGGGCGACGGTCTCGCCCTTGTCTACTCTGGTTCTGATGTCGTCCGTGCAGGCGATGAGGGCGGTCTCAGTGCTGTGGTTCTTACGAAATCCAGACTGGGAGGTGTCGAGTACGTTGTTTTCCTCTAGGAAGTGAGACAGTCGGGCATTCACTATCTTCTCGGCGACCTTGGTGGGGAAGAGGAGAAGAGAGATGGGGCAGTAGTTCGTGAGGTCTTCGGGTCTGCTTTGGGTTTTTTGAGGAGCGCGTTGACCTCAGTGTGCTTCCAGGTGTCTGGGAAGGTTGCGGCGTCGAAGGATCTGTTGATTACTGCGCGGAGCAACAAATTGGGCTGGCCTTGTTGAAGATGTGGTGGGGCAGGGGTCTGTGGGGGAGCCTGAGTGGATGGAGTTCATGTTTTTTTCAGTTTTTCGTCGTCGGTAGGGGTGTAGGTGTGTAGTTGGTTGGTGTGATGGGGTGTTGTGCTGTTGGTCATGTCGGTGGTGTAGGTAGTGGTGACGGTGGGTGAGGATGATGTGAAACTGTTGTGTATGTCTAAGATTTTGAGGTGGAAGTAGTTGGAGAGGGAGTTGCAAAGGTTTTAGGTGTGAGGGGGGTCGATGGTGCTGGATTTGGGTTTGGTGAGCTCTTTGATGATGGTAAAGAGTGCCTTGCTGTTGTGTGAGTTACTATCTATGCGTTCTTTGTAGTAAGCCCCTTTGGTGGTCCAGATGAGTTGGTGGTATTTGCATATGGTCGTTTTGAGGGTGGAGAAGTTGTTCATAGAGGGCTCTGGCACCATGCTTTCTCAGTTTTGCAGCATTCACGCTTGGAGTTCAGTGGTGAACCATGGGGCGGTCTTGATGGTGCGGGTGTTGTTGTTAGTTTTTAGTGGGGCGAGGGAGTCTGTGCAAGTTGTTAGCCATTGTGTGAGGTTGTGAGCAGCAATGTTGGGGTCATTGGTGATGGGGGGGTGGAGCTTGTGTGAGCTTGGCGTTCAGGTGTTCTTTGGGGATTTTGTCCCACTTTCGGTAGGGTGTGGTGTGTTGTCGGTGGTGGGTGGGGAGTTTCGTGAAGGAGAAGTGGATGCAGTGGTGGTCGGTCCAGTGGAGTTCGGTGGTGTGTGTGAATGTAACATGGTTGCTGGAGGTGAAGAATGCGTCAAGCGTGTGTCCTCCTGAGTGAGTGGGAGATGTGACCAGTTGTTTGAGTCCTAGGTTCTTGAGGTTGTCTAGCAGGGTTGTGGCATTGTGGTTGTGGGTGCTTTCCAGGTGAAAGGGCAGGGCAGCCCAGTGCAGCTTTGCACACTACTGGGTGCACGGGCCACAGGAACTTCCCACTTGTGGCTGGAACGTGCGATGACGGCCCCCTTGACAGTGCCACAAGTGCTATTTCACAAACCAAGGCGCCGCCACCATCACTTTGATTCGCATAGTGTTGCACCGGGTTGTTGGCAGCAGCTGCTGAAGCGTCAGGCAGGTGCACGCCTGTGCTCCCCACTCACACTTCTCCTGGTGCCTTTGGTTACCGATGGGACAAGAAAAGGGCATTTAGTACCCTGAACATACACACAATGGGAGATCTTTTTGACAGGGGAGTGATGCGTGACTGGAACCATGTACTTGACCAGCACACACCACCTTCAACATTAACACAATTTAATTACTATAGAGCGAGGCATGCGATGCAACAGATTCTGGATGAGGACCTGCAGGAGTCTTTGAAGTTGCAGACTCTTTTCTTCCTTTTACAGTCACCCACCCCTACACATATACTAGCTAGACTCTATGCGTATACACAAGTGTGTTGTCCGGTCCTCAGCAAAGCAAGACTGGACTGGCAAAGAGATTTGGGTGTCAAAATTATAGATAAACAATGACACTATTGCTGCGCAGTTATAAAGACAGACTGGCTAAATAGTAGGCACAGGGTTATTCACTTTAAGCATATAAACAGGGTGTATTAAACACAGACTAGACTTGCTCGATACGGATTATGAGATAATGTTCAGTGTGCACTCTGAGGAGAAGATGAGGCTGGGTTTGCCTATCTGGTATGGTTCTTCCCAGTGAGTCAACGATTCTGGGAAGAGGTGTTCCAGGCGCTGGAGGGTATTACTGCAGAATCCCTGCTTAGAGAGCCACTGTTAGCTCAATTATGATATGATAGGGACGTGAGCGGTGCAGTCAGATTGGTAGCAATAGATTTGCTGCTGGCGCGCCTCAGGATAACAATGCATTGAGCTCGCGGATATGACATATTGAAACACACAATCCGATGTCCACCGGGAGTTACAACCTTTCAACTCCTGACCCAGACATATTTGCAGACCATACCAAACCTACTTGCATGGTATTAATGGTGAAGAGAGGTAGAGGCGGAGGGGATGGGAGAGGTTGAAACCAAGACGTCGTCCTGCACCAACCTCAACAGAGGTTGCACCAATGGGTATGTATAGGATGTTAACTGTTGTCAAGCAACATAAGACTTACTGTTCTGTTAATTACGCTAACTGTAAAAGTTTGAATACAAAATACTCAGTGTAGGCTATGTCATGTTGCAGTCTCACAAAGGACAGATACTGAGTCACTAAGAAAATTTTGCAGATTAGGTCACCGTTATAACAGGGATACATCTCAGGCTAGAAATGCTCAATCAATATGGACATGTCTTGCTGCTGTTGTATGGTAAGTACAACTTTAAATAAAGTTTTGAAAAAAGGATCGGATTAGCCTACCACACGGCCAGCCATAATAACTAGTGATTAAGCTGAGCTGAGTGACAAAGGAGTGACAATAAGTCTTCTTTTGAATCATAACCTCACCTATGTTTGCAATGTGGACATGTTAGAGTGGTTAATAATATTAAGTGGGCAATCAGACTCTAGGAGTAACAGTTCTTAACTATACTAAAGCAACATATTAAGACAGGTTTGAGACTATGGCCCTCATTCTGACCTTGGCGGTCTTTTCGCGAGACCGCCGAGTTACCGCCGCGGTGAAGACCGCCGACCGCGGCGGTATGCCGCTGTGCGCATTCCGACCGCTGGGAGCGTTCCGCCGGGAAACCGCCAGCAGCCACACTGGCGGTCGGCGGAAAAGTGGAGACTGGTCAACCTCCACCGCCACGCCAGCAGAACACCGCCCACAGAATTACGACCCACATATCTGTGTGGCGGTCTTCTGTTGGCGGTGTTCTGTTAGCGGTCACCTCCCCATGGCTCCCGTCGCCTCCCGGAGGACCAACGCACAAGGTAAGTTGACCGTCCGTGAGGGGAGGGGGAGGGGGGGTGTTGTGTGATGTGGGCGTGCATGGGGGTGTGCGTGTGAGTGTGTAGAGGGGGTGTGTGAGTGCGTGTATGCTGGCGGGGGTGCTGCTGTGTCTATGGGTAATGTGTGCTGTTCGGCAGGTGCGCATGTCTGCATGTATGTGTGCGGGTATGTGTCCCCGTTGTGTATGTGTGTGTAGGGGGTGTGTATATGTGCATGTTGGGGGTGTGTGCATGTCGGGGTGCATGTATGTGCATGTCGGGGTGGGGAGGGGGTTCGTACCACTTCTGGGGGGTGGCAGGGGGGTGGAGGGTGTGGGGGGAGGACTCGGGTGGGTAGTGGGGGGTGGGGGAGACCCCTATCAGTGCCAGGGAAGGAATTCCCTGGCCCCGATAGTGCTTACCGCCATGGTTCGCATGGCGGTTCCCGACCGCAAGAAACCGCGGCGGTAGGCAGGGTCATGATACCGTTGGCGGTCTTGGGACGACCGCCGGGCCGGAGTGCGCAAACTCCAGCCCGGCGGTCATGACCGCCGTGGCGGTCGGAGTGGGGAAGTGGCGGTCGATCGCGGCGGTGACCGCCGCGGTCAGAATGCCATTTTTCTGACCGCCGGTCTGTTCGCGGTCCGACCGCCGCCTCTCCGCCGACCGCCAAGGTCAGAATGAGGGCCTATATGCCTCTTGTTTGGCTACTTAACAATAATTGTCCTCTGACTAAACTCCACCGTAAAACTATCCAGACATAACTTAACCTTGTATTTCTCTTGTGTATAGGTTTTACAATTCTGCTTTTCTTTACCCACTTACACTAAACAAATCACTGACTAGAAAATTAAAAGTGTACTAAGTAAGATTTAGGGGTTCATATGGCGCTGACAAACATCTCCTAGCCAATGATCTTATTTTTGAGGGACAGAAACAAGTTGACCTTTTTTAGTTATTTTTCCCCCCAGATGAGGCAGGTTCTGCTTTCAATATCTGTACTAACTATATTATTTATATGTCACATATTGAGGAAATGAAAGCTTTCCCTCTTAATGCAGTTTTAACTGTTAGCACGCACACAAGGCGATAGACGCAAGCCTCCTTTCCAATCTAAAGTAGGAAACTCACACCTACACAATCATAGTTGTAGATTGTTCGTCTTGGCCCTCTCTGCAGGGTCATCCCCAAACTTTCTGCCTTCATCTTCTTGTGTTTTGAACTTGTTTTTGATGGCTTTTAGGACTATGCACACTTTGTCTGCTGACCAATGCTAAAATGCTTGAGCTCTTTTTTAAAGATGGTGAAATTGGCTTACATCCAATTGGCATATTTGATTTACCTGTAAGCCTCTAGTAAAGTGGTAGTACCTGTACCCAGGGCCTGTAAATTAAATTCTGCTAGTAGGTCTGCAGCACTTATTGTGCCACTCACTTAAAGTAGCCACTTGAACATCTCTCAGGCCTGCCATTGCAGCCTGTGTTTGTAGTTTTAAACATCCATTACGACTTGACTAGATAAAACTTTTCGCCAGACCTAATCCTTCCTTTTCAATATATACAGTATAAATCACACAAGGGGTAGGGCTAAACAGCTCATAGGGCAGGGTGGAGTGTATTTAAAAAGTATGGCGGTAATAACCTTAATTTGAGAGCAGGTAAGAATGTCACGTTTGGTGTCACAATTCAAAAAAAGTCCCTTTTAGAAATTAAGGATTTTCTTTTCCCAACCATTTGGTGCCTGCAGCCTGTACCCTGGGTCACATGACAAGCGGTATCTGGCTTTTGAACTTTGTGTATTACTCCCAGACAGTGAGACAAGAGGGAATTGGTATTGAAAGGATGAGCATTCTATGACGTGATAGGCGGGCGGTGCTGTCATCTACTACACTTGCACATCACAAAGACCCATCACACAAATGTTTTCACACTAGTCTTTTGTACCCTCAGACAATCTGGGAGCAGGCAGGCAGGGAATTCAGGACACCTCTGTAGAGGAAGGGCTCTAGAAGCTTCTCCCACTTCAAAGTGGGCACCAGGTATAAATATTAGACCCACAGACCCAACTCTAAAGATCACTTCTGGACCTGTGGTACACTCAGAAGAAGGATTGCTGTGCTGCTCTGCTGATGGAAGGACTTCTAATCTGTTGCCCTGCTGCCTGAAGGAAAAGGACTGGACCTGCACCTTGAACAGAGTACCGCTAGAGTACTCCAAGGGCTAGTTGGCTGGCCTCCTTATCAGAACCTCTGGGACAGGAAAGGTTCCAAACACCTTGAACCCTGCACGTGGACTTTGCCCAAGTCTTAACACCGCCCCAAAGTGTTGCCTCTCCAGTCCTGGACCCTTGGAAGTGGGCCTGAACGTGCTCTGGCAGCCCAGGTGGTTTTCAGCAACATCTCCTTGCAGCGCTGCATCAGAACCACCTTTGTATGATGCATTGCTGACGCAGGACCTCGCATTTCAGCTCCACAGCTCCTTGGAACCGTCTGTGTGCCGCGCATCTCAGAGGCAGGACTTTGCATCGCATGCCTCCGCCGATGGCATCCTCAACGCAGGACCTGGCATCCAAGCCCCATCAGCAGTTGCATCGACCTTGCTGCTGCATGGCACATCATACTGCTGGGTTCCACAACTTATACTTGGTCCCTTTGAGCCGCCGCCCATGTCCCATAGCAGTTGGCATGAATTTGTGACTTGTTCCCAATCCGTTGCAACCAGATAACCACAGCCAGCGCTTTGTGCTATTTTTACTCGGCTCTTTAAAATTGCATATCTCTGTTTTTTTTGTTATTTTTGTTATTGGTGTCAAATAAGTTATTAAATTTTACTCTCTTTTTCTAAATTTGTGTGGAATTTCTCTTGTATTTTCTTTTTATTTCTGTTTGAAGTGCTGCATAAACCCTTTGCACATTGCCTTTAAGTTAAGCCTGACTCCTTTGTGCCAAACTACCAGAGGGTTAAGCACAAGTTAATTTGGGGTTTGCTTTGAGGCTAAATATGTGAAGGTTCATGTCACACAAGGTACACACTATCATCAGAGCTCTCCCGTCCCAGATATCCCGCCCGCCGTATTACGAGTCCATTATATCCTATGGAACTCGTAATCCGGTGGGTGGGATATCCGTCACATTTGGGACGGATTAACCCCCTCCGCCAAAGTTGTAAACAGGCCCTAAGTGATTTAAATCAGAAAATCAGCTTTGATCTACTAGTCGCAAACTTGAAACCCACTAAGGTCACTTCACACTTCCATTTCTCGGTGGTTGGCAAATTGGATGTTCTAAAATTGATAATAATAACAAATGTTGTTTATAATGTTTGGAGATGGTAAAAACCGAAGTCTTAAGTACTATATAGAACCCAAGGTTTTTTAACAGCCTTTTTAAAAAGCAAAGACCTATAATAAAGTACTTTATTATTGTTTCAGATCCTGCTGCCAAAATGTGGAATTTCGGCTTGGAAGATTATCAGTCTCTAAGTGAGTAATGTTGCCATAAATATGACATTATTTGAACACAATTTCCTCTTAGATGCCAGAGGCAGGCCTCTGATATTTTGGTTGCTTGTAGCGGAATGTTGGACTAGGTGACTTTAACAGGGTCCACAGGTAGTTGCAGCAGGTCCACTTTTATAATATTTATTTTTTGAAGGTTTTGAAAATCATAGACTTTATTGACAAGATCTTTTCACAATTCATACGAGGTGTGCTTACATCACTGGTTTATATCTGCCTGCTTTGAACATTATGCTGGGACACTAATTACCACTCCAGTTTTGTCCAGGGTTTATATTTTTTTTGTGGGCGGATTTTATTGACGATTTTGAGTAACACTGTATAGCATAAGGTGGTTGGTATGTCCACACATCTCTTCCCTTACAGTTAGAAAGCATACATCTAATGCCAGATACCAGTCTTTAATGCTCAAATACAGTGCTATTTCCAACATAACTTCCCTCTCCCTCCCTGAATTCGGAGTAAGTGTCATAATGTGCTGTAGTGAAACTTTTGTTGGGCTATTGCTAGAGCTATGCAAATAATCTTGTATTAGAATGTAGCATATGTGGAGGATAAGCGAGAGTTCAAATCTCCAGAAGAGGATCATCTTGACTAGTTAGTCTGCTCTCTAATCTCTTGCAGTAGCGCTCATAGGTGGGGGCTGAGGGGGGATGTGCTGGTGACCCTACTGGTGAAGTTCCCTCAGACTGTTTCTCTGGCTCGTTTGGGCAGCCCATCAGTCCCTCCCAAGCCTAGGCCCTCATAACTTTTTGTCCACACAGGCTACCCACGCCAAATTTCCGTCCTTTTTTTCCAACATCCTAGGGATTCTAGAGGTACCCAGACTTTGTGGGCTCCCCTGATGTAGACCAAGAAATTAGCCAAAATACAGCAAAATTTAGTTTTTTTCAAAAAATGGACAAAAAGGGCTGCAGAAGAAGGCTTGTGGTTTTGTCCCTGCAATTGGCACCAACAAAAGGTTTGCAGTGCTAAAATCACCATCTTCCCAGCTTTCAGGAACAGGCAGACGTGAATCAGCAAACCAAATTTTTCAGCACAATTTTGGCATTTTACTGGGACATAACCCATTTTTACTATTTTTGTGCTTTCAGCCTCCTTCCAGTTAGTGACAGAAATGGGTGTGAAACCTATGCTGGATCCCAGACAGCTAAACATTTCTGAAAAGTAGACAAAATTCTGAATTAAGCAAGGGGTAATTTGTGTAGATCCTACAAGGATTTCCTGCAGAAATAACAGCTGAAATAAAAAAAGATTGAAATTGACGTAAAAAAACAGCCATTTTTTTCCACGTTTTACTCTGTGACTTTTTCCTGCGATGGCAGATTTTTTTATGCAATATACTGTTACGTCTGCTGGACTCTTCTGGTTGTGGGGATATATAGGGCTTGCAGGTTCATCAAGAACCCTAAGTACCCAGAGCCAATAATTGAGCTGCACCTTGCAATGGGGTTTCATTCTATACCGGGTATACAGCAATTCATTTGCTGAAATATAAAGAGTAAAAAATAGGTATTAAGAAAACCTTTGTATTTCTAAAATGGGCACAAGATAAGGTGTTGAAAAGCAGTGGATATTTGCACATCTCTGAATTCCGGGGTGCCCATGCTAGCATGTGAATTAGAGGGCACTTCTCAAATAGTCATCTTTTTTACACACTGTCTTACATTTGGAAGGAAAAAATGTAGAGAAAGATAAGGGGCAATAACACTTGTTTTTCTATTCTGTGTTCCCCCAAGTCTCCCGATAAAAATGGTACCTCACTTGCGTGGGTAGGCCTAATGCTCGCGACAGGAAACGCAACATGGACACATCACATTTTTACATTGAAATCTGACGTGTTTTTTGCAAAGTGCCTAGCAGTAGATTTTGGCCTCTAGCTCAGCCGGCACCTAGGGAAACCTACCAAACCTGTGCATTTTTAAAAACTAGACACCTAGAGGAATCCACGATGTGGTGACTTGTGGGGGTCTCACCAGGTTCTATTACCCAGAATCCTTTGCAAACCTCAAAATTTGACCCCAAAAAACACTTTTTCCTCATATTTTGGTGACAGAAAGTTCTGGAATCTGAGAGGAGCCACAAATTTCTTTCCACCAAGCATTTCCCCAAGTGTCCCGATAAAAATGGTACATCACTTGTGTGGCTAGGCTTAGTGCCCGCGACTGGAAATGCCCCAAAACACAACGTGGACACATCACATTTTCCCAGAGAAAACAGACCTGTTTTTGGAAAGTGCCTAGCTGTGGATTTTGGCCTCTAGCTCAGCCGGCACCTAAGCAAACCTACCAAACCTGCGCATGTTTGAAAACTAGACACCTAGGGGAATCCAAGTTGGGGTGACTTGTGGGGCTCTCACCAGGTTCTGTTACCCAGAATGCTTTACAAACCTCAAAATGTGGCCAAAAAAACACTTTTTCCTCACATTTCGGTGACAGAAAGTTCTGTAATCTGAGAGGAGCCACAAATGACCTTCCACCCAGCGTTCCCCCAAGTCCCCCGATAAAAATGGTACCTCACTTGTATGAGTAGGCCTAGTGCCCGCGAAAGGAAATGCCCCAAAACACTGGACACTGGACAATTATCAAATACAAAACTACCTGTTTTTGTGGGGGGGGGGGGGGCACCTGCGTTTTTGGTCCTGGGCACAGCAGCCATCTACGGAAACCTACCAAACCCAGACATTTCTGAAAACTAGATACCCGAGGGAGTCCAGGGAGGTGTGACTTGCGTGGATCCCCCAATGTTTTCTTACCCAGAATCCTCAGCAAACCTCAAGTTTAGCTAAAAAATCTAATTTTTCCCACATTTCTGTGTGGGATCACCGCACCGGGACAAATTTCCTACCACCCAATGTTCCCCTCAGTCTCCCGGTAAAAATGATACCTCACTTGTGTAGGTGGGCCAAGTGCCCATGACAGGGAAGAGCCAAGAACATGTTGAAATTGAGGGGGAGCCAAAGCGGGTCCATAAGAGCAATTTGAAAATAACATTTTAGGCTGACAAATGCAGCAGAATATTTATCGGTATAGATGAGACAATGCTGGGTGGTAGGAATTTTGTGGATTCCTGCAGATTCCGGAAGGTTCCATCACAAAAATGTGGGAAAAATTTGTGATTTCCACCAAAGTTGGAGGTTTGCAGGGCATTGTGGGTAAGAAAATGGTGCGGGTGCATGTGAAGCACACCACCCTGGAATCACCCAGATGTGTAGTTTTCAGATGTGTCTAGGTCTTGTGGATTTTTCTACATGGCAGCATCCCAAAGTCCAAAAAGTGCAGCCCTCACCGTTCCAAGTGGGACGATTTTGAGAGTTAGTCAAGCTCTCATGGCCCAAATGTAAAACCAAAACCCAAAACAATCAAATGTCCTCTTGCTTGCTGTGGGATAAGAAGTTTTAGTTTGCGGGGGGAGAGCTGAAAGGCTGTTACCCTCTGCAGTTGGGGTGGGGCATAACCAGGCCCATAATGGTTGGTAGCCACCACCCCACTATTTTTTAATTTTTTTTTATTCCCTGGCATCTAGTAGACTTTCTGTCCCACCCCAGGGTGTGGATCGGGGGTAATTGCCCCACCTGCCCACTGGTGGGCAGAACAACATTTGCCCCATTTATTTGGGGTGGGGACTATGGCCATACCCCTACCCTCTTATTTTGGAAAAAAAAATCTTCCCTGGTCTCTGGTGGGCTTTCTGCCCCTCTTGGGAGCCGATGGGCCTTCCAAAAATAGGCCCACAGTAATGTGCCCCCATGGGGAGCGACCCTTGCCCAAGGGGCTGACCTCCCAAACAAAACACACACACACCAATCCCTGGTGCCTAAGTGGTTTCTGCCCCCCCCGGTGCAGATCGGCCTAATAGAAATAGGCCTATCTGCCCCCAAGGGGAGCAGAAATGGCCTAAAATAAATGTGGCCCCCAGGTGAACGACCCTTGCCTAAGGGGTCGTTCCCCTTGCGTGAAACTGACGCAAAAAAATAAAGATCCATGGTGTCTAGTGGTTTCTATGTCGATGAATTCCATGTTGACGCCGAGAATAGAGGCCAGGTTAAGGTCAAGGAGGAAGGCTCTCAGACTTTCAGAGGAACAAGAGTATCAGAGGCAACTCCTGGAGAAAGGAGAAATTGCTGAGCCCCTGGGGGACTATCAGGGTTTGGACTCGGCAAGTGGACTAGATACTTCCCCTGAGTGGGATCTAGCCTCTCCTGGGGGATTTACAGAGAAGGCAGCCTGTTTTCATTCTGTGGTAAGGAAGGCGACACATTTTCTGGACCTCCCACTACCATCTGCAGAGGTCAAGACTAATATCTTAACTGAGGTCCTCCATCCTGTTTCAGCTGCTGCGGAGCCACTTCTGCCTTTTAACGATACTCTTACGGAGCCTATACTGGAAGTCTGGAAGAAGCCTGTGACTTCGTCTGCTGTTAGCAGATCGGTTGCAAGGAGGTATAGAGTGGCTCTGGGATTTTATTCTCCAGAGGAGGCTGATTTGGTATTGTGTTCATCTAAAACAAGAGTTTATCTAGACCAGCCCGTTCCGTTTTTTTTTTTTTGTCTGGAAAGAAGACTGATTTAGTACATTTTACAACGGATGGCTTGCTGTTAAGAAGATTGAGTAAAGCCAGGATTTCAAAGGTACAGTGAAATTAAGAGGTGTGGAACAGAAGAAACATTTTTCTTTATGTGTTCAATTATTTTATGTTGGTGTGGTATTTAAAAGGCCTTTGAGAGGATGTGCCAGGTCAGCTAAGTAGTCTGGAGAAACTTTCATATGTAGCTAAGTATAATTTACAAATGATACAACATATTGGATGTTTCAGGAAAAAACAAGGGGTTTAATGTATAAATTCAAAAGGGTCGGGGAAAGGATGGAGTCTTGAGTCACTGCATGATACTAGGGCTGGGAGCAGAGTTTGAACAATTGTATGTGTTGGGAGTGATTGACTAGATAAGATGAAAACCATCTCTTAAGTGTACCATTGATCCCCCACTTTTTGTGGTCAAAAAGAAGGAGAAGAGAGGAGTCACCCTTGTCTTAGATGCGTAGTGCATATTCCACTATTAGTAGCACTGCGGCCTCTTTACTGCATACATAAATAATTTTTGATAGACTTCCATCAAAGAAGTTATTTTCTTCAGGAAATCAGTATCTGGAAGTACTGATGTAACCTGGCCTTTTCTCTTGCAGTCAGGGACTGTGCCTTGTATCAGTGTTGATCACTTTTGTCAAAGAATGGGGATGCTTATGTCTTTCACTAGATTGGCCAAATTAGGAGCTGAGAAATGTGAGAAAGGTCTGGGTGCTGTAATGATATTAAGGTATCACTCTGAGTTATGTTTTTAAATGTTTTGCAGGCCTATGCAGGGTGAGGCCTCACTTTTGTGGAAAATGAGAGAGCGCAACGTTTTGGTTTCTGGTTCTTAAAATGATAACTTAGCATTTTGAGCTCTGTTCTGAATGAGGGTGCTTTGGTCTGAATATATGCTTTTTATATTTTTTGTGCATGTTAAATTGAATTTCCAAGTTCTTTGTATATGGGTTTTCATGCCATATGTGTCCTAAAACTTTAAGAGCTTTCATATCTTAATTAGGTTCTTTTGCGAATCACTGGACATATTTTTAGGTCTTTTTATTGTTACCTTGGCCAGATCATCAGCAGTCCTAATCATGGCGGTGTTTAATGCTTTTTAGGTATGTTTACCTGTTGTTGTACTAGGCTGTACAGAATGTTCAATCAGATCTTACTTTTCAAGTTCAACAGGTTGCTGTACCTACTGTCTCTAACCCATATATTGAGTATTTTTTGTTGTTCCAAGACTGAAGTGTCAGAATAAGATAGAGAGAAAAGAATAAGGAATTGCTCATACTAGTTGACTGCTATAGAGATTCTACCTTGATAATTCTTCTTTGGCAATTAGAATGTTAAGGATTTACCTCTTCTCATGGGTGGATATTGAACAAAACTTTTGAGATCGCCATTGAGCAACAATAGAGCGTTGAGAAACAGGCAAATGTTTGGTTTCCTCCCAGTGAAGGTTGACGTCCTCAAAGAATATATTATTCGGGACTCAGTTCCACATGTGCTCTTAAAAAGCACGTTCCGGTTATTTGCCTGGATCGTATCTGCAATTTCAAGTAGGTGTTTGTCTGCTTATTTGCAGTTGTGTAACATACGTTTGAAAAAAGAATAAAGACTTTTAATAGGTGACTATATGCTCTGCTTATCTTCAAACTAAGAGGGAACAAGGCTAAAGAATGCAAAGAATGCATCACTCTTAGTCTGAGTAATAAATTTATTAAGGCACTTCCCAGGGCTCAAACACAAGTATACAGAAATATTAACATGAGCATTTAACTTGAATGCAGCAAAACACATGCAGCAACTAAAATAATCACAGCTGTAGAATAATAATGAACAGAAAAAAATGCAATATATCAAAGAATATGTATGCAGTGAATATATATATTCATGCATGCACATAGTAAAGCAAGATAATTTAAGAATTAATAATGCATCACCATGGGGATTGAATCCAACATCATCCTTGTCTTTGCCAATGTCAAACTGAGGAACCCTGGACAGCTGAGGCAGGAGACATTTCCCCCAATGGGACTCTGATTTTTCCGAGCAATGCATCCAACCTTAGAAATGAGTTGCTTCTGCCTCAGCACCAAATTTCCCCACCTTATATACCTTAAACAAACGTAATTTTTTTTGTATTTTTTTATATTTTTTTTATTCACATTTTATCGTGGGTTAAATACAAACAATAATATAACTCAACAGTTTCTTGTCGCAACATTTGCCAACATTTCTTGCTTCCACAGTGCACATTTGTATTCGCCATTTATCTTATCTATGTTACCTTGTCTCTATGAGTGCGTTTCGTTGTTACACTTTCTCTGTCATGTGCTTGAGTGTAGCTTCTCCAGCAACCTCTGTCTTGTAATATGCTATGCCTCCCTTTCCATTTATCTTAACAACCTATTAACATGATGGCGCGCGTGGGAGCATGCTAAGGATAGTTACTGTAGGATGTGGGGCAGGCTCGTACCAGGGGGGATGCCCAGTTCTCCTTACCGTCTACATCCCTGTGTTGTCTCTCAGTGCGTGTCTGGGGTCTCCCCGGTGTGTCGTGGTACTCTCCGAGCCTGATTGGTGAGGGGTCTGAGGGGGCCTATATCTCGGTCTGATTCCTTATGTCTCACCCTTCTGTTGTGGGCCTATCCTTCCCTTTCTACTCGCTTGTCCCAACCCGTAACACGTGTCCTCTGTTTCACATTATCAGGTCTCATTTGTCCGCTGTCGCCTTCTCCGCTCCTTCCTCTCCCCTGACTATTTGTTCCCACTTCATCAATATTTCTTCCCATGTCGGAGCAATGGGCGTTAGTCGTATGCCCCTCGCTTCTTCACATTTAAGGGCTTGTAGCTCTGCTCTGGCCCATTTGAGCCCGTCGCGTCTCCATTCACTCAGGGAGGGGCTCCTATGTGACCCCCAGCCAATTGCTATTAATTTTCTAAATAGCACCAGTGCTAGATCCAGGAAGCGTTCCTTTATCTTCCCCACTACTAATCCTGTTTTCAGGCCTAGGAGGCACACAGCCGGCGTCCGGTTCACCTCGATCTCGAGCAACTCTTTCAGTTCAGATACCACCTCTCCCCAGCCCCCCTGAATGTCAGGGCAGTGCCACACCATGTGGTCAAAGTCAGCGTCCACCTCATTACATTTAGGGCATACCTTGGGAGTTCCTCCGTATATTAAAGTCAATCTATGTGGGGTGAGGTACGTCCTGTGTAAGTAGTTGAATTGGGTATATCTTAGTTGTGTGTTCCTTGATACGCCCGCGGGTATGCCATTCCCTTCCGCCATTCAGAGTCCGTGAGATCCCTACCCAAGGCCCTCTCCCATCTCTCCCTTTGAGGTTGTAGTGGGTCCAGTACGCTTTCGACCTGTGTTTTGTATAACTTTGTTATTAAGTGAGCGTCATCTCCTGCTGTCAGCACTAGGTGCAGTACTTGGGGAGTGGCCGGTTCCTCGTTTACCGTGCCCCAGTGTTTCATTAAATTATGTGTTAGTCTCTGGTATAGGAGAAACTGTCCAGTCGGTACCCCCCCATTTTCCATCAGTTCCGTGAATGTCCTCAAAACCCCGTTGCTAAAGAGGTCCCCAATTGTCTCTACTCCTGCTTTCGCCCATGTGCCTAGTCCGGTTCCCTTCCGGTCCCCGCCCTTCGATTCCAACAGGAGTACCGATAATGGTATTCTAGGCGAATAAGCCGGTCCTACGCCCACCCTTCGCGTGCATCTCCTCCAGCAGACCAGAGCCACCTTCGTCATTCTACTTTTTTCCTGTGGTTCCCCCTTCCGGTGTATCATCTGTGCTATGATGTCATCTTGACTCGTTTCACCGCTCATGACACATCTGTCCAGTCTGTTTCCTCCTGCCATCCACCTGGTGACCCACAGTAACTGGCACGCCAAGTAGTAGGACTCGAAGTCTGGGACACCAAGTCCACCCTCTAGAGTTGGCCTGCAGAGTATTGCTAGCGCTGTGCGCTTTCGGCCTCCGTCCCATACCAGTTCCCTGAGCAAGGTATTCAACTCCCTAAACCACGATGCCGGGATCGTCACTGGGAGGTTAACAAAATAGTAAAGGAGGCGGGGCAACATGACCATCTTAGATAGTGATATCCTGGCCATTATCAGTAGTTTCAACGTCAGCCAGAACCTGACCGAGGCCCGAAGGGAAGAGAGTGCCCTTCCCAGGTTCCCATCTCAAAGATCCTTAACATCGTGGTACGCCTGTACTCTCAAATATTTGATGGTTTGTGGGGCCCACACCATATCCTGAGGGCATGATGATGGGCGTGCCAACCCTGTTGTGATAGGGAAGACAAACGTTTTGCTCCTGTTAAGTCGAAGCCCCGACATATTCCTGAAGCAATCCAATATTTGTAGTCCTCAGGGCAGTCCCGTCTCCCCGTCTCGTCGGCATAAAGTGAGATTATGTGCTCAGTTTGTCCCCATTCTACCCCCCTGCCCGCTCCTTCCAGCCGAAATTGTGCCGCCAAGGGTTCAATAGCCATGGCAAATAATAATGGTGACAATGGACAACCCTGCCTGGTGCCTCTGTGTATTGGATAGGGTTCTGAGATCGTCTTCCCAGTTCTTACTCGTGCCAGTGGGGATGTGTAGGAAGTTGGCTCTGTATGTGCTATTTCAAAGTAAGGAATAGCATGCACAGAGTCCAAGGGTTCCCCTTAGAGGTAAAATAGTGGTAAAAATAGATAATACTAATGCTCTATTTTGTGGTAGTGTGGTCGAGCAGTAGGCTTATCCAAGGAGTAGTGTTAAGCATTTGTTGTACATACACATAGACAATAAATGAGGTACACACACTCAGAGACAAATCCAGCCAATAGGTTTTTATATAGAAAAATATCTTTTCTTAGTTTATTTTAAGAACCACAGGTTCAAATTCTACATGTAATATCTCATTCGAAAGGTATTGCAGGTAAGTACTTTAGGAACTTCAAATCATCAAAATTGCATGTATACTTTTCAAGTTATTCACAAATAGCTGTTTTAAAAGTGGACACTTAGTGCAATTTTCACAGTTCCTAGGGGAGGTAAGTATTTGTTAGGTTAACCAGGTAAGTAAGACACTTACAGGGCTTAGTTCTTGGTCCAAGGTAGCCCACCGTTGGGGGTTCAGAGCAACCCCAAAGTCACCACACCAGCAGCTCAGGGCCGGTCAGGTGCAGAGTTCAAAGTGGTGCCCAAAACACATAGGCTAGAATGGAGAGAAGGGGGTGCCCCGGTTCCGATCTGCTTGCAGGTAAGTACCCGCGTCTTCGGAGGGCAGACCAGGGGGGGTTTTGTAGGGCACCGGGGGGGACACAAGTCCGCACAGAAATTTCACCCTCAGCAGCGCGGGGGCGGCCGGGTGCAGTGTAGAAACAAGCGTCGGGTTTTCAATGTTAGTCTATGAGAGATCTCGGGATCTCTTCAGCGCTGCAGGCAGGCAAGGGGGGGATTCCTCGGGCAAACCTCCACTTGGTTAAGGGAGAGGGACTCCTGGGGGTCACTTCTCCAGTGAAAGTCCGGTCCTTCAGGTCCTGGGGGCTGCGGGTGCAGGGTCTCTCCCAGGCGTCGGGACTTTAGGTTCAAAGAGTCGCGGTCAGGGGAAGCCTCGGGATTCCCTCTGCAGGCGGCGCTGTGGGGGCTCAGGGGGGACAGGTTTTGGTACTCACAGTATCAGAGTAGTCCTGGGGTCCCTCCTGAGGTGTTGGATCGCCACCAGCCGAGTCGGGGTCGCCGGGTGCAGTGTTGCAAGTCTCACGCTTCTTGCGGGGAGCTTGCAGGGTTCTTTAAAGCTGCTGGAAACAAAGTTGCAGCTTTTCTTGGAGCAGGTCCGCTGTCCTCGGGAGTTTCTTGTCTTTTCGAAGCAGGGGCAGTCCTCAGAGGATGTCGAGGTCGCTGGTCCCTTTGGAAGGCGTCGCTGGAGCAGGATCTTTGGAAGGCAGGAGACAGGCCGGTGAGTTTCTGGAGCCAAGGCAGTTGTCGTCTTCTGGTCTTCCTCTGCAGGGGTTTTCAGCTAGGCAGTCCTTCTTCTTGTAGTTGCAGGAATCTAATTTTCTAGGGTTCAGGGTAGCCCTTAAATACTAAATTTAAGGGCGTGTTTAGGTCTGGGGGGTTAGTAGCCAATGGCTACTAGCCCTGAGGGTGGGTACACCCTCTTTGTGCCTCCTCCCAAGGGGAGGGGGTCACAATCCTAACCCTATTGGGGGAATCCTCCATCTGCAAGATGGAGGATTTCTAAAAGTTAGAGTCACCTCAGCTCAGGACACCTTAGGGGCTGTCCTGACTGGCCAGTGACTCCTCCTTGTTTTTCTCATTATTTTCTCCGGCCTTGCCGCCAAAAGTGGGGCCTGGCCGGAGGGGGCGGGCAACTCCACTAGCTGGAGTGTCCTGCTGGGTTGGCACAAAGGAGGTGAGCCTTTGAGGCTCACCGCCAGGTGTGACAATTCCTGCCTGGGGGAGGTGTTAGCATCTCCACCCAGTGCAGGTTTTGTTACTGGCCTCAGAGTGACAAAGGCACTCTCCCCATGGGGCCAGCAACATGTCTCGGTTCGTGGCAGGCTGCTAAAACTAGTCAGCCTACACAGATAGTCGGTTAAGTTTCAGGGGGCACCTCTAAGGTGCCCTCTGTGGTGTATTTTACAATAAAATGTACACTGGCATCAGTGTGCATTTATTGTGCTGAGAAGTTTGATACCAAACTTCCCAGTTTTCAGTGTAGCCATTATGGTGCTGTGGAGTTCGTGTTTGACAGACTCCCAGACCATATACTCTTATGGCTACCCTGCACTTACAATGTCTAAGGTTTTGTTTAGACACTGTAGGGGTACCATGCTCATGCACTGGTACCCTCACCTATGGTATAGTGCACCCTGCCTTAGGGCTGTAAGGCCTGCTAGAGGGGTGTCTTACCTATACTGCATAGGCAGTGAGAGGCTGGCATGGCACCCTGAGGGGAGTGCCATGTCGACTTACTCGTTTTGTTCTCACTAGCACACACAAGCTGGCAAGCAGGGTGTCTGTGCTGAGTGAGAGGTCTCCAGGGTGGCATAAGACATGCTGCAGCCCTTAGAGACCTTCCTTGGCATCAGGGCCCTTGGTACTAGAAGTACCAGTTACAAGGGACTTATCTGGATGCCAGGGTCTGCCAATTGTGGATACAAAAGTACAGGTTAGGGAAAGAACACTGGTGCTGGGGCCTGGTTAGCAGGCCTCAGCACACTTTCAATTGTAAACATAGCATCAGCAAAGGCAAAAAGTCAGGGGGCAACCATGCCAAGGAGGCATTTCCTTACACAACCCCCCCCCAAACGAAAGAGGATGAGACTAACCTTTCCCAAGAGAGTCTTCATTTTCTAAGTGGAAGAACCTGGAAAGGCCATCTGCATTGGCATGGGCAGTCCCAGGTCTGTGTTCCACTATAAAGTCCATTCCCTGTAGGGAGATGGACCACCTCAACAGTTTAGGATTTTCACCTTTCATTTGCATCAGCCATTTGAGAGGTCTGTGGTCAGTTTGAACTAGGAAGTGAGTCCCAAAGAGGTATGGTCTCAGCTTCTTCAAGGACCAAACCACAGCAAAGGCCTCCCTCTCAATGGCACTCCAGCGCTGCTCCCTGGGGAGTAACCTCCTGCTAATGAAAGCAACAGGCTGGTCAAGGCCATCATCATTTGTTTGGGACAAAACTGCCCCTATCCCATGTTCAGAGGCATCAGTCTGCACAATGAACTGCCTAGAATAATCTGGAGCTTTTAGAACTGGTGCTGAGCACATTGCCTGTTTCAGGGTGTCAAAGGCCTGTTGGCATTCCACAGTCCAGTTCACTTTCTTGGGCATTTTCTTGGAGGTGAGTTCAGTGAGGGCTGTCACAATGGATCCACATCCCTTCACAAACCTCCTGTAATACCCAGTCAAGCCAAGGAATGCCCTGACTTGAGTCTGGGTTTTTGGAGCTACCCAGTCCAGAATAGTCTGGATCTTGGGTTGGAGTGGCTGAACTTGGCCTCCACCTACAAGGTGGCCCAAGTAAACCACAGTTCCCTGCCCTATCTGGCATTTGGATGCCTTGATAGAGAGGCCTGCAGATTGCAGAGCCTTCAAAACCTTCTTCAGGTGGACCAGGTGATCCTGCCAGGTGGAGCTAAAGACAGCAATATCATCAAGATAAGCTGTGCTAAAGGACTCCAAGCCAGCAAGGATTTGATTCACCAACCTTTGGAAGGTGGCAGGGGCATTCTTTAAACCAAAGGGCATAACAGTAAACTGATAATGCCCATCAGGTGTGGAGAATGCTGTTTTCTCTTTTGCTCCAGGTGCCATTTTTATTTGCCAGTACCCTGCTGTCAAGTCAAAGGTACTTAAGAATTTGGCAGCACCTAATTTATCTATGAGCTCATCAGCTCTTGGAATTGGATGAGCATCTGTCTTGGTGACAGAATTGAGCCCTCTGTAGTCCACACAAAACCTCATCTCTTTCTTTCCATCTTTGGTGTGAGGTTTGGGGACTAAGACCACTGGGCTAGCCCAGGGGCTGTCAGAGCGCTCAATTACTCCCAATTCCAGCATCTTGTGGACTTCCACCTTGATGCTTTCCTTAACATGGTCAGACTGTCTAAAGATTTTGTTTTTGACAGGCATGCTGTCTCCTGTGTCCACATCATGGGTACACAGGTGTGTCTGACCAGGGGTTAAGGAGAAGAGTTCAGGAAACTGTTGTAGGACTCTCCTACAATCAGCTTGCTGTTGGCCAGAGAGGGTGTCTGAGTAGATCACTCCATCTACTGTGCCATCTTTTGGGTCTGATGACAGAAGATCAGGGAGAGGTTCACTCTCTGCCTCCTGATCCTCATCTGTTACCATCAACAGATTGACATCAGCCCTGTCATGGAAGAGCTTAAGGCGGTTCACATGGATCACCCTCTTGGGGCTCCTGCTTGTGCCCAGGTCCACCAGGTAGGTGACCTGACTCTTCCTTTCTAGTACTGGGTAAGGGCCACTCCATTTGTCCTGGAGTGCCCTGGGAGCCACAGGCTCCAGAACCCAGACTTTCTGCCCTGGTTGGAACTCAACCAGTGCAGCCTTTTGGTCATACCAAAACTTCTGGAGCTGTTGGCTGGCCTCAAGGTTTTTGGTTGCCTTTTCCATGTACTCTGCCATTCTAGAGCGAAGGCCAAGTACATAGTCCACTATGTCCTGTTTAGGCTCATGGAGAGGTCTCTCCCAGCCTTCTTTAACAAGGGCAAGTGGTCCCCTTACAGGATGACCAAACAGAAGTTCAAAGGGTGAGAATCCTACTCCCTTCTGTGGCACCTCCCTGTAAGCGAAAAGCAGGCATGGCAAGAGGACATCCCATCTCCTTTTGAGTTTTTCTGGGAGCCCCATGATCATGCCCTTTAATGTCTTGTTGAATCTCTCAACTAAGCCATTAGTTTGTGGATGGTATGGTGTAGTGAATTTATAAGTCACCTCACACTCATTCCACATGTGCTTTAGGTATGCTGACATGAAGTTGGTACCGCTGTCAGACACCACCTCCTTAGGGAAACCCACTCTGGTAAAGATACCAATGAGGGCCTTGGCTACTGCAGGGGCAGTAGTCGACCTAAGGGGAATAGCTTCAGGATACCTGGTAGCATGATCCACTACTACCAGGATATACATATTTCCTGAGGCTGTGGGAGGTTCCAGTGGACCAACTATGTCCACACCCACTCTTTCAAAGGGGACCCCCACCACTGGAAGTGGAATGAGGGGGGCCTTTGGGTGCCCACCTGTTTTACCACTGGCTTGACAGGTGGGGCAGGAGAGGCAAAACTCCTTAACCATGTTGGACATATTGGGCCAGTAGAAGTGGTTGACTAACCTCTCCCACGTCTTGGTTTGTCCCAAATGTCCAGCAAGGGGAATGTCATGGGCCAATGTTAGGATGAACTCTCTGAACAGCTGAGGCACTACCACTCTCCTAGTGGCACCAGGTTTGGGGTCCCTGGCCTCAGTGTACAGGAGCCCATCTTCCCAATAGACCCTATGTGTTCCATTTTTCTTGCCTTTGGTCTCTTCAGCAGCTTGCTTCCTAAGGCCTTCAAGAGAGGGACAGGTTTCTTGTCCCTTACACAGCTCCTCCCTTGAGGGTCCCCCTGGGCCTAAGAGCTCAACCTGATAAGGTTCAAGCTCCAAAGGCTCAGTTCCCTCAGAGGGCAGAACTTCTTCCTGAGAAGAGAGGTTCCTTTTCTTTTGCTGTGTTGCAGTTGGTTTCCCAACTGACTTTCCTGTTCTCTTGGTAGGCTGGGCCATTCTTCCAGACTCCAGCTCTACTTGTTCACCCTGTGCCTTGCATTGTGCTCTTGTTTTCACACACACCAGTTCAGGGATACCCAGCATTGCTGCATGGGTTTTTAGTTCTACCTCAGCCCATGCTGAGGACTCCAGGTCATTTCCAAGCAGACAGTCCACTGGGATATTTGAGGAGACCACCACCTGTTTCAGGCCATTGACCCCTCCCCATTCTAAAGTAACCATTGCCATGGGATGTACTTTTCTCTGATTGTCAGCGTTGGTGACTGTGTAAGTTTTTCCAGTCAGGTATTGGCCAGGGGAAACCAGTTTCTCTGTCACCATGGTGACACTGGCACCTGTATCCCTCAGGCCCTCTATTCTAGTCCCATTAATTAAGAGTTGCTGTCTGTATTTTTGCATGTTAGGCGGCCAGACAGCTAGTGTGGCTAAATCCACCCCACCCTCAGAAACTAGAGTAGCTTCAGTGTGGACCCTGATTTGCTCTGGGCACACTGTTGATCCCACTTGGAGACTAGCCATACCAGTGTTACCTGGATGGGAGTTTGGAGTGGAATCTTTCTTGGGACAGGCCTTGTCTCCAGTTTGGTGTCCATGCTGTTTACAGCTATGACACCAGGCCTTTTTGGGATCAAAGTTTTTACCCTTGTACCCATTGTTTTGTGAAGAGGCTCTGGGCCCACCCTCCTGTGCAGGTTTTTGGGGGCCTGTAGAAGACTCTTTACTATTTTTAGTTTTGGTTGTCTCATCACCCTTCCCCTGGGGAGTCTTTGTGACCCCTTTCTTTTGGTCACCCCCTGTTGAAGTCTTGGACACCCTTGTCTTGACCCAATGGTCCGCCTTCTTTCCCAATTCTTGGGGAGAAATTGGTCCTAGGTCTACCAGATGCTGATGCAGTTTATCATTGAAACAATTACTTAACAGGTGTTCTTTCACAAATAAATTGTACAGCCCATCATAATTACTTACACCACTGCCTTGAATCCAACCATCTAGTGTTTTCACTGAGTAGTCAACAAAGTCAACCCAGGTCTGGCTCGAGGATTTTTGAGCCCCCCTGAACCTAATCCTGTACTCCTCAGTGGAGAATCCAAAGCCCTCAATCAGGGTACCCTTCATGAGGTCATAAGATTCTGCATCTTGTCCAGAGAGTGTGAGGAGTCTATCCCTACACTTTCCTGTGAACATTTCCCAAAGGAGAGCACCCCAGTGAGATCTGTTCACTTTCCTGGTTACACAAGCCCTCTCAAAAGCTGTGAACCACTTGGTGATGTCATCACCATCTTCATATTTAGTTACAATCCCTTTAGGGATTTTCAACATGTCAGGAGAATCTCTGACCCTATTTATGTTGCTGCCACCATTGATGGGTCCTAGGCCCATCTCTTGTCTTTCCCTCTCTATGGCTAGGATCTGTCTTTCCAAAGCCAACCTTTTGGCCATCCTGGCTAACTGGATGTCCTCTTCACTGGGGCTATCCTCAGTGATTTCAGAGGTGTTGGTCTCTCCTGTGAGGGAACCAGCATCTCTGACTATTATTTTTGGAGTCAGGGTTTGAGGGACCCTGTTCTCCTTAGATAGGACTGGTAGGGGGGAATTGTCCTCCAAGTCACTATCCTCTTCCTCTGAGTTGCCACCCTCAGAGGGGTTGGCCTTTTCAAACTCTGCCAAAAGCTCCTGGAGCTGTATTTTGGTAGGTTTGGGGCCCATTGTTATTTTCTTTATTTTACAGAGTGACCTTAGCTCCCTCATTTTAAGATGGAGGTAAGGTGTGGTGTCGAGTTCCACCACAGTCACATCTGTGCTAGACATTTTGCTTCTAAAAGTTGGAATACTTTTTAAGAATCTACAACTGGTTCTAGAATCTAATTCAAACTTTTACAAACTTTTAAACTCTAAAAGAAATGCTAAACAGGGACTTAACACACAAGGCCCTAGCAGGACTTTTAAGAATTTAGAAAACTTTTCAAATTGCAAAAATCAATTTCTAATGACAATTTTGGAATTTGTCGTGTGATCAGGTATTGGCTGAGTAGTCCAGCAAATGAAAAGTCTTGTACCCCACCGCTGATCCACCAATGTAGGAAGTTGGCTCTGTATGTGCTATTTCAAAGTAAGGAATAGCATGCACAGAGTCCAAGGGTTCCCCTTAGAGGTAAAATAGTGGTAAAAATAGATAATACTAATGCTCTATTTTGTGGTAGTGTGGTCGAGCAGTAGGCTTATCCAAGGAGTAGTGTTAAGCATTTGTTGTACATACACATAGACAATAAATGAGGTACACACACTCAGAGACAAATCCAGCCAATAGGTTTTTATATAGAAAAATATCTTTTCTTAGTTTATTTTAAGAACCACAGGTTCAAATTCTACATGTAATATCTCATTCGAAAGGTATTGCAGGTAAGTACTTTAGGAACTTCAAATCATCAAAATTGCATGTATACTTTTCAAGTTATTCACAAATAGCTGTTTTAAAAGTGGACACTTAGTGCAATTTTCACAGTTCCTAGGGGAGGTAAGTATTTGTTAGGTTAACCAGGTAAGTAAGACACTTACAGGGCTTAGTTCTTGGTCCAAGGTAGCCCACCGTTGGGGGTTCAGAGCAACCCCAAAGTCACCACACCAGCAGCTCAGGGCCGGTCAGGTGCAGAGTTCAAAGTGGTGCCCAAAACACATAGGCTAGAATGGAGAGAAGGGGGTGCCCCGGTTCCGATCTGCTTGCAGGTAAGTACCCGCGTCTTCGGAGGGCAGACCAGGGGGGGTTTTGTAGGGCACCGGGGGGGACACAAGTCCGCACAGAAATTTCACCCTCAGCAGCGCGGGGGCGGCCGGGTGCAGTGTAGAAACAAGCGTCGGGTTTTCAATGTTAGTCTATGAGAGATCTCGGGATCTCTTCAGCGCTGCAGGCAGGCAAGGGGGGGATTCCTCGGGCAAACCTCCACTTGGTTAAGGGAGAGGGACTCCTGGGGGTCACTTCTCCAGTGAAAGTCCGGTCCTTCAGGTCCTGGGGGCTGCGGGTGCAGGGTCTCTCCCAGGCGTCGGGACTTTAGGTTCAAAGAGTCGCGGTCAGGGGAAGCCTCGGGATTCCCTCTGCAGGCGGCGCTGTGGGGGCTCAGGGGGGACAGGTTTTGGTACTCACAGTATCAGAGTAGTCCTGGGGTCCCTCCTGAGGTGTTGGATCGCCACCAGCCGAGTCGGGGTCGCCGGGTGCAGTGTTGCAAGTCTCACGCTTCTTGCGGGGAGCTTGCAGGGTTCTTTAAAGCTGCTGGAAACAAAGTTGCAGCTTTTCTTGGAGCAGGTCCGCTGTCCTCGGGAGTTTCTTGTCTTTTCGAAGCAGGGGCAGTCCTCAGAGGATGTCGAGGTCGCTGGTCCCTTTGGAAGGCGTCGCTGGAGCAGGATCTTTGGAAGGCAGGAGACAGGCCGGTGAGTTTCTGGAGCCAAGGCAGTTGTCGTCTTCTGGTCTTCCTCTGCAGGGGTTTTCAGCTAGGCAGTCCTTCTTCTTGTAGTTGCAGGAATCTAATTTTCTAGGGTTCAGGGTAGCCCTTAAATACTAAATTTAAGGGCGTGTTTAGGTCTGGGGGGTTAGTAGCCAATGGCTACTAGCCCTGAGGGTGGGTACACCCTCTTTGTGCCTCCTCCCAAGGGGAGGGGGTCACAATCCTAACCCTATTGGGGGAATCCTCCATCTGCAAGATGGAGGATTTCTAAAAGTTAGAGTCACCTCAGCTCAGGACACCTTAGGGGCTGTCCTGACTGGCCAGTGACTCCTCCTTGTTTTTCTCATTATTTTCTCCGGCCTTGCCGCCAAAAGTGGGGCCTGGCCGGAGGGGGCGGGCAACTCCACTAGCTGGAGTGTCCTGCTGGGTTGGCACAAAGGAGGTGAGCCTTTGAGGCTCACCGCCAGGTGTGACAATTCCTGCCTGGGGGAGGTGTTAGCATCTCCACCCAGTGCAGGTTTTGTTACTGGCCTCAGAGTGACAAAGGCACTCTCCCCATGGGGCCAGCAACATGTCTCGGTTCGTGGCAGGCTGCTAAAACTAGTCAGCCTACACAGATAGTCGGTTAAGTTTCAGGGGGCACCTCTAAGGTGCCCTCTGTGGTGTATTTTACAATAAAATGTACACTGGCATCAGTGTGCATTTATTGTGCTGAGAAGTTTGATACCAAACTTCCCAGTTTTCAGTGTAGCCATTATGGTGCTGTGGAGTTCGTGTTTGACAGACTCCCAGACCATATACTCTTATGGCTACCCTGCACTTACAATGTCTAAGGTTTTGTTTAGACACTGTAGGGGTACCATGCTCATGCACTGGTACCCTCACCTATGGTATAGTGCACCCTGCCTTAGGGCTGTAAGGCCTGCTAGAGGGGTGTCTTACCTATACTGCATAGGCAGTGAGAGGCTGGCATGGCACCCTGAGGGGAGTGCCATGTCGACTTACTCGTTTTGTTCTCACTAGCACACACAAGCTGGCAAGCAGGGTGTCTGTGCTGAGTGAGAGGTCTCCAGGGTGGCATAAGACATGCTGCAGCCCTTAGAGACCTTCCTTGGCATCAGGGCCCTTGGTACTAGAAGTACCAGTTACAAGGGACTTATCTGGATGCCAGGGTCTGCCAATTGTGGATACAAAAGTACAGGTTAGGGAAAGAACACTGGTGCTGGGGCCTGGTTAGCAGGCCTCAGCACACTTTCAATTGTAAACATAGCATCAGCAAAGGCAAAAAGTCAGGGGGCAACCATGCCAAGGAGGCATTTCCTTACAGGATGTATATAACAGGTCCACCCATCTTACCCAGTGTTCCCCTAGCCCCATCTTAAGCATCACTGTTCGTAAATAGTCCCATCTGACTGAGTCAAAAGCCTTCTCAAAGTCGATAGCTATTAGCGCACCAGTTGGGGGTCGTTCCGTAATTGGCATCTGCAATATGGCAAAGAGGCGTCTGAGGTTCAGTGACGCACTACGGCCTGGGACAAACCCATTCTGGTCCGCGTGGATCAGCCCTGGTACATGCTGCAGCAATCGATTAGCCAGGACTTTACTGAGGATTTTGAAATCGCTATTCAGCATGGATAGTGGGTGAAAATCAGTGACTGATGCCTCGCCTGATTTCAATTTGGGTAGGGGCACCACCAGTGCCTCTCTAAGAGAGTTCAGCAGTCGTCCGGAGCGCAGTGCTTCCGCATATAGTTCCACCAGCTAGGGCGCCAACAGTCTTGTGTATTTTTTGTAAAAATCCATTGGGAGACCATCTGTGCCAGGTGTCTTCCCAGGGGCCAGCTGTGTGATAGCCCCCCTAACTTCATCTATTGTCACCGGTCCCCCCAGCTCGTCCCTCCCTTCATGCGCCAGTACAGTCAGTGGGAGCGGTCGTAGAAATTTATCTAGTTGCTCTTCCTCTATCTGGTTGGGGCTCCGGTACAAGTATGTATAATAGTCCCTGAAGGCGTCGTTTATAGGGCCTGGTCTGAATCTATGCTCGCCTTTCATATCTCGAATGCTCACGATGGGGGATCCCTCCCCTCCCGGTCTTACCAGCCAGGCTAACAGCTTCCCTGCCCTACCCTCTTCAGTTTGTATCGATGTTAAATATTTCTGTGTGCAGTGGCATCTGAGCTGTTCTTCTACCTGGGAGTAGGTCCTCCTTGCCTGCTTATATTCTTCCTGGTTCATCGTGCCTCGGCTCCCTGCCTTTTCTGCCTCATGTATGGTTGCCTCTAGTTTGGTTAGTTCGCGCTCTAGGGTGCGTTTAATCCCCACTGTTTGCCCTATACAGTAACCTCTCGTCGCTACTTTAAGTGTTTCCCACTCTATATGTCTAGTAGTGGCTGATCCTTTATTAATTTTAATGTGGTCTGTCAGGAATGAACGTAGCGCCTCCCTGTATGCTTGGTCTTCAAGTGCGGCAGGTGTTAATCTCCATATCCGTATGGGGGACCTATCCTCTGCGACTCTCCAGTTGAGTAATAGGGGATTGTGGTCAGATATTGTGTGTGCGTCCCAAGTATTCAGAGTGGGACATTCCCCGTGCTAGGGCAACTGAGCACACCACTCTGTCAATCCTGGTGTATATGTGGTGAATAATATGAGTAATCCCTGTCCTCTGGATGTTGTTCGCGCCAGACGTCAATCAGTTCCCAGTCATGCATCCATTCCCTTAGTTTTTGGGCTACTTTATGGACCGCTGCTCCGGGTAATGGTGGGATGGATCAGTCAAATCTATGTTCGTTATACTATTGAAGTCCCCCCCCCCCCCAGCAATAATTCTCTGTGCTGCTGACGTGTGAGACGGCTCGACAATCGTTGCATAAAGGGAATCTGGTCCTGATTGGGGGTGTAAATAGTTCCCAGCACCAATGGGGTCCCGTGGAGTTTCCCTTCCACCAATACAAACCTACCGTCCTGATCAATGTCAGTAGAGACCACCTCAAAGGGGACACCTGCCCGCACCCAACCCAGTGCCCCCCTCGCATATGCAGAGTATTTAGTAGCGAACACCTGCCCTCTCCATCTACGCCTTAGCTTTTCCACTTCCGCTGCTGTCAGGTGGGTTTCCTGTAACATCGCTACATGTATGCCTCTCCTCTTTAGATAAGATAGTATTCTGTGTCTTTTAGCTGGTGACCCCATCCCTCTAATGTTCCACGTTAGAAAACTATAGTCTGTCATTTAAAAGCATCAAAGAGGGTCGGCCTAACCTACCCCCCCCCGGTATTCCACATCCCTCTATCCGTTATTCTTGGTTGCTCAGTAATAATCTGTTGTCCCCAGGTGCCATCAAAACTTAAAAGTGAAAATCCCAACTCCCCCTCCCCAGGGCGCCTCCTAAACTGTAGGTAGCCCAAATAACCAGTGCAACAGTGCAACTTTGTCATCAAAGTGAATATAGTTCTCGCCAGTCTAACTGAGTGGACGAGAAGCCGGTAGGTGGGTGGGTGGTTTCATGCCCGTCGGGGCCTTCTAAGTACTCCATGTGCCCCATCACCAGACCGGGTCGAATGCAGTTACCCCAAGTCATCTGCTGTTTGCGGAGTCACCCTCGGAGGTCGCCCGGAGCAGCCGGAGCCCTCCGCTGATGAAGCTGTCGTGCCATCTGAGTCTCTCTCGTTGCTCCCTACAGGGGATGCTTCTCTGCCCATAGCAGCCGCCACCCTCGAGGCCTCCGTCCTCTCAGACTCCCTCTGAGATTTTGTCGGATCGGAGGCTGGTCCGGCGCCGCCGCCCCCGGGAAGCTCCCCGCGTCGTTCTCTCTGTGTTGTCCGATTTCGTAGGCCGCCCTGCTCGTCCTCCACGGGTCTCTATCCAGTCCCATGCCTCCTCTGGATTCTGGAAAAAAGTGTTCTTGTCCTCTGCGATCACTCTCAATCTTGCTGGAAAAAGGAGGGAGTGTTGGATCCCTTCCTTTCTAAGGGCTCTCTTCACCACCATGAATGACGCTCTCCTAAGTTGGACGTCCATTATAAATTCTGGAAAAAGAGTTACTTCTCCATCCGCCACCTTAAATGGTCCCAGCTCTCTGGAGTAGAATGTCTCTGTCTTTGTAGTGGAGCAACCTGGCGACAGGGGTCTGGAGGGGACTCGGTGTGCCCTCTCCAACGTAAAGAATGGTGTCAATTGTCCTGGTGCTACCACGGTGCGCAGCCATTCCTCAAGAAATTCTAGCATATTGGTGCCTTCTGCTCCTTCTGGGAGCCCCACCACTCTTACATTGTTCCTTCGATTCCTTCACTCCGCATCTTCTGCCCTGCGCTCCAAGCGCATCACTCTGTCCGTGAGGCTCAGTACCGAGGCTTCTAGGTCTTTTTGTCTCGGTGTAATGTCCGCAAGTGTGGTCTCCGTTTCCTTGACTCTATCGGCTAGCTTCTGGTGATCCGCTCGCAGGAGGCCCATTTCCACCGCCATCTGATTGATGTCATGCTTCAAGGTTGCTTTTGTGTCCTCAATTGCCCCCAGTATTTTGTCTAGGGTATCTTGTACTTTGGTTTGCGTGAGGTCCCGCAGGTCCCCTCCATCGTGATCAGCGTTAGTGATGTGCTCCATCGCTTTACTCCCGCGCCGGCCCTTAGAGGTCATCAGCCCAGAGTGGCCCGGAGCCCGGGATCTCAACAGTGCCCGAGGCCAGAGCCGCACCCCCGCAGGACCCTTCTCTCTCTAGATCCGGTGCCTTCAGTTCAGGTTCTTTTACTAGCACGGTGGTGCCCGGTAAGTCCTCCGCTGGACTTGTTGTTCATGTAGAGCGTGTTCTCGGGTTTGCACTGTCCCAACGTGCATGCCCCCTTCCAGGAATTGATGCCAGGTGTAGCCTCAGGCCCAACTTTGCTTCGCACTCGATGAACTCGTCGTCGACGGGGCTCCCCCAGCCTGGCATAGAGCCTAATGTCTTCACCAATGGCTTGTCGGTGTGCCCCTCCTGCTGTTCTTAACTTGTATCTGAATCTAGGCCTCGCAGTGAAGTCGGCTTTATAGAGGGCCCCTCCCGGGTGTCCAGTTCCTCTTACCCCAGTGCTCGAGGGATCTAGCAGGGTACGAGATGTATGGGGGGTCTCTGCTCTTCTTCGCCAGAGAAAAGTTCGAGTCCGGCAGGCCCAGCGCCGTTTGCACGGTCCACCCGGGCAGGACTCCGCTTCCACCGCTCGGGCGGAGCACAGCACGCCGCTCCCCCAGTCCGCAGGTCCCAACTGTGTCTGCCGCTCCTCCGCTCTGGGCGATGCACCCTCTCCCCCTATCTAGGGGGCCACGCAGCCGGCGCTACCCCTCCTCAGTTCTGCGTCGCAGCGTCTCCTCACCGTCACCAGGGAGACCAGCACTCGAGCCCCGGCTTCTTTTTCTTCCTGGGCCCCAGTCGCGACTCTCCGCAGCTCTCCTCCCGAGGGGTTCATACAAAACGTGTTCGCACTGTCCCTTTGTTGAGGCCCTCCAGGCCCGGATATGACTTCTTCCAAGAATTGGCGCCAGGCGTAGCGCTAGGCCCCGCTCCGCTTCGCGCTCGACAAGCTCATCGTCCACTAGGCCCCTATTATCTTTGCAGAGAGCCTAATGTCTTCTCCAGAGTCTCGTTGGTGTGCCCCGTCTGCTGTTCTCACTTTGTTGCTGTGTCTAGGCCTCACGGTGAAGTCGGATTCATAGGGGGCTCTTCCCGGGTGCCCTCAAGGCCCGGATGTGACCTCTTCCAAGAATTGGCGCCAGGTGTAGCGCTAGGCCCCACTACGCTTCGCTCTCGGCAAACTTATCGTCCACTGGGCCCCTATTATCTTTGCAGAGAGCCTAATGTCCTCTCCAGTGTCTCGTTGGTATGCCCCATCTGCTGTTCTCAATTTGTTGCTGAGTCTAGGCCTCACGGTGAAGCTGGATTCATAGGGGGCTCTTCCTGGGTGCCCGACTCTTCTCACCCCGGCGCTCGTGGGAGTCAGGAGGGCCCGAGGTGTCAGAGGGCCCCCGCTCTTTCTCTCTGGTGAAAAAATCTGGGTCTCGCAGGCCCAGCGCCGACTACCTCCACCGCTCCGTCAGAGCGTAGCACCGCTCCCCCAGCTCGTAAGGGCCGATCGCGCCTCCTGCTCTTCCACCCGGAGGCACGCGCCTCCTTCCCCCATCAAATGGGGTTGCGTGGCCAGCTCCGCCCCCCTTGACTCCGCGGAGTCACCGGAGGGATCTGCACTCGAGCCCCCGGCTCCAGTTTCTCCCTGGGCCCCGGCTGAGACGCTCCACAGCTCACCTCCTGAGGGGTCCCGACGAACGGGAGTCCCTTCCGCCGACTATTCTCTGTTCCAGTGACCCCCGATGCATGGCACTCCAAAGGATGGCCAAGGGATGGGGTTCGTTTTTTGCGGATAATTAACAGGCCCCTCGGGAGCCGGTGTGCTAAGCGGCCGCCATCTTACCCGGCCCAGCCACGCCCTCCTACCTTAAACAAACGTAAGAAGAAGGTTTGGTAACCTCCCTCCTCCCTTCGAGTAAGTTGTGAAATTCAAGAGCTGGCTGTACTTGATCCCAAGGTATATTTCCAAGACAGACCATACCCTTCTCTGCTATAAACATTCTCATCCTTGTACTCTCTTATCATCGTTGCATCCCCCATGTTATGTTCCCTTCCCTGGTGAGAAAAGCGGAAGCGCATTCAATGTAGAGAACAAAGTGTACTAGGAAAAATACCTGCCCCACAAATGTGACAGCATTTGGAGCTAAGCTAAGCACAAAATGGAGTCAGTGGTCAAGATGGAATTGGTGGTTAAATATAGATAGCATTACACTATATAATTTGAAGCTCAATTAGATTGTTTCTATTTCTGGACCTGATTAATTGAATAAAGGTAAAAGTGTGGGCTTAGAGTTAAATCGCCGTGTGAACCAAGTTTTAAAGGTGTTTTCTTTGTACAATTCACAAACATTGCCATATGCACACCTGGAAAGCTGCATCAGGTACAGGTTTCAAGGTGGAATGTTACGTGACATCCCCTGGGCTCCTTTTCACTTAGTGTGAAAATCAGCATAGCATAAGCATGTGGTACTGGAACCCCTGTCCAAATGGGTACATTTTTTGTCCTTTTTCTCTTTAGGGAAAACATTTTTCTCCATGGAACATGCCCTTCCCCTACCCCCAACCAAATCTGTGGGTGATCTGTTCCACTTCCCTTCTTGGACAACAAGTAACCCATTTACTCCAGCCATGTCACAAAAGTCAATTCTCAACCCTTGCTTGGGATTTACTACTGGGGCTTTCTTTCTACTGGTGGTAGAGAATCTACAGGCGTAAATCTATTTACACCTGACAGAAATCCCTTTGTGAGTTGCTGGTAGGGACACAAACTGAATTATTTGCCGCCATGGACATAGCTGTGTTATAAGCTGATTGAGGGAAAGCGTGTAAAACTTGAATGGGAGGGCGTATATTCCCTTCCAGGAGAGACTTCTAGCCGCAGATACCAATAGGTGGTGCCATGGGCTCCTCACTGATGTTGTTCCACATGCAGAGGTGCTCCCATGGGCTGACGTCGGTTTCTTTCCATAGCACCAGACACGGATCCGGAGCTCCCTGTTGTCTCTTTGAGACTACTTATATTTCTTCAAATTGTAAGACAGTGTTGAAGGAAACTGTCATCTCCCAAAACTCAGGTTTTCAATCTTGTAGAGACGGTCACACACAAATATCTGTGACAGACCCTCATTATGTTTGCCTATGGGACCTGGGGTCTAGTCGCAACTCTGAGGCCTGCAGCGATCACACATTAATTAACCCGAAGGCCATCTGAGACCACAAGACGAAACTCTACATCACCAAGCACCGAAAGACTCCACAATGGGGCCACGTCCGGTCTTGTTCCTGATCCTTAATGGCAGGAGTTATTCAGGGGTTCATCTTGCCTCTATCAAAGTCGTTGGCAAGTTGAAGAAAAAACACAAGAAATCTAAGTGGGACTCAGCCCTATTCTGTTACTCCAACTCCTCTGGGAGACAAAGGGGTGGCGCCATACTTCTTGATCTTGCTGTCAGTCGGCCAGAGTTGGAGTCTATGCTGCAACTTATTCCGGCACAGCTCTAGCTCCAGGGCCATCTGCCATTCCAAAACAAATCATAGAGTTCCACGAGAACATGATATGACTCTTCAGATCCTTGCCGACTTCTTCTGGCACACCTTTGGGCTCCACAGAGCTGAAAGGCTCCATCTAGAATACTGCCAGCAGGTTTGCCCTCTGCGCCGGTTTGACCCTCTATGTCCGCCATGGAACTTCCTCCGACCCCACCCCCGGTGCAGAGGTCCATGCCGCTTCCCAGAACTTTGACACCAATACCCAATCCATTGATGCCTGAAGACAAGCTATCTAAAACGCACTGAGTCGACACCGGTTCAACCTCAAGCGAGGCCGTGCTAGGCAGCTGTCCAGGTGTCGATTCCTCCACCTGAGCCTTCACAAGAGAGAACATAAAATCTGCATCCCCTGTTTGGCATAGATTTGGATAACAGTTATGACGCTGATGATGAGATTGCCAGCTGTACCATGAGAACCCTCTATCAGAAGAGCAAGTTACTTACCTTCAACAGTAGTCTTTCTGATAGAGACTCTATCTAGTCGCTGATTCATCATAAACCCTCCCATCCTCCAATTCTGTGATTGGACTTTGTTCATTAATAAGGGAATCTGGTCACGCCAATTTGCTTTTGGTGATCTGCATCTCTGGGTGAGGACATTCTTGAAAGCAACAGATGGCAACATACAGAGTGGTGCTTATGTAGGCTCTGTTCATCATTTCCGGAGTGGAACGGCATCAGTGCGGATCCACGTGGCTTTACCTACTGGCATGCAGAGGTACTGCTGAAACATTTTAGGACACAGTCTGATCTGCAGATAGATAGTCTCTACCAGAAAGAGCGCTACCAACAGTAAGTAACTTGTTTAAGTGGTAGCTGGGTTTCCATAGGCAGTAGATTCTTTGAGATAAATATGAAAGTAAGACTACTGCAGGATGAGAAAACATGAAGGACAGTGTGTCTGCATCAGCAACAGAGTAGATTTTTGTTTAAATTGTGTAATGAGCACAAAAACACAGGGTAAGTTAGAGGAGAATGAAAGAAAAGAAAGACATTTTATTGGGGGAAAACAAAGGGAAGAGATGGAGGAGAAGGATTGTGATCTAGAAGTTCAAGTTCTGGGCCGACTTTGTTGTAGTAAATAAAGTAAATGAAGGTGCTATCTGTGCTATGCAGAGTGATTCTGCAGGTGTAATTGGATTAGTTATTGCGTTACTTCATCCACTGTCAAGGGGCTGGGAATGGTGCCTGTGTGACCAGCCTTCTAATAGGTGGAATAGAAGTGAAGAGGGGCTCATATTGTACGTAACTGAAAGGAGATGGGGCAAGAGAGGAGATAATGGGAAGGATAGTGGAGATGTTGGGCAGTTTTCGCCTTGCAAATTCTTCTTTTAATCAGTAATCATACTTGTGTGGTGAAGTCAGTAAGTCACTCCTGCAGCATTGCTTCTTCAGCAGTAAGACTTGTGTGATGCCTTGAGGTTAACTTGAAGGAAGTTTGCAATAATTAAAAATGACTGATGTATAGTCACAGGTAGTGGGTATGGGACATACACCCACATATTATCCACTCTTGTCCTGCACCCTGCCACCACTTATATTCGCCTCCTTCACACTGCCAGTCGTTCTCCGCAACCATACAGGCGAGGTAGCTGCCACTTAGTGTGTCACCCCTGGAATTCCAAATCCCCCCCTTTCATGTACCCCTATGTCCTAAACGGGTAGTCTGCAAGGTCGTCAAGGTAAACTGCACCAGGTTAGGTAGATCAGCGGCGCTGTATGCAGCTGGGCTGCAGGGTCCCAGTGACTGATTCCATCATCCGTATTGTGGGTCACCTTGGTCCTTTCTGTGCTGTACTGTTCAAGAACCCCATGAACCACTGCCAGTTTAGACTTTCCCCCATTGTTGTTGAGAACTGTTTTTGTTGAACCATTCCTCACTGTCATTCATAAGCCAGACCCTCCTGGCTTGTTCTGAAGCTCTGCATAAAAAAATAGAGATGGTTGCAAGGAGAAAAAAGACATTCTCACCACTTTCACCAGCCTTCATCACAGGTTTGCATCTAGGTCTGACTTCAGGGGTATTTTTAAATGTGTCCGTTATGTGGTGTAAAGTCGATAAACTGTCTGTGCTGCGCAACCACAACTCCTTGTCCATTTGGGGTTCATCACAACAGCTTACAAAAATTAATGTAGAAATTGACAGACCATTGGAATTATGACCTTTGGTCTGCTGACATCCCAGATATGTTTTGCACTCTTTAGTTTGATAAACGTCTGGTGATTGCTGAAAGAATCATCCGTTGTTACTGTGAACATTCATTGAAGACCTTTATAGATGATTTAGTTGCTAACTCAAGAATCTGGATAAAAGTCACTTATGGACTGAGACAGGATAATCTGACCTTCACTTCCGTGTGTCTAGGTATTTTTATGTATATGATAAACCCTTTATATGATTCATAGTCTTTGGGTAGTAAGTGTCCCTTTTATAAGTTAATATTGCTAACTTTTATGTTTGAGTTTATTCCAAGCTCCTTATGCAAAATACTAGTCTTTATTTGAACTTATTAGTTTCTTGAAGTTCCTCTGTATTTGCACTCATTTTGTTACATTTCTTCTTTAATCATTTTTTACACTGCTTAAAAAAAAAGGTTATGGTCCATTTTTAAAATCTGTTGTAATTTCTCAGTTGGTTTAGGTCAGGTTAACCCAATGTCTAATAACGCAGTGCAAAATTGGTCATTTAAAAGACGCAATAACAGTTTACCGCAAGTGTTTCTTGTAAGGCACTTTGATCAGAGGTGTCAATTATTACATGCTCAGACCCTCATAGCCCTCCACACACACATACTCCAGTATACACATCCATGTCCTTTGTAGGCGCAGTCCTTCATCAAATGCACCTCAGCATGTGCCCTTGTATCCTGCTATAAGGCACTCTGTTACCTTTATCTTAGAGCCTTGCTTACCCTAGATCATCAACAAGTAAAACAAATTTACAAAGAAAAGCACATTCCCAATAGGATCGTGTTGAATGCTCGCCTTCCAATTGCTTCTACATGGTCTCCATTCTAAACGACGATGCAAGACCTTAGAAAGCGCCTCACCATAGTTGTTAGGGTGTGAGCTAATTCATATGTTCCCTGTTCAAGGGTCTATGTGGAAATGTGTATGCTAGAGGTGAAATGTTTAGTAATACATTGCATGGCACTCCGTGCACTGCAGTGTTTAAAGGACTATTCATTAGCCTTAAGTTTGGAAAATATTTGTGAAGTATTAACTAAGAGTATTTCATGAAGGTCGACAGACAAATGCATTGTTGAAGTTCCAGCAGTGAACAATGGAGGAACGCTGCCACACCCCGCACGTTGGTCTCTCTCTCAGTAGGTACTGTGCAAGAAAAGTAAAATTACCTAAAAAAAAATAAATGTAGATTTAATCAAAAGCGTCTCCAAAAATGATGATTAGAAAAAGGTTTTAGATTTTTTATGCAGTTGATATAACGAAAGGTCAGCAGTTAGCCTGAAAATGTTGTATCTCAATCACAAAGGGAGATGATAACCCACAAAATGTGCTGGTAATGTTCGTTATGCCCTAGTCTGGCATAAACCTGAACCCTTGATCATATCTGTAAATCTCTACTTTGGCTGAAAAATACCAAACCTAGATATGCCAGTCATTCTGGATGAGGAAGCCTCATCCACATGCCTGAATTACCGCTGCATCTTTTGTGTTAACGGAAAATCATGCATTTATCAGGCTACCTTCAGCTGGGACTTTTCATAAATGCTCCTTACCGGAAAAGACAGACGACCTTCCAACACAAGGCTCGAAGTCTGAGGGACATCACAGAACCCTTCACTCTGGTGGTTCCTGTGTCCTTCCAGAAGTTGTGTGGAAGACAGTTGTGATATGGAGCGCTTGTGTGTTCTTGACCTCAAGGGCATTCTTGAAATATAGGATCTGATGATGCAGTTTGGAGTGTAGAGCATGTTCTCTACGGTATGCAGGTTCATTTTGTCTATGCTTCTGATTGCAGTTGCTCTTTTGAATGCATGTGCTAGCCTTCATCATGCTTTAAGGATGCTTTACTACTGGCATAAGAGTAGGGAATATCCAGACGAATGCAATGGCACTGTGTGAGCCAGGAAGTCTATTTCTGATTTTAAGCATACCGTGAAAAAATCAAAAGAGATATTTTTATTTTAAATTTGTATTTTGAATTCATGACTTCTTATTTCTTTCTATGGTGGTGAAAACACATACGAGCAAGCAAATGCGTAGCAAAGTAATTGCATGTCTACACGTGTAGCCATCTTTTCGTTATAAATACACTGTTATCCCCTTTCTCTCTCATCAGTGGATGCTGTTGAAGCACTGCCTGCTGTGGTACTAAAGCCTCTGGAAGGTGTTGAGGTCATGGACATTAACCCTCGCTCCACTGCCATAAGCAGCAGTCCCACCATTAATGCCCTCTTGCTGATGTGCAATAACTGGCAGAGGCCTTCTGCCACTGTGAAAGGGAAGTGCGTGCTGATTTCCCGCTCTCACTTTGAAGTCGATATAGGATACCATGCAGAAGTCATTGGTGTTTTTAAACAGATGGCCTCCAAGAATTATGGTGAGTGTTGTTTCTTTTGTCACTCTTGTCTGCTGCTTCCTCTGCCAATCATAGGTTGAAGTATTGGCTTCTGGGTGTCTGCATGTAATGGATGTTTCCATTGCCAAATGTTTTCTAGCTTTGACTGTGGGCAGAAGGTTTGTTTCCTGGTCCTTGAACTTTGGCAGTGTGTGAAGGTTATACTTAAAAAATGTTTGGTGTTCTATCTAGCAAGATAGGTTTAGATTCACAGTGAGAGGGTAAAAATATCACAAATGGTGCAGATATGTGCAGCCATATGTTGATGTGACAGTAGAATAATAAAGAGCACATTGATCAAAAAGAAGTCACCTACTGAGATTTATGATTTTATTTTAAAATTCTATATAAATTACATTGAAGTTGTAATGTACAACATTTGTATTTACCCTGCTTGTAATTACTTCGGTTATTGTAGGAAAGTGCCTCTTTTTTCCATGGTTACCACCCACCCTTTGACTGGTATCTGATGTGATTTCGACTGAAAGTACACTGGGTTCCTGCTAATCAGGTCCCCAGTGCCAGATCTCTTTCCCAAAACTGCACAGTTGTTTCCTCAATTGGCAAAGCCTTTAGCACCCTCTGTAATTCCCTAGTAAATGGTACCCCTGGTACTTAGGGCCTGGGCTGCTAAAGGGGGTCCCTACAGGCTGCAGCACAAATTGTTCAACCCTAAGGGACATCTCACCAAGCACATGACAGGCTGCCAGACAAAAGTGAATGCACTTCTGTCTTCATCAGTTCTCGGACATAGTAAGTGACCAGGGAAGCCATTTTAAATGCATGTGCTGGACACTGGTCAGTATGAGTTTCCCAGCTACATGATGGCTTCACTGAAGATAGGGATGTTTGGTATCAAACATCTCGTATTGGTGAACCCACTCTGATGCTAGTGTTGGATTTACCAATACGCTTAAAAACCCACCAACATTTGGTGTGCTCATGGACTGCTTTCTATCAGCCCCCCACTTGAGACACTGTTATGGACCCCTAGGGTGAGAGCCTTCTGCTCTCAGGAGGCCCAGAACAAAAGCCTGTCCGGGAAGAGGGTGTAACAGCTCCGCTCTCAGGATGACCTGCTGATTAGCTTTCCTAAAGCAGCAAGCTTCAAAGGGCAGCTGCCTTTAAAGTGCAAATCTGGCTCCTCCCCCAGCTGCCTCCAGAGCCCATTTGGCACATGGACAGGTGGGAAAAATTGTCTAGTCAGGTAGGCGTGCCACCACCAGGCTAATACCACCCCTAAGGTGGGCTATTGCGAGGTGGACACGATTTTTCAGAGGTAGCCATCTTTGAGATTGCATACCTAGGAATTCTGGGACAGGGTTATGCCCACTTCCCACAGGAAGTGTTCCTATAGGGGACGTAGTGACCCCAAGAGTCAGTAGCCCATTGACTACTACCCTATACGCTCCTAACACCCCTACATTCAGTATTTAGGGGAGCCCCTGGCACCAGTGAAGCTGATCCTGACGACCTAAGAAAACCAAGGACACTGAAGAGCCACAACTGGATGTGTTTAGTGACGGAGTAACTCCGTCCGCCAAGATCGTAATTAGGCCCTTAGTCTCTTTTATTGAATCTCCTGCGGGACAAAGCTGCAGGCTGTAGCTGACATGGGTTCCATGGGCTGGATATGCCTTTTGGAGGAACCACTGAATAGGATTTGCTACTGTGGAATAAAATGTTGTGGGAGCTGCTGCAGAGTCAGGCCGACTGGCGATGCACGTTTGGTGGATCGGCGAGCAGGTAGGTACTAGTCTCCTCTAGGTTCTTGGAGCACGTTTCGGCAGAAACTTTTTTAAGTCCCAAGTTTTGCATTTGGGCTATCTAGGTAGCTTTAGCACACGTTATCGGGTCTAGGACTGGAGAGGCACCACTTGGAGGGTCAATCTGGGTGCAGGCGCGGGGTCACCCTCCCATCCTGCTAACACCTAGTCCCTCTATTGTGTGGCTGTCTGGGAGCAATACACAAAAGCCAACTGCCAACTACACCTAGTCATGTAACCCAGAAAACAGATTGCAACCACCAAATGGTTAAGACAAGAAAATACCAACTTTCTAAAGGTACACAAAAGGAATAAGAGTCAACACTAAATGACTTTGAAAAAATTATTATTTACAATGAGAAGGCAAAACCAATTACCTCTCCCTAGTATTTGGATGACATTTATCCAGAACAATTGTAATTGTATAACATTTATCACACACAGAAGAACAAATACAAAAGCGAGCAATTACCTCATATAATATATAGTTTTTTGTCACTGCACACACATTACATACATCAAAAACATATGACAATATACAAATTGAAAAACACAAATAGACACAAAAAATCAACCTACAATTCAGGTTCTGCACCAATTTGAATGAGAGGGAACTCAGAGCCTAACTCATTCGCAAAATCTTTAAGGCTCCTCCTTAAAGAGCACGGAGGCGCTAAATATAAGTCTCTGTGGTAGCTCAAACAGGAATGATGTGCAATACAAGACAGTGCTTTGAATTCTCCCTGAAGGCCATATCTTCTTTAATAGCGCTCACCGCTGCTCCCTATTGTCGGCGCGTTTCAAACTCACTAGATTCAAGGGTTCTCTTCAGGACTCAGAACACTAAAACACAACTATCAGAAGGAACTGCTGTTTTATGAATGGCTTACCACCAAAGCAGAGGTCTCGCGATTCGAGTAGAGAAACACTCCTCGACTTGCTGCACTGAAGTATAAATCACTTTAATTGCTTGTCCTTCTGCTTGCTCACGATGCATTCAAACCAATGTCAATCCAGCATTGCATAAAGTGTTTTATACTTCAGTGCAGCAAGTCGAGGAGTGTTTCTTCACTCGAATCGTGAGACCCCTGGCAGGCCTTAGACATGTTTTAAAGGGTTACTGTAGTGAATGGCACAATGAGTGCTGCAGGACATTTAGTCACATTTAATTTACAGGCCTTGGGCACATGTGGTACCACTATGCTAGGGACTTACAGGTAAATTAAATGTGCCAATTAAGTGTAGGCCAATTTTCCCATGTTGTAGGAAGAGCACACGCTTATGAGCACTGGTTATCAGTAGTAAAGGGCACGGAGTCCTAATGCCAACTCAAATTAAATTCAGAAAACAGGGTGGGCGGAGGCAGAAAGTTTGGGGGTGACCCTGTCAAGAGGGCCAAGTCCATGGAGTGCAAGAGGAGAGGGCTTTACATTGAGAACTCTCAGACATCTATAATAGAAAGATCTTCCCATAACGAAGGCCATATGGAGGGTCTGTACATCGTTTAACACTAAGAGACCGTCTGACACAGATTTCTAGTTGAGATGGTGCTCCAGCGGTCTGAATTTTATTGTGTACATTTGTAATTTTATGTTTAGTACTCGTGTACTCGTGTGTGGAAATCTCATCATACTATGTCTTTGTAACATCTAACTCACTGGCAAACACTTCCTCAGGCTTGAAGTTCTCCACCACTTAGCTCGAATATAATAAGCGATAGAGGCTATCCACCAAACAGTTATGGAACCCTTGGATGTATTCAATTTCATAGGTTGAATTCTGCAACTTTGCTGCAAATCGTGCTTTGGCTTTGTCTTTTGTCTGTGCCATCTAGCTTCAAAATTTTAAGTAAGGGCTTATGCATACTGTCCTGAATAGTCTAGCCCCCCTCCCCCAAATATAAGTTCTGAACTACTCTTTGACTAAAGCTGCTGCCAGTGCCTCACTTTCAATAATAATAGTTTTTCTCAGACTTGAATGGATGGGACACGTGCATCAAATTAACAATCTCTTCTTTTCCACCATGCAGCTGAGCCTTGTCCCTGATGCACCAGTGTCCACATTAATCAGAGTGCATCAACATCAAAAGGAGTCAGGATACCCTCCTGAGCTAAGGCTTGTTTCACCGACTCAAATACCTTCTATTGAGCTTGCTGCCTCAGTAGGCGTCTCAGACCCTCTGTCCTTCCAGCAAAGTTTTCCAGAAACTTGGTGTAACATTCAGTTAAGCCCATAAAGGACCTGAGCTGAACCTTGTGAGAAGGCACAACATTGCTAAAGATGGAACTCATCAAATCTGCTTCAGGTCTAACAGCAGAAATGCAATACCTAAGTACTCCACTTCATGCTCAAGGAATCTGCACTTTTCTATGTACCATGCCTGCTTTGGACAAGTTACTCGATACATCTCCCAAAGCCACATAATGCTTGTTAAAGGAGTTCCCAATCTCCAGAATGTCATCTTGGAAAAAAATGAGATTGTGTAGATGTTTCAACACCTCTGTCACGCGCTGAAAGACACTAGAGGCTGAAGCTATTCCAAAGTGTAAATAGATAAATTGAAAATACCTTCAAGTTTTGATAGCGCTATATGAGCCTTGAAATCGGGGTGCAGATGTATTTGAGGGTAAGCACTCCTCAAATCCAACTTTGAGAAGTATTTGCCTACACAAACCCTGAGGCCCCTATCTGCTTTCTTCAATATCGCAACCTGAGAAAGACATTCCGAGGCCACTGGTTCAATCACACCATTCAACACAATTTTCTGGACCATAGACCGGACTTCCTGCCTAAAGAGCAGTTGTATTCTCCACACTTTATGCCTAACCATGATTGCAACTTTATCCAAGATGATACTGTGCATGTAGTCCTTTACTGAATCAAGTTTACTCTGGAAAACCCTTTGAAAATTAGATAGCATCACATCTCCCCACCAGTAACTGGCCAAGGTCTCTAGGATTAATAACATTGATGATCTAACTCAAAATCAATGCCCCGACCTGGCCACTGAAACCTTCCTTTTAACAAAACTATCTTGGAACCTAATGCCAGTCCACATATATCCAGTGATGTTGATAATGCTTCTTTTGTACTCCTTGGGGTTTATGTCCCTTTGACTAAATTCACCACTAGCTCACATAAAACGCATCCTTGTGAACAATCGTATAAAGTGATCCAAGACCACCATGAGAGCGAAAGCACACCTCCTGAAAATGAATATTGCCTTTGGTCTATTAAATCTTCCATGTCTATCTTCAGAATCCTCTACACTCAACACTCCCCTTGTAGGTTTATTTCCATCCCCTCCTGCCAACATCAACAATCCTTCTCTTTCCATCTCAACACATCCTGGAAAAGTGCCAGTTTCTACCACATCTCCCGCACTCTTTACCAGTGGCAAAACAGTTCTAGGATTCTGGCCCATGATACAAAGTGCCACACCTGTGACACCTTTTCTGAGAGCTCTTGCAAAAAAGAACTAGGTTGCATCCTCATATTCCACACCAACACTCTTCACCTGTGGCAGTGCTTTCCTCACCAAGTTTATATCATCCTGAAACATCCTCCGTGACAGCTTCCTCTTGAGCCTTCCTTACCTGAAGGTGCTGCATCTCTCATGCAGGTCTCTGACTCCCCCATAAAATTTGCAGTCAGTAAGTAGGATTGTTTGCTGTCCAGATCTGCTCCTGCAACTTTTTGCTAGCGTTGAACATTAGTTTTTCTTTGGGGTTATCAGTCATGGGACCAAACTGACATTTGATTCAGAGCAGCCTTGTGGTGAACTTGTCCACTGTTTTGCCATGCTGTATGGGTAGGTGTAAACCGCTTACCTAGTTATGGCAAGATTTATTGATTTCTCAAATCTGATCTCTATCCTTACTTTAGCTTCCTTATAAACATCAGCAAATACCACAACTTGGGCAGCTACATTGACATGTGAATATGTTGACTTTCCTTCTTTTTGCACTTATTTCTTGTTTTTTTGTGATTTGAGGGGAAGTTGAGGCCATCCTTTGCTTCGAGATAGTTCTTGAGAACATCAATCTATTCCTAGCACTCATTAGCTGGTGTGCCCATCTGAGGAAGAAAACCTTGTAGTATAATAACAGGTTGTGCAGTATTCATGGTGGGATTCAAGTATAAAGCAAACAAATGCAAGGGAGACACTGAATGCTAAAATGTTTCAAATATGCAGTGGAAGGAAGGAGTTATCCCTTTAAAAAAAAATTTTAACTTCTGAAGACCACAACTGTGATTTTGTCAGTAGATGCCATAATGTCTTTAATGTTCTAGACATGTAACAATAGGAGTCAGAATAGGTGCAAACATATAGATTCTGATGGATACAACTACCTGTGGATTCCTCACCTAATGAATACTCCCATGGCGCCAGCATTCGACGGAAATCTTCTTCCTAGTCTCTGCACGTCGACGAGGACGTCACTCTAGCCCACGCGACGCCGTCTGACGTCATACAGGCAATAAGAGGTCCTCGCCGACGTCAGTTCCCTTTTTTCCGTGCATTCGAAACGGTTATCTTCGAGGGAGCTACTGTTACTTTAGTAGTTACAGTGTATTTTCTGCTGCGTAGTTCTTCTCTGCGGTAACAATGTCTCAGAGAAAGTCGGGTTTCAAGCCCTGTCGAGAGTGTGGGGGCAAGATGTCCGTTACGGATCCTCACTCCGACTGTCTCTGGTGTTTGAGCTCCGACCACGACGTCGTGACTTGTGATTCATGTCAGCACATGAATCCGAAGGCCCTCAAAGAACGTGAGGCTAAACTATTCCTGGCGAAGTCGAAGAGAAAGGAAAAACATCTCAAAAAGTCTTCCTCGCCAAGGTCTCATCGGCGTCATCGAGACTCCCGGCGCAGTAGAGATTCACGGCGTCATTCCAGCAAGGAGACTCGTTCGAGGTCGCCTTCGGCTCGGTGTCGGAGGACTTGGGAGGTCAGTCCCACGGTCACGCCGCATCCATCGACGCCGTTGCCCTCTCCGGCGTCACCGACTTCGCCTGGACAAGCGTCTGTGGTTGAGGTGATGCAGCCTCTTGTGATGTCTCCGGCGTTGGGGTCGCCTTCGATCCAGGCACCTCAGTATCCGGCTTTTCCCGCCCCTGGAGCCGATAGTATCGCATTTCTGAATGCGATGTATACCATCTTTCAGCAGATGGCTCCAGGAGGTGCTCCGGCTGGTCCTTCGGGGCCTTTGGCCTTTTCATTGGGTGATCCTGCGCCTCTTCGGCCGGCACCCTTTATGCCCTTTCTCCCTTTTGGGAATGTGGACTCTGCGCCGGTGTCGGCACCGGTGGCCGCTCCGGTGGCTTCAGAGGGATTGGCTCCGGAGGTTTCCATCCCGTCGATGTCGGGATTTCGTCCTGTGACTCCAGTGGGTCCATCGGCTCCAAGATCTCTTCGTCCTGCTCCTTCATCGGCGCCGAAGCTGCCTGTGGCGCCGGATGCGGCGTCGGATGCTTCTGGAGATCGGCGCCGATCTTCGACTTCGGCAGAGGCCATGTCGACTCCGCGTATTGAGCAGAGACTACATTCAAGGAGGCGTGCTCTCCGTCTTTTGGAGGAGCAGGAGTACCAGCGAGTCCTGGAGGAAGGAGAGGTTGAGGACTCTGGTGATGGACTGCATGGTCTGGATACGGCCAGTGGGCTGGATACTTCCCCTGAGTGGGACCTTTCATCTCCAGGGGAGTATACGGAGGAGGCTGCTACCTTTCACGCGGTGGTGAGGAAGGCGGCTAACTTTCTGGACCTGCCTTTGCCGGTGGCAGAGGCGAAGCAGAATTTATTGACGGAGGTGCTGCATCCGGCCTCTGCTGCAGCAGAGCCTCTCTTGCCGTTTAATGAGGCTTTGCTTGATCCGGTGTTGGAGGTGTGGAAGAAGCCTGTATCTTCCTCGGCAGTTCATAGGGCTGTGGCCAGAAGATATCGGGCTGCACCATCTGACCCTGGTTTTCTTTCAAGACACCCTACGCCGGAGAGCTTGGTGGTGCAAACCTCCTGTTCATCGAAATCAGCGCCTGGATCTTTTCCGACGGTACCTGGAGACAGGGACTCCAAAAAACTGGATGCGCAATCCAAGAAAATATTTTCTTCTTGCAGTTTGGCGTTGAAGGCCACCAACGCAAGTAGCATTCTGGGGAGATATATCCATGCTCTTATGGATGATATTTCATCTTCTTTTACGGAGCTTCCCCAGGGGCTCTTGGATTTTGTCTCGGACGCCCAGGCTGCCGCAACCCAGATTATCCAGTCTGGGCTGGACACGACCGACTCGGTGGCTAGGGCGATGGGCACGGCTGTGGTGGCGAGGAGACAGGCCTGGCTCCGTAATTCAGGGTTTTCTGCCGACGTGCAGTCGACCCTATTAGACCTCCCGTTTGATGGGGACAAACTGTTTGGAGCAAAGGCAGATTCGGCCTTGGAGCGATTTAAAGAGAGCAGGGCCACAGCCAAATCGTTAGGGCTGCAAGCTCCTTCTTCCTCTGCCTCTTCCAGGTTTTTCAGGAGGTTTCGTGGATTTGGGCGTGGCTCTTCCTCCTCTTCCTTTCGGGGGAGGTTCCAGCAACCCGCCTCTTCTCACCCCTATAGATCATGTAGAGGGAGAGGTAGGGCCCGCACCAGAGGAGCCTCTCAACAGCACTCTGCCTCTTCCTCGTCCTCTGGAGGGGTGCAGCAGGGAAAGCAGCCTTAGGCTTCCACCATTTCCCACTCACTCCTCTCCTGTAGGGGGAAGATTACGGCATTTTCTCCACAAGTGGGAGACTGTTACAACGGACACTTGGGTTATCAGTATTGTGGAAAAAGGCTACACCCTTCCCTTTCGGGAGTTTCCGCCCCCCCTCCCGCCCCGCCCATCTTATTGTTCAGAAGAACACCTCCTGTTGCTAGAACAGGAGGTTCAAGTCCTCCTTTCAAAGGGCGCGGTGGAGTTGGTTCCAGAGCAGGAAAGGGGTCGAGGTTGTTACTCAAGGTACTTCCTGATTCCCAAGAAAGATGGTCGGTTGAGACCGATCCTGGATCTGAGGATCTTGAATTGGTTCCTCAATCAGGAAAAGTTCAAGATGCTGACCCTAGCACAGGTGCTTTTGGCGTTGAACAAAGAAGATTGGATGGTGTCTGTCGACTTGCAGGATGCTTATTTTCCTATCCCGATACTCAAGTCGCACAGGAAGTATCTCCGGTTTGTGGTAGGGTCGCAGCACTATCAGTTTGCGGTCCTCCCGTTTGGTCTTACTTCAGCACCTCGAGTCTTCACGAAGGTGATGTCAGTGGTTGCGGCAGAGCTCAGAAGGAAGGGGATAGCAGTATTCCCTTACTTGGACGACTGGTTGATCAAAGCCAAGTCCCCGGAGCTTGTGTCGTATCATCTGCAGTCAACAACCCAGTTGTTGTTCGACCTGGGCTTTTCGGTGAACGTGCCCAAATCTCACCTGGAGCCCTCTCAGCGCCTCCTGTTCATAGGGGCAGTACTGGATACAACATTGAATCGAGCCTTTCCTCCGCCTCAGCGGGTTCAAGATATTCAGGAATTGGTTCCAATGTTTCGAAATGGAGCGGTAGTTCCAGTCCTCAAGGTCCTTCGTCTGCTCGGTCTGTTTGCCTCCTGCATACTGTTGGTCACGCATGCTCGCTGGCACATGAGGGCTCTTCAGTGGTGCCTCCGAAGGCAGTGGTCTCAACACAAGGGAGATCTAGAAGGTGCGGTCAAGATCTCCAGAGATGCTGCTGTGGACTTGAAGTGGTGGATTGCGGGCAACAATCTTTCGCAAGGAAAGCCGTTCGCGCAGTCACCACCAGTGGCCACGGTCATAATGGATGCTTCCACTCTAGGGTGGGGAGCTCATCTGGGGGATCTGGAGATCAAAGGACTTTGGTCTCCAGAGGAACAGATGTTTCATATCAATCTGTTAGAGTTACGGGCTGTACGTCTGGCTCTCAAGGCCTTCCTCCCTTCCCTTCGTGGTCAGTCGGTACAGGTCCTGACGGACAATACTACCACGATGTGGTACATAAACAAACAGGGAGGAGTAGGGTTGTACCTTCTCTGCAGAGAAGCTCTTCGACTATGGTCCTGGGTAAAGGACCATCAGATTTGCTTGGTAGCAAATCATCTGGCCGGGGTCTTGAATGTACGTGCGGACAGTCTCAGTCGCCAATTCTCGGCCGACCACGAGTGGCGTCTCCATCCAGATCAAGTCCATTTAATCTTCCAGATGTGGGGGTTTCCTCGGATAGATCTGTTTGCCACTCGGGAGAACGCGCATTGTCCGTTATTCTGCAGCCTCCAGTATCCGGTGCAGGGAGCGTTGGGGGACGCGTTTCTGAAAACCTGGTGCGACCAGTTGCTTTACGCGTTTCCCCCCATACCCTTGATTCCTCGAGTGTTGAGGAAGATTCGCCAAGACCGGGCCCAAGTCATCTTAATAGCTCCGGATTGGCCAAGGAGGGTGTGGTACTCCGACCTTCTCCAACTTTCACTGTGCCCTCCGCTCCGTCTCCCTCTCAGGGCAGACCTCCTCTCGCAGTCGCAGGGGCAGGTTTTACACCCCAACCTCCAGAGTCTACACCTACATGCCTGGAGATTGAACGGGGCAACCTGAGTTCTTTCTCTCTCCCGCCTGATGTAGTGGATGTTATATTAGCGGCCAGGCGACACTCCACTAAATCTATCTACTCTAATAGGTGGTCTAAATTTGTTATGTGGTGTGGGGAGAGACAGATTGATCCCTTACATGCTCATCTGTCGGACGTTTTGTCGTTTGCTCTGTCTCTAGCGCAGAAGGGTTGTGCAGTGGCTACCATTAAGGGTTATTTGTCGGCGTTGTCAGCCTTCATTTGTCTTCCAGATCAACCATCGTTATTTAAATCCCCTATTGTTCTCAGATTCTTGAAAGGTCTTCTAAATAAATATCCTCCAAAACCATTCGTTATGCCTCAATGGGATTTGTCCTTGGTCCTCACTTTCCTTATGGGGTCCCCTTTTGAGCCTATGCATTCTTGCCCCTTAAGGTATTTGGTTATTAAAACAGTCTTCCTGGTGGCTATAACATCTGCAAGGAGAGTGAGTGAGTTGCAGGCCTTATCGGTAAAACCCCCTTATACAACTTTTTATGGGGATAAGGTGGTGTTGAGGACCAAGGCTGCTTTCCTCCCGAAGGTTGTTTCACCCTTCCATTTGGCCCAGACAATTACTTTGTCCACGTTCTATCCTCCGCCTCATCCTTCAAAGGAGTAAGAGAGACTACATCGCTTGGACCCAAAGAGGGCGTTAAGCTTCTACATTGATAGAACGAAGGACTTCAGGCTGGAGGATCAGCTGTTCATCGGATACGTGGGCAAGAGGAGAGGAAAGGCAGTCCACAAGAGAACACTCTCCAGGTGGGTTGTTCTTTGCATTAAAATCTGTTACTCTTTGGCAAAGAAGGATCCTCCTGATGGCATTAGAGCTCATTCCACCAGAGCTAAGTTGGCCACTTCGGCCTTGGCCAGGGGTGTTCCTGTGGTCGACATCTGCAAGGCCGCAACTTGGTCGTCCCTTCACACTTTTGCGAAACATTACTGTTTGGACTCTGAGGTCAGAAGGGACGGCCATTTTGCACGGTCAGTGCTGCAGGATTTCTTGGTTTGACCATTTCGGCACCCACCACCGGGAGTGGTACTGCTTTGGGACTCTATTCATTAGGTGAGGAATCCACGGGTAGTTGTATCCATCAGAAGAACGAGTTACTTACCTTCGGTAATGACTTTTCTGGTGGATACATTAGCTACCTGTGGATTGCTCACGGTCCCACCCGCCTCCCCGTTGCCTTTCTGGTCTTACCAAGTAATCCTTGAGTGCGCTCCTCTTGGTCTTCAAGGTTGCAATAGATGTTGTATATATGGATACTTGTATATATTTATATGTATATATATATGTATATATCTTTGTGTATATACATGATTTGCATATATTTGTTGGTTTAAAAAAAAAAAAAAAAAGAGAGTTATATTAAATTTACAGCCATTTTATTGCAATGTTGTGTATTTTACAATGTTATGGGATGTTGCCTTGCTCTTTCATTGCATTGGGTTGTTGTTCTCATGCACGTAAAAAATGTTGGTACTGACGTCGGCACGTCGGCGAGGACCTCTTATTGCCTGTATGACGTCAGACGGCGTCGCGTGGGCTAGAGTGACGTCCTCGTCGACGTGCAGAGACTAGGAAGAAGATTTCCGTCGAATGCTGGCGCCATGGGAGTATTCATTAGGTGAGGAATCCACAGGTAGCTAATGTATCCACCAGAAAAGTCGTTACCAAAGGTAAGTAACTCGTTCTTTGTATCTGTAGAAGGCAGCAGAGGACCATACGTCCTTTTGTCTTGTGGCGCGAATGCACCATAATGTTTGCTCCACCGCTGCCCACTTATATGTGATTTAGCCCAGATGAGCGACAGTTGGTGCTGCCGGTACCGTGCTGATGCAGCCGACCAGCTTGCTAGAAATAACAGGCGTGAGTGTGTTGGATGACCACTATTGGTCCTAGCATTATGCTAGGACTTACTCCACACAATATTCTAGCAATGTTCATGGGAAGCACCAGTGGTATTTCTTGGAAGTTCTATGCATTTTCTTCAAATGAGTGATGTTGTGAGGGGCCAGTAGGAGAGCCTGCGGTTTCAGTTATGAAAATCACCAAATCCAGGCAATTTAGCACAGTCAACAACCTCAAGGGTTGACACTCCCCAAACAGATGTTGTCACTGCTAAGCAGAGCAATCGGGCTTCTTTCCACTCTATTGGGTTTGATCCAGACACCATCAGGATCTTGTCAGCAGCTCTGGCCTCCAGTCATTCCAAAATGTTGTAAGAAATTTCCAAAACATTGGCTGTGAACTTCAAGATGTCTTCATTGAGACTAGGACCCTGTGGTTTCTCCAGGAGGCCATTTGGGGCACACCTGCCTAGACCACAGCACCACAGTCTAATACAACATTCCAAGCCTCGGACACTCTTGCTTGGCTGAAAACTGCATCAAATAGCTTCCTTTAAACCAACACCATAGGGAGGAGCTATATATTGATTAACACTAAGAGACTTTGTTGGAGGCAGCTTGGTCTGGTTGGCTTAATTGTGAGCCCAGCCAGGTGTAGTGTGCTACTCCTCTCCGGGGTGGTTAGACACACCTGCTAAATAACCTGTGTTCACTCTTGGGTAGCTTGGTACAGAGCAGTAAGGCTTATCTCTGAGGCAATGTGTAAAGCAACAGCACAGCACGTTCCCACAACACTCCGGTTGAACACCCCAAAACGAGACTTCCCACAGATTCTATGCATAGAAAACTTGTATTCAACACATACACATGATCAACACAAATCTGATAGAGACTTCTAGTTGCAGATTCATTACCTTTGATTTTCCCCACGTGTCAGACTGGATCCGGAGATTTTTCCTTCAAGCAGTACCCCTGCGTGCCGTTAGGTGGCGTCGGTTGACTCAACTGGCGTTGGTGTCGTGGTCGCCGTGATGACATCGCAGTCGTATGTAGGTGTCACCCCGGCGCACTGATGTCAGTTTTTTTTCTTTCCGCGCCAACCTGCGTGCAGATCTGGAGAATCATTCCTACCCCATTCATTTGACTAACTGCAACATTTTGTTGAATTTGTTTTTGATGAGTTTTGATGCGTCAAGGGATGTCCCGTAAGACCGGATTCAAGCCCTGCGACTCCTGTCACCGAATTTGCCATCATCTGCCCCACTGGGAATCCATCACCAGGGACAGGTGGGTTCTACAGATCGTCCAAAGAGGCTACTCCCTCACCTTCAAGACTTCTCTCCAGCCATGCCACCATCATTTGATCACATGTCGGAGGATCATTTGGCACTTCTCAGCAAGGAAGTCAAGGCTCTCCTGGCCAAGGGAGCCATAGAGAGGGTCCCTACGCCAGAAGTAGGTCGTAATTGCTATTCCCGCTACTTTCTGGTGCCCAAAAAGGACAAGGGTCTTCGCCCTATCCTAGACCTCCGGTCTCTCAATCTCTTCCTCAAGAAGGAGAAGCTCAAGATGTTAACCCTGGCTCAGGTCCTTTCTGCCCTGGACCCTGGAGACTGGATTGTTGCATTGGACTTGCAGGACACCTATTTCCGTATTCCCGTCCTGCCGGCCCACAGATGTTACCTACGATTTGTGGTAGGTCACGAGCACTTTCAGTTCACCGTGCTCCCCTTTGACCTTACCAGTGCCCCTCGGGTGTTCACGAAAGTGATGCTAGTGGTTGCAGCTGATTTGTGCAGGTTAGGGGTCCCAGTCTTCCCTACCTCGACGACTGGCTGTTGAAGGTGGACACGTCCCAGAAAGTCGTCTCCCGCCTCCAGACTACGGCGAACCTCCTGCAGTCGCTGAGTTTCACTTTCAACGTGCCCAAGTCACACCCAGTCACACCTGACTCCCTCTCAGATGCTCCCTTCCATCAGAGTTGTTCTGGACACAGTGCGGTTTCGGGCTTATCCTGCCGAAAAGCGAGTCCAGGATATTTGGGCTAAGATGCCAATGTTTCAGCCTCTATCCTGGATTTCGGTGAGAAGGCCTCATGGCCTCCTGCATCCTGCTTGTCCAACATCCCAGATGGCATATGTGGGCTCTGCAGTCGCACCTGAAGTTCCAGTGGGCGCAGCCTCAGGGGAATCTCTCTGACTTGGTTCAGATCTTTTGAGGGAACTGCAAAAGACCTGCAGTGGTGGTTGTCTAATCCAGATTGGGTCAAGGGCAGATCCCCCCTCCCTTCCCCAACTAGATCTCACAGTAGTGACAGACACATCACTCCTGGGATGGGGCGGCCACATGGGAGAGGCGGAGATCAGAGGCCTCTGGTCTCCGGCGGAGTCTGGGCTCCACATCAACCTCTTGGAGCTCCGAGCGATCCTACTTGCATTGAAAGCATTCCTTTCCTCTCTCAAAGGGAAAGTGGTGTAGGTGTTCACCGACAACACCACTGCCATGTGGTATTGCAACAAACAGGGCGGAGTGGGGCCGTGGATCCTTTGTCAAAAGGCTCTTTGCTTCTGGACATGGCTGGAACGCCAGGGCATTTCCCTGGTGGTTCAACATCTAGGTAGGTGGCGCAAGGTCTGGCTCTCTGAATGCCAGAGCAGACAAACTCAGCTGTCGATGCATAGTGGATCACGAATGGCGTCTCCATCCGTAGGTGGCGCAAGGTCTGTTTCAGCAGTAGGGAGAACCTTGGTTAGATCTATTTGCCTCTGCAGAGAACAATGTCAGCAGTTTTGTGCGTTGGAGTTTCCAAGGCGGCACTCGCTCGGCGACGCTTTTTGTCACGAGTGAAACTCCGGCCTCCTGTACACCTTCCCGCCAATACCTCTTCTGCCCAGAGTTCTGAAGAAGATCAGACAAGACTGGGCCCAAGTAATCTTGGTAGCTCCGGACTGGGCACAAAGAGTCTGGTATCCCGAGCTCTTGAGCATGGCCATCGATCCTCCGATCAGACTGCCCCTTCGGGAGAATCTTCTGTTGCAGCAGCAGGGGACGGTTATTCACCCTTGCGTGGAGATTGAGTAGTGACAGTTGACGGCTTTGACCTTCCACCCGAAGTCTGTCATGTCATCTTGGCAGCCAGGCGTTCCTCCACCAAGACGGTATACGCCTCTCATTGGAAGAAATTTGTGGCACGGTGTATCTGTTGATTCCTCCCCCCCCCCCCTCCCCTCTGCACCTCTCTCAGAGGTTCTCCTCTTTGTTCCCTCTCTTGCCCAGCAGGGCTCTACTCTGGGCACCCTCAAGGGATATTTGTCTGCCATCTCTGCCTTCCTAAGGCTACCAGACCAACCTTCTCTTTTCAAATCTCTCATTGTTGAGAGGTTTCTTTAAGGCCTCACCCATATGTTCCCTCCCGTTCCATTCATCATGCCCCAATGGGATTTAAACTTGGTCCTCACATACCTCATGTGCGCCCCTTTCGAGCTGCTTCACAATTGTCCATTACAGCTCTTAACACTTAAGACAGCTTTCTTGATTGCCATCACCTCTGCTTGCAGACTCTGTGAGCTTCAGGCTCTTTCTTCGAAGCCATCATTCCTAGCAGTTCATTCTGACAAAGTGGTGCTTCGTACCAGGGCTACCTTTCTTCCCACAGTGGTAACACCTTTTCATGTAAGTCAATCTATCACCTTGCATACTTTTTACGCTCCCCCACATCCCTCCCATGAGAAGGAGAGACTCCACTGTCTGGATTCAAAAAGAGTGATGGCGTTCTATCTAGATTGTACCAAAGATTTCCGGGTGGACGATTAAGTGTTTGAGGGATATGTGGGTGCAAAGAAAGGGAAGGCGGTGCACAAGAGGACCATCTCATGATGGGTAGTCCTCTGCGTCAAGATGTGCTACGCTTTGGCGAAAAAGCAACCCCCTGAGGGTTTGCACACTCATTCTTCCAGAGCAACTGCTGCTACCACAGCGTTAGCATGCGGTGTTCCATGCGGAGTTCCAGTCCTGGATATCTGTCAGGCTGCAACGTGGGCGTCCCTACATTCATTCACCAAGCACTACTGCCTGGACAGTCAAGTCCGCAGGGACGGCTATTTTGGCCGTTCGGTCCTGCAGGATTTTTTGATGTGATCTTAGTTAGCAGTCCACCACTGGGGATGGAATTGCTCGGGTATCTATTCAAAGGTAAGGAATCTGCAACTAGAAGTCTCTATCAGATGTACAAGTTACTTACCTTTGGTAACAATATATCTGGTAGAGACATATTCTAGTTGCAGATTCCTTACCGACCCGCCCATCCTCCCCGCACTGTGAACTGATTTTTAGGAAAAGGTACTTCCCTCTAAGGGCCCTAGTTTTGGCGCTTCATTGTCTGTGTTCTTCATGGCTTCGCACTACTGGTGTGGAAAGTCGTGAAAAGAAACTGACGTCAGCGTGCCGGGGAGGTGCCTATATACCACTGTGACATCATCACGACCGACGCCACCTAACGGCACGCACTGGTACCGCTCGAAGAAAAAATCTCCAGATCCAGTCCTACGCCTGGGGAAATTCAAAGGTAAGGAATCTGCAACTAGAATATGTCTCTACCAGATATATTGTTACCAAAGGTAAGTAACTTGTACTTCAATTATGGTCAATGAGCACACAACACACAATAATAGACAATGTAAACATGGGTGTGAATCGCAATGAACAAAGCAACACATGATAATAGGCCCCACTGCGTTGAACATCAATAACTGTAAATACATTGGAGAAAAAGCTCATTCCGTCCCAACATCCACATAAGATACCCGTCTGCTGTCAACACTAGGCCCACCCTCACGTTCCCCCACAGTCAGTGTAACGTGTAGTTTAGGTTGTGTCCCGGGGCTGGCAGTAGCAGCAAAAATGTATACCACAGTACCCACACTCTCCCACCCAGACCCACGGTCTTAGCCGCGCTAATAAAATACTATGTCAACCTTTGACTTCCCTGGCAGAACCGGAGTACCCAGCACCACCACGCTGCTGCCCCAGCATTCAGTCATTCTCACTCCCTCAAATTCACCCCATGCTTAGGCATGGTGCCAGATATCAGTTGGCACACACTTGTACGCACTCGCTTCCTGCACCCTAATGCAGTGCCCTGATAATTAGCAAGTGGATGCCCATCTGCTTTCAAACGGTCTGGGTCCCAATATGCCCTACGCCTGTCACCCAGCACTCTAGTCAACCTCACCCCACTGCAACCCACAGAGTACTTTCCCCTCAGCCCCTAGTCGCTCCCGACCAGCTCACAACCCCACAGGTGTCAGGGTTAATGGGGGGGACAGGAAAAACAATGGCCAGCAGACAAGGCTCAGCTTCGACAAGACGGCGCCCATCATCTTCGGAAACACCACCTCCGCTTGGGATGACTCATGGTGGCCCACATCTCTCAGCATCCCCCCCCCCCCCCCAAGCCGACAAAGCATGCCCGCAACTTAGAAATCATCCTCGACTCCTCCCGCTCCATGAACCGCCAGGTAAACTATGTCACCTACTCCTGCTGGCACACACCCTGCAAACTCGAAGATCTTCAGATGGGTCCCAGCAGACTGTTGCAGGACAGTCACCCACGACTTAGTCATGAGCAAGCTCGACTACGGCAACGCTCTCTACGTCGGCACCTCAACTAGGAACATCAAAAAACTTTAACTCATCCAGAACACCACCGCCAGACTCATTCTGGACCTCCCTCGCCAAGAACACATCTCCCAACACCTGAGGACCCTCTACTTGCTGCAGGTCGAGAAGCGAATAACCTTCAAACTTCTCACCCACACATACAAGGCCATACACAACGCAGGACCAGCCTACCTGAACTACTGCGTCTCCTTCCACACCCCTGCCAGATCCCTCTGCTCTGCCCAGATGGCCCTGGCCACTGTCCCTCGCATCTGCAAAACCACTGCCGGAGGACGATCTTTTACCTACACTGCAGCGAAGAGCTGGAACAACCTCCCCCTGCACCTCAAACAAAGCCTGCGCTCACCATCTTCAGGAAGAATATCAAGACGTGGTTCTTTGGATGAGGCCCCCCCCACACACACACACACACAGCAACTTGAGACCCTCACGGGTGTGTAGCCGCACTTTACAAAAACTGATTGATTGGTTGATGGAAGGTGGAGATGTTCAGGCTCCAAATAGGAAGTTCACTCAGAGGTCTGCAAAACACAGGGGGGGTCACCGGGACCAGCCAACAGACTCTGAGATGTCCAGCCCCTCCAGACAGTCCAATGTTGCAAAATTGTAACCCAAGTCCAGCACCTCCGGAATGGAGTGGTGCTGTTACGGCTTGTTGTCTCTATCTGCCCTAGACAGCTCAGATTGTACACAACAAGTTACCAGGTCCGTGCCACCGGACTGGAGACACACTGTTTGGTGCCCAGCGACTTTCAAGGGCCCACCCAGACAGATTTGATTTGAGGGAAAAAGTGCTCAGTGCCGTGCCCCCTGCAAATAGAGGACAGTAGTCGGGGTTATGATGACTTTGGGTTCCCTGATGGCACTATGTTGCTCCAATCAACTCCTGGTTCTTGTACTCCTCTGGATTGAGGTACTCCATCCAGTACACTATGACCTTAGTCGTAGTGGACCCTCACTCCGAAGGAGCACACTAGACGCAAGCTCTGTCATGTAGTACTAGGCTAAGTACCACATTCCTCGGGTTGTACCCACATCTCTGAGGGTTCCAACCTATGAACGGGCACAGTGCACAATGAGCATGCAGCCGAGGGTCACATCAGAGAAATGCTTCCCACTCGATGGCTGCAAAGCCCCAGCAGGTTTCTGCAATAGTGATCCATTCACTTCACAAGCCATCTCGGGGTGCAGTGGTCCTCACTTTGAAGAGTCATACACCAGTTATGCGCATAGTAGTCTGCTACCCCGCAACTGATGTGCCCGGTCTTCCAGACTTCTTCTTAGGCACACACACACTTCTCCTGCCAGGTGGAATCTGGCACAGTGTATGGGCAACAGAGGGTACTGCTCTCCCCCTCTGGAGGTCTTTGATGTCCCTGAGACCTCTGTCGAAACAGGGGGAAAGCCAACCTGCCCTTGAAGAGTCACTTTCCGGATGCCAAGCAGCAGCAGGTAATCAGCTACAGCTCCTCGGACAGTTATCCTCCTGGGCACCCAGATTCCTCTGACTGTGTGGCGATACGGTCCAGCCGCACTGGACCCACATATCCGTAAGTGGTACTCTCAGTTGGAGATGTTGAGTACCCCTATTTATACTAGGTAAGTGCTTTGAAGTCGACAGTGGTTTGAAGTGTATTCCTTTGAACCACAGATGTCTCCCTTAAATTTCTTCCCTGCCTGCCCTGGGGTCCTGGAATGCAGACCTGTATCTTTATGGGTGCCAGGCTCTGGTCCCGGGAGTCCAAGTGTCACAACCTCTCCCCACATCTATCTGACCAGGCCCCATATGGCAGGGATCTGTCGTTCTGGATGCCCGAGTTTTATAGCTCATCTGGAGAATGTGCTCTTCCCCCGGGACCGATGGAATGAAACCTAATTTATGGGGTACCAGAACCAGTCATGACCTAGAAATGCCCACTTCTCCAAAATAGCACTTCTTGGGAAGTGATGACAAAACTACTATAAGAGCAAAGGGTGCTGTTTTGTCACATTTTACTGTCGTAAATCTGCGTTAGAAGCACAGAATGCTCTTCACAACATGAAGATTCTCCTTTGGGTAAGATGTCTGACGCCAGCTTTGACTGGGCCATAAATATGTACTATCTTTGTCAAATAACTTGTTTTTACTTGCTGTGTGACTACACACTTTGATGGGGGGGAATTGAAGGTGGTTGCAGTGGAAAGAATTTAGCAACACTGTTATAGAGGTATATATAACAGATAACCTGAATTGCATCACATAGAACGAGTCAGCTTAATGCATCGGTCAGTACGCTTGTAGTGGTGACGCGTAGTATAATACACCTTTATCTGTCTGGTCAAAAAGCATGATTTATCCCTTATTGTATTGTAATAGTATTTATATAGCACTTACTACCCCTGACGAGGCGTCAAAGTGCCTTTTGGCAAGTAGCACGCTACTCGGGTTTTGGTGAGATAAATCTTGGAGAATTGGTAGGGTTGTTTGGGAGAGCATGGCGGTAGACTGAGGTTTGGGTGAGCTGGATGTGGAGGCGGAGGGAAGAGCTTGGGCGGGGTTGTTTTGGAGATGGGGTGGTGGAGTGGGTTTGAGATGGGTCGGAGTGGGGTTGGGGGGTGGATTGATGGAGACATGACATGGTGATGGGTAGACAAAGTAAATCTTACAAGAGTACATTTATATTTTTATTTATTTATAATTTTATTTATATATACTTTTATACTTAATCATTATTTTTATTTTATTTATTCATTGTTTTTTAAATTTAATTTACTTAATTATAATTTGAATTTCATTTATAGATTGTATTTATTTTTATTTAATTTTTCTCTAGTACGATAGGACTAGCGTAATAAATAGATATGTAAATACATAGGACGAGAATATATTTTCAAGAAATATAATAATGGGTATAAAAATAAGAAAAGTAGTATTATATAAACAGACGTTCAAGATTTTTAATATTTGAAGTTAATTGATGAGTGTACTTTTCTAACATTTATTTCTTTCCTCAATTTTTGAATAGTGAAATGCTTATGATAATAAAACATTTGATCAGTGTGATAAAAAAAACAAGAGGAGGGATTAATGTGGCGGCTTATCTAGGGGCTATGCAGTGACCTATGAACATGTAGAGTATAGAGTAACCTACACATACATGTGTATACACACACATGCATACACACACACATTCTTATACACATGCACACATACATATATGTATATATGTATGTAGGAAGTTGGCTCTGTATGTACTATTTCAAAGTAAGAAATAGCATGCACAGAGTCCAAGGGTTCCCCTTAGAGGTAAGATAGTGGCAAAAAGAGATAATTATAATGCTCTATTTTACAGTTTTGGCAAAATTCCGCCCAGGAAGAAGCACTGAATCTGCACTCTTAGCAATCTGGGATGATCTTAAAAACAGTCGACCGAAATGGAGTTGCTGCACTACTTCTCTTGAACCTCTCAGCTGCCTTTGATACGGTTGACCATGACACCCTAACTTAAAGACTCCACAAAGCCGGCCTACAAGGGATTGCTCTTGACTGGATTAGTTCCTATCTTCAAAAAAGATCTAATATCATCCACTTGCCCCCCTTCTCGTCCGAACCCTACCTCACAAAAGCAGGGGTACCCCAAGGGTCAATCATCTCACCTTTGCTTTTCAACATCTACATGATATCTTTACCAGAACTGATTTCCATCTCACATGGTACAACTATGCAGATGACACACAAATACTACTTAAATTAGAATGTCCCAAAAACATTGAAAACTCACAAATCTTCAGGTGCCTCATAGCCATTGATCAGTGGATGACCTGGAGCCATCTCAAACTAAATACCTCCAAAACAGAAATACTCATATGTGGTGACTGGAAAAATTATGACCCTCTGTGCGTCTGGCCTGACGATCTCGGACCACCTCCTCAATTATCCAAGGAAGTCAAAAACCTAGGAATCACCATGGATTCCAAGTTAACTATGAATGCCCAAGTGGACAAATTAGCACGAACGAGCTTCATCTCCTTGAAGACTTTACGACGTATCTTCCCCCACCTCGGATTTCCACACAAGGTGCAAGCTACTATCTCACTTGTACTATCCAAACTGGATTATGCCAATGGCCTCTACCATGGATCATCTCTATCTGTTATGAAAAAACTACAACGTATCCAGAATTCCGCAGCCAGGCTACTATTACATGTAAAGCTGCAAGCCCACATCTCCCCTGCCTTGAGAGCACTACACTGGTTACCCGTTGCCAGAAGATGCACTTTCAAGCTGCTTTGTATCACCCACAAAGCTATACATGGAACAGGACCGCTTTTTATCAGAAACAGAATTACCAAATACATCCAACAAAGAAACCTCCCCTCAAGATTGGCACCCCGCCTTAGAACACCACTATACAAAAAAAAGACTATAGGTGGTACATCCTTCTCCGTTCAAGCAGCCAAACTATGGAATTCATTACCCCCAACTATAAGAGCCACAGATAACTTTCTTGTCTTCAGAAAACTACTCAAGAGTTGGCTCTTTCCTTCATAACCACCATATTCAAACAACTATGAACTGCATATGCCTATGTTGATAAATATTTTTTTCAGATTATGTGTATATTTCTAGTTATTTCTAGTTTCTTTAGAAAATATGTATCGCTACTATGTCATAACAATAAAATACACACACACACTCTTTAAACCTGTTTGACTAAGTATATTTTACCCATGGTTCTAATTATGTATTGTATGTGTGTGTATTCATGTGTGTGTGTATGTGTGTGTGTGTGTGTGTATATATATATATATATATATATATATATATGTATGTGTATATGTTGTTTCTGTGCTTGGCATGTTCGTGGGTCGTTGCGTGGCTCCTGGGTGGGTTGTTGTACTGGGTATGTATGAATTCCTGCTCTCATCTTATCACACTTATCTACCCATCATCATATGTCATGTCTCTGTCAGGCTGTCCTCCATTCTCACTCTGACTCATCCTGGCCCTTTCTACTGCTTTCGACTCCTAGGTGACTCTGCCTGGGCTCTTCCCTCCGCTTCCGCATCTCGCTCACCAGGCCTCACTCTGCTGCCGTGACCTACCACGCAGCCCTACTAAATTCTCCCGCATTTATCTCACCCTGCTACTATGCTTTCCCTAACCCTACCACGTACTCTTCCCTCCTCCACCCCCCTTTACTCATCCCAAGCCTTTGGGTTGAGTAAATTAAGGATATACTCCCAATTAACACTTCTGGATTTCTTTCCTCCTCCACCCCTCCATTACTCCAGTCAATCTAACTAACTCTCATATCCGCGGCTCAAATTAACTCATAATAATACTAAAACTGTACTCATTATTTCCCGATACTAATCCATCACTAATTCTTGTAGGGTTCCAGAGTAGCGTGCTACTCACCGAAAAGTGCTTCAACGCCTCGTCAGGGGTAGTAAGCGCTATATAAGTACGTTTACAATACAATACAATAATCAACAGTGCAGGTTTGTCATCCTGAGTTCAACGAAACCGAACAGTATTAGGCTGCTCCCCTGCAATCTAATATTGTAACCAGACTTAATAAGCCTCTGCTTTTCATACCACCGTATGGATACAGCAACTCTCATAGGTAGTGCGAACACACGTGGGTGGTTGGGACTTCCCGGGCTCAAATTCCCTGGGCGCACATCCCCACCTGCTAATGCAGGTGGCACTTCAGTTCAACCACCAATGTGTTGTTCGTGCGCCCTGGGTTAACCTGAGCCCAGAGACTCTGTTGCTATTAGGAAATATGCAGGCGTAAATATGCGCATTATGGTCACTACAACCATGCGCTCCCCCTATAGGAACCACTCCACCTGGCCATGACCATGTACACCTGAGGTCACGGAGACTAACCTACCTCCCCCCCCCCCCCCCCCCCCCCACAAATCCATATCTGGCTCTGCCAGGGTAATCAATGCCAGTCTCAGTCAATATGGTTTGCGTGTGCACTTACACACTGCATTACTAGAAGGGAAGGGCTCTGAGGCCTAGGCTCTTGAATATGAGAACCGACAAAACCTACTTGAGAGAAGTGAAAAATCAGAGGGAACCGCTGCCTATACGCGTCAGGTCTAACAGACCTGACAGAGGTCTGTAGTTGATTTATTGCTATTGAGGTCTCAAATTTGTGTACCTTTGTAATGTTATGTTTAGTATTTAGTTGTGTGTGAATTAAAGTGCCTTTTCTTTTTTAAATTAAAAACACTGGACAGTGAGTAATTATGAACTATTGTCCACTGTGGAATTCTTTCACTTTAATTTCACCATTTTAGTTGCTTTAATTCATTCTTTTGACTGCTTTTTTTTTTTTTTTTTAACAACATTGCTGATATTCAATTTCTAATTCAACAGAGTGGCTGTAACTGTTATAGTCCCCCCAACTTCTGGAAAGACTTGCTTTAATTGCATGTTAGATGCTTTAAAAACTGTATGATGATAAAACAGAGTGGTTGGTTCCTGAGACCCATTCTTAGACATAGATCTTGGTTGGCTTAGTCCCTGGTACTGTGACCAAAAATATTGGTGTTACTCTCAACGCTGATATTATCTTCTGTCCACATGTCCACAGAATTGCTGGTACATGTTAATCGTTTTGAAGAGCTTAAGGAAATGTATTCCTTGCCTGTGAGTTGAAGGTAGGAGATACAATCCGCTATCTCATCCTGTTTCTACTACAGGAATGCAGTCTTGTGTGATCTACTGCAATATCTTACCTGTTGCCTTCAGATTGTGTAAAATGCATCTTCAATATCTGTTACCTAATTTATGCTTTTGTTAAACCCCAACTGGATTTCCTTCACATGTTACCAATGGATAAATGGATCTTGTTTAAGGAGCTGTGCATGGTGCACAAGTCACTTGCTATCACTTGTGCTGAGTATCTCAGCTCTTGGTGTAAGACCTAAGTGCTCTCGTTTTTTTTTCTGGTTCCTGTTGCCAGTTATATAGAAGTAAAACACTCTATGTGAGTGCAAGGTGCATCACACTAAAGCAGACCTATTAGCATTGCCTGTTTAGTTTGTATTCATTCAATTTTTCTGTTTAAACTATGCTGTTAGTTGTACCTGGGAATCTCAAAGTCCTTTTGAATAGACTGCAGATAGTGCAGAATGCAGCTGTTAGGCCTCTATGCCATGTCCCTCGGTATGTCTCAGTCTTTGCCCACCTGCGTGACCTTCTCTGGTTGCCCAGTTAAAAACGGATCCAGTTCAAGGCATTGTGTATTATGTATAAGGTGATGGCGCAGAGGCCCCCGGACTATATCAATAAGCTGGCCACTCCTTACGTCCCTAAGTGTGTTCTACGCTCACGAGCCTGGGCCTCGTGATTACTGTTCAGGTGTAGCTGGAAGGCAAGGAGGCCAGTCCTTTACATACCTTGGCCCTAAGCTCTGGAACTCGCTTCCCCTGGAGTTTGAACTGTCGCTTCCCTTGGGGTTTTTCGTAAGAAACTAAAGACTTGGCTTTTTTAATCTTTCGTGGATGGTTCTATTCTTTCTGACAGCACAGGGAAGCTCTTTGGGCAGATATGCACTCTGCAAATGTCCTGAATAAAATAATAATAATAGTGATAATAGGTTACTCTAATTCAAAGCCAATGGTATATTTTCTTTGCCCCAATAAAATCATATTTTGCTGTGTTGGGCATTAAAACGAAAAGGGTTTCCATACCTGTTCCATGTACACCTGCCTGGTAGGATGCACCCATGCTGTTCTTTTAGCATAATCTGCGCTGGTTATTTTTTTGTTTATTAACTATTTTTACTGCAAGCGTATTGCTGCCACGTTTAGGGACAATATGTTTTTCCTTTGAAATCGAATTTATTTGTTTCAGCTGAAAACAAATTACATTTAAAAAAAAAACATTTTTATTGATTTTCATAACATCTCGATCATCCCACATGAGATACAAGAAAAGTACCATATTCCACATTTATACCATACAAGGCTGGATAGCTTTCCCTCACTCCCATCCAGAAGGCCCAAAGAACAGTGTAAACGTGACATTCAGTTGTGTAAAAACAAATAACGTTTAATGGGGCTGGTGTTGGCTAAGAGCTTCTCATTTTACTAAATCTATTTCTACAATATAATCCTGAGAGCTTTCAGACACACCTCTTCATCCATTGGTCTGCTATTGTGTGATTCACGGTTTTCTTCTGCCAACTAGAGCATACTGCATAGGGAAGAGGGTCAGCCCATTTCAGCCATTGGCTACTTCACTGTGAGTGATCACATTCTGCCCTTTCGCAAGGAGCACATCCACACACACAGAGTAGTTCACTTAAGTGAAAAGGGCTACTATGGTAATGTGTGCTTTTTGAGATTAAAAAGAATATTTTTGATTTTAGATAGTTTTCTTTTTTGTTTTAGGTTGATGAGGGGCCAGCAGCTTCTTAAGCAATAACGTTTTGCAAGAAAACACAACAAAACAAAGCAATCAGTGACAAAGACGAGGCTTGTAGGCAATACCATAGCTATTGGCTTTTTTTTAATGCAACACATGTGCAGTTTAGCAGAACCCAGTCCTACTGCTTGACAAAGCATCTAATTTAGTTGTCGATATAAACACTTTTCGAAGCCACATGTACATAGCATTAGTGCCACAATGGTACTGATGATTTCTGTTTGTTTCTCTGTCGCTTTTCTTTGCTATGTTGCTGTGACATGCCTGAATAGTTTCCCTTCTTCACCACAGACATGAAGACACGGAAGTGGAGTTTTCTGTTGGAGGACTACCAACGCTTAAGTGAGTTCTCTGATTTTGCTTTAATATTGTTTGCTATGAACCTGGGTGATCATTGCTGCTGGTCTTTGGACAACTCCTTCCTGTATGGCATGTCACTTTGCATGGCGCGCCAAGCACAACACCCTTTTACACAAATGGGATTCACTTATTGATGATAACCGTTTTAAAACCAGATCCAGGTTCAAACGTGGTGGAAAAACAAAGCCATGTGGTTGTGGACATCCCAATTTCTTATCATATAATTATTGCACACTCTACAGTCGTTGCAACAGTGGAATTTCTTGCAGTGTTCGTACCTTGTGATTGTACCTTTTAGCTGCTATGGGTTTACCTGGTCTCTGATGCTGTGCCATAAACTGATTTGTTTAAGGTTTCCTATATTAATGGACACTTTTTCAGTAGCCAAATCCTGCTGTAAATAATTGATTGTGTGGCCCTGGTGTTTGGTGCATTATTATGGATTTGCACATTATCCATCATTTTATGCATAATCTGAAGATTACAGGCAAAAAATTTTATTCTAGCTCAAACGGATCAAAAGTTACTAAAAAGACAGCAGCGTGTGTTGCCGTGGAGTGAAAACTTTGCAGTGGTTCACTGGTCAACTTTCTATGGCTTATGTCTGTATTTGTGTGTCAAAGTGGCACTAATGAGATGAAACCTCTGCCCAGAATGTGTTAACATGTGTAAAACTGCCAAATCAATGAGTAATTTTTCAAACAAAATGTGCTGTATTTGCCACATAATTTGCCTTTTCTTGCTGCATAATTTAGCCAACCCTGCTTATAATATGGTCCTCCCCTGATGTAACGTATAAGTCCAGCGGCCTTGCATATAGCGCCTCAGTTGTGCCTTTGACGTGGTGCGGGAGCATTATATACAACTATTATATCCTTAGAGCCCGCCGTAGCGGCTCTAGAACATTGGAATGTTGGGAGCTCAATTGAAGACAGTAGAGTCCTCTAGGCTTTTAATGGCTGGTAAAAACCTGGAGCATCAACATTCCAGTGTTTGTCTCACTGCAATAGCTGTGAACAAAGGCCTCTGGGAGCCCGAGGTGATTCCAGTCCATGAGGGCTCCATGACAGCTTTGTTTTATTTAGAGGCAGAATGTTCTTATAGCCTGCAGTAGCCAGGCTATGCCCGCCATTAAAGACCTACTTCAGTGTTAAAGGCCCGCTCCATTGTTAAAGGCCCGAGTCGAAGGCGGGGGGATTTAAATCCCCTCTGGCTCGGGGAGGCCTTTGTTCACAGCTGTTAAACAAACATTGTAATGTTGGAGCTCCAGGCTTTTACCAGCCATTAGAAGCCCAGAGCATTCAATACACTTCAGTCAGTCGTGCCCCCAACACTCCGATGTTCTAAGGAGCCTTCAAGCTATTTTACATTAACTTAAAGCTGATGCCAGTTATATCACTGAAGTAATCGAACAGTTCTGCCCTTCGGCTGCGAGTCACAATGATCTTTTCAAGCCACTTTTCGAATCTTGCCTTGTTTGCTAAATAATCTGTTGTAGACTCAATGTTCGCAATAGAAACAAATCGACAAACCTCAAATATGTAAATGTCTGTATAGCATGACCGTGTAGTTACACTGACTTTTCAGCTGCTGCAAGGGCCCTCCCACCTCTCTCTGACATAGATCCTGCCGGGTGTGTCCTCCATCACCTTCTCCATGGAGGACATTTTATTTTTATTTCAGAGAGAAGTACTCTACCGATGCTTTAAAATTCACGGTAACCCCAATTCACTCAGTGCAAGGCCTTACCCTGCCTCTCCTGCGCCTCTGAGCACATTGTCTCTGGCACCTTGCGAAGAAGTCGCCTTTTAGTCCTTCTCGGCCTCTGCTTTCTTTCTTTGGGTGGCATGCTTTAGTCTCAGCATCCTCTAGGGCCAACGTCTGAATTGCCGTCTCAGGGGCATCGTTGGCATGTGGTAGAGAAATGCCCCCTTTGCACTCATCCAGCCTTGTCCTCAGCCTTCCCCTCTGCAGCCATGCCCCTGCTCCTTGCCACAAGGCTTCTGACGCCAAGCCTCCACCTCCCCAAATCCGATTTTACTGGGGGTGCTGCGAGGTTACACCTCGTTTTGCTGGATGCCAGAACCACTACCTTTTTTGGTTCATTCCCCAGGACAAGCGCTGCCATCCCTACTGTCCCCGGAGTGGCTGGACTGCGGGTTACTTCGGGTCTAGGGCTCATCTCAGGAGCTGAACAGACCCCCGGCATGGCACCTCCATGTTCCCGCACCTTGGGCGCTCCATTCTGCATTTGTCATGCACACCAGGAAGCGAAGCACAGCTCAATATTGAGATTTGTTTTTGTCTGTAGCTAATGTTTTTAATTTGTCATTTGCATTCAGTATAATAATCCATAGTTAGCAAAAAGTGGTCAGACGTTTTAAGGAAAGGATGAAGAAGCTTGGTCAGTATTTGAAATCTACGTTTGTTGAATGAATAAACTTTGAAAAAATTGCAGTTTTCTGACAGTGTTGTAATTTAAGTATCAAAGCATGCAGGCTTGTTCCTTTGTTTGTGATTACGTAAATCTATGCATATGTTCTCCTCATTTGATGGCTCATTTTAATTTGAATCACAATTTAAGTATTGAGATACTGCAAATGGTCATTGGTCCTCTACTTTCCTGTGATGTCCATCTTAGAGTGTTTTCTTTACAATTCTTTATTATCAATAATACATTCCAAAACCATTCAGATATGGTTATCCACACACAGGGCCATCTTTGAATGTTTTTTTAAATAGTTTTCAGTCTTGAAAGTTTCAGGATGCCAGACACGCTTTAAATCCATCTGGCATGTTCAAATCGTTAAGAATGCAAAAGAATTGAAAACAACCCATAACATTTCCATACGTGCGCACACAGAAGTGGTCTTCTTTGCATGTTTTCTAACTACTGTATGAATAACAATCAATTAAAAACGTGTAAGATTGCTGCCACATGTACACAAGCATTGACAAAGCCTGTAGTTCTACAGAAGGCCATTTCATGCCAGAACTATTGACTTTGCTAATGCTTATTATGTTGGTGGGTTTGTCTAGAAGGGTAGGTTTTCGTTTTCCAAACAAAGGCCCTCACTCGTGATGAGAAGTGTATTTTTTGGGTTGTTTGTTTTGACAGTGCGACCTGACTGGCTTAAAGTAGACATTTGTTTGAAATCACTTAAATTTCTAAAGCAATTTTATTTTATTGGGTGCATTTATTAAGTGTGAATTTGGTCCATAACATTGCAGCAATATGCTGATAGGTGTACAATGAGAACAGAAGGCAGCAACTGTGCATAAATACAGAGGGTATGACGAACCTCACAAGAGGTGAAGTGGATGGGGGAAGGATGCTGGGTACCAATAATAATAAAAGAAAATATTGAAATTCAATTTTGACCAAATCACAAACACATGAAGAGAGATTTTGGGGGTCTCAGGCTGACAAAATGCTTGAACCACATTATCTGAAAACCTCAACTAAATGACCTAGACCCACATTCACATAATGTTCCTTTCTTTAAACGCATTTTTCCGAGATTATTAAAACAAAAGTGTGCGTTTTAGTCACAGCAATTGTAGGTAATGCAAGCTGTCTGGGTAGGACAGGCCACAGAGAAGCGGAAACAAAGCAGAGCTCTGGGAGGGAAGGCGGCGGAAAGGATTTAAGGGTTTAAGGTACTTAAAAGAAGACATTTATGTGCAGAAAAAAATATTGGATTGTCCTGTAGACCAGGTGACTGGGTAGTGAGGGGGTGGTGAACAGTTCGGAGATGCTACTGTTTAACTTTGAGGTAATCCATCATATATAACAATATTGAATCAGACACAGCTTAGTTTGAAATGCAAACTGACGCGTTCAATGTGGTATTTTTAATATCTTGATTTTCAGTGGTTAACATTTTTAAAATTTAGCTTTTACAAAAAATTTGGTGGAGTTTGGATATTTTATAGCGGGAAGTCCATGACCTTTGCTTTGGAGCTTCTCATACAACATTTTACTGTAGACTCCCAGTTCTTTGAAATGTACAGTGCTAATGCCCACATTGAATCAAACATTTTTCATGGCAGACAGCATTGGAGAAGTCTTGATTGTTTTTTTGTAAGCAGTGGCACTTCTCTGTTTAGGGGACTGTCATCTCTATAGTCTGTCTAGGCATGGAACACATGGCTCTAAAGGAACTTGGGGAGCACGTGTGTGCAGGGAGAGCTGCTAGCAACCACTTCCATTTAACTAACAGGCTGCCAAATCATTGTATACACGGTAACTAAGAATCTGGTCAACAACAATCAGTTTTGACCTAGATTGGTGCCACTGTGGTTGAAAATTAGGGCAGTCCAATGATACAGGTTTTGTATCTATTAAGGAAAAATGAACGGATGATGGACGAGATGTGGAACAAATCAAACATTCACCCCCCAGTCAGAGATCTGGATTTAATCCATCATTTGTTTTCTTTTTTTTTTTATTCAATCAGCAGAACAGGTGTCTTGCACCATGAGCGTTTATAAACTAAAGGCGTGGTTGTCTGGGACTTCAAAAGGAGGACCAGTTGCATGAGAAGACCCGGAGGCTTTTGTTATGTACGGATGTTGCCTCCTTTCAGATGTATCTGTATTTATAGCATCCAATGAAGCACACAAGGAATGAGTTATGCCTTTGTGATGTATGTTATGAGTAACTGTCAAGAGCAACAAGTCCCTCTCTCCAGTGTTGTGCCTTCCTGAAAGGTCATCTGGAATAAATAATCCCTCTGTGACTCACGCTTCGCTCTAGAGATTTCCAGCTCTAATTTGAGTATGACTGGATTTTGAACCGTGAGTGATCTATTGAATGTGACGCACGCACACCATGACACCAGGGCCCTGTTAGTGAGATATAATTGCAATCTCCCAGGATTCTAATTTGTATTTTTGATAATTGCTCTAAATTAATGGAACCATACCCTGGGAACAAGCCCATATCTTTTTTCCCCTTGAAGATTGTCTATTGCTCATTATCTCCTGGACTACCCCTTTATTTGTGTGGATGTCTGCTTTAGGTTTTGCAGACTCTCAGTATAGTCTCATCTCCCCTAAGTTTTTATACTTTCGGTCTACTTTTTCCCCTCACCATTTCATTGCGCTCTCAGTCTTCCTTATATATCCTCTGAGTTCTGGCTGTGCCTGACTTCGAGCGCAAGCACCCAATGTAGTTTACATATTTTCTTTCATTTTTTTGCTTTTGAAAAGGTTACATTCAGTTATGTTTACAACCAGATGTATGTTGTTTTCAGGTTTGCTGACTGAATGGCTTTTATCACAAAATAATATGAAAAGTTTGCCTCTAGTTCACTTGCCTTTTTTATGACAACCATGTTGTTTGACAACTGTTCTGGGCATCCTTCATTGTGTGTGGAGATATTCTTCTGTCTGTGGATTCCTAGAGAATACTCATGACACTGTAGTAGGATGACAGATAAGTATCCTTTGTTTTTAGAACATAACTTAAGGATTCGTTAACTAGTCATGACGTGTATTCTTGCTGCAATCTTATCCTTAGCACTAAGAGGCTGTATGGTGAACACACACTTACAAAAAGCATATTAACATAAGCATTGTGCTGGTATTCCTTCATCCCTGTTCCTGTGTTGCAGCCAGAAGAAACTCTCCCTCCTCTCCCATGGAACAGGAGGCAAAATAAACAAAGATCAAAGGGAAAATTGTATGGTAGATATGTAATCTAGAAGGAGGAGAATTATACTGACACCAGCACAAATGTCACAATAGTGAGTAACTTTAACTTACTTGCACATCCCACCACCTTCCCTTCAAACACACAGGATGATTGAAACATCTCTCAACAAGTAAGGAAAGGCCAACACAAGCAGATTCATCAGAATAAGAAGAGCAGTGAAATTTTAAACAGCCATGGAACTAGAATGAAAGAAAAAAAAGAAAAAAGTTCACAGACTGATTTGTTCTATCCAACTTTTATATCACTTTTCATGATAACTTGCCATGGTGCTTGTTCATCATGTAAACAACAAAACATTTACATTGTTATTATCCCAAAAATTAATTACATCTTTCAAAAATTTGTCTCCAAAGAACCCTTGCCACCAGTTTTTATGCACAGCACACATATATTGTTGGTATATCTTGATTGCCAAATTGAAGCTTATACACAAAGGGTGATTTTCAAATTTTGTTGTTTCATTTGATCATGAGAATAATTCTTTCATTTCTTCCGTTGAGGTTTGTTTCCTCCTCAAAATGTCCATGTGTTTCGGTTTCTCCTGTTTTTGTAGGCCTTCTTAAAACAAGTAGGACCCGCAATTTAAAGTAGAATTGAGTGCTTACAGGCTAATGAGCCAACTTATTTCTTTTGATCACTCTCATACTAACAAAATACTGATTTGCATCTGCCCAACATAAGGTTAAAAATAACTGTATATTCTTTAATGTATTCAGATTCGTTAGGGCATTGCAAACATCCCAGCACTATTCTCATATCATAAATTTCATGTTGCTCATGAAACTTTTTCTGTAATAAAGTTTCTAGAATTGAATATTTTAAAGTACTCTGGATTATATCACCATTATTGCTTGTGGGCACTTGAGGGGCCCATTTCTTTAAAAAGGAAGACCAGTACCTATCAACAGTTGCATGATCCCTCTCTTGAGTGCCACCTAAAATACATTCTTGCATCTGTGTACTTAATAATTGTTTGTTCACCACAAATATATGCTGCAACATGGAGAAAATAAATACATATGAATTTTTACACATTTGTCTGATGCCGTAGTCAATAAAACCATTATTTGTAGGGACCTGTTACTGTATCTTCATTACTATCTTGTTCTTTGTCCCAAACTGATAAACAATGGGTTGTGATTTTGTGTTGTGTTTCATTAGTAACATGAGGCTTCAGCTGTGTGTTAATAGCTTTCTTTGCATTTTGCCAATCTAGTCCAAAACAAGAAGTAGTTGAATAAAAGGTGCCCTTCGTTGTGGCTTTTTCAGCCCCTTTTGTAGTAACTTCCATGCTTTTGTAATTTAGAAATAGGTACCGTTGACCTTCAGTATCCTCCATCTCCAACGGAGATCAGGTCAGCATCTTAATCTTGAATCTTTCTTGCATGATGGCGCAACATTTTGAAAATGGTGGTTCCCATTTTGTTTACCACATTACTTATATTGAATTTCCTCATGAGGAATCTAATAAGAATAGTAAACAAGAAGAACCCCTTTCATATGTGATAATAACTTAATTACTTATTATATTTTTAAGAAGGGGTATTATAGTTAAAATTTTGTTTCACTGGATCAAGCTAACCTTGAAGTTTACCGGTACAAATGTCCGCCATGCTGCCTCATTTGTTATAACCAAGCATCGTGGTACATATGTTTGAGTTAAAATGTGACACCAACTTTGAGGGATTCACATTTAATGAACGGATGTATGGTAGATTATGCAGTGAGGATTGGGATCCAAAACTCTGTGTTTCCTTCCACACTACCTGAAGATTTATATCAGATAGTGATTATGTATGCACTAAAACATTGCTGCTGTCTTCAAGATCCTTATGTCTGTGAAAAATCCGCTGGATTATATAGTCTGGGATTGTGATTTGATTCAGTGTGATTGTTGGAAGTTGTTTACTTATTTATGTAAATAACCATTGAGAAGGGAAGAAGAGGAAATTCCTCTAACCTTTACCCTTATCTGTTAAACTCATTGAGTTTCTTTGCAAGTCGTATTTTGAAAAATCTGTTTGGTTAATGAAAGCTGTATGAGCAATTTATTACTTTCATATGGAGCTGGAGGTCCAAAATAGTTGTGACATGTCATTTTTCGTTGTAAATCTGAGGTCCATTGATAGATTGTTTAATCATACGTGAAATTCTTGTTTGGTCCTCTTCAGAATGTCTCAAGTTTAGATGCCATCAATGAAACACCCATTTATAAATAGCATTTGGTAGGGCTTTTCTGGGTAAGTTTGTTTACTTTCTAAGAATGGCATAAACAAATTTGCCATCTCAAGTGGGGTTGAGTATCCTGTAGCAACTCCTTCAATTTGTAAAAAGAAGCTTTGATTGTACGAGAAGAGATTTTTGTTTAAGAAGTTTTGATAAGGTGACAATTCTGCAGGTGTATTCAGTGGTTGACTTCTCTTTTGCCAGTTTTTGGACTAACATCCATTTCCTCTTTCACTTGAACAACGGGAATGGAATCCTTTGTGTATGCAGGTGTTTCAATTACAAGTGGGTGTATTAAAAAACAGCATACAAATGGGTGTAGAAAAAAACAGCATGCTGTGAACTTGGTTCCTGGACACCTTTAAACTATTGGTTGTCCCAGTGGTTTATCTCTTTTTTGTCTTTTTGGTAGGTCATAGATGACCGGTATTTAAGGTCTGTTCTCATTTGCAAAATCATATTTCTTTTTGCTGGTCAGTCCTTCATCTAAGGCTTATTTTTTTGGGGGGGACTATTTTTATTGTTATTTTCATTAACGACAAAGCCTGGACAAATATCAGTTTGCGATTATAGGGGCTATGTCCGTTACTTACAAGCCAATGTCAAAAGCAAAACAGAACTCCTACACCGCCCTCACCCATCCCCCCGGAGGACCGACTAGGACCACAAAGAGACTTTGTGTTGTGAAACGTCAAACCATGGACAAGACTAAAGTCGGGGGAGAATCCAACTACCGCCACTCCAGTCCACTCATATCTCCCTCCCCCTCGCCCACCATCCCTTCCAGAGAGAAATGTAATATCCGTTTGCCCCATATCTTGTGAAATTTCCGGGGCAACCTCTACTGAGATAAGTGGCCTTTTCAGCCATCATGTACACATCCATGCCTCTTGTTTACTCCTGCTTGTGGGGCTGCTCTCCGACCAACTGACTGCTTTGCAGACAGTGAAAAGCGTGACGGGTGCTGGTGCACTCTATGCACCGCAATATTGCTGCCGGCTCAATTACAAGCCGGGTGTCAATGTTGTGGGCTGTTTCCTGCTGGGCCAGTGCCGAAAACTCTGTTTCAACTCGCTGACACAGCGGAAGACTCTTAAAAGGGGCCGTGGGAAGGGTTACTGGCTGTAGCCCGACCGCTTGAGTTTGGCGGGTGGCCTTTTCCACCCACCAAACTCATAATGAGGCACTTGGTGTCTAAAGGGAGGGGGAAGGAAAATATGGTCCTAAGTTCCTCAGTAGTTCCACTACAAGAGGACTGCATTCAGAAACAACTCCAAATTATATGAAAGAAGAAACCATCAGTGTAGTTGCATCTCGAGCATTGCGGTTTAGGGGCCCTTCCTATAGCGTGGAGTCAGTGTCTGTCATAACAGACCCAGTGAAGGATTTTATATTGAACTAACCGTAACCGTGTCTTTATAGCCACCTCCCTAGGGTTCCTCAGGCTGCCTCGCAGTCGATGTCCTCCATATCGCCCATGTTTGCAACCCATTTTTGGCACAGCCTGTTAAGGGTGTCTGGTTTATTATTAATGTGGGTTTTGTTGGCCCTCCATCAGTAATCACCCTTCTAACGGCGCGAAGTCAAGGATACCCGCACCGCGGAGACCCTCCATCCTCCATGCATGCCACAGCTGTGCATATTTCAGGAATTGGTTCCTGTTCATTGTATAGTCTCGCTGGAGCAAGGAGAACAGCATAATATTGCTGTTTTCAATGAGGTTGCCCAGTCAAGAAATCAATCTTAGGTTCCATTCTCTGAATCCCTTCAGTTTGTACATTTTGGGAAGCCATCTCCCCTCCCATAGCGACGTTTTCCTCATGGGCTTACCATGTCAACCAGTGGATTTCATAGCTTTATCCTAGGCCATAAGTCTACAGTTATTCTTGTTTTTGAACCTGCCTTGCTGGTGTTCATTAAGTCCAACTAGGTTTGTTGTTGTAGCATAGTTACCCTTAACCACATCGGTGCGGGCTTCAGCCACTGGCCGACGCCAGCACACCCTTCCTGGTGCGGGTCACACGGAAGAGCTTCCGTGTCTCCTCCCCGCTCCCCCTGCCCCTTCTGACGTCACACTTCGTTTTCCCCACTGGAGCAGGAAGCAGCAAGTAAGGCCGCTTACTAAACAGGCCTGAACGGGCCTCCCCACCGTTCGGGAAGGCCTTCTTTGAAATGGGAGATTCTCCCCTTTCAAACAAGACCTTCCTAAAACGGTTCACCGGGGGAATGCTGGGTGGAAGGAAGTTTGTGGCTCCCCCAAGATTCCAGAACTTTCCATCACCAAAATGTAATGAAAAAGTGTTTTTTTTTTTTGCCACATTTTGAGGTTTGCAAAGGATTCTGGGTAACAGAACCTGGTGAGAGCCCCCCAAGTCACCCCATCCTGGATTCCCGTAGGTGTCTAGTTTAAAAAATGCACAGGTTTGCTATGTTTCCCTAGGTGCCGGCTGAGTTAGAGGCCAAAATCCACAGCTAGGCACTTTCCAATAAACACGTCAGATTTCAGTGTAAAAATGTGATGTATCCATGTTGCGTTTCCTGTTGCGGGCACTAGGCCTACCCACATAAGTGAGGTACCATTTTTATCAGGAGACTTGCGGGAACACAGAATAGCAGAACAAGTGTTATTGCCCCTTGGTTTTCTCTACATGTTTTCCTTTCAAATGTAAGACAGTGTGTAAAAAAGAAGTCTATTTGAGAAATGCCCTGTAATTTACATGCTAGTATTGAGACCCCAGAATTCAGAGATGTGCAAATAACCACTGCTTCTCAACATCTTATCTTGTGCCTATTTTGAATGTACAAAGGTTTCCTTGATTCCTATTTTTCACTCTTTATATTTCACCAAATGATTTGCTGTATACATGGTATACAATGAAAACCCATTGCAAGGTGCAGCTCATTTATTGGCTCTGGGTACCTAAAGTTCTTGATGAACCTACAAGACCTATATATCCCCGCAACCAGAAGAGTCCAGCGGACGTAACGGTATATTGCTTTCAAAAATATGCCATAGGTGGAAAAAGTTATAGAAGAAAACGTGGACAGAAATGGCTCTTTTTCACCTCAATTTCAATATTTATTTCAGCTGTTTCCTTGACACCTATTTTTCACTCTTTATATTTCACCAAATGAATTGCTGTATACCAGGTATACAATAAAAACCCATTGCAGGGTGCAGCTCTTTTATTGGCTCTGGGTGCCTAGGGTTCTTGATGAACGTACAAGCCCAATATATCCCCACAACCAGAAGGATCCACACAAATGACCCCTTGCTCAATTCAGAATTTTGTCTACTTTTTAAAAATGTTTAGCTGTCCGGGATCCAGCATTAGTTTCACACCCATTTCTGTCGCTAACTGGAAGGACGCTGAAAGCACAAAAAATAGTAAAAATGTGGTACGTCCCAGTACAATGCCAAAATTGTGTTGAAAAATGTAGTTTTCTGAATCAAGTCTGCCTGTCCCTGAAAGCTGGGAAGATGGTGATTTTAGCACCGCAAACCCCTTGTTGCTGACATTTTTAGGGTAAAAAAAAAACACATGCTTCCTTCTGCAGCCCTTTTCCCATTTTTCTTTAAAAAACTACATTTTTGCTGTATTTTGGCTAATTTCTTGGTCTCCTCAAGGGGAACCCACAAACTGTGGGTACCTTTAGAATCCCTAGCATGTTGGAAAAAAGGACACAAATTTGGCGTGGGTAGCTTATGTGGACAAAAAGTTATGAAGGTCTAAGCGCGAACTACCTCAAATAGCCAAAAAAGGGCTCAGCACTGGTGGGGGGAAGCCCAGCAGCTAACGGGTTAAATTAAGGGTGCCTAACCTCATTATTATAGCTTATCACGCTCCTTTCAAGCTTATTTGCTTTATGATTTTGTATAAAAAGTTTGATCCTATAAATTTGCATGTTCAACTCTTCTATTAGAATTTCAGCACCTTATGTTAGCATTGTATTGACATTACTTAACATTTGATTTTCTAATTCTTTAGTTGGCTTCACTTGTACCTCACTTGACTGTTCCAATTGCTAAAGCAATCCAATTCTGTATGTATTTAGTACCAATGCAACAAAAATGTAAAATGCACTGTTCATGGACTGGAAAAATAATCAGTCCACTTTTTACTTGTACGCCCTATGGGATTGTATTGTATTTAAATGTTCGAGTAGTACAAGCGGATGTAGGTATGTCCTGATCTTAACTGAAGCATTTGTAGTACTCTTCCCACTCTATAGCGGTGGTTTATCTGATAATTTATTGATCTGTTTGTCCATGCAAATAACCATAAATGGCTCACATATTTTAATATTGATTGGTAAGATTATTATTACTCAACTATTTGCACTCTTAGATATAGAGTCCTAGAAAGAAACAATGTAACACAGAGCAACAAAGAAAACCATCCCTATGGGAAGCAGTTATAGGAATAGAAAAACACCCAGACCTAAAAAAATAAAAAAAAAAAAAAAGCAGGACCTGCCACAACAAGGAGGAATACTAAAACACAGGAAATGTAGAAACTCAGAGGAATACTCAAAAGTCATATGTATGTCAGTTATGCGTAAGTGTCCGTTTGCCATGTGGATGTTGTCCTTTGAGAGAACTCAATCAATGGTTGTGGTACAAGGTAGTTTTCTCCTTTAAAGTGTATTTGTGCATATGGCAACCTGCATGTATCTTTCTGCTGTTAGCTCTGTGTCTTTTCTAGGATGGATGTGGAAATCCATTTTCTTAACCTGCCCGGTCAGTGCTCTGCTGGAGAATAGCTCCTCAAGCAGATTTTTCTCTCTGTAAGTCACAGTTTCCAGATGAGCTCAGTGCCTGCACTGACCTTCCTCCAGTCCATAGCCCCTTTGACCATTTGGACCTATGTCCTCCTTTACAATGAAGAAGGCATACCATTCACTAGATCATTCATTGCTAAGGTTGTAGAAAGTGGCATAACTTGTATTCTCCTTGGACGTAAGGAGAAGCTTTTCAGCACAGCTCAGGATAGCGTTTGACAAGGACCAGGAACTTATGTTGCTGTTGTCATCCCTATTGCCATAAACAACAAGTCTGAGAAGAAAACTAGAATGCCCTACTTTTAAAAAATCAGGGAGCTAAACTGCCCTGGATAGGAGAGAAGCTCAAAACAGGATCCAGCTGAATTGAATCCTGCATGAAGTGAGTGTCTATGTTGGAACTATAAGAATGCCAGCCCAGAAAGCATCTGTGACCACCTGCACTATCTGCGGTGCAAAGGTGTGCTGTCATAATTAAACCTCACCTCTCAACACTGCTGCAGTCATCCTTAGCTTAACAGACTCTTAAGATCAGTATTGTCCTCTTTCTAAAATTGAAAGTAACACAAGTATTGACCAATTTACAGGGAAGGAGGTGATCTAATTGGTCAGTAGAAAATTAAAGCTGATGGTCATGATGCTGGCTGCTACATTGAAAAGTGTTCTTTAATGGTCATTTTGTTTTTACCGTACTGTAGGAGTCAGTGGGTCTGGTGCCCCTAGTGTGATAGAGTGATGTTAAATTGGAGAGAGTATCTTGGGTAGGAGATTTATTGAGTATGAGATTACTTTTCACTCTCACCCGGAGCCACATGGTACAATTTCACATCAGAGCTTTAGGGAGCACTCAGCTTTGTGATGGTTAACAAAAAAGGTGCTAGACTTGAGTGAGGGTTCAGAGCATGGAGTATTGAAAATTGGTCTACAACTTCCCTAAGTGCACTAATCGCATATATTGAAGCAAACATTTTAAATTCATTGTTTTAAAATAAAGATTATCTTCAAGAAAATGTGAGGTCATTTAGCTGGGAAATAGAGGGCATGACCTTCCAGATGTGGAAATAATGATTTATATATCAGTAGATGGCAGAAGATGACAAATGATCATGAGATGACAATAACTGATGGGTTTTGGTCAGTTTGCTATTATAGGAGCCATTTGGTAGGACAAGGTAATGTGTGTAATACCATGCACATCAATGACACCATGGCATATGTGCCCAGATCCTCAACAGGATGCTTTAAAATAATTCCAAAACCCCAAACTTGTAGATGCTGTTCCAGCAAGTGGCCAACTTCTAAGCAGTCTGCCAGGAGTGCTGTTTGAAAAGTGGACTTCAATGTTAATTATAATAATAAAAAAAAGTTTAGAATGACATTAAAACGTATATTTCTAAAAGTAATTTACTTCAGTAATTGACCCTTCTGCTGCGTAGAAATGTCATAGAAAAAAACGGACTTGGTATGAAAGCTATAGTGCTCATCAAAACTAATTCACCTAGATTTTGATGTCTTAAAAACATTGACCACTATACTTTTCCTTTTGTGTTTGAGCTTGCACACCTCTTACAATGCTGTGTGTCCCTTTTAGTTCTTTTTTACCATGTTGTTTGTATTGTTTTGCTCTTTTAAGTTTATTACTGAGTATGTAGTACAGCTACAAGAATGCATACGTCATCCAGGAATCTTATCAAAATAGAAGCTATTGATTATGGTGAACAGCTAAGATTGAACAAGGGGAGATGCAGTCAGATAATCTTTACTTGCTGTAAGCATTGTAATAAAACCATAGTCATGTAGATTTGAAGAACCAATGTGTCATGAACTGTGATGGTTTCAGTATTAGCAAAGACTTTTACTGACTGTTTCTTAAATGATTTTATAACCTCCATGGCATGCAGGTCATTTTTACTTATGTGAATTGAACCAACTGGAAGCAGGAAAGTAGGGTTTATTTATAATACAGGAGAGTTTCCATTAAAGTAATATCTACTGAAAAGTCCAACCCAGACACAGGATCTGAAAACCCTTTAAAATATATATTAATAATTTGCAAAAACATTTCTGTAGAGTAGCAATTTTTAAAAATAAGATCATTGTGGGAAATCATTTCTTCAGGCTATATTGGCTAACTTTTTAATTTCATTTTCTTAAAAAAGTCACATTCAACTAAACGTAAGTACTGTATCAAGAATTTTTCAGATACATAGTATAATTCTAGGAAGATACACATTTCCTGGTTTGCCCTCTCCTCAACCTTGCCTTCCACATAGGAGGGTGATTTGCTTATGACTTGACCTGGGGGAGAACTATGAACTTTTCCTTCTACTCCAGAGAATTTTCATTAATAGTTATAAACAGTGAATAGAAGACTAAGGGCCAGATGTAGGTAGAAAGCAAATTGCGAGTTGCAAATTGCGAGTCCTTCCGACTCACAATTTGCAACTCGCAATTTGCTATGCAGAAAGGTGTCTCAGACACCTTCTGCGACTCGCTATGGGGTCGCAAAGACCCACCTCATTAATATTCATGAGGTGGGTCGCAGTTTGCGACCCCATAGCGAGTCTGGGCACTCACAGGGATGGTGGCCTGCTGGAGACCGCAGACCACCATGTCCGTGACTGCTTTTAAATGAAGCAGTTTTTTTTGTCCATCTGCAGCCCGTTCTCCTTAAAGGAAAACGAGCTGCAAATAGAAAAAATTACCGAAACCTTTTGTTTCGGTTTTTTTCAGAGTAGGCAGTGGTTCATTTTGTGATCATTCACAAAGGGGAAGGGGTCCCATGGGGACCCCTTCCCGTTTGCGAATGAGTTACCATCCACTTCAAGTGGATGGTAACTGCGAGTTGATTTACGACAGCTTACATCGCGGTGCGAGTCAAACAGGAAGGGAACATCCCTCCCTATTTGCGAGTCAGAAACACATTTTGCGAGTCGGTTCCGACTCGCAAAATGTGTTTCTGCATTGCGTGCGGGCATTAGCGCCTCGCAAACGGCGTTTTTCGCCGTTTGTGAGGCGCTAATGCCTTGCTACATCTGGCCCTAAGCCCATTGCCTCTCAAAGTAGGGAAAATGTGCTATCCAAACAGACTCCTTAACAATGCTTGGTCTACTTTGGAATCTGCCCAGGAGTTTGATTCAAGACAGTAGTATGACAATGTGAACCAACTTCCAGGTAGCTGCCTTGCAAATGTACGCTTTTGGGATGTTTCTTAGCAGAGCGGTGTTAGTGCCATTACCCTAGTAAGAGGAGCTCCAGGAGTACTGGACAAAGACTTGCTGGCCTTCTGATAACAGAGGAAGGTTCAGGAAAATGTCCATTTCAAGATGGACTCTTGTGTGTGTACAGTAATCTTGTCTAACAGACCTATAGTTGACATAAAGATGCTTTATTTTTGTTAGGTTTTTAGTCCTTTTGTAAAATTTCAGAGATTCGCATGTGGGGCGAAGAGGGATTCTGAAAGATTGTAGGTAAGGTAATTGATTAACGTAGAATTCTGAAAATACTTAATTTAAATGCATTAATCCCCAAAACAAAATCCATCCATTAATGTAATGGAATGTTGAGAGACTATTGCAAGACCATATCTGTAAGTTTCTACATGAAGCTGATCTTTATGCACTAAGTAAGATCAAAATCCAGAAATTATATATGGGTTCTACATCAGCGTCTGCATAACTTGAGACAATGTGAATGCTTAAATATCCCTGGAGAATAAAAAAAAAAAAAAAGAAAGATGTACACAGTGCCTGGCAGGGAATGTCATAAATTCATATGTATATTTTTTAATCATCTGAACAGACACTAAGGGCCTAATTACGACTTAGGCGGTCCTTTTCTAGGACTGCCGAAACTGCTGCAGGCAAAAGACTGCCAGTCCTGGAGGTCTTTTGCCCGCCATATTAGGAGTGTTCTGCTGGGCTAGCAGGCGAAAACTCACCACAACATTGACAACTGTGGCAATGTTGGTGTGTGTCGGCTGCAACAGCACCCGTCTCGCATTTCACTGCCCGTAATTCGGGCAGTGAAATGCACAATGAGGCTCTGCATGGGGGCCCCTGCACTCACTATGCCAGGTGCATGGGCGGTGGAGGGGCCCCCGATGCCCCCATTCCGCCAGCCTTTCCATGGCGGTGTTTATCCATGGCTAGCGGATCGAGACTTGCAGCGCTGCCCTGGCGGATTACAACTGCCAGGCTGGCTGCAGCCTTGCGGTGTCGGCGGTTTGACTGTGGCGGCTCTGCCACGATCATAATGAGGCGGTCGTACTGCCATGTCTGCGGCGATCTGACCCCCATCGCGAGTGTGGCGGTCTTGAGACCGCCACACTCGGAATGAGGGCCTAAGATTTGGCCTCAAAAACAGCACAATTGAGGATTCATTGTTTTTATTGTGCCATTTGCACCAGTGTAAATTTTGATCATTAAACATCGTTGCATATTGAATTTGGAAGGTATAGTTTTAATGACAAGCTTAAGTAGATTTTATGACAGTGCTATAGAAATGTTACAAATTGTGTCATTTGATTGTGTTTTTATATTCTGATATTGAACATACATTTAAACAAAACCGATAAAACTACCTTGCATGCACAGAAAATGGTGCAGTGTCTTGGAGATGACATCTTTGCTGCCCCTCTGACCCCCTACCCCCCCTTCACAGAGTACCTCATGAAAAATGTTGCTGTCGTCCACTAGAGAGATGAATGATGGTGAAGAGGCTATGAAAGTTGGAGAGTAACATAAAACGACAGAGTTGTCTGACGAGTTTTGTTTTAGAAGTTACAAAGTTACAAGATACATCTTCAAAGGAGAGGAGAGCTACTGGTCTGGCTTTTAAATAATCTTCCTCCAGGGTTGAACTACTCAGAGAAACTTAAGTACAGAACATTTCATAATGAAAGCAAAGAAAAGATAACCTATAATACTACCCATTATCTCCCCATAAAATAACAAAATGTAAGTGGATAGAAAGAAATGTTACACTTTGGGCAATATAGGGTGGCAACATGTGTTACCATATGCATACAAGCAAACTGAATTAAAAACAAATGTATAATGATTAATTAAGTTATTGGATGCATACAATTGCTCATACATTATACCCTATTGAAGACTCCACAAACATAGAAATTGATTACTGTTAACTGTAAATTACTACAGTTGAATTACTTAACATACCATTGTTGTGAATCATACAATGAGGATCCAAGATAACTTTGCTTTTATTCCAAACATTTCCGGCACTTAACATCACCACATATCTTCCAGCTCTCTTTATCACCAGACAATCCTACTTATCAGCCTCATTCTCACCATTTCTCCACCTTTTAAACAAATTGTCATGTCTTTTCTTCACCATATCCCTCATCTTATTGTTCACACTCACTTTCTGACCTTCACATTTCTTCTTGTCAGCTACAGCATCCTGATTTTCCCCCGCCCACGGTTGTTACAACAAGATACAAGGTTTTCCACCTTCCATCTTTTCAAATGGAGATTCAGCCACATCTCTTCAAGATGTCACTATGTATGTCCACACCTGTACTCTTAGCATTCGTATCATTGTTCACTGCCAGTTACTTCCCTTCCTTCAACACTGTTGAACCTTTCAACTATTCCATTACTTTAGGAAAATAAATTGATGTTCACATGTGCATAATGCCAAGTTTCTCCAGAAAGCATTTCATTTGTGAGACAAGGGTTGCACACTATTGTCTTTGACCAACTCCTTTGGTAACCTTTTATTGGGGAACACTGCACTCAAAGTTTTGATGACTGCTTTCATGCTCACCTAACTGACAAACTTTACCTTCAAGCCGTAGGGAAAAATGATCTAGCAACACTAGAACAAACCTTGCACCCACACACTTAACAATGAAAAGACCAGTATTATTTAGACTAACTTTTTCCAGTGCCCTGTCTATTTTGGAAACCTTTTTTCAATAGTAAATAAGGTCTTTTTTAGATTTGTTATTCCACTCTACGCAGGCATGTATGCTCCTTTTCACCTGTCGACTCCCAGCATTCCAGAAATCCATTTTTATTCTGTTTCTTTCTGTTCAAACCAGAGTGACCTACAGGAGCCATATCTAACACCCTTCCCCTTAGGTCACTTGGTCTCATCAATAACTCTCTCCTGTTCAACACTCCTTCATGAATATTCCTCTCATTCTTCTCCCCTACATCTTAGCGTCTATCTGTTGCCAGCCTTAGCAAATAATCAACCAATAAGTGTTTGCAGTCTTGTTGTACTGCAATTCGAAGTTATAATACTGCATCTTCAATGTCGACTTGGCTATCGTTCACTTGGCTGTTGTTGGTGTTGCATTTCCACCACTCTTAGAGAATAAATTCACAAGTGGTCTATGATTTTTATACACATAGAACGAAGTACCCTACAGCTACTGACAGTAATACTTCATTGCCCAATAATATGCCGGAGTCTCCTTTTCAATTGTCAAATATTTATGTTCAATGCCTCTCTTTTGCCCAGAGAAAAAAGCCACAGTCTCCAAGCGTCCTCCATGCTCTTTCAACACTAATACCCCTAAGCCTACATTAGTCATAATTCCGTTCTGAGATGTTTATGAAAATGTTTAAACACTGATACATCAGCCATCTCCCTTTTCAATGCCATAAATGTATTCTTATAAACTCCATCCCTCTTGAACTGTTACTCTCGTATGTAGATTATCTGCAAATTGGATATATATTTCATATAATATTCAGACAGGCTCATAAAGGATCTCAGTAATTCTTTAACAGCTTGCCTTGCAGCTTCTATTACCTCCACCACCCCCTTTCTTGCAGAAGGTATGACCAAAATATTCTACATTTACTGTTGCGATTTTGCTTTTAGATTTTTTTTATCCTCCACCCCTTTTTTTCTAAAATAGATATCAGCCTATACAACGTTTCACTATGTTCTTCTTTGCTCTTTTTGTAGACCAAGATGTTGCTTCGAAATACATTACTTTCAAACTCTCCCTGTACAACTGATGCATTCATTACTCTCTGAAAAAACATCTGATGCTGATATTAATCAAGAAGGCATGTGTCTGTACCAGAAAGCTCCTTCTGGAATAATAACACCTCTTAGAGATTTGACTCCGCATGTAAAGCTGTTTGATGGGCCAAGATATTAAGTACTTGAGCGCGACCCAATTTAGACCATATTTCACTTATGTTAAGTAAAATAAATGGTGATTCACCCAACTACACAAATCTATTTAGTCTACACTGAGCCTGATATTTTTACTTGGTTTGTGAGCTATGACTATAGTTGCCAACCATTCTGAAGATTTTATCTCATCAATCACTCCTTTACCTTTACATAGCTTATCTACCCTTTCTTGAGCCACTTCACATTGACAATGGCATGATCCTTACATTGTGATCCTTTCGGGTGCCCCTTCTTCAATATGACTTTGGTTAAAAATATTTTCAGGGGATCCAACTGCTCTCTGAAGAGCCCCAGATTGTTTTCCCTTTGCTTCATCTCTATAATCACCATAATGTAATTTCTGCAAAATCCAACACATGCTCGGAATAGTAGGGATAAAGCATAAGATTTGCCTGTTGTGGCCAATCCAAAAGACATGAGCTCTTCCTAACCACATATACTTTGGGTTAAATATATTTTCTTGGATACTCTAAAGTCCCTTAAGACTATACCAATATCTCAATAGGTTTATTATTTCACTCTTTCAACTTTGTCTGGCGTATGTAATACCTTATTTCTAAATGTTCCTGAATCTGCCATAACTGGCCCCTATCTGCATTCTGTTTTTTATGTTACAGAATGGGCCCGTGTCTACCTGCCCTGCCTCAAGATCCTCCATAAAGAACTCCTCTTTTAAACTGCTATTCTTCTTGATTTACTTTATTTGGGTATGCCTGTTTCCTTTCAGTTCTGGAACCTTACAGTCTCTTGCATGATGACCCTTACCTCTACATTTTCTACAAAATTGCGATACTACAGTATACAATTTGTCTAGTGCAATAGGCCACACCTGAAGCATATTATGTACACTTTGCTCCCACTCACCCACCACATCATCTTGTTTATACTTTTACTTTTTTAACGTTTGCACGTTGGTGCTAGTACTCTTCTGGTCTGTCTACCTGACTACTTGTAATTTTCCTACCTCGCTTTTCCCCACAAGCTCTTTAATGCCCTCATATTTCACTTCAGATTATTTTGCTATTTTGATCATTTTGTCTGTCATTTTCTTCATCAATAATCATTTTTCTCATTTTGATCTCAGATTGGTGGTCCTATGCACAGACTGATTTCTTAAAATCTCATCTTGAAACCTTTCGTAATTATAGGTGGTGGCTAATGCTCATGAATCCACTACATAAGTTGTCAATTGTGTCCCCAGTAGTTTCGACGCCCCAGGTATTTGTATCTGATCATCACCTCTTTCACTTTCCTTGCATCGTTGACATCCAATTTTTTTATGGTTACTTCAAATTCATCAAATCCATTTCCTCCTTCTTTATCTTCTGACATTGGAGTTGGCGAGTGTTTTAGTACTCTCCTTTCTTTCACCCCCTAACAGCACTTGAGGAGGGCTAATTTTCATTTGACTGTAAAGATGTTTGTACACACATCCTCAATATATGCCTCAAACCCCTGCTTCCATTGGTCCCACTCTAATGTTTGTGCCTACCCAATGCCTGGCTTCAGCAACAAACTCATTAAGTCACTGTAACATGACCTGTATGCTGGATCCAAAGTCCATCCAGTGCTTGTGTGAGCTGTCTGAAAATTTGGTGAGGCGCACGTGCACAGATCTCCTTTCTTTCAAAATATGAAGAGATCAAATTAACTTGTAGCCGGTAATCCTGTAGGTTCAAAAATGTTTTCAGCAATGGCACAGTCCAACCATAAAACTTTTGGGTGTACTCACAAGTTGTCAGTCCACTTTGTCACCTGTGAGGAACAATCAAGATAGCAACAGTCACCTTATCAAGATGTGTCACTCAGCTATATGATATCCAAAGACAGAAGATTGCTACACAGGCCAGTGTGGAGGTGGACAACCTCAGTTACACGGAAATGTTGCTGTTCATTTTACATCCCTTCCTTCTCAAACAGCCTTAAATAAGATATGGCTCCCTCTCCTGAAGACAACTTGTTGCCACTATAATTTTCAAGAGGCTTGGTGAGTTATTTATTTCTTTATTCTACAAGTTACAAAATACAACTTCACAGAAGAGGCAGCCTACTGGACTGACCACTGTAGAATCTTACTCCTTCTCAGAGAATCTTAACTACAAAAAGTTCCAGAATGAAAACAAAGAAAAGATAATCTGTAATACCATAAATAGCTTACAACACTAGAAGAGATTAGGTTGAAGAAGTTGTTTCCGTACAAATATGCAGACTGCATTATCTTGAGAGTGACTAGAGCTGTAGTGAAGCAAGTCCTCCAAATAATCTCCTGAGAGTAATGCCGTCGCAGGTTTTAAGGGCCTCGTGGTGTAGTGGGGATGCTCCTTGGTGTAGGTGGGTGTCATGGTGTTGGTGTGCTCTTTGGTTCGAGAGCTGTGAAGTCAGTTTGAGCTGGTACTGCTTTTTATTGCATAACTGGTACAGTACCTGGTGGAGGGGGTGAGGAAAGGTGAGAGGGCCTGAGAGATGATGAATTGTATATCTCCACAACTGAGGGTAACATCTCTTGTGGACAAAGAGATCCTTGAATATTCAGAAGCCTGTGTTTCCTGCGTGTGGATTGTCTTTAAATTTCTGAACTACTCAGTAGACAGGTGAAGTTGAGTGCGAGAAGCTTCAGACCTCCGTCTCAGTGTCAAAATATCCTTTGAAGACAATATCCAGAATCCATTCACTTTTGAGTAGTGTTCTGATGGCAGCCAACCCTCAATAAGTAACAGATTTGTTAAGGCAATGCCCCCATCGTAAGCTGAATGGTAAACTCAAGAAGGGCTATATGAGTAGTCTTGGGTCCCTCTACTGCCGTCCACAGTGTAGCTAGCAGGTCTTCCAGAGCCCTCTAGCATCAGGGAATGGGTCTTTGGCATAATGTATAACAAATTGGGCAGCAAGAATATTTTCCATAGTGTGATCCTACTTAGCAGTGATAACAGAAGTTTATTTAATTGTCATCTTTAAACTCTTGGAGCAGGGAACGGAGCAGTGGCACTTGATTACTTTTACTTTTTAGCTGTGCATCTTGTTCGGAATGATTTAATCACTTAGTAGTGGAAACATCCAATTTGAATATAATGTTTCGGTTACCTCCTGGGTTCCTGATCCTTTGCTGCCCTTGACAAAATGTTAAATTTCCATAGTTCCATAATCTGAGGGATTGTGGCATTCTGATTTGTCAAGAATAGTAACCCCTCATCCACATATAAAGATACACTGCCTTCGTCACTGTTCTACCATCGGAAACCTTGCAAATGCAGGTATCCGGACACTCCCAACATGCCAAAGCTCCACAGTCAAGAGTTAGGAGAGGGTGAAACCGTGCCTGGACCCTCTTCCGATAGGAAACCTTCCTGATAGCCTATCATTAACTTTAATTGCCACAGGTGGTTTAGGTTATACCTGTGAAATTCAAGAGATTAAATTAGATCCTAGGGCTATCCCACATAAAACCTGAAAGAATCAAAAGCTTTCTCTGCGTCCAGTGACCACAGAATGAGGGGCACTTTGAGGGTCACCATATAGTGTACGCAATTATGGAGTCGCTGAATATTCACTGTGGTGCAGTAAATTCTGTCTGCTCTGGATATATCAGGAATAGGTGGAGGGGTAGCAGTCAGTTTGCTAAAACTTTTGAAAAGTTTTTTGTTTCAGTGCTTAGGAGCGAAACTGAACAGTATGGTTGACTGCTGGATTCCAGTTTGCCTCTTTTATGCATCAGTACAACTGTAGCATGACACGTATCAGATGACACGTCTCCTTCCTTCCTAACTGAGGCAGCTGGAGGAGCTAAAGGCAGCACTAAACGTTTAAAATGTTCTATCAGAAATGCATTGTTGCTGGGGACTTTCCCCCAATGTAGCTGGTCTAAAGCCTATGCAGTTTCATCAATGCTTATTGGTACTTCTAGTTAACCCTTGTTAATATCTGTCATACCTACCACCTAGGGAATGTTTAGTCTGTGTAGGAAAATGTCTTGATCTGCTTTATCAGTTTGTGATTTAGTATTACATAGTGTCTAAAAATCATCCTACAATTTCATGAGTTCCTCATCTCACCTATCCCACTTGAGGTTTTCTCACGTACACTTAGGGGGTCATTATGAGTTTGGCGGACAGAAAAGGCCGTCCGCCAAACTCCCACGGTCAGGTTGCCGCCAGTGCGGCCACCTTCCTGAGGGCCCCATTACGAGTTCCCTGCTGGGTCAGCATTTCTGCCCACTGACCCAGCAGGGAACTGCCTACATCATTGATGCTGGCTCATAATTGAGCGGGCTGCAATGTTCCATTGCATGGGGTGCACTTGCACCCGTCGCACTGTTCACTGTCTGCAGTGCAGACCGTGAACTGCGCGACAGGCCTGTCCATGGGGCCCCTGCACTGCCCATGCCAAGTGCATGGGCAGTGCAGGCCCCCTCGCCCCGCACCCTGTCTCCACCAGCCTTTACATGGCAGTGCTACCGCCGGGGTCGTAATCCCCAGAGCAGCGCTGCCTACAGCGCTGCCCTGGAGTATTAGGACCACCAACACTGCCAGTCCCTCCTGTGGAGGTAAACTGACGGTCTGACCTTGGTGCAACCGCTACGGTCATAATATGGTGGTCAGACCGCCGCCCAAGCAGTCGGACCACCGCTCTGACAGCGGTCAGACCGCTACCGCGATCCTAATGAGGGCCTTAATCTCAGCTCTCCTGCTTTATTATTTTTTTCAAATACCCTCTTTCAAAACCCAATGTAAGTTATTTTTGCTGCTTCAGTAGTAATTCTCAGACCATCTGGATCTGCTTATGTTTTTCAAAGGTGATGAATAACATAGCTTGATCACATATGACAGCTTGGAATGCCTACCATATCTAAACGTTAGATTTAGTGATATTCGTGTTCTCAGTGAAATAGCAGGATGTCAGTTTCTCTACATGTTTCAGGGTGGAATACATATCTCAGCCATCTTGCCACATTCCCTACAGTGTTCCCCCATGCTTCTACATTGTTCGTTTCAAGACAGTTGTCCTAATCAAATTTACTTCTGTGCATAATGTAGGGCTTTCTAGGCAAAATCACATGACAGCCTTCAATGACGGAATAGGGCATAATTCCTTATAAGGTCCCTATTGTTGGTATCATAACCAAAAGACAGTTTGACTTGTCTTTTGCAGAACCATTACCCTTTGTGATCGCAAGAAATTTTCTTTTCCATTTTATCATAGTTTTCTCAATTTAATTTCAACAGCTATCTATAATAGCAATGTAGAAGGTGTTTTGAATATTGCTAAACACATGCCTGGTACAGAGTTGGATGCACGTTGAAAGAAACAGTTGTTCACATTTATTAATATGCCCTAAAGTTCTATATTTTAGTGACTATAATGCCCTTTTTGGCTAATTCTCCCTGTATATGTAAAAAAAAAAGAAAATGTAATTTTATTGGATGGCACTGAATGATGTTTACAATCATTGTACACTTTTAGATGCATAAACTGGTAATACTCTATGTGTAAATGTGCCTTATTTCTTTATGCAAGTTATCTTTTTTAGGACAGAATTTTGCTTCAAAGTTCCAAACTTTTGTATGGATTTTGTGAGCTTCTTTGTATATGAATATTAAAAAAAAAAAAAAAAAATCACTGGTGTTACCATGGATGGGACATGAGATTGGATCAAAAGACCTCTTAGAATAAAATTGCTCATTATTCTTAATCCCCTTTAATGTCTGTTTAGTGCGCCTGTGCAACATAATTTTCGCATTTGGATGTCAGTGAAGCATCTGAATGCCTGGTTTTGATGCACTAACTTGAAAAAGATGGTACACGCCAGTAAGCAACTCTCCCTGGCATGGGCATGTCAAAAGCCCTTCTATGTCACTGTAAGCAGTGACCCCTATCGGTCCTCTTGAGCCTGGTGAGCCCTGCGAGTAGTCACACTTTGTAATGAAGGTACACTCATTACAACATTTGTGTTGTGAATAGGGGTCAAAATGCGATAATTGGTATGGTGAATTCAAGACGGGTACACTGTCTCCAGGGCCATGAACATGTTCTCCAGAACCATGGAGGGGACCTTTCTCCATCCCAACAGCCACCAAAACTATAAAGTTCTCTGTTAATGACCTAATGCACAGAGGCAGTCTGTGCTCCCTCAATAACTAAACAGCCATACGTACAAAGGAAATCGTAATTCATCTAACAGTGTCAAACAGTGTTACTTTTAGCTGGCTTATGTAACAACAGAGGCATAGTTGTATGATCTTGTTTATTCTTTCCATTAGTAGAAAATATAACTTCATTTCATATATTCATATCAAACCCAGCCAGTTTCTCTAGTTATTTCCCAGTTTGTCTTCTTTTCACTTACACAGTCTCTTGTTTGTACAGATCTTTTTGTTTAGTTTCCCAATCTCTTGGATCTTAAAATCAATCTTTCCCTTGGGGGCAACCCAATTTTTTTTTTCAAAGGTCTTAATGCACTCACAGTTCTGATAAAGAGAAAAGAATTAGCACACTAATACTGAGTTGAGCACTTCATCTGTTTGTCAGGATGATGGGTTTGATATGTTGATGGGTTCAAAGGTCCTGCCCTTCACGCCTGATGCAAACTGTGATTGAACCCCAGATTGCCACCTATCACCCATTCCCTTGCCTCTTTCTCATTATTATGCCTGAAGGCTTCTACCTGGTAAGCACCTTTAAAAGGTCACTGCACCTTCCTATGCAGGCCTCCTTTCCTGATGGTGGTGCTGGACCTCATGTGTGCCCTCGTAGCATCTGTGCCATCTTTCAGCCCTGGCATTTGAGTCCGGAATAATTGGCTACCTGTTAAATCATATGCCAATGTCACATTTTCTAGGGGATCTGACAATGAGTAGGCCACAAGGATAAGACCCCACTCAAAGCACAGATGTGTTGGCGGGGATGTAGAGTCCCGTCAGAAGTTGGTAAATTCGGCGCCACTGAAATCAGACAACACATTTATAGCAAATTAGTTTTGTACATCTTCAGAGTTACTAAGAATTCCCCAAAGATGTAGAGTGAACGTATTTAAATTTCATCTAGCGTGTCTATTATAAGGCATACGGTTAGTGATATGTGTAATGTGTGTTTATTACATGAAGGCAATCTTCTTGAACGTGTGTTTAATTATACATTCTGTTGGAATTAGGTCTGTAAAGTGAGTCAATTCTATGGATGTGAGGATTAAGCCACTCTGCTGGTGATATTGCTTGAGGCATAGTGATTTGTAATTTAAATGACAGGCATTTAAGCGTTCAGCTTATATTTGGCCTTGCTAGTGTGTGGCTTACCGACGTCTAATGCATATGCATATGATTGAAACTTCCAGAAGAGAAGGGGCTATAGAGTTCACGTATTGGCCTTCAGCAAAGTGTGGTAGAGGCAGTAGTATGACTGCAGAGACGAGTGATGCAGTTTGGAAGTGTTGATAATAGGTGTTATGGTTTTGACAATGACTTTCTTTCTGAGTTGTATATACTGAAATATGTTTTCAAGATTGAGTAATACAAAGAAACAGTAAGATACAGGTAGCAGTAATGCTTATTTCTGTCACATAGGGAATCTTGAACTTTTCTGCATATGTTGGGACTGTTCTGTGATTCTGATGATGTATACATTGCTATACATCTGTCCTGTAATTGGTCTTTATATTAGGGAAGCTCTAATTGCTGATGCCAAAGATGCACCTAAGTTGCACATTACTAAATCTTTTTCACTTCACAAATCCCACAATGATTGGCACCCTAACATAGTGCAGTCAACACAGTTGTCAAGATTTCATTTGAAAGGGTTCAGCATATGTAGTAACAGTGCAATCTAAAAACTCAGATCGTTAGGCCAGATTTCTGAGGCCTTGATGATTCGAGGGCAATTGAACAATCCTTATGACAGTGTTTCCTGTGGCCTCTGGAACTACAGGGTCATATACTACTGTAAGTTCAACTAATTCTCCATTACTTTCTTTTTAGGCCTGGATTTGATGCAGTAGTGAGGGGAACAGTCAAGGTTTACTGATCATTGGTGGTGTGGGAGTAGCATCAGATACAGTTAACACAGAAGTAGTATACAATAACACAAATTATAATCAGTAACGCTGTCTCTGGTGGACACTTTTATCTAACTTCACATTCCTAACCTTTATAATATTCCTAAGTGCCAGAATGGATCTGGAAATTTTCTCTGCAGTGCTCCCACGTGTAGCGCTCACTGTCGTTGTGCTGCTCAACTTTGACTTACAACTTTGAGTAACAAAGCAGAACTGCATATAAGTGCCACCCCTGCATGCCAATGTCAGTTTCTTGCTTGACACTTTGTGCACCCTCAGACACAGAGCACAGAATGTGTTGATACCAGTGTGCAGATCTCTAATTTGGGAACTTTTATAAAGTAAAAAGAGACAACTCTGCACAACGGAGAGGTGAGAGGGCAGTGAGGTTCTGCAGTTAGATAACGTATCTAACACAAAAAGCATTACTGACTAACCACAGATTTCTCACCTTATGAATAGATGCCAAAGCAATGGTTCCCAAAGGTGGAGAGTCTGAGGAGTGAGCTCAGACCCAAAAGTCTTGCAGGAACGATCAGGCAAAATACCTTTTTCTTTCTACCTGGCTATGAAAGCAGTAGTGCTTCGTGGATGTGTGCACAGACACCCACGATGCACCCTAAAAGATGTCCCAGACGGGCACTCTTTACCCCAACGCAATGGTGCCAGCCTCAGCCCTGGCGGAATGGGCCCTCGGACCCTCTGAAGGCAGATCTTAATACTCACAACGATCCACTTGAAAATGCTTAAAACCCTTTTGGCATCTAGCTGATGGAGTCTCCTCCTCCTCGTTGGAGGGTTGTGATGGGGGAAAGACACACTGGAAGAAGAAAGGATTGTCCAGCGTGAAAAGAAGTCACGACTTTCAGTAAGAAGGCCACCTGGGTACTTAGGACCATTTTGCCCAGAAAAAAGGTTGTGTGGGGCGGTCCTAACAAAAAAGCCTGGAGGTCATTCATGTGATGGGCTGCAATATCAAAGACAGTTTTGAGAATCAGAAGACGTAACAAACAGCTGTGCTTTGTCTTGAAGGGGTGCACATGAGGAACGTCAGGACCAGGTTAAGGTCCCACTGTGGCATCACAAATGGTTCATGACGGAACATGTGTCAAACATTTAATAAACTGCAACACTACAGGTGAATTAAACAAGAATAGTTGGTCCGGCAAATGCAAAAAGGTTGAAAGGGCAGACAAATAACCTTTAGTAGTGCCCACTGTAGGACCTTGATAGGCCAAACAGGCAAAGTCATCCTGGACTGGAAACAAGCATCCTGGGACCGGTTTCAGGGTATCACCCTTCATCAGCCAGGTCCCAGTATGCTTAAATTTTATCCATGGAGGACCTGGTTTGGCAGTTAGGGCTGGACTGCTCGCCTATGGAGCAGGGTCAGGACTGATTTGTATATGGCTGGGTCCGAACTGGGGTGATTTGGCAAGCAAAATAACAAGCGATTAAACCCAGATCTGTGACTGGGGGCGAGTGTGTGAAAAGTTTTAAACACTCCGTCCATCAGTTTGTTTTGTGATGTTGTTAAGTCATCACAGCACCATAAATCACAGCTGGGTCTTTACTTCTGAAATAAATAAGGCAGGGTCTCAGCACTCCTAGTCCACCTCCTTCATCATTTCAGGCCTCAGCAGCTTGAAGGTCCTGTTCCAAAGTCCAGTTGTAAGTTCCATACTTCTTCCAAGGAGACAGCCAAACGTCCTGCCTTGGGTCCCAAACCTTTTCTCTGTACTGGTGCACAAAACACCTTTCAGTAGAAAGGCAAATGTCGATATCCCTTACTTATAGGGCCCACAATTTATATTCAGAAACAATGGCATTTGTGGCCATGCATTTGACCCCATATTTGCGGGGTGAGGAGCAGACAGTGTCATATGCATCTCATTACAGACATTGTTCAGTTGCATAGAAACAAGCTTCCCAGGTGATATCATGCCATATCCATTAGATAAGTCCACGAGGACCTGACACTAGTCAGTCATTCAAAGGTTGTCACTAGGCTTCTGCTGTCTTGATAGAACTGGATGTGGCAATTGGCAATCAAATTGCAGCTTTTGTTATAGTGTTTTGTATTCACCATGGAGAGGGCAGTGTTTTTAGCCACAGTCCTTTGTTAAGGAGTTCTTTCTTGCAGGCCACAGGCTGCACTGTAGGAACTGACTTGTTTAAGGCAATGTGGATACAGATAATTTAACTATCCATCAGTACTTCTGTATCCCCAGAAGGTGGTGCCTTGCACCTCAGCACTGACGCTGTTCTGCTCCGAAAATGATGTGCAGTGCCTGTATAGGTGCCACTCCAGTGCACTGACGTCAGTTCCTTTCTTTCTGCGTCACCATCCAGACCCGGGGCTCCCTTATGTCGCTTTGAGACTCTTACCTCGAAATTTCTACCAATGTCGCAAACAAATATCTGTGACAGATCCACATCAGAAGTGCCTGGGGCCAAGCCACGACTCCAAGGTCTGCCGTGACTACAGGTTAATTAATCTGAAGGCCGTCAGGGAATGTGAGGTGTCAAGACCATTCCAAGTCTGGGTCAACGTCCAAGACCCGCCGTCGATCCCGTTCCTGCCCCTAAAGTAGACGAGCCGCTCCAAAGATCGGTCTTTGTTGCGCTTCAATTCCTCAGGTAAGCATAAAAACACAATGAATCAAAATGGGATTCCACTCCTTCACACCATTCCCATTCGCCTGACCACAATCGGGGACGGCGCCATCATACTTGAGGCTAAGTTCAGAGCTAATCACACAGCTGCTTCCGGTACAACCTGGGTTTCTGAGGCCTTCAGCCACGCTATGTCAGACCAAAGAGTCCGTGCAGCCATGCTCTGGGTCTTTGGATCCCTGCCGACTCCATCTGAAGTGCCTTGGGCCCCCATGAAAACGAGATTTTCCACTTGGAGTACCACTTGTGAGCGGGTTACTATCGAGATCATGTTCCTCCTTGCCATCATGGCATTAAGGGAGCTTCAGGCGCTTTGTGTCAATCTGCCTTACACTTTCTTCTTCGCAGGCAGCCTGGTTCTGTGGACATGGCATCCTTCCTGCTAAAAGTTGTGACACCATTGCACATCGGTCAAACCATCATCACCCTGCCGGTGTTCTATGCTCGACTCGCCTCAATAAGGAGGAAAAGACACTGCATCACTTGGACCACAAGAGAGTGCTGAGCTTCTACATAGATACCAAAGACCACTGGGTGAACGATAAACTTTTTTGGGGGTTTGCTGGAGTGAGAGAAGGCAAGGCAATGCAGAAGAGAACCGTTTCCCGCTGGATTGTGCTCTGCATGAAAATCTGGTGCACATTTGCAAAGGATCAGCCTCTGGAGGGACTCTGTGCTTATTCTACCAGGGCCAAAACTGCTACTACAGCATTGGAATGCGGAGTCTCTGTCCTAGACAACTGCCAGACATTTATATGGGCGTCCCTCCATACGTTCATAACGCATTATTGTCTGGACAGTCAGATTCACTGAGAGGGGCATTATGCCTGCTCGATCCTACAGGACTTTCTGGTTTGAGTCCTTTCACAGAGCCACCTCCGAATACGTATTTCTTTTGCATCTATTCAGAAGGTGAGGAATCTGCTGTTAGAAGTCTCTATAAGAAGAACAGATTACTTACGTTTGGTAATGCTCTTTCTGGTAGCGACTCTAGCTGAAGATTCTTCACAGACCCACCCTTCCTCTCGGTATGTGGTTAAACTCTACCCATCATTACAATCCCATGTCTAGGAAACAGCACATTGTCTACCAATTTGTTTTTGTGCCTCTGCATCTGGGGGACGCGGACAGTCTTGAAAGCAGCTGACAGTGTACCGGAGGGGCGCCTATATAGGCATTGCACATCATTTTTGGAGTGGAACAGCATCAGAAGTACTGTTGAAAAGTTTCAGAATCCAGTCTGACACCTGGGTAATATTCAAAAGGTGAGGAATCTGTGGCTCGATAGTTGATGCCAGAAAGAGAGTTACTGAAGGTAAGTAACTTGTTCTTCCTGTCTTTTCTTATTTTGAGCTAGGCTGGAGTAGGGGAACAGGTCCTATCACATTGACGTAGGCAAATCCAGCTGAGTCCTATTTTAAGTACAACATCTTCTGTCTACACGTTTGCATTCTTGAAGGTACCTAACACACACATACACCACACAAACATGTGTATGCATATATATATGTTCACTTAAAAAACTGAAGGTTACAGGAACATTATATTTAGACTCACATTTTAAACGTACAAAACTATAGAAATTCACCTGTTTTAGTTAGTTATCTCAAGTAACTATAACTCGTGCTCTAAGGAAACACTAACGCGTGCCCCTGCACTGCACAGTAGTTTTGTCAAAAATGTTACTGCAAATATTACATTGATATTATTAATAATTATGTTATCAAAGATGTCATGAGTGCTGTAATTTGTGAGGTAATTAGCAGTGCATGGTGAGGGCACGAGTTATAGTTACCTTGGGGCATGGGATATAGTTAGTTGAGATAAAACTAACTATAACAGGTGAATTTCTATGGTTTTGTACGTTTAAAATGTGAGCCTAATTATAATGTCCCTATAATCTTTGTTTTTTTTAAGTGAATTTATGTGTTTTTTTAAGTTGATTTCCTAACTATAACGTCCCTGTAACCATTGTTTTTTTCAGTGAATTTCTATGTTTTTTTCCGTAAAGTAATTTTCATGACTATATGTTAATCCAACTACCACCGCACACAGCCTTTGGCCGCATTACATCAGTAATTCAATCCCAGGGAAGCAGGGGTCCCCGGGCCTTTTGGGGTAGGGGGTGGGGGCACATGGCCCCCTCTGCATTTCATCACTAATTCTGCCTCGGGAGGTGGTGGTCTGGGGGGGGGGGGGGGCCTGGGCAGTCCAGCCGTATTCAAAATTTCAGTGGCCCCAGGACCTAGCCCACCTGGGGACTTAATTTAAGCAAGCATGGGAACCGAAAGCTTGTTTTTTTTTGTTTTTTTTGTTTTAGTTTTCTGTGGATTCGCGGATCCTCCGCATCACCTGCAAAAAAAATTAAGAACATGCTTTTTTGCTCTGACGGTTGGTCCCTCTGGGACCCCCAGCACCACAGTTGAGAGGTCAGGGTGTCCCTACCCTGGCCCCTTTTCTTTTTTTTTTTTAAATCTTTTTTTCTGGGAGTTGGCTGAAGCAGAATCCCAACATGGCTGCCAACACTTCCTTGTTGAAATGTTGGCAGCCAATCAGATTTCAGCACGAGATGGCGAGGGTTTGCGGAGCCTTCGTGTCTCTCTATATACAAATTTGGGTTTTCTTTAATTTCTGAAAAACTACTGAATGGATTTACACTAAATAACAAAAAAGTTGCTCTCTGGACCAAGAACTGCCTTTCTGCCAAATTTGATGCAATTCTGTCGAGTGGATGGAAAAATGCATGGGGGAAAAGCATTTTCAGACCTCTCCCTTTTTCTTGGCCCCCGCTTGATAGATCATCCGGAAATTTTCCAGTCAGTCACTGAAGTGAGAGTCGTATTTTTTGAGGAACGTTTGTGAAGGATCATCAAACGGTGCCAAAGTTATCAGCAAAACAAAAACGCTTTTTTCTATAGAAAGAAACTAGGTCCTAAATATAACTACCTAGTTGCAACGCCACCAAGTGATAGATATATTATAATATATATATATATATATATATATATATATATACATATATATATATATATATATATATATATATACACACACACACACACACGTTTTATGGAAAATTTTGCAGACTTGAAGTTTTCAATTTTATAATGAAAATGCTGCCTTTTGTGTCAACTTAACAGGAACGTTTTACATATGTTTGCAATTGGGCCTAAACTTGAAAAACAAAGGTTCTGCATACGTTTTGCAACTTGAAAGGGTTCGATAGCAGTGTAAATTTCTGGCTATGCGGGATAAATTAGTACCTTAAATACGAGAAACAATTTGAACTGCCAAAGGTAAACTTATCTAAAGGAAAATGCATCAGGAATCTTGAAAATATTCGCAGGGGAAAATAAAACTTCACACACTGCTAGTTGCGCACCAGTTGAAATTATGCACTATTTATTAGATGCATAACAAATGAAGTTCGTACATTCGAGTATGTTTGATTTAAGCAACTCAAGACGACATTTAAAAATGCGAACAAACCGCACATTATAATGAATGAAATGAGTGGTCGATGCGTGAACCCGGGTGAGCCTGGCATTTCGCCCCTCAGCTGGCGCGTGCCACCCTCTGCTGGTCAGGGGTCGCGCGCCACCCTCTGCTGGTCAGGCGTCGCGCGCCAGGGATGCTTGCAGTACAGTCCATAAAACATTCGTTCTGCCTTCTTTCCCGACGAGCAGCGTCTGTAATAAAACCCTGGAAAGCAGCCCTCCTTCGTTGGTATGTACGGCCTGCTGTCTGCGCGGCCTTCCGCTGGGACGCTGGGGAGAGCCGCTCACCGAGTTCTTGGAAGCCACAGTTGATGGAAGGCATCTTGAAGGATGGGTTCGGAGAATTTACAGCAGGCTCCTGCGCGGCGTCCTTCGTGTGTTGAAGAAAGGCCCCAGGAGCTGCTTCAGTTATTAGTTTGTTGAAAGTGCCCTTGTCAGCTGTACTAGTAATCGTGTTTGTTGTGCAGCATGAACGGGGTTCGAGCTCAGAGATGCGCAAAGCCTTTGGTGAGCATCCTGCAAAGAAATTCCCAACCATTTTTTTTTTTTTTTATGTATTTTTTGTTTGTTAATTTTACTCACTCGGCACTGGCACACGTGGCAAGCAGGTTTTTTTTTTTTTTAAAGTTTGTCCCTCACCAACCCGGACCCCCATATCCTTTCCTCGCTCCTTCGTCCACAGAGCCTTCACCATTCCACCACACGCCCCTCTGAAAAACATCCCTTGTCTGAACCAAATACGCAATGCCGCGGCAGCACTCTGCCCGTTTGGCAGCTTGAGCAGTGCCCTCGTTGTGTCCTTGAAATCCCGCCATCGGCAGCACTGAATCCCGCCAACCACCCAAGACCTCAGGGAGCGAGTGCTCTAAAGCCCAGTCAGGATGAGAACATCTTGTAACCAGGAGCACCTCAACATCTAGAAAGACCAGCCGTGCGCTTTTCCTGGACGATTTTCAGAACTAACGTTTATTTTGAAAAGTACACTTGAGAGGGCAAAACTTTCTCAACAGGCGCCCTAAACACTAAGGCAAAACGGGAAAGAAAGCACCCACCACCGACAGTTTTTATTGCATCGGAAAATGAGATGGAGACGGCAGACACAGACGGTTCTGCAGAGGTGCTGTGTTCCATGGACAGAGACTACTCTTAGCAGCCCTGCGAGGACCACAATGGACCACCAAGACATCAGAACGGAAGAGACCTTCGTCGATGATGCAGGAGGATGTTACGAGGAGTATCAAAGCAGAGGTCTTCTGTAGGGGTTACAGGTGGGCAGTAAGTTTGGCAGGACTTTAAGGGCTGTGTCTGCTGGTGTTTTGTGGAACTATAGATTGAATGCTTAGAGCAGTGGTTGCCAACGTTTTGATTTCTGTGGACCCCACTGAATCATTGCTGGAATCTGGGGACGCCCCCCACTGAGTCATGACTGGAAGCTGGGGATCCCGGCCAAAACATTGGTGATTAATTAAAACACACAACAACACACAAAAGCTACAGAAACAAGCATTCATCAAACACATTAACACATTTTATTTGATTTGCAAATAGGAAGGATGGAGCTTTTCTGAATTCAGTTGAAGCCACACATCGTCCATACTGTATTCTGATTGATGCACCTGCACCGCTCCCACGAGTCAATCTGAGGATACTAATTTAATTTTTAGCCTCCAATGTCAAATTCTTTGACAAATACAGTACGCTTAAAAATGTTGAATTGTACATTTAGCCACTTTATATACCCTTTATTAATCTGTTAATATTATTTAATTTTCTAAGCAATCACGGATCCTCTGGAGAGGCTTTGCAGACCCCCAGGACTCCAAGGACTACAGGTTTGGAACCACTGGCTTAGAGCATCAGCTACATGCAGCCAGCATTCACTTGGTGGTGGTACCAAAACATCCAGCATCAGAGAATATCATTTTGGTCCAGAGGTTCTTAGGCAGAGAGATTATCTCCGCAAATAACTCTCCTCGTGAGGAGTGGTGCAGAAGGTATGTTGTCTCCCAACAGATGGTCTGAGTGGCAGGTACCATCAGTGTGGAATTCTGCAACATACTTCTGAAGGAGAGGCTCTTGAGCAAGACCTCCATTTACTTAGCAGTCACTATTGAAAGTAAGGGCATCATATTTTTTCCAGATTATAGGTCCACCACCTCTGGTGGTTCTCGACATGCTCACAGCCAGGACCAGACTGCAGACTGAGAAGTTTAAAAAAAAAAAAAACCAAGGCAGCAGGCCTTTCCATCTTTGCACCGAGGATCTGTAACCTCATAACTGTCTCCGTCAGAACTGCCCCAATGCTACTCCAGTTTATGAAAGAGTTCAAGATGTATCTCTGTAAAGAACACTACATCACAGTGATTGAACAGTCCACAAACTAGCTACCTCTCTTATCATTCATTAACTTTGTGCTGGGATTTCACCATGTACAGCGCTCCACTGCCTTTGGGTTAGGTTTGTGTTATAGAAATACCACATACATTTATGTATGCCTGCATAGTAGCTGCGTGCATTGCAGATGCCAAAAGTTGCAAGATGTTAAAAAGTAACTAATCAGATTGGGACTAGATCCATCTCTGTGGCATTCCACTGTCCTATATGAGAGACGTTCTATTTTCGGGTGCAAACTACTAATGTTTTTTTGGAGGCGAGAAGGTAGGAATATTGATATTTGGTAAATAGCTTGTTGTGGGTATACAACTTGCTGGAATGCCTCTGGGAATGCTTACATGGGTATGCAGGAAGATGTAGTCGCACCGTTTTAGCGGAGTAGTAGGTTTCTGTACTTCTCGTATTGAGATTGTTCTGCCCTCTCTTTTCGTCCCCCGATTCTTACATTTAAGAAGGGGCTGGAGGGTGGCCTGCTGTATCCACAATGGTACATAATTCATATTTTTGGGACTGTTTACGTCTCTGCTCTCCTGGAGTTTACTCCTCTGCTCTCTTGGGGTGAATATTATAACATTGTTCAACCACAAATACAAAAGTTTTCATAGATCATGTTGCAGAACTAGGTTTGAGCCAGATGGCTTCTGCCCTTTAGAGTTCAATGGAGCCTGTGAAGGAAGCACTTCCATGATTCACCGTGTCCTGCAGAGATGTGCGTCACTCTAATGCTGGGGGGACATGTGGGGCATTGGTTGATGGTGCCATCAACCCTTTTCCCACACCATACCACTCCAGGAAAGCTCTGACACCAGAGTGTCGCCCTCCCACCATCTGCATGGCCAAATCAGGGTTTATAAAGCGCAGCTACTCACCTGTAAGGGTCTCAAGGCGCTAAGGGGGTTTGTCCTCTGAGCTTCAGTTGAAGAGCCAGGTCTCAGGGTCCTTCCTGAATTGAGGTAGCAATGGTGACAGCCTGAGGTGCACGGTATTCCAGCTCTTAGCCTAGAGGGAGGCGAAGAATCTTCCACCAGCCGAAGTCTTTCGTATGCTGGGTACGGTGGCTAGTGCTTGTTGATAGGAGTAGACAGTCCCACGGTGGGGGAGTAGAAGGTGATGCGGTGGTTTGACATAGGTGGGTCCTAGGTTGTGAAAGGCCTTGTAAGCGTCGTCGAGGAGCTTGAAGTTAATTATTTTCTCAATAGGAAGCCAGTGGAGGTCTCTTAGGTGATTGGAGATGTGTTCACAGTGGGGGATGTCCCGGAGGAGTCTGGCAGAGGCCTTTTGGACATGCTGTAGTTTCTTCAGGTTCTTTTGGATGGTATCGGCATAGAGGGTGTTGCCATAGTCGAGTCTGCTGGTAACCAGGGCATGGGTTACAGTTTTATGGCAGTCCTTTGGGATCCATTTGTAGATCTTCCGGAGAAGTCAGTGTGTGTGTGTGAATACAGGAGGATGCGACTGAGTTTACTTGGCTGGTCATGGTGAGTGTAAGGAAATGCCTCCTTGGCATGGTTACCCCCTGACTTTTTGCCTTTGCTGATGCTAAGTTTTGATTTGAAAGTGTGCTGAGGCCTCCTAACCAGGCCCCAGCACCAGTGTTCTTTCCCTAACCTGTACTTTTGTTTCCACAATTGGCACACCCTGGCATCCAGGTAAGTCCCTTGTAACTGGTACCCCTGGTACCAAGGGCCCTGATGCCAGGGAAGGTCTCTAAGGGATGCAGCATGTCTTATGCCACCCTGGGGGCCCCTCACTCAGCACAGACACACTGCTTGCCAGCTTGTGTGTGCTAGTGAGGACAAAACGAGTAAGTCGACATGGCACTCCCCTCAGGGTGCCATGCCAACCTCACACTGCCTATGCAGTATAGATAAGTCACCCCTCTAGCAGGCCTTACAGCCCTAAGGCAGGTTGCACTATACCATAGGTGAGGGCACAAGTGCATGAGCACTGTGCCCCTACAGTGTCTAAGCAAAATCTTAGACAGTGTAAGTGCAGGGTAGCCATAAGAGTATATGGTCTGGGAGTCTGTCATGCACGAACTCCACAGCACCATAATGGCTACACTGAAAACTGTGAAGTTTGGTATCAAACTTCTCAGCACAACAAATGCACACTGATGCCAGTGTACATTTTATTGTAACATACACCCCAGAGGGCACCTTAGAGGTGCCCCCTGAAACCTTAACCAACTATCCGTGTAGGCTGACTAGTTCTAGCAGCCTGCCACACACCAGACATGTTGGTGGCCACATGGGGAGAGTGCCTTTGTCACTCTGTGGCTAGTAACAAAGCCTGTACTGGGTGGAGATGCTTATCACCTCCCCCTGCAGGAACTGCAACACCTGGCGGTGAGCCTCAAAGGCTCACCCCCTTTGTTACAGCACCACAGGGCACTCCAGCTAGTGGAGTTGCCCGCCCCCTCCGGCCACGGCCCCACTTTTGGCGGCAAGGCCGGAGGAGATAATGAGAAAAACAAGGAGGAGTCACTGGCCAGTCAGGACAGCCCCTAAGGTGTCCTGAGCTGAGGTAACTCTAACTTTTAGAAATCCTCCATCTTGCAGATGGAGGATTCCCCCAATAGGGATAGGAATGTGCCCCCCTCCCCTCGGGAGGAGGCACAAAGAGGGTGTACCCACCCTCAGGGCTAGTAGCCATTGGCTACTAACCCCCCAGACCTAAACACACCCTTAAATTTAGTATTTAAGGGCTCCCCAGAACTAAGGAACTCAGATTCCTGCAACCTAAGAAGAAGAGGACTGCTAAGCTGAAAAACCCTGCAGAGAAGACGGAGACAACAACTGCTTTGGCCCCAGCTCTACCGGCCTGTCTTCCCACTTCTAAAGACACTGCTCCAGCGACGCTCTCCCCAGGGACCAGCGACCTCTGAAGCCTCAGAGGACTGCCCTGCATCTAGAAGGACCAAGAACTCCCGAGGACAGCGGCTCTGTTCACCCAAGACTGCAACTTTGCTACAAAGAAGCAACTTTGAAACAACTTGCGTTTCCCGCCGGAAGCGTGAGACTTGACACTCTGCACCCGACGCCCCGGCTCGACTTGTGGAGAACAATCACTTCAGGGAGGACTCCCCGGCGACTGCGAGACCGTGAGTAGCCAGAGTTGCCCCCCCTAAGCCCCCACAGCGACGCCTGTAGAGGGAATCCCGAGGCTCCCCCTGACCGCGACTGCCTGCTTCTAAGATCCAAAGCCTGGTAAAGACTCTGCACCCGCAGCCCCCAGGGCCTGAAGGATCCGACCTCCAGTGCAGGAACGACCCCCAGGTGGCCTTCTCCCTTGCCCAGGTGGTGGCTACCCGAGGAGCCCCCCCTTGCCTGCCTGCCTCGCTGAAGAGACCCCTTGGTACCCCATTGAAACCTATTGAAACCCGACGCGTGTTTGCACACTGCACCCGGCCGCCCCGTGCTGCTGAGGGTGTACTTTCTGTGTGGACTTGTGCCTCCCCCCCCGTTGCCCTACAAAACCCCCTTGGTCTGCCCTCCGAAGACGCGGGTACTTACCTGCTGGCAGACTGGAACCGGGGCACCCCCCTTCTCCATTGAAGCCTATGCATTTTGGGCACCACTTTGACCTCTGCACCTGACCGGCCATGAGCTGCTGGTGTGGTAACTTTGGGGTTGCTCTGAACCCCCAACGGTGGGCTACCTTGGACCCAAACTTGAACCCCGGAGGTGGTTTACTTACCTGCAAAAACTAACTAACTCTTACTCCCCCCAGGAACTGTTGAAAATTGCACTGTCTAGTTTTAAAATAGCTATATGTGATTTATGTGAAAACTGTATATGCTATTTTGCTAATTCAAAGTTCCTAAAGTACCTACCTGCAATACCTTTCATTTGAAGTATTACATGTAAATCTTGAACCTGTGGTTCTTAAAAAATAAACTAAGAAAATATATTTTTCTATACAAAAACCTATTGGCCTGGAATTGTCTTTGAATGTGTGTTCCTCATTTATTGCTTGTGTATGTGCAACAAATGCTTAACACTACTCCTTTGATAAGCCTACTGCTCGACCACACTACCACAAAATAGAGCATTAGTATTATCTCTTTTTGCCACTATCTTACCTCTACGGGGAACCCTTGGACTCTGTGCATACTATTCCTTACTTTGAAATAGTGCATACAGAGCCAACTTCCTACAGTGAGCGATGAGTCTGGGACGAAGCTGAGGTTGCGTGCGTGGTTTGTTGGGATTTAGGGGGGTGCTGAGAGTCAATGGCCACCAGGACTCGTCCCAAGCTGATGTGGAGGGTTCCAGGATGAGGATCTCAGTCTTGTCAGAGTTGAGCTTGAGGCAGCTGTCCTTTATCCACACGGCGACGGCTTCCATCCTGTTGCGGAGGTTCTTCTTGGCAGTAGAGGGGTTTTGTGTCATTGAGATGATCAGCTGGGTATAGTCGGCGTAGGAGACTATGTTCAGTCCGTGGTTCCTGACAAAGGATGCGAGCGGACCATGTAGATGTTGAAGTGTGTGGGGCTCAGGGAGGAGCCCTGTGGAACTCCGCAGCTGATCTCTGTGGGTTCTGATAGGTAAGGCAGGAGTCTGACTCTGTGTTCTGCCAGACAGGAAGGAGCATATGTCCCGGTGCTGAACAAAAAGGCCCACCTCCCGGCGTCACCAACTCAGAAAGCTTTGATAGCACAGAGTTATGATGAAGCCAGGCGGGGGGAAGGGAGTTAGGGTAGGAAACTGCTGCGAGAGAGATCTGAAAGGAAAAAGTTAGAACAAATATGCATATATTCATCCATAACAATCTAACTCACCAATAGAGTTCTTGAATACAGGCATCGCAGTAATATCAGATTGAGACTCTTTATTAATTGGGCATAGCCCCTTCTTTGAATCATGAAACAAAAATGAACTTAGAACTCAGAACCTTGAGAAGACAAGAGCCTTAGACTATGGACACTCTCTGAATATCAATAATGAAACCACAATGCATTGATAAAACTTAAAACGTTAGATCTCAGTCTTGAAATTCGTAAAGACTAAAATGTGTATCTTACATATCATAAAACAGTCAAATGGGTATTTCACATAGTAAAACACACCTTAATATGTATCTCACATATTATGCTTCCTAAAAACAATGAAACTGTGATTTGCTTATCTTTGAAACATTTCCACAATTGTACTCCTGAAAATTAAAGCGCTTTGAGTACTGTGACAAGGGCGCTTTACTTTCTGTGAACTGAAGTGCTTTTTTGAATGTTGAGGAAAGTGCGCTTTACTCCTTTGGATTGAAGCGCTTTACTCCTGGGAACTGAAGCGCTTAGAACTTTGAGTCAAGGATGCTTTGCTTCCGTGAACTGAAGCGCTTTTGAATATTGAGGCAAATGCGCGCTGGGCAAAAGCGCTTTATTCCTGTGAACTGGAGCGCTGTGCCAATGTGCGTTATTCCTGTGAACTGGAGCGCTGTGCCAATGTGCGTTATTCCTGTGAACTAGAGCGCTGTGCCAATGCGCGTTATTGCTGTGAACTGAAGCGCTAGAATGACGAGGCCTGAGGCGCCTGATCAAAGTGACCTGAAACGCTTTGCTCGTAAGGCTAGGTGGATGCTGTAACTTAGGAAGAAACAACTCCCTTCTGGGTTGGGCTCATCAAGGCCTTACCGCCACGAGTACGACTTACTCGTGTCTGAATTCACCATGGAAACTGGCATCCTTCGAGTTACTGCCAACCTGCTCTGAAGGAATTCTGCTCTTCTTCAGAGGAAGGTCCCTTGAGGTCTGACTGCATCGAAGTCTTCAAAATAGTGAGCCACGAGCTTAGGTGTGGCTGGGCTTTATAGGCCAGCCACACCCCAAGATGGCTGCCGCTTCTAAAAACATGGGAAATGTAGCCCCTTCATAGGATAGCACTGATAAGTGCATCTTGTCCACCAATGCCCTGAACTTGCAGCTACGTGAGCATTACCACAGGGCAAACAACGCTGATGGCCATTCTTGGAACAAGCGGGGATGACCAGTGGTGCGCATAAAGCGCCGCAAATCCGCGCAGCGGACTTTCGGGTGGGACCTGGACCGCGCACAGCCTTATTCCTGACATTACACCCCTCTCCCAAGCACGGTCCAGGGCCTGGCTTGTCAGGATGGAGGAGATGAAATCGTCGCACCAAACTTGGTGCATGGACAGTTTTTGCAGGTTCCCTAGAGTCATTTTCCAGTCCGTATCCTTTCCAGGACACCAAGTACCAAAGAGAAGACCCCCGATATTTTGAGTCTAAGATAGCTCGCACCTCATATTCCCAATGACCTTGGACTAGGAGAGGAGCAGGTTGTGTGGCACTTGAGGGCGAAGCAGGTTTAAGAAGTGAAGTGTGAAACACTGGGTGAATTTTCAAAGACAATGGTAATTTTAGTTTGTATGTTACTGGATTTACTTGCCGTAGAACTTCACTGACAAGGAGTACGTGTGAATTAAGTCTTCCCATCCGAGTGTCAGTCTTTATCGTAAATGATTCAAACACACACATATATAATTCAATTTATATAAAATATGTATATTGTTTAACAGCAGTTACATTTCACTCCGTAAGCAATACATCATTTTAGAGTGCTGTGTGCGCAGTGCAAAAATGCTCTTGCTGACAGTTAGTATACATGCAAAAAGATACTGTGCAGATGAAATAATCAACAGCATCTCTAAGGTTATTACGTTTTTGGCTATGCAGGCTTTCAGTGGTCCTGAATTTAGTTGTGAACTGAATTAAATCTGTAGACACTTAAGAGTCAACGTTTCGACACCAGCCCAATGGTGTTTGGACTAAATATCAAGTTATAATATCAGAAAACATAAGTATCTGAAAAAATATCGGGATGCAAAAAAATATCATGATATAGAATATTGTTGTCAAGACTGTTATTTTTTTGGTAAATAATATTTTTACGAATATTGTTGTTTTTATTATCGTTTTCAGTAGTATAGTTGTAAAAAGATTGTTTTTTAAATTATTTGAATATGTTTTAGTAAATATATTTTAGGTGTTAGTATCGTTGATATAATTGTTATTGTATAAAATATGGTTTGTAATTTTAAGTGAGTTAGTATTTGTTTAAATGTTATTAGTAATTTACAGTGCCATAGCAAGTTGTTTGGTTTGTAGGCAGTTATGGTGGGTTATTATTTAAATTAGAAATCGTTTTAATTCCATGTTAATTTTTTTTATTGTTGATTATTGTTTCCCATTTGTGCTCACAAATTTAAATGTATCAATAAAACTTTATCAGAAACGTGAGATTGAGTCGCTACTTCAGTAAAATCCCCTTTGAAGCAAAATTAGATGCCACAAGACTCAAACTACAGTCCTCCTTCAAACCGCCATTACACCCGATGTCACATAGCATTCTGGACTCTGATCAAGTAGTTCTGAGGAACATAACAGAGAACCTAACAAAAGGAAAGTATATCAAATTCAACACCAGGAAGTAAGGAACCCAACCTCTACACTCATTTAAAAACAAAACATCCATAGTTGTGAAACCAGCTGATAAAGGGGGCGCAATAGTTATACAGGACACAGAGGACTATAAAAAGAGAGGTTACTGCAACAAGGTGTTCAAGCGCAGGCATGGATCTGAGTAGTAACCCTCCCCCAGGAGGTGAGGCATATGATTAGGTCTGTTGTAGACAGAGGACTTTCAAGGGTAAATCTAAGCAAGAATGCATATCCTTTAGTGATCAAACAATATCCACATATGCCAACAATCTATATGTTACCCAATATGAACAAATGCCTTGATAATCCTCCAGGCGACTAATTGTATTGGGATGTGGGTCCCTGCTAGGGCCCTTATGGAAGTACATAGACATTTTCAGAAAACCCTTAGTAGCAAGAAGAGGAGGAAAGGACCAACGGGTGGGGTGTTTGTGCCCCACTCTTGTTCCTTGGGCCTATTCATACTGATACATGCTTATTATTTTTATTTAGAGACATCTGATGGATGTGCTTTACTTTTTAAATTGAAAAGAACACACCTCAGACTTCATTCATGGTGAGTGTGGAGTCCATAGTTTTTTTTAAACTCCTAATTTCAACAATATATATATTGTTGCTGACAGTGTCTTTATACTTGGGGCCAGATTTATCAAGGGATGGCGTTGCCCTTGTATCACACAGGATGATGCAAAGACAGCGCAATTCCCTAATTCAGATTTACCAAGCAACGCAAAGCCACCTTGCGTGGCCCTGCATTGCTTGAATAATCTGAAGTAACACAAGGTCGTGCAAGTTGCTGCCCAACATTACTCTGCCCTGGGAAGGCATTCCATGAGTGAAGCATGGGTGTTCCCATGCATCCACCCTTGGGTTTTGGCACATTCACAGATTTACCAACACTGGTAAACCTGGGAATGGATCAGAATGCTACACCTTCCAAGGGGAGGCTCTACGAGGTGAAATATTTGTATTTCTCCCTGTCATTTCTTATTATTAGCTGTATTTTTTCGGAAAAAAATCCTCAGAGGATTTTTTTTGCAGGAAGATGTCCCTTATGCACAAAAGCAATCCTGCCTGTGACGCAAGGGTACCTGCATTGGCGCCGGGGTCATATTGTTCACCAGCACGGACAGAGAGCAGGAATGTGCAATATATTGGTAAATATTGAACATTCCTGCCCTTTCGCACAGCAGGTTATCTTGCTGTGTTGCATAAAACCTTGCTACAGCTGAACACCGGCATGACAGTGTCACAACTTATAGGAAGGAAAAACATTGCATTGGCACTCTTCTCTACTTCATATGGCTGAGCCCTCAATTTGACTTGTAATTTTCTGCTCCAGGAAAGGACAACATTTCATTGATTTATATCCACATTTTTGCATACAAGCCACCAAGGGTAGCCAAGTCTGAAAGACAGTGGCAATTTAACAGCCACATACTTAAAGATAGAGGCTTGGTAAGTACTAGGTCTTCTAGATTTTTTTAACGAGAATTCCACACACAGAGTAATGTTTACAACCATATCTCATTATCATGCTGGGTGTCTCTACACATTGTCCTGAAGAAGACCCCATTGTGATGAAGAAATCTCTCACTTCAGGGCCGGGGTCGAAATGTCCACTCATGAGTGTCTGTACCATTCATTTCAGCTAGCAGCTAAGTTTAAGGCTATCGAAAGCCTGCCTTGCCAAAAACGAAATAACCTTCGAGACGAACAGGCTTGAGAAACTGTTGATTAGTTGATCTACACTATATATATTTTTTTGCACGTGCACTCAGTGTCTGTAAGGGCACTTTTGCTCTGTGCACAGAGCACCCTACAGTGACATATTGGTAACAGAGTGAAATGTAACAATATTCATGTATTTTATTTGAATTGAGTTAACTTTTTATGTTTGGATCATGTGTGAAATTGATTGACAGTCGCCTAAGGATACCTGATTTGCACTTATTCCTTGACAGTGCATAACATTCAGAAAATATCTCTGGCAGAACCAACGATTTGTTTAATATAATGAATTGCCTACTGAGCCGTTAACTGTTCTGGGTGTCCCAGGGACATAAGACACCTACAGCTTTTGTGGAATACAAAAGGTTTGGTAGGCAGGCCAGTAAAAGCAGAAGTCACAAATAATTTGCAGCTTCCTTTGAAGTACTGTTGAGTTTGGCTGCCACTATGCTTAAACTTTTAAGTGAGGGACCGTTAATTAATGCATGCATGCATGTATTTTTAGATTTGTCCAGACTTTTAACTTACATTTTAATAGACCTATTATTAAGAATTGTCAGTAGGTTTGATTTTATTCAGTGTGACAAGATTTGATAAATGTTGTACGGCTTCCTTTTAAATTATGAAGAATTGCTGACAACATCTGCAGACCTCACATGTATGTGCGAAAAAGGCCAATGCTGATATCATTGACTTAGGAGGCGCTACTGATTTTGCCTGTAGTGCCCACAAACATTTAGTTGTTCAGTACGATAACACAAACAGACTAGATTTAGAGGGTTAGTTAAAGTGTGGCATTAGTACAGTTGGAGGAGCAGGTGGGATGAAGTCTTGCCAATACCATGGGGTGATGTATGCTCGGCGTAAGAACCTATAGTGTATGAGTTTGTAGCTTTTATTCATGGAAACCAAACCTGTTTATGCACAACAGGCATACCAAATTTTGTCAGGGGGCGGGAGGTGGCGACCTAGGTCAGCCTTCCAGGTATCTCAGAGTTTGGAATCGTGGGTTGGGGGATGATCCAAGCAGGTATGATATAGCTTAGAGACCAGCTTACCACTCTCATTGCCAGATATGATTAGTGTAAGTTGCTTAAATTCCTCTGGTGCTAAATTGTATAATAGGATCAGAGTGCGCACAACATTCTGGAAACGTCAGAGCACAAAATGGTTCATATATGTAGTAGTATTTAGTCTGACATCTTCCATACAGGAGAAGACAGGTCCATCTGGGAACAGGTCCCCGAAAGTATGCAGGGCCAGGTCATTCAATGTACTTTGGACCCATTTTTTTTTGGTGATGAGAAGTCATGGATTATTTGCCAGAGGTATTGCAGAGGAGTATAGTACTCCCCCATTCAGAAGACGAGCGATCCTACGCCAAGCCCATGTACTGGTGGAGAGAGTTTGGATATCAGTGGGATCTAGTGGGTTGCTAGCAGGGGTGGCCAGTTTGCCCTTGGCAGGGCCGTAGTTGAAGCATAAAACCTATTCCTTGTCCCTTTGTATAAACAAACCTAAATATTTATCTTGGTCGGTGCACCATGTTAAGGGGAAAATTGGGACTGCATGGGGGTCGACACATCTGTAAAAGGAAACAATTCGGACTTTGCCCAATTAATGTGCAGCCCTGGAAAAATTCCCAAATCGAACAATCTCGTGAAGGATCGGATCTAGATTGTCTGCAAGATGTCATCCGTGTACAGGGAAATTAGCAGCTGGGCAGGCATAATCTGCAATCCTCTGTGCATGTGCTACTCTTGTAAATGGCACACCAGAGGGTCCATGGCTGTGATAAAAAGTAGTGGTGGCAAAGGGCACCCTTGCCGTGTACGTCTGTGCATATGCTTCTCTTGTAAATGGCGCATCAGAGGATCCATGGCTATGATAAAACATAGTGGTGGCAAAGGGCACCCCTGCCGTGTACCTCTGGTGACAGGGAAGGGGGCGGTATAGTGTCATTAAACCTAATCAGGGCTTTTGGCTGTGAGTATATAACATAATCAGGGATGTGAAGCCCTGCGGCAGGCCCAGTTTTTGGAGCCTGGCTATTAAAAAAGGCCATTCAGACGTATCAAACATTTTTCTGCATCAAGTAAGGCCACTGCAGCCGGGGTAGTGGGGGAGATCCTATTGAGCACCTCAAAGACTGTGCACAGGTTTAAAGACATGGAGCAGTAGGGGGCAAAACCTGACTGGGCCAGTGATATGGCTTGGTCTATCAGTTGGGAGAGGCACAAGGCCACTAGCTTAGCCAATATCTTATCAAAGTTTACCAAAGATAGGGATCGGTAAGAACCGCATATCTGAGGATCTTTGCCTTGCTTTGGCAGCAAGGTAATCACTGCCTCTGTAACATCGGTGGTAGGACGCCAGTGTCTAGCAGCGCCTCAGCATACACAGCAAGTAAGTGTGGATTCAGGACGTATGCGTTAAAGAATGCTCCAGTAAAGCCGTCCATGCCAGGCGCTTTAGAACCATCCAGAGAATCTATTGCTAGGGCAATCTCCTCACCGGTAAATGGCTCACAGAGGAACTATTGTTGGACAGTGGTAAGCCAAACCATGGGCATCTCTTCTAGGTACTGTCATTGAGGGAGAGTCCTCGATCTGACTAGTGGTGTAAAGCTGATTGTAATAACAAACAAATTCAGTCTGAATACCCTCAGTGTCTAACGTGAGTCCCGTCCGATGTATGCAGTTCCGGTATATAGGAGGCAGATCTTGGGGCTCTGGGAAGGCATGCCGGAGTGCATCCTAGTTGGTCGCCTTCTCCGTAGTGGCGTGCTCGAACATATTTCCCTAAGTAGTGTGTTTCGCTTTCTGCCAGGTCCTGGAATTCCTCCAATAAGGAAGCCTGTTTTTGCAAGTCAGGTCTGCCAGCTTTGTCTCCACTCTGGCGAGGCTACTATGTATGTCTCTTAACACACCAGAGTGTTTTGCAATGCAAACACCCCTAGTATAGGCCTTAAAGGCCCCCCACAGGGTGGCCTGTGAGTTAACCAAGGCCCTCATTATGAACACTGGCGGCTGAGCCCACCATGCTGGTGGCAGCAGAAATGACTGCCACTGGCATGGCAGGCTCAGCCGCCGAATAATGAAGGCTGTGGGGACCGCCACAGGTGGCCTTCCACCACTGCCAGGCTACTGCCAACAGGCAACCTGACAATGTTGAAATCCTTATCCCACAGGGCAGCGCTGCCCTCCGGATAATGATCCCTTTTCCTCCAGCCTTTCCCTGGTGGGTTCCCCCGCCAGGGAAAGGCTGACGGAAGGGGTGCTCTGGGGGCCCCTGCACTGCCCATGCACTTGGCATGGGCAGTGCAGGGGCCCCCGTAGTGCAGGTCACTGCTCGATTTACAGGCAGTGATCTGCACAACAGGTGCTGCTGCACCCACCGCACACCAACATTGGCTGCGGCTCCATTTTCCCTGCTGGGCCGGCGGCGAAAACATTATGCAGCCAGCGGGGGGTCGTCACGAGGGCCCAAGTCTTTATTAAGTTCAAAATATTCAGTGATCGCAGAGCGAAGTTCAGTAAGAAATAGCTCAACATATAGTGCCATTGTGGGAAAGCTCCATTGGCAATCACCCCTCTCCCACCACCCCCCAAAGGGGATTCTGGAAAATCATCTTGACCAGGGAATGGCTGGAGATGGTAAGTGGTAGGTGTGTGATATTGCCCAGCCAGGGGACAACTGTGACAAATAGTAGCCAATAATCTATATGTGTCCAAGTGTTGTGAGGGGCAAAGTGAAAGGTGTATGGTGGGGCAGACACAAGTTGTAGGCACCAAGGATCGGTGTAGAGTGTAATTGTTGCAGAATTCAGGTAGTATGATCAACGAGTGGGGCTTCCCCAAATGGTTTATGGCTGCGGTGTCCACCTAAGACAATGTGGTAGGCATCCATAAGATCAATTTGGGTCAGTTGTGTCTGGAATTACTGGGTCGTCTGTGTTCAGGGCATAGATATTGGCCAAGAAAAGTCTTTTCCCAGCAGAGATACCCGCACCCAATACGTATATACCCTTCTCATCAGTGGAACTAGAATAAGGGTGGAAAGGGAGATTTTTATGAATTAGAATGCAGACCCCTCAAGAGTAAGAACTATATCTGGAGAAATTTCGATGTGGGCCCTGAGGAGCTGCAAAAGCATATGTGGGTTTCGTTGGGAGATGGATCTCCTGTAAAAAGGCAATCTGAGCACTGTGCCCGTTCAGATACTGCAATATCTATTTGCCTTTACGAGGGTTATTCAGCCCGCTTATGTTCCGGGACATGAAAGTGGTGTCTCTGGCGGACCTCCCATTATGTCAGATATGCATGACTTGCCATCGATGTCCATCCTGAGTGATGCTGGGTAGAGCATGCCATATCAAAGGTCCAGCCTACAGAGAGTCGCCTTGGCATCAGTAAATTTGCATCGGTCCTCCTGGATGGTCAAGGTGAAGTCCGGAAACAGTGAAATCATCATGCTCTAATATTGGAGTGGGCCGAGTTCCCTCGCCAGTTGGAGCTCAATATCACGGTCCCTAAAGTTCAGAAGCTGGATGACGATCGGACGAGGCTGTGCACCCGATATAGGACGGGGTCCTAAAGATCTATGAGCATGTTCCACCACAAATGTGGGTGTGAAGTTTTGGCGCCCTAGTAACCGTGAATAGTCTTTCCACGAAAAAATCCGGGCGACCCATATCTGTGGCTTCTGCTATTCCTAGTGTGCAAATATTGTTGCAGCGTCCCCTTGCTTCCTTTGTTCTTGATGGCTAATGTTCGCAGTCAAGGTTGCAGCTTCTCTACCCGTATTTGTGTCTTGACGGTGCTGCCCTCCAATCTTGAGACGTGCTCCTAGGGACACTCCAGCCTCGTATGCAGGCGCTCCCCCATTCGGTCCAGGCGGTTCACAGTGGCGTTGAAGGGTGCATCAATCACTCTAAAACCGAGTTCAGCCATGATGGCATCTGCGCCCGCCAGCTGGTCAGTGGCGCCTCCATAGTCGCCGAAGTGTCTGCAGCATTGGATGGCCTGTTCTTTTCAAAGGGTAGCTTATGCTGCTTGGGGTCACCTCGTACCATCTCAGAGGCGGCGGGGTGGGGGGTGGAGGTATAGTCTGTGTGGTGTAGAGTGGGTGGACACGTCAATGCTGTGTGGCAGTTGTCGCTCAGGACTGTTCTTCCAAACATATACTGCTATCTGGCACCACTCTGGGCTGGCCAGCGCCCCGAGAGAAAAGGTTAGGATGGTGATAGTCAGTCTGCAAGAGTAAGCAGCAGAGCACTGCAAATGGCGGGAGTTCCAGGTGCCACTTGTAGATGGCTAAGTGTTGGACCGCCATCATGGGCCTATCATTATTGTCCGGGCCGCTCGGACAGGCACCGTAGATCCGAAGAGCAGTGGGCTGGGCCTCTATGCATGCAGATGATGGCAGTGGTAGAGTTAGTGTAGGGAGGGTCCCGCAGTATTGAGCTCCCAGGCACAGGTGAAGTAGCTGAAGGAACCAGCTAGACCAGGCTCAGACCAGAAGTGCAGAAAGAGGGGAAAAAAGAACAAGTCTGATTCAGTCGGTCCTACCAGCAGTGGGCCATGCTGCTAGTCCGGCATCTCAAGCAGACTCAGAAAGTGGGGCCGCCATTCAGGCCTCCACATTCTGGGCGCACGGGCCTCTTGCTGGGTCCTGCAGTGGTGTACAATGGGCAGCAGGATCCCCTAGTCCAGGGTTCTGCAAAGTCGGTCCTGGGGAGCCGGTCCATGCCAGGTTTTTAGCATATCCTCGTTTAGAAAAATGTAGATTTCTGAAACATCTTTTTTCTAAATGTGGATATGCTAAAAACCTGGCATGGACCCGGCTCTCCAGGACCGACTTTGCAGAACCCTGCCCTAGTCGGTGAGTGGTGGTGTGCCGAGTGGCATGCAGGAATGGGGGTAGATCGCAGGGGCAACTCTGCGTGGCCCACCAGCCACGTACCTCAGGTTCACCCGCGGCCCCTGTCGCCGCAAGGCCTCCGAGGCGCAGGCTGGCCTGGAGTGCACCCACCCTGCAGGTGACAAGGGGACCTCTTGTGCCCGGCAGCGATCTGCCTCTGCCGCCCCGGTGTTCAGGTGTGCGCTGGCATCGGCCCGGGAGTGAAGGTGCGTGTTCAGCAGCTCATCCAGCGATGTTGAAGAGCCGATCCTCCGGAGCGTCAGCACCATGCATTGCCGGTGTGGTCCCGCCCGAAGCCCATTAGCTCCTTTATATCTTTTTGCCCAAGAAACTATCATGACAGACTGAAACATGAAACCAAGACACGGCTCAAGTTTAACAGCACCTTATACCAAGGATCCACTGATTAAATTGTGGACAAAGGATCTGGGAATATCAATGTAATCTTTAATTCTTATAGTGAGCATAGATCCGCGCACCCTTTTTAAAGAAATCGCTCACGATATGCTTAACACTGTAACTCTACTAGTTAGGCCATGATATGCAGATGGCTCAGCTTGGAAGCAGGGTAGTAAGGTACATAGGCCCTCATTACAACCCTGGCGGTCCAAGACCGCCAGGGCTGTTCCAGAGGAAGCACCGCCAACAGGCTGGCGGTGCTTCACAGGGCATTACGACCGTGGCGGAAGCGCCTCGGTCGCACCGCCAGGGCCGGCGGTTTCCCACCACAATGGCCCCGGCGGGTGGAAACCAGCGGGGATCTCCTAATGGCTGCGGCGGGAGTGCGGCTGCATTGGCGGCCACCCGGCGGTCCAGTTCGTAATGAGGGCCATAGTTTCTTAGTATAAGGTTATATTCAGAACTATTTCTTTTAAAAAACAGCTCGGTTGTGCACTTGTGAGCAGTGTTAGTGATGTTATGCCTGATGTTTCAGCCATAATACAGCCAATTACAGGGGCTACTACTATAGTTTACTTATTCGGATCTCATCCATGCTGTTTTCAACTGAAAATCATTACTGTCTCTGTTTGTCCCTTAAGCCTTTTGAAATGAGTTGGTCTCAGTATGGGTTAGTGGCCGCCTTTCACTAAAAAGTCACTCTATTAATTTATCCAGCACCGTAGTGATTATTCAAGAAAACCTGAAAGAGGAATGGATGTAGATTTATAACACATAAGAGGGTTTCCATGCATCCAGCTTTCCTGTTCTGTTCCATTAGAATGTCTGCCTTAGTATTTAATGCTTATACTGCTAGTCTAGCTGTTCCTGGTGCGTAAAAGTTCAGACGTTACCCTAATTAGTACACTGTGTGGCTGTACAAAAATTGTCCTTGCGTTTCCCCCTCTTTACTTCCTAATGTCAGAAGGAGGATATTGAATGATGTCGAACATCTCACCTGTGCAGTTCTTCTACAGTACATTTCTGCCCTGACTGACCCAGTGTTCCTGATCCCCAGGTGAAGCAGTACGGAACATCTCCACTGTAGAGATGGAGCCCCTTCCCAGACCTGTCGTGCAAGCCTTTGTTGCTCAGTTTGAGAAGACGTCAATGCGTGCAGCAGACCTCCCAGAGGCAGATCTTTCCGGAGTGGATTCCAAGCTGGTGAAAAACTTGATGCCTTTCCAGAGAGATGGAGTCAAGTAGGTCACTCTTACTAAAGTCACAGCAAATGGTATTGGATCACCTTCTTTTTTTCCCCCTCTCACTCTCTCTACCCATGTTGCAGAAACCAAACCCATCTCTCTAAGAACGTTGCTACTGTGTGCTCACGCAGTCTTCAGTGGAGGGCAGATTATACTTACTTTGTTGTGGCTAACCATGGGAGTGGAGACCTTTGGAAGGTAACGCCATCTACTAGTGCTGACCACAAAACACTTCTTGTAAATGCAGGACATGAAACCTTAGGATCTGACTAACTATAATCCTAGAGACCTATAATTGATGATATGGACCAGGAAAGGTGGCATGGGGAAGCAGAGGTTTACCAGCGTTGGTCCATATCCATGAATCACTCTATACACTGTAACATCTTGAATGAAAAAGTAGCAAATGTTTAAAGTTGGAAGTGTGAGTGATGAATTCTGTGATGTATAGACTTGGTTCAAAGCAACATGATACAGAGTGGCTTTCCAGTCCAGCTCCCCTGTAGACCTGAAGTTGAAGAGGAAGGTCACACAAGAAACAGGTTTTTGAAGGTTTTTTGGTAGCCATTCACAATCAGCACACTGATGTCCTGTACAGAAAGAGGTTGGGTGCCAGAACTGAAAAGCATCTCTTGCCTGTCTGTACTTGGGATCTGCCAAGATTATGGTCAGTCTAAGAGAAGCAGATGGCATGCACTTTGAGAGATGCATTTCTGGGCATATATACCTATCTAATAATTAGATGGACAATTTAATGAATTGTTTTTATTTATAATATTTCCATCACCACACATTACAAATACACAATCGGAAATATGAAGCTCTAAACTGCAATATGTGTTTTTCTACAGTATCGTCATATGGTTTCACTGTTTCAAAGTTTCTTCGTGTTCGCTTACTTCATTCGTTAGTTACAGTGCTGAGATGGGAACACCATAAGGGCTGATTTAAAAAGAATTCCTTTTTTTAGCACACTGTTCTCCATTGATTGTCTCGCCAAAAGTCGTGCATCTACCTATTTCTGGAGCTTTGTCATTTGAACAGGGAGGAAACAATCATGTCTCATTACCACTGCATTGAACATGCATGGCAGGACAGCCATTGGAGAGCAGAAAGGCTGTTTCACCAGTTTCTGTTCTTCCAACATGTGTTAGAAGGCAGCCATCTTCATATTCAGTGTGTCTGTATGTTGTTTGACTATTTTTCGGGTGGAATTTTTGTTGTAGCTCAGGGGAAACTGTATAGTATGACGACAGTTCGTGTGGTGCTGTTGTATCTTGATTATCAAGGGGGTCAATATGAAAATCAGTATGGCTCCTGCAGAGGAACATTACTGTGATTCCAGTTCTTCTGGAGGAGGACTCGTGGCATGTGCCTTTTACCAGCTGTACCAAACAACTGGTAGGAAATCTACAGAAGTTGCAGTGTCACCCTCATTCACTCTTGTCAATGACCTTTGCACTTTGGACAATGACATACTGTTAGGAAAACTGATCAGGCCATAAGAGAAGGAGCTCATGGTCAGGGTAGAGTCAGGAATTCTCGTTTTAGGCTTTGCAAACTTTATGTATTTAAGCTTGTCATAATTACAGTCCTTAATTATTGCGGGCAAGTTAGGCTCATGAGTTAGCCAGGCCCATCAGCCTTTTTAAATTTGAGGAAAAGACCATACTTTTCCTTTGTGGCCTGGATAATAATATCCATATAGCTCACTCCGTTGCTTCTCTTTTATGAGGAAAGTTGTGGATTGAAGCTACCGCTACTATAAAATAAACAGTTTGCTTTTGATACTTTTTTTTCCATAGTCTTGCTTTTCATCAAGTTTAAACAAATTGTAATCTTACATGTAGCTCAGATTCCCACGGTGTAAGACATCTTGCTTGAGGGACATTGACTGTTGGATGGCACAGCACAAAAAGTAAGATGGTGGCATGACCGCATGTGCAGCCCCAACACAAATTCCACCCTCTCCTCTTCTCTATCCATTAGAGTGTTCTCAAGGGAAATGTCTTCCTAAGTACATCTCCCTTGACACGTTTCCTCAATTCTCTTTTCATGCTGTCGTAGCCGGGTGTCCGTGGTCGCAGCACCAGTGACATACGAGGCTGAACCGGTTGTCACAGGCGTCTCCTTTGGTACAGCTGGAGCATACCAGCCAAGGGAGTGCTCAAGCTTCAGCTTTATCATCTGAAAAACTGCTCAAGAAACTGCATCTCAGGATTTTTTAAACACGTTTTTATTGACTTTCTCAAAACAGACACAGCAAATTGTCAGCAACTTAGGAAAACAGCACCTGAAATCAATTTTCAAAGAGACAGTTATGCATTGCAGTTCTAGTAATAGGATACTGGGAGCTAATTAATTCACCTGCATACCGTGGCTATAGTTGAACAGCATCCCTTGACCTAGTGCAAACCTCTATCCTAATCTATGAGCCAAGGTACTTTCTCATCATATTTTATAATCAATATTCAATTTATTTGGCAGTGCCCACCCTAGGGGCCCCAGATGTTTTCAAAATGCCTGGACATCTATGCTCTTCATAGTCATATATTCCCGCAGCCGGACACCAATCCATATCCGACTTCCATGGAGATCGAGATTTTTCAAATGAATGCAGACTTTCTTTTCATAACCTTTTATCTGAACTAACTTGTTTCATCAACATTATACAGCTTCCTTCAAGGTTAAAAAGGGTCCAAGCACAGGAGATTGAGCCAGTGTTCTCCAGTGCAGGAGCCTGTTTAAAAGCATGTTTCCAATATTGTTATCGCTAAATCTTATAGACAAAACCAAGTGATACCGCCGCCATATCTCTTAATCACACCATTTTGCAGTCCCAGTTCAATGCGAGGCACACTGGTTTCACATGTTGGCAGCACCTGCTGGGCACTACTCAATGGTTCTAGTTCGCAGGACTAATTGCTGGAGAAACAAATGCACATCCTCAGTCAGACCCCATGACCCAGTACTGTGAAATTAATTGATTTGCTTCAGGAAAAAGAAAATATTACATCACAAAGATGGACACTTTACAGAAAATGGAATGGATCTCAGGAAGCATTTGTGTTGCATCCAGTAAGAGTGCTCTTGTATTGCTTTTATAAGCTGCATCATTCTTTCTAAAGGATGACTTTGCCACAAGGACAACAGTTGTGCAATTATTCCATTGCAAAAAGTGATACTTTTTTGCCTTCTGTAATTTTAATAAAGACCTATGTGGGAAAAAAATCTACTATGGCTTGTTTTGCAACATCCCTTAATTTTATGGGGCGTTTCAAAGTGGCATTCCCTTTAAAGCGCAAAATCACGATTGAATGAAAAGTTCTGCTTAATGATAATTTCTCCTGCCCTTCTGACAGTCCACATGTACTTTACCATTGAACATCCCATTCACAAATCCACCAACTTTTCTCTTTCACAAAGAGATGCTGATTCCAGATAGGATAGACGTGAGTTAGAGGGTGCTTATCATTCTGGTAATGCCATGTTGGCATCTGGATTGCAAGAACCAGAGGCGTGCCCCTAGTAATTCCAGACAGTCATTAACAGAGCTCTCCCACCCATATCTAAGACAATGTATTGGGAATATGTGCAGTTATCAGGTCTAACGCCCCAAATGTTACCACGAATCACCAGCTAGAGCATCTACAAAGTAATAGGCCTCTGTTCGAGAAAAGCAATTCTTGGCTCAAGGAGGAATACACATATCTGTGCCTTGCCTCTGTCACCAGACTTGCTTTTAGCAGCAGTGCCGGCTTTGATGATATTGAATGTTACATTTTCACATTCACTGAACGGCGTAACTGCTGCAAGATGTTAGTTGTAAGCAAGGTAGAGTGACACGGAACAAGGAAGGACCTTGGCAGTGTTCTCAGTTCGATGACCTAGGCGGAGGCCTGTGCATCTTGGTCTGCTTAAGGAGTCTCCAGGACCTTCTCTACTGAGATGATTAATACTGAAACTCTTGTCCACACACTTAGAGTTATGTCAATATCGCTCGGCAACTCACGGTTTGAAGGGTGGACTTCTGACAAGTGGTCACAACTGTAAATATGCACTTGGTGTTGAGGAATCTTTAGGCCTCAATGGTGGACTTTTTAACTGAAACCTCGATGATGAAGCCTTGAAATGGTTAATGCTGATTGAGGGCGAATAGCAAACTCTCCAGAAGGACTCCACTGGATGTCTCAGGAAGCCTCAGTAGACGTGTTGGGTTGAAATGAGGCCTCATGTGTTTTCTTTGTAGATGGCTGAGATTCTCAGTCGCCTCCCCTTCCAGCAGCAGAGGGTGAAGTGGAGCCTCGTTTTAAAGACTGAAGTGCCATTACCACGTTTCCAAGTATCCTTCTGGTATTCGGGCAGAAAGGGTTTGTAGAGTCTATCCTACATGCAAATCTGTCTAGAACATTTAATCAGTTTTTAAGCAGGAGCCAATTTAGATTAAACCTGTCCTCTTTAAAAACAAAAACAAAAAAACATATGTTAAATTCAACCTGCATGAGGGGAAAGTGTAACTTTGATTATATAAAAGTACTACTTTATCACTTTTACTGCAAGAATTGGAAAACTTCTGGCTCTGGATGGTGACAACTCCTTCCTGCTTTCTTTGGCATTCACTCTCTAGTGCACCGAAGACTCTTTATAATTTGGGTTTGAAGACATCCTTTTAGTTATATCACATATAGGCCAGTTATTGTGAAGACACACCTTTTGTTACCTAAGAATGCAGTAAGAGATGCACAGAAACACACACTATTACCTATACAGTGTCATTTTCTGTACAAGAATGTTATGTCATTCAGAGTTCTCGCACTCATTTAGAGTCACTTTTGCTATAGCTACTCATCAAGCTTTCTATAAATTCTGTGAACACTTTGATCTAGTCGTCATCCCTTCAGACATTTGTCACTTAGGCTCATCGTGTTATATGACGTTATTGGCCATGATCATTGAGTACATGTGACTTGCCTCCCACCAACCAAAGAACGTTTATTTATGTCAACCTACACATACAGTGGGTAAGAAGAGCAATTATGTACAAGAGAACAAAAATGTTTATTTGTATACTACTGAGTCCTGTCTCATTTGACAATGATCCATGGCCTCAGCTAGTTACCATGCTCCTTAATGGTTTCCCTGTATGTAGTCTATTCTGAGAGCACTTTAGTGAGATTATTCTGACATAGTTAATTTGATGGTGTATAATTACTTGCAATTAACTAAAATGTGTCACTTATAATAAACATGTATGCACTGAGAACGTTAAATAACATTGTTCCTTTCCCTCTACTCCTCACGGATCTTTTTTGTTACCCAGTTCAGCGATATATATCTTGCATGCCCTCCATTTCATTTAGTCATTTCATTTGTGGTTTCATATTGTGTAAGCGAGGCCCCAAGAGACACCAGGTCGTTCCGTTGGTCATTACAAAGGTTTTTTTATAGTGCTATAAGATGGAGCAGGAGAACATACATAAAGGAAATTTCAAAGTAGATATTTCAACATCATCAAACCAGAATGCTCAGCAAATGAGAATGAACAAGCTGAAAGGGCAGTACAACTTGAAACACGATTCACAAAGTGTTCTGGGGAGGTAGAGAAGCTCTTGGGACATCAGAACTGATAAGAATGAAGAAGAGAGGCCTGGCATAAAGAGCTAAGACACTAAATGGGAATCCTTCAGTCATTATGGCAGGAGTGGTGGTATTCATTAATTTGGATTTAACCAAAAATGCCTCAAGAGCTTCTAAAAGGAATCATGCAGAGCTCTCAGGTACCTACGGGGTCCTGGCTCACATTACATAACATAACATTAATCAATAAATACTTAATTGCTACAATTTCACCAATTACTGCTACTTCACCCTTCAAAAATAATGTCAAAGCCTTCCATTTTCCTGTGTATCCCTGACAACTTTACTGGCTTATGGACTTTTTGCCAGCACTGGAACCTAATGTTAGGAACTTCATCAATGCTCTCTTCCTCAAAATAGGAGTCCCTAAATAACAATAAATGAGATAAATTAATAAACACAACCTACTCCATGACCCCTAATTAGGGCTAAGGCCTGCAGGAAGTAATAAAGGCTTTCAAGAGGCACTAAAGCTGCACTAGTGTCTTCCTATCGCCTAGACTAAGTCTTACTAAGTTCTCTCTTTACCTGTTCACAGAGTGTGACACAGCAGCAATGTAAAATATGCGAGAGATTTGATGGGAATTCTGAGCACTGCCTTGGAGTGGATCCGTTAATCTAATCTAATTCCAGTCATGTTATCAGTAAATTAAAATCTTCTTTTTGAATGATGCCATGTGTTGTGCCCGTAGAGTCCTCTTTATCACCACTAATACTCTTCAGTATAAACAAGCACCCATTGTACCAGGTAATGGAACAAAAGCCTCTTGTGCATTTACAGTGAGACTGGGATATTCTGGAACAAGTAGAGCAATTTGGAAGGATAACCATCTTAATTAAGGCCACCCTGCAAGCCAATGACAGTGGAAGGGTTATCCACCTATCAATATGTACCAGTAACTCCTCCAGATACGTCCCATAATTTGCTCTTAATGTAGTGGGAATATCTGTGTGGTAAAGTATGCCTAAGTCTCTAACCAGGTCAGTTTGCCATTGTAGTTGAAATGGAGTATTAGGTTTGGTAGTAGCGGCTGTGTGGGGGAACATAATGGACTTAGTCCAGCTTATCTGCAGGCCCAACCAGCAGTCAGACTGGATTATCTTTTGGATAATGGGGTTTAAATTCACATTTGGGCCTCTGTTCACCAACAACGTGTTGTCAGCATACATAGATAGTAAAGTGTAATGGAACCCCATGTTTACAGCCCGTTTATGATGCAATTCACGCAATGCACATGCCATGGTCTCCACGGTAAGGGCTAAGAATAGGTGGAATGGGGGCATCTCTGTCGTGTCCCCCTACCAATTGCAAGGGGTTCAGACAGACCCCCATTCAGATTTAGTCTTGCCAATGGATCTGTTTAAAGTAGTTTTACCCACCGTACAAAAGAGCGACCCAGCCCCATTCTAGTAAGTACCAAAAGCAGGAATGGCCACTAAACTGTGTTACATGCTTTAGCTGTGTCTAAAAATGTTGTGATCACCGGCAACGCAGGGTCTAGCTGATGAGTAAGGGAAAAGAAAGAGCGAAGATTGTCTGCCGTGGAACGGCCTATCATAAAACCAGACTGGTCTGACGAATAAAATTGGTCATCAAAGGCAACATTGGTTTGCCAGTAGTTTAGCTAATATCTTAATATCAATGTTTATTAAGAAAGGGGGCGATATGAGTCGCATCTGTGGGGGTGAGGGGGGACTTGGCTGGTTTAAGAAATGTGATTATGATTGATTCCATCATTGACTGTGGAAGTACGCCCTCCCGGAATGCCTCCAAGTATCCATCCAGTAAAATGGACGCCAATTCGTCAGCGTAAGTCTTATAAAATGCTACCAGAAGGCCAAGACTTCCAGGCGTTTTCCCGTTTGTAAGTTACACAGTTGTCCTATTAATCTCCCCAATCGTTAGCGGCTGACAGAGGGCCTCCCAATAGGTCTGATCTATCCATGCTAACGTGACCTGCTCCAGATTACTGTCCACTTCGTCTGGGGTAATCTGTGCATGTGAGGTATATAGCTGTTGGTAGAAAGTAACATTCTCTCATGATGTTGACAGGGGCATGTTGAGAGTGCCCATCTGGGGTTTCGAAAGTGTAGATATAGTTGTCAGAGCGCCGTGGTTTGAAGAGCATAGCCCTGATCTGTCACTCTCACTATATTGTCTAGCCTGTGCGTGCTTGCTTAAAAACCTCCCCTCTCTGTCAGCTTCCTCGCGAAACTCAGTCAAAAGTGTTTTCATTGGGTCTAGCAGAGATTGGTCATTAGTCTCATTATATTGGAGTTCCAGGGTGCGGAGGGCCTTTTCTTATCTTCTAAGTCGCCCTCTGATAGATTTTAGGATACCATGTCCCCTGGCAATGCACTCACCCCGATTGATGGCCTTGAAGGCCTTGCAAACTGTTGGTACCGTGGCGACTGAGCACGCGATTAAAGCAAAGTAGGACAGGATCACTGAACGAATTTCTTCCTTGAACGCTGTATCTAGCAGCTTTTAGGGCTGGAGTCGCCACAGTGGTTTATGTACCCAAGGACCTGGCAGGCCAATCGATAAAACCACTGGGGAGTGATCTGATAAGGTTCTAGATAGGTGTTTCACCTCGTAAGTCCACCCCAGCAGTTCACGAGAGCCCACCCAAAAATGGAGGCACAAGGAGGTATCATGCACTGAAGAGTGGACCGTGTATTCCCGGGTTGTATCTTGTAATTCACACTAGATGTCCAGCATATCAAACTGTATCATAAAGTCTAAAAACACAGTGCAGGCTTTAGTCAGGCGTCACTCGTGTCAATTGGAACAGTCGAGGTCGGCATTTAACACTGTGTTATGGCTAACCCCCAAATGATAGTACCTGGGTCTACAGTGAGGCATTGCTTGGAAACAAACGTGAAAAGTCTGGACAGTCTATATTGGGGCCATATCTATTGAGCAGGGAGACTGGCGTGAGACCTAGAGGTCTTTGAATTGCTAAGTATCTCCCACCGGCACCCGCCAGTGTGTGGAGATGGCGGAAGGGCACTATGTTATGAATAATAATGGCCACCCCGGCATCTGATGAATATGAGGCAAAGTATTGATAAGGACCCATGCCCTTGGAAGAGTCGAGCCACTCCCCGGTGTCAGATGCATCTCTTGCAAATAAATGACATCCACATTCTGGCGTTCAATATATGCCAGCACCTGGCGGCATTTGCGGGGGTTATTTAGACTCTGGACATTCCAAGTGATGAACTTCAGTGCCAATCCCTCATGCATAGCTGTATCTCCAGTCTATCTACATAGGTATCAAGAGTGTAAGAGCATGCAGCTTTGAGCCCAACCTGTTGTCGCCAAAAGTCATCCACATAGGAGCAGAGTAAACATTCCCGTATCCCAACCTACACTGGAACCCAGTCTCCCAGTAAGTCCCCAAGATAAAATGAACCAGCTGTTCAACTAAGAAAAACATAAACTGATATAAATGGTGAGTAGTTCAACAAATAACATGGCTGGGTCGGAGGTGGCCAGAGCACTGATAATATTAGATGACCAGCTAAGCAATTCTTAACTTCAGAATACCTGGGAGGCAAACTTTAACACTTAACAACATTTTAGTATAACAGACAAGCCATTTCAGCTTATTATATGTAATAACATCTACAGGATAAATCAAGACTGTGTCCCAAGACAACGGGCCAGAGACTTAGTGCCATCTCACAGCCTTGCTTCTCCCATCTGGGATCTCTTGATTGTCCTCTGGAAGCCTATTCCACCCCATCCAAGGATGAAGCATTGTTGGCATGCTCGTGTGGAGGTGAGGCACCATTCTGTGGAGGGTGTATTTGTAGGAAAGTGAATGCTGCCGCAGGGTCTGCGAAGACCTTCGGTTTGCCCTTCCAGAGAACTCTCAACCATGCGGGATACAGCATGTTGCACGACATGCCTTGCTCCTGCAGTTTCTTTTCTTTTTTAATTGCTGAAATTTCCAATGGGCATCTTGCACAGCTTGTGTAAAATCTGGGAAAATTATTTAGATGCATTCCTTCATGCTGCACTTCCCATGTCAGGCGAACCACTTGATCTCTGTCTCAATTATTAAGAAATCACACAATGAAGGGCCAGGGTGGGACCCGCTGGGAATCAGCGGGGCTAAAGACCTATGTGTCTACTCTACAATAAAGGTTGGGTAGAATTTCTCTGCACCAAAGAGTTTGAGGAGTAAGTTCTGAAAGTAGTCTTGGTGTGTCTCATTCGCGTAGACCTTGGAATGCCTAAGATACGGACGTTGTTCCTCCTGGATCTGACTTCCAGGTCTTCGTTTTTAAGCTGAACTTAGACACAATTCCATTTTCATCTCCCCCAATAGTTTCTCTTGTTGTACATGAACATCCTCAACATCTGAAATGCGCTGTTCCATGTCAGTTAGGTGCATTTGGTGTGTCAGTTCTGCTTTTCATGTCCTCCATGCGTCTGGTGAGGGAGTCAAGCTTGCAGACAATGACAGCTAGGCTTGTGCGCATCTCTGAGCGAATGGATTTTAGGTCTTCAGCCGGGGCGGTTGGGCCCACACCCCTCAGGAATCGAAGGAGTTGGCGACGTTGTTAAGCACACTGATTTTTTAGTTTCAAATGCACAGCACTGCTGCTTGGTGTCTGATTTGCCCGTCTTTGCAAGGATATGCTGCAACAGTGCAGTTAAGGTGGAATGACCAGGAGCAGTGTCTCCACCAATTATTGGTGGAAGGGATCTTAATGACAAGGCTCTCAGATGACTAATGAATCATCTTTATTTCGTGTGTGTCGATTGAGGGTAAGCCAAGAGTGGGCAAGAGCCTGCTTATAGCGCTCAGTGCATAGATTGTAGTCCCCAAGCAACAAGCGCTGACCAGAGGCATTCAGGAGAGGCCTGAAGATAGGCAAGCACCTTGTTTCCTGAGAGGTCTTGGCCGTGTGTGCTGGCAGTAACGGCTTGCCTGCTTGCTCTGCTGCTTTCCTCCTTCAGACGGGGATAGCCTCCACCCCGCTGTCATGGCAGGCCTGAAAGCCGTGCGGTAGAAGGCCGCGCGTAGGCCTATACCACGCAATGGTTCCGGCACATCTCCCCATCTGTCCCTGGTCTGCGGCACTGCCGCGGTAGGGTCCCCAGCACTTACCCGGCTGTACAACGCACGGTTAGCAGTGCCGCCCTCTGCCTGACACTGCCACCACCGCCACCACAAGATTCTGGGACTGGAATGGCCCAGCAGCACAGGCCATAAATGGGTCGCTTTCCTCCGGGGTTTGCGCACCACAGTGGGAAACGGTCCCTCTGCTGTGGATATGGGTGCTGGGCTACATGTTGTGTTGTCAGGTCCACCAGAGAAGAAAGCATTTTCTTCAGAATATTACCACTTTCTTCCGATACCTAAGAGCTGTTACTAAGAAAATTGATACTTCTAGTCCCACACTATTTTCACTCGGGGCACAACTTTCCATGGCCCCTAGTGCCTGTCGCAGGCACTAGGGCCAGCCACACAAGTGGGTTGCTGTTTATATTGGTAGAATGGCGGGTGATAGGAATACTGCTAATCTCCGTAGAGTCTGGAACTTTCTCTATCAGAAGAGGTAGGAATGTGTGTGATTTTAACCAAAGTTTGAGGTTTGCAGGGCATTCTGGATAAGAAAACATAGTGGGATCTGTGCAAATGACATCACCCTGGATTCCCATGTGTGTCCAGTTTCAGAAATTTGAGTTTAGTAGGGTTCTCTGGTCGCGCCCATATGTCCCCCATGTTTATTACCAGGGGCATGTCACTGAATTTGTTGACACTGCTCACGTCTGTCAGTATGTAGCTGTGGATTGTGCACTAGCCACCTCAAACAACTCAGTCTGCAACATTTGGGCTTTCATATAGCGCTTCCCCTTCTATCTTAAGATGGCCACTGTTGTCTTATATAGACTTGCCCACTAACATTAGTCCTAGCTTTATGTTCAAGATTAGTGGAGCAGACACTGACACTAGTCCTACTTTTGCGTTCATGATAAATTGAGTTTGACTGAACTCCTAGCACACCTGATGAGGATTACCGCATTATCTTCCATTTAAGTGATTGAGTAACAGCGGGTCCTTCTCTAGGGCGTTAAACAACGGAGGTGGCCCTTCCTGGCGGCTTCCCGGACACATTGAGTGAGTTCTGCACCCCTGGCCATCTGCTGAGCCATTCAGTGAGTGAGTTCCTCGCCCCCGGCCATCTGCTCGGCCGTTTGGGAAAGACGGTGCATACTGCTGGCGGGTAAAACATGAGTTGAATATTGGAGGACCCAAGTTTTGAGCCCTCCCCTCCACCACGTGAGGCTTTAACTCTCGGCTCAACTCTGGCCTAGCAGTCTTAGGACTCCCACATCCTGCTTGGCAGTGGAGGACCAACCAGCCATGCCTGGGGTCCGAGGAACATGGAATCACAAACCGGCTGGCCTTGAAGGACTTCTTAGCTCCGACCCGCAACTGTAGTCTTGAGGAGGGGGGTTTTGTGGGGGCTGGGCCAGCGGGGAGGCGGTGAAGGTGGGCTGCACCAGGGGACAGCATGATAAGCATCTTAGATTCCCTGGCATAATACTCTACCTTAAGCATACAAAAGAAGTTGGGAAGCCACAGGGGGGCCTGTACGCTTTATAGCCGACACCTCTTTTTAGCATGGTTACCCCCATTTTTTGCCTGTTTGTAAGTGTGTTTGACTGTTCACTGGGACCCCAATGATTATGCTCTCTCCCTTCTAACTTGGTAATTTGTGCCATTTTCACCCCACATTTGGCATACTGGTGCCCCCATGTAAATCCCTAGTATATGGTACCCAGGGCACTGGGCTACCAGGGGATCCCTATTGGCTGCAGCATGTATTATGCCACCCATGGTGAGCCCATGCAAAGTGTTCCGCAGGCCTGCCATTGCAGCGTACGTGAAAGAGTGCATGCATCCTTTTTCACTACAGGTCACTGTAAGTCACCCCTATGGCAGGCCCTCCTAGCCCAGAAAGCAGGGTGCAAGTACCTGTGTGTGAGGGCACCTCTGCGCTAGCAGAGGTGCCCCCACGAACTCCAGTGCCATTTTCCTGGACTTCTTGAGTGCGGAGATGCCATTTTATGTGTGTACTGGACATAGGTCACTACCTATGTCCAGCTACATAATGGTAACTCTGAACCTAGGCATGTTTGGTATCAAACATGTCGGAATCATACCCCAATACTGATGCCAGTATTGGAAGTATGATTCCATACACTCTGGGAGCTCCTTGGAGGACCCCCAGCATTGCTGCTACCAGCCTTCTAGGGTTTTCCGGGCAGCCCAAGCTGCTGTCACCCCTTTGACAGGTTTCTGCCCTCCTGATGCTTGAACAGCTCAAGCCCAGGAAGGCAGAATAAAGGATTTCCTTTGGGAGAGGGGGGGTATTACCGTCTCCCTTTGGAAATAGGTGTCACATGGCTTGAGAGGGGTAGCCTTCCCAACCCACTGGTATGCTTTGAAGGGCACATTTGGTGCCCTCCATGCATAAACCAGTCTACACCGGTTCAGAGACCTTCAGTCCCTGCTCTGGTGCGAAACTGGACAATGGAAAGGGGAGTGACCACTCCCCTGTCCATCACAACCCCAGGGGTGGTACCCAGAGCTCCTCCATAGGGTCCCTGGGTTCTGCCAACTTGAATTCATGGTTCGCAGGGACCTCTGGGAGCATCTGAGGGGCCAGGTCAGGCAGGTGATGTCAGAACCCCCTCCTAATAGGTGGCCACCTGGCTAGGTGACCAATCCCCCTTTCAAGGGCTATTTAGGGTCCCTCTCTTGGGTGGGTCCTCAGATTTGGCTTGCAAGATTCCAGTAGGACTCCTCTGCAACCTTACTTCGACTTCTAGCCACTGGAAACGCGACGGGACCCTCCAGGAAGCAACAATCTGCATCCACAACGAAGGCTCTGCTTGCAACATTTTTTCCACTGCTCCTTACACCTTCTGCAACATTTTCCCAGTTGTGCGTCATCTGAGGGTGGCAAGTCTTCAGTCTGCCCGAGAAGGAAGAAGGAATCTACCTTGGAGTAAAGGAGCCACTCCCCTGAATCCGCAGGCACCAACTGCAGCGACAACTGGCTGTGTGGATCTCCTCTCATCCTGAGCTCCGTGGATCCTGCATCACAGGTGAGTAGCCCTCTTGGTCCTCTCTGCCAACTGTTTAACTTTGGTGGAGATAAGCCCTTTCCTTCCCACGCAGGACAGTACCCCCGTGCACCGCGTCTCTTGCAACTGTCAAGGCTTGTTTGCATCTCCTCCAAGGGATCTTCAGGGTACGTGTGGCTCCAGCCCCCAACACTCATTCTTGCGACGCACAGCCCTCTGCGTGCTTCTCCTGTGGCGTGGGACACTTCTCCAGTAGTGCTGAGTGGGATCCTCTGTGACTCCTGGTTCCTCATCCAGTGGGTCTCCTGTGTGGGCTGCCTCCTTCTGTGGACTTCCTACCTTGCTGAGAGTCCCCCTTGGGTTGAGTCCTCCTGGACCTTGCTAGTCCCCAGCAGCTCCACTTTTGCTTCACCTCGACTTCTGCCTTTGCCAAGGCTTGTTGGTGGCTTTTCCACGCCACTGACCGACTGCAATCTTCCATCCGGCGTGGGACGTCGACTGCATCCTCCAGAAACTCTTCACCTTCTCCAGGGCTGGATTCCTGACCGTCTTTGTCTTACCGTCGACCAACTTCTGCATCCACAGCTGGGTGGGTAGTAGCTCCTACTCCTCCTGGACTCTTCTGTGACTTCTGGACTCGGTCCCCTTCTTTCACAGGTCTTCCTCTTCAGGAATCCACTGCTGGTTTCTTGCAGTCTTGTCTGGGTATTGCATTTCTTCATTTTCTTCCTTTTGTGGGGTTTGAGTAAAATCTAGTAATTTACTCCTTTCCTCCTGGTCGCTAGGGGGCTATGTGGTACTGACCTTTGGGGTTTCCTAGTACTCCCAGCTCCCCTCTACACATTCCACCTACCTAGGTGGTGGTCCTGTGTTTGCATTCCATTTTTTATGATATGTTTTGGGCTCCCCCTAGGGTCACTATTGTCTAATTGCATTTGCACTGTTTTCTATCACTTTCTATGCCTATTGCTGATTACTAGTGTGTATATTTAGTGTGTTAGTTACCTCCTGTTGGAGGGTTATCTCTCCAGTACTTTTCGGTATTGTGTCACTAAAATAAAGTATCTTTATTTTTGTAACACTGAGTGTTTTCCCTCATGTGTGTGGATGCTGTATGACTACAGTGGTATTGTGTGAGCTTTGCATGTCTCCTAGATAAGGCTTGGCTGCTTATCCACAGCTACCGCTAGAGAGCCTGGCTTCTAGACATTGACTACACTACACTAATAAGGGATACATGGTATAAGGTGTAAGTACCTTAAGTACCCAACACACACTAGGCCAGCTTCGTACAATATCCCTTCGAGCTAGCGTTTGACTCACACAACAAACCACTCCATGTTACTGATATGACCGAAGCTATGACTCTATTGGAGAATCTGCTCCCCCCAGATCTAGGAACAGAAGAACCCACCAATGCCTCCCCGGAACGAACCCGGGGTTCCACATCCGGGACCCAATGCCACCTGCAACGCCGACCTCAACAGATAAGGAAATGAAAACAGCCCTAGAGGAAGGTTTATGGCTTCATGCTAAGAGGGGGAAGGGAGTCATTGGTTCTGATACCCCCCCCCCAACCCGGGGACTGTGGTGAGATGACCACCATGTGTGGTGGGCAAAGGGGCACATCCTCCCCCCACACATTTAGCTGAGTGACTTGAGAAGGAACGAACTTCCACAGGATGTCAGTTACAAAATACATATCCATCTCTCCCTCCTTCCAGCTCACTTATACTGCCTTATTGGACAAACAAAATTGTGCGGAGCCAATAGTGGTGTTAGACCGAATCGACTAATATGATCACTGTTCTTAATCAGGAATATCCCACTTTAGATCTTACTGTTGGCAACATTTTATGTTTGTTGTTGTTTAACATTCAGGGAATGGCCTCTGGTGCAACGGAGTTGCAGGAGGAGCGACGGGAACCAAGGGGGTAGTAACAGAGCTGACAGATGTACAGTTTAAGCAATGGAGGGCTAGAACTAGAAGGGTGGATAGGACGACCGATTAAACCTTTTCAAGAGTAGTAGGAACTCTTGAATCATCATGGTAGTCTCTACACTTACCTGGAACATTAAAGGTTTTAACATTCCCGACAAGAGAATCATGTTATGGAAATACATCTCTGATAATCGCCATGACATTGTGGCATTACAAGAGACACATCTTGAAAGGGATGACGACCATAGGCTGATACATAAAACCTACCCTTTGATACATAAAGCCTCCACCTCCTCTAAACATATTGGAGTGGCACTGCTGTTCCACTCCTCACTGCAGTTCAGACCGGGGGGAATACAAAACGGATAAGGCTGGTAGAATTATTATGGTGAAAGGAGAACTACAGGGCAGAACATGTACAAACACATTCATTTATGCCCCAACACTAATCAGTTGACTTTTCTGCAGTCTTTCCTGGCTATGTTAGGAGGGTTTGCGGAGGGTGACATAGTGAGGAGGGTTTTTTTAGCTTAACATGGCATTCCCAGATGGACAGCACCCATCTCCATAGAACCACTACAGGGAGTTTTCATAAATCTCTTAAACAGGCATTCCAGGAGATAGGCCTTCTAGACGCATGGAGAATACTCCATCCAAACACAAGAAACTATAAATTTTTCTCTCACACGCATTGTTCCTACTCTAGGCTGGACTATATCTTCCTTGGTCAAAGCCTACGAAGCAATCTACAGAATGCTTCAATTTTGCGCATAATCTTTTCTGACCATGCACTGGTCTTGATGATACTCGAATAGGGTCTTCCATCAGCATGTCTTCAACGCTGGTATTTTCCGAACTCCCTGGTACGAGATCGGCTCTCACTAGACAACTTAAGAAAAGGAATCAGAGACTTTTTCCAACACAGTAACCCTCAGGACACCACCCCTTCCAACATGTAGGATGCATTTAAAACTGCCATTAGGGGTACATGTGTTGCCCTAAAACAACCTTTAACAGGCAAAGAGCAGCCGAATGAGAAGTCCTTAAACAAGAGCTGCAGCTCTTAGAGCAGTCACACATAACAGCCCCATCTCTGCCGCCTCAGCAAAAAGTAAAGGCCTTGAGAGGGAAACTAAACGCTATATATAATAGGGCCGAATTCACACTACTTTGGCTACATAGTACCACATACATGCATGGCAATAAAGTGGGCCCAGATTTAGCACAACAGCTAAGACATAAAAGAGAATGGGAATATGTATATAGGGGATATTCGCTGGGCTACGGGGGCCTTGGTGGCCTTGGATCCTGAAAAGGCACAGGCTTTCGGATCTTTTTTATAATAACCTTTACTTGGCAAACCAGGAGGAGGAACAGGCTCAAAGGGAATACTTGGCGGCAGTGGGTCTACCTCATGTAATGCATACACAAAATGATATACTTCAAGAACTAATTGCAGAAGAGGAGGTGCGTTCAGCTATAAAATCATTAAAACTCCATAAAGCACCAGGGCCTGACTGATTCATGGCCCAGTTTTAACAAATCATTCAGGTCGGATCTGGTCCCCCATTTAACCACACTATTTGATAACATAGCAAAGACATAGGCCATCACACACACCATGAATGAAGCGGTAATCACAGTCTTGCCAAAACCGGGCAAAGACCCACAGGAATGCAGCTCGTACAAGCCAATCGCTTTGCTCAACATAGACTCCAAATTATATGTGAAAATTGTAGCTACATGATTAGACGATCTGATGCTGGATCTGAGCCACCCATATAAATCCAGCATTTTTAAGGGGCACAGGACCCACGATAATCTGAAACGAGTAATTCACCTTATAAGTTATTCACCTTGTAGAGAAGGCCACTAAAAAAGGAATACCAGCAGCTCTACTCATTTTAGATGCTGAACAGGCCTCGGACCAGGTAAACTGGCCCTTTCTGTTCTTGACCTTAAAGAGATTTGGCTTCTGTGAGCCTTTCATTGCCATGGTGCGAGCTAACTATACAGCCCCACGGTCTGGAGTCACAGTTAATGGGACCCAATCAGAACTCTTTTCTTTAGGTAGAGGGTCAAGGCAGGGATCTCCCCTCTCTCCCCTGCTGTTTGCCCTCAGCGTCGAACCCCTGGCTGCTAGTCTCCAGGAAAATCCAAGGATCCACAGCATAACATTCAGGACCACCGAACATAAAGTAACTCTATTCGCAGATGGCATTGTCTTGTCCCTGACTTCTCCGTCTTCCACCCTACAGGCCTTCCTATCCGAATTGAGAGATTTTGAAGGGGTCCCGGGAGTTAAGGTAAAGCTTAATAAATCGTTCCTTCTTAATTTAATGCTCAGTGATGCAGACATGTAAACCCATGGTCACCTCTACACCCTTTCAGTCGGCAAAAAAGGAGATCACATATTTAGGAGTCAAACTCATGTCCTCCATATCTATCCTTTATCAGGCCAACTATCCACCGCTCCTGCGACAGCTGAAGACGGAGCTCAGACGCTGGTCTCTGTTAAGATCATGATCCTGCCTAGGGTCTTCTACATCTTTTAGGACCTTCTGATCCCATTAGAGAGGGACTGACCTCCAACACTGCGCTCGTTGATTATGAGTTTCTTATGGCAGGAGAACATATCTACCATTTAAACTTCTACAGATCCCCACTCCATCAGGAGGCTTGGTACTGGCATGACTTCCACTTATACTAAAAGGCTACCCAATTCTGGGTGATAACCGAGTGGTCCCTAAGACTCTCAGATAAACATTGGCTACACATGGGTAGGGCCATTGTGGGGTGGGTCATCTGGGATGTTCTTTGGAACCCCAAAACTGAGAGACCATCCAACGCTTACTTAAGCACGCCCTCCAGAACAACCTTACGGGAGTGGGATGAGGTTAATAGGATAGCAGAGTGGACAAATTTCCCCTCCCCCCATACTCCCATCCATTTTAACCTGGCCTTCCCACCAGCAACACTACCAGGGGCCCTCTGATGCATGGAGAGAGGGGGGGGCTGCCTGACACTAGCTGACCTCTTCCACAACTGGGACATTCTGACCTTTGAGCATTGTAAACGTGACTTCCAGTTAACAGGTGCAGAACACTATCACTTTACCCAACTTAGACACTGAGCGACACACTCAAGGAATAGAGAGGCAGTAACTAGAGAACTTACACCCATTGAACAATTTGCCAAAAGAAATAGCGGGTCCAAAGGGACTATATCTTACCTCCATGCCCTGCTACTGTGCACACTTTTATCTCCACAGACTCATCACATCTCATTCTGGGAACATACCCTAGAGAAAACCATATCATATAGCGCATGGGAAACCTTATGGAAGGACATACAGACATACAGCCACTCCATACCCTTAATAGAAGCCCACTATAAAGTGATGTACGATTGGTATTTATGCCCCTCTAAATTGAAGGCGATCTTCCTAGGGACAACAGACTTATGCTGGCGAGGTTGTGGACTGTTGGGGGACTTTCACCATATCTGGTAGGACTACTCGATCCTACGCCCATTTTGGAACACAGTATAGTAGTGCAATTTCAGGAAGTGCTGGGATACCCGATCCCGGACACCCCAGATTTCGCATTATTTGGCATACGAGGTGCATCGCTGTCACACCAAACCAGGGGAGACAAAACGATCATGGGGCTGTGCCTGGGTGCAGCCAAGATGGCAATAGCCGCGGCATGGAAAAAACAACAGGCCCCAGGGCTCACGCAGTGGTATGTACGTCTGTGGAGGGTACTGACTCTAGAGCGCATGAAGGATATTTTTAGAGATGACTTTAAAAACTTTGAGTATTCTGGGACCCATTGGTAACTTAATTATCCGTGGGACTGCCGCTGACAGCTTGTCATAGACGCACCCGAGCCTTGCATCTATTTCAGATCCAGCACACACAAAAGTTTGTGATTCTCCATGGTCACATGGCATGAGTTTGTCTTATTCCTTTGATCATCCCACACTTAAGGTCCGCCGACCACCGCAGAACACTATCCATTCCGAAGTTCAAAGTTTGTATATTATTTGTATTCTTTTCTTAATGTTGACGAGCCTTCTACTGTACAGACCTGCGGCCCCTGAAATGGATATCATATGGTGGTTAGAAAGGGGGTCACTGTAGTTCAGCGCCGTGATTATATATGTGTGATGTTAACACAATTTGCATATTTCCCTTTGTCTAATAGGCTGCTTGAGTACACTGTGTCTGAATTGTAGAGGCAGGGATCTTGGGATATATATATATATATATATATATATAAAACGGTGCTCTGTAACAAAACATTTCTTCCTTGTGTTTTTTTTTCTACACTAAAACCTTCATAAATAAACATTTGACAAAAAAAGTGTGTTAGCACTGGCCGTATCAAAGCACTTTTGAAAAAAAAAAACAACATCATTTTAGCACTGCTGTATAGCATGTCTACAAAGCCAATAGCTCTCATAGGCAAGACTTGTTGGCTCTGCTAATGCTTGTTTACAAACTTGAGTGGGAGTTGTGGTATAAAATTGAGCATTGAAGTTCCTTTTTCTCCACAATGTTGAGCTCTGTCAGGAAGTTAAGCACTCTGTACAGTTCTAGCCTACTATTTAAGACCCATCCCCTTCTGAGACCACTATACTTTGTGAGTAGCCAAGTAGGCGAACTGAGATCTGGTTTCCACCGTGTGACCTTTTTTTTTGCTGGGGGGGGGGGGGGGGGGGGGGGGAATTAATCTCTCTAAAACCTCATTAGGCCATGATGGTGTGTGCTTGCTCACAAGCCAGATCTCCTGCACTGTGGCTTGTCTCCCCCATCCTGGTCAGTGCTGCACTAAGGAAGTCAGTTCATCATAGTGAAGCAAATTGATTGTCCTCCTTAGTCACTTCGGATGAGTTACTGTTTTCTCTGTAATAATTTGGCCGATTTATGAGCACATTAAACAGGTTAATGAAGACAACAGCCTTGGCAAGCAACAAAAGCTGCTACATGTAATGCCAGCAAGCAAGTAGCCCTGATGAGGCTTGGAAACTGTTGTTTTTTGGCTTGTGGCAGTGGCAACGTGAACATCCTGGTCAGACATGCAAGTTAAAAGAATAGGTATCATATATGAGTCTGCACAGCTTATTTGTGCATACTGTAATGTGTTTTAAAAATACCAAGCTGTTAATTTACAGTATTTTTAACTTTTCCTTGACACTGATTTTAGGTACCTTGCATTGATTAACTTTTTCCATAATGTTTGGATTTTGACCTTTGCATAAAGTAAGACAGTATCCTGGGTCTAGAAATCAAAACAGTCTTTTGTTTGTATGAACATTGGTATATCACAGACCATGCCTAAAGGTAGCTTGGTGCTTCGCACGGTCAAAGACAAATATACAGTCAATGAGTGTTTGGAGTGTAAGCTGGATTCTGAGACTAAAAGTGGACTGTTACTTCATCATGTTGTAGAATTCTTTATTAAAGGAGTATATCTAAAGTTGTTTTCTAAATTGGATCAGGGTGGCGTACAGGGAGGGATCGGTGGCTGGGCTTGAGGGCTTGATTTGGTTTCAGATCCCCAGTGCATAAATTTAGAAGGCCTGTAGTGGTGAGATTGTCAACCCGATTGGCAGGGTTGCTAATCACAATGACTTTATAGATGCATAGACTAGCAAGGTAAGTTCCATCAGGGTGGGGATGATATATTTCTTCAGGTCGTTGACAGGTTATGCTGCTTAGTGAGTGCAGGAGACCTGTTAGGGAAGCCAAGAGGCTGGGGAGGCTGTGGAACAGGGCTTTGGTATCATCCAGATGCAAACATACGAGGGCTTGAACAGCAATTCTGAAGTTTCCTTCTAGAAGGAACAACACATTCTACACTAGAGAAAGCTGGTATTTTTGTTTTCTTTGTGATCTTGAGGGTCAGATCCGTGTCCATGGTGCATTTGGCTGACATGGCATTGGTTGAAAGTTGGGGTTTGAATCTGCACATGTTCTTGTTGTTGAGCCATGTTTGAACTAGTTGCTGGTTGTTGGTGAATAGTAGGAATTCTGTTTTGGTGGGGTTGAGCTTCAGGTAGGTTCTGGACATCCAAGTCTAGATGAGGTTCAGGAATTGTGTAAAGCATTAAGGGGCTCATTCTGAGCCCGGCGGGCGGCGGGAGCCGCCCGCCTGGAGGGAGCCGCCAAATGACCGCACCGCGGTCAAAAGACCGCAGCGGCCATTCAGACATTTCCTCTGGGCCGGCGGGCGCTCTCCAAAAGAGCGCCCGTCGGCCCAGAGGAAATGCCCCTGCAACGAGGACGCCGGCTCAGAATTGAGCCGGCGTAGTTGCAGGGGTGCGACGGGTGCAGTTTGCACCCGTCGCGTATTTCAGTGTCTGCATTGCAGACACTGAAATACACAGTGGGGCCCTCTTACGGGGCCCCTGCAGTGCCCATGCCATTGGGCATTCCCCCGAGCAGTGGGAAGTCGGCGGGAGACCGCCGACTTTCCGCTTCTGACTGCGGCAGAATGCTCGTGGGAGCACCGCCAGCCTGTTGGCGGTGCTCCCGTGGTCGGTGGCCCTGGCGGCCACCGGCCGCCAGGGTCAGAATGACCCCCTAAATGTCTAGTGCAGAGGAGACTTTCAAGAAGATTGTAGGTTCTTAGTGTACAGGTGAATTTTGATGCTGTTATCAGTGATTAGAGTCCGAAGGCATTCATGTAGATGTTGAGTGTGATTGGCAAGGTAGAATCCTAGGAATATCCACAGAAGCACTTACACACATTAAAGAAAACACTCAGTTGTACAAAAAAAAAAAGGTACTTTATTTTTGTAACAAATCACCACAAAATACTAGAAAGGTAACCCACCCTTAGGAGGTAAGTAATACACTAAATATATACACTAGTAATCTGAAACCGGTATAGAAAAGGTTAGAAAACAGTGCAAATAGCAATAACCAACAGTGACTCTAGGGGGAGCACAAACCATATACTTAAAAAATGGAATGCGAATAAGGTACCCCGACCTAGGTAAGTAAAATGTGTAGAGGAGAGCTTGGAGTACTAGAAAACCACAGAGTTAAGTAACACAGTACCCCCAGCGACCAGGAATACAGGAGTAAAACACTGGATTTTCCCCCAAACTACCCAAAAGGAGGAAAAGAAGCAAAAGAAGACACCCAGACAAGAGTGCAAGAAAACCAGCGGTGGATTCCTGAAGAAAGAAGACCTTTGGAGAGAGGGGACCAAGTCCAAGAGCCACAGTGGAGTCTAGGAGGAGTAGGAGCTACTACCCACCCAGCTGTGGATGCAGGAGTTGGTCGACAGTGAGGAAGAACAGGTCAGCACTGCAGCCCTGGAGCCAGAGAGGAGTTCCTGATGGATGCAAATGGAGTCCCACGCTGGAAGGAAGATTGCAGACGGGTATTGGTGCATGAATTCCACCAACAAGCCTTGGCAAAGGCAAGCTTGCGGTTAGTGGAAAAGAGGTGCTGCCAGGGAGCAGGAAGGCCAAGGAGGACTCATCCCAGGAGGGGAGAGTCCCAGGGGCCCCTCAGCGTCGCAGAGAGCCCACAGGAGCAGAGGCAGCACCCACAGGAGTCCCACAGGACGGGGACACAGGAGTCTCAGAAGAAGCCCATGTAGCACTACAAAAGAGGATTCTTCACCGCAGGAAAACAACGCAGGAGGCTGTGCTTTGCAAGATGGAGTGCTGGGCGCTGGAGCTACAAGTAGCCTGAAGATCCCTTGGAGGAGATGCAAATAAGCTTTGGCCGCTGCAAGAGACGAGGTGCACTGGGGTACTGTCCTGAGCGGGAAGGCAAGGGCTTACCTTCACCAAAGTTGGTAGAGAGGACCAAGAGGACTACTCTCCGGACCACCACCTGTGATGCAGGATCAACGCAGCTCAGCAGGAGAGAGGATATACGCAACCGGTCGTCGCTAGTGCTAGGTGCCTGCGGTTGCAGGGAAGTGACTCCTTCACTCCAAACGAAATTTCTTCTTCTTCTTGTGAAGGCTGAAGAGTTGCAGTCTTCAGAGGATGCACGGCCGGGGAAATGTTGCCAAGCTGGCAGGAGACGTGGAAACAAAGTTGCAGAAGAGTCTTCTTTGTTGTAGCAGCATTTGTCAGTTCCTGGAGGGTCCAGTCGGGCTTTCAGTGGTCAGAAGTCAAAGCAGTCATTGCAGTGGCATCCTGCTGGAATCTTGCAAGCCGTATCTGAGGACTCACCTCAGAGCGAGACCCTAAATATCCCTGAAAGGGGGATTGGTCACCTAACCAGGTAAGCACCTATCAGGAGGGAGCTTTGACGTCACCTGCCTGGCCTGGCCACTCAGATGCTCCCAGAGTACCCTGCCAACCTTGGAAACAAGATGGCAGAACCCAGGGACCCTCTGGAGGAGCTCTGGGCACCACCCCTGGGGTGGTGATGGACAGGGTAGTGGTCACTCCCCTTTCCATTGTACAGTTTCGCGCCAGAGCAGGGACTGAGGGTCCCTTAACCGGTGTGGTATGCACAGAGGGCACCAAATGTGCCCCTTAAAGCAAACCAGTGACTTCGGGAAGGCTACCCCTCCCAAGCCAGTCACACCTACTTCCAAAGGGAGAGGGTGTTACCTCCGTCTCCCAAAGGAAATCCTTTGTTCTGCTTTCCTGGGCTTGATCAGATCAAGCAGCAGGAGGGCAGAAACCTGTCTGAGGGCTGCCCGGAAAACCCTGTAAGACTGGTGGTAGCAATGCTGGGGATCCTCTAAGGAGCCCTGAGAGTGTATGGAATCATGCTTTCAATACTTGCAACAGTATTGGGATATGCTTCCGACATGTTTAATACCAAACATGCCCAGGTTCGTAGTTTCCATTATGTAGCTGGACATAGGTAGGGACCTATGTCCCGGTCACGTGAAAACTGGAATTCCAATGCCCTGGGTACCTAGGTACCATATATTAGGGACTTACATGGGGGACCAGTATGCCAACCGTGGGAAGAAAAAGGTACAATTTAGAGGAGAGAGCAAAACTACTGGGGTCCTGGTTAGCAGGAACCCAGTAGACACAGTCAAGCATACTGACAACAAGCAGAAAATGGGAGTAACCATGCCAAGAAAGAGGGTACTTTCCTACATGAATTTTCTGAGCTATGGAGGCACCCATATGTATGAGGAGAAGCAGTGAATGCTGTTGTCTGTAACTTCCATTTCAGACTTCAGGGTGCGGATGAAGGTGTGATAAGCAAGTTTTGGCAAAGGTGGCTAAGAGGTCTAGAAATAACAGGAAGCGTCAGTTACTTTTGACTGCGGTCAGGGACTGATTTTTCAATGATCTTATCGTTGAATGATAAGTGAGTGATGTGCCATTAAAAATAAAAATGGGTCATTATAAAATGTATATTTTAAGAAAAAGAAAATGGGGCTGAATTGTAAGCTCATACAGATGCAGTAACATGTCAGACACTAGTATATTTTGAGTACTACTTAAGGAACATGATATCACCCACGTAGACATCACAGAGCTAGCGTTATTCTGATTTCTAGAATCTCAGAGTTTCTATGACTTGTGCAATTCTGAATGTGGTGTAGGAAGGCTAAACGAGCAGGTTTGCACCTTCTCCTTGTTGAGTCAGTTGGCTAATTTGTGTAGCTTTGTGGGTTATACCATGCGCTGTGACTGTACTTATGAATGGGAACATCCACACTCGAGAATGGATTTGCAGTACACCAGGTACTTCAAAATCCACTTCCCACCTGGTAGAGTATGTATGTATGTGGTGCCACCAAGTGACAGTGCTTGTCCTCTGAGTATCTCGAATATAGTAGTCTTAAGCCACCCAGATCATTAACTAATTGTTGCTTTGTACTTTCAACATCTAGGTGTTAACAATGGTCATCCTTTTTGTCTTCAGTGTATTAAACATTATTAATATATTAAATTCTGTGTGAACTACTTCTGCTCTTTCAACAAATCAAATCTTTCTATAACAACATTTCATGGAGCGAGTGATTTCATACTAACGGGGTGGTAATGAGGGCTGTTTTTCTTTCTTGTCTGGAGTTTCTAATGGGATGGGCTTGTTGCTGCTCTAGTCAGTGCTTATGAATGTTGATTAAGATCTAGAAACTTGCAAAAAGTGATGGGGTGAATGTTTGCGAGTAGACTTGTCACTGGCTCTCACTTAGGGTAGCATTTCATCCCATTGTTTCTCGCTCAGTGTGCCACTCTAGACAGAGGCTCGCCTTAGGCAATTCAGTTCTGACCTTGCTCCTTAAGGGGGCAGTCCATTCCAAACTGACAGGCAAGGCCACTCCAGAAGGGAACTCAACCAACCCCAAAACAGCTTCGGCCTAAGGCCTTGCCAGTAAGTTAAAGCTTGGTTCCTATGGCACTGCGAGCAAAGGGACCCATGTGTGGACATACGTCTGGCTACCTACTGTGTTTCTTCAAACATTCATGAATTGATGGGGATTCCCTGGAAGACAAGGAAAAGGTATTTACCTGTAATGCAAGTTCTTTTTGGGTCAAACTAGGTATCAAGCGAATACCATGTTGACTTTGCATTGTTCCTGGTTTGATCAACTCCTGTCACAGGCGTTCGATCCAGCCACACAATTTGGCTACCGTTTTTTTCGGGATAATGCTGGATGGCAGAAATTCTGCTGAGCCCTGCATATTCCACACTTGAGGAAAATATGTGATTTGAGGTTTGCAGGGCATTCTGGATTTGAAAACATAGTGGGATCCATGGAAATCACATCATCCTGGATCCCTCCTGGGGGCCAAGTTTTCAGGAATGTCTGGGTTTAGTAGGGTTCTCTGGTTGCTAGATGTCTCTGAACTCAAATAGTGCAGCCATTCTGCAATGCAAGTGGGAGTAAATTGGGAATTCCCCACTCAGTGCCCATATCACAAAGATATGCCCAAATGTTAACAAATTACTTTTTGCTTGCCATGGGGATGAGGATGCTGTTTGTCCCAGGTGGGCAGAAAAAATGGCTGGCCCTTTGGGATTAGGGTTAGGCCTGATGCCTTGGTGGCCTGTTCTGAACCCATCCTTATTTTCCATATATATTTATTACTCCCAATCTTCCTCTTGAGGGGGATAGGAAGACTGTTTTGGCCATTCTGGGTGGGGGGGAACAGCCCAATGCCTGATAAGACCTCCCATTCTTTTCTTTCTTGGTGTGAGGTGGACTTTCTCAGATCAAGTAAATACCACCTATATATCCCCCAATGCAACCATTTTGTCCCTGGTGTCTAGTGAGCTTTCTGTCAGATGGGTTGGGATGAGAAACTTGGACATAAACCTTCGCAATCTGCCTCCATTGGGGTTGAAAGAGTGCTGTCCTCATTCCAGGGTATGGGCATGAAACCTGATGCCTGTGTGGGTTCCTCCCCATGAGAGGGCCCGTTACGTGGATGGGCCTAACCCACCCAGTTGTGTTTTTGCCTGTTTTTATCCTTGGTGTCTAGTGGCTTTTCTGCCCTTCTGGTGGGGGTGAATAGACTGTTCTACCTATTCTGTTGTGGATGCAGGGCACGGTGGGCCGGCCCACCCTTCTTTTTTGGTGGGGGAGGGGTTATCCCTGCTGTCTAGAGGATTGTTTACTCCCTCACAACTCCCCCTTTTCCCCCCCATTTTTGCAAGAGAAGATTAGATTGGGGGTAAAGGTACCCGACATGCCCCTAGGAGGACAGCAAGGCTGTTGCATCCAGTCTGGGGTGGGGCCACAGCCCAATGCTGGGTGGTGGGTCGAACAACCCTCCTCTTTTTTTTTTTTTTTCTCTCTTTTTGCTCTTTTACTTTTTTTGTCCTTTTCCCATCTGGTGTCTAATGAGGGCTGATTGGGAGCAAACCCCCCCACCCCCAATTTGCATGTCACCATGCTCCTTTTTTTTCCTAGTGTCCAGTGGGCTCCCTACACCCCCCTTCCACCCCACACACACACTTACAACACACAATTTCTGGATGGAGCAGAGTGGGGTAAACAGGGGGTGGGAGAAAGACTGCTCTTCAGCCCTCAAACAGTAATCCTTCGTGTCTCTTGGCTGGATCCTTGCTTTAGGATCGCTGTCCCAGTGAGAGCCTCAAAAAGGGATCCACTATGGAAGAGAGAGAGAACACTGGACTGTGGACATTCTCCCCTTTTTAGTGCTGCCTCTTCTGCAGAGATTGGTTCTCAGGTGGCAGCTTTGCCCCCAGGCACCTATCAGAGTGAAAGCAGACCACGCCTAATGGTGCAGTCTGCTTTCAATTTATGTGTTTTGAGCCTAAACTATTTTCTACCATCTGGCCTTTAACTTTCTAAAGTGCTCTTTCAAATAAGCAGCCTGCTACAGCTGTGTTATGCAAACTTGATTATAATTTTGATGATAGCCAGTGTAGAGATGACAATGAGGTGCTGATTGGATGTGGCAAAGCTAGCCATGATAGTTTTTTTAAAAGTTTTTTTTTTAACATGTCTTCATTGAATATGGCATAACACAGTCCAGTCCAGGATTCACATATGGTTACATCGACAGGGCAACATATGATTGCGTAGCATGTTGTACACATGTTGAAGGATAATTAATATGGATGACTGGGAACTTCCCCCCATGATAATAGCCGGGTGGCACAGTAATGTCCCCATGTTTAGCTCACAGTACACCCATCCCATGTCCCGCCTGTGTATGCCTGTTGGTCTGTCAATCCATGGAAACATCTCTCTAAATCAAAGCAGAGAATTAAACAGTAACCATAATAAAAAGAAATAGGAAAGAACAGAAATACCAACAAAGGAAGCAGCGTGACGTCACAGTCATTCCTTCACGCCCCCAATCAATCCTCGCACAGTGGGAGGGCAGCAGCTGTGGGGGGGAATGAGCGGGGGTGATGAGAGGTGGTGGCACACTCCCTGGGGAATGGGGGAGAACCATGTGTGCATAAGGATACCACTTGCAGCGGGTGCAGATTCACCCACCAGGGATCATATCACTTGGGTGGGCCCCCCATCAGGACCTGGGGCCAGCTACCCCACCTCTGCAGCAGACACTGTCAGGTCCAGGGTGCTACAGACTTTTGGTTGACTCCGTCAGGGTCCAGGGAGCCTCAGCATCCAACCACTCCAGCATGGCACCCTGTTTTTCCAACTCCCTCTCAGCATAGTAATCCGTGTGCACTATTCTCAATCTATGCTCCTCTGCTATCCCCCCATTGGCACATGTCTGCCAGCCACTTACGTTTCTCTGTTAGGCAGGACTGGGTCTAGTGAATGGCAATGCGACCCTTGGCCAGCACCAGTCCCATCAGGGTAAACCTATGGTTCATCTTGGTTCTCTGTTTGGGAGTCGGGAGGGCTTCCAGTAGACAGTGTTTAATTGATGTGTCCACTCGGACCTGAGTGGCCGCCGTAGCATCTGCAGTGTTTTGCCCCAGTACCTCTGCAATCTACAACACTCCCAAGTCATATGTAGGAATGTTGCTGCCTCCACCTCACATCTAGGACATGCTGCTGGCCGTGTTGCATCAATTCTGTGTAGTCGCTGTGGTGTTAAGTGTGTATGGTGTAGATAGTGGAATTGTGTAAGTTTGAAGCACATTGCTAGACACCTGCTGTGATAGGTGATTATCATCTTTTGTCCTGCAGTCAAGTGGCAACTGATGTGAACTAGGTGGAGGCAAATTGGTGCTAATGGTTAAGGACTTTGACGTGGTGGGCTGGTTTCCTTCATCATACTGTGAGGTCTTGCCTCCAGTCCTGAAACGGCCCTTTTTGGACACTGTTATGCACAATGACCAGAGGTTTTTTTCATCCTCAAACTCTCTATTGATAGAAACACCTTTGGAAATGCTTCAGAGGCCAGCAGCCTAACCATTCTAGATCAACAGAGCATGAAACCCTACTCATGGAAACATTACAAGAGCTGAAAAATACTACCTGCAGTATAGAAGAAAAGGTCATTAAAAATGGAACGTCTGGTTTAGGACATGCCACTGAGATTAGTGAAATCGGAGAGTAATATGTGGGATGTAAAATAAGGCGGAATTAAGGGAGTCCATAATCACAGAGCCAACCACATCTCAAAAATCATACAGGGAATCCGAGGAGTGTGCAGTGAAGTTGATTTTTCAAAATTAACTGGAAGGTGGAACGCTTGGAACAATATGCTAGAACCAGTGTCTCCTAGGATGTTAGGGTTGCAGGTATCAAGGTTGTTTAAGATCTGAGAAACACAGTCCAGGATTGATTGAATGTGTTGGTCCTCCTTCCGCCCCTTTGCTGCCATAGCTGTACACGACAGATTACCAACCAAATTTTCTAGAGGCAGTAAAACATGCACTGCCGTCGGTGTGAAGGACATATAAACAATTGAGAATTGATACTATGGTTGGCTCTTTAACTCCTTCGCTGCCAGGCCTTTTCCCCCTCAGGAGCCAAGCCTTTTCCCCCTCAGGTGCCAAGCCTTTTTTTGGCTATTTGGGGCAGTTTGCGCTTAGGCCCTCATAACTTTTTTTTCCACATAAGCTACCCACGCCAAATTTGCGTCCTTTTTTTCCAACATCCTAGGGATTCTAGAGGTACCCAGACTTTGTGGGTTCCCCTGAAGGAGACCAAGAAATTAGACAAAATACAGTGAAAATTTCGTTTTTTTTTTTTTAAATGGAAAAAAGGGCTGCAGAAGAAGGCTTGTGGTTTTTCCCCTGAAAATGGCATCAACAAAGGGTTTGCGGTGCTAAAATCACCATCTTCCCAGCTTTCAGGAACAAGCAGACTTGAATCAGAAAACCAAATTTTTCAACACAATTTTGGCATTTTACTGGGACATACCCCATTTTTACTATTTTTTGCGCTTTCAGCCTCCTTCCAGTTAGTGACAGAAATGGTTGTGAAACCAATGCTGGATCCCAGAAAGCTAAACATTTCTGAAAAGTAGACAAAATTCTGAATTCAGCAAGGGGTCATTTGTGTAGATCCTACAAGGGTTTCATACAGAAAACAACAGCTGAAATAAAAAGATATTGAAATTGAGGTGAAAAAAACAGCCATTTTTCTACACGTTTTACTCTGTAACTTTTTCCTGCGATGTCAGATTTTTGAAAGCAATATACCGTTATGTCAGCTGGACTCTTCTGGTTGCGGGGATATATAGGGCTTGTAGGTAAATCAAGAACCCTAGGTACCCCGAGCCAATAAACGAGCTGCACCTTGCAATGGGTTTTCATTCTATACCTGGTATACAGCAATTCATTTGCTGAAATATAAAAAGTGAAAAATAGGTATCAAGAAAACCTTTGTATTTCCAAAAAGGCCACAAGATAAGGTGTTGAAAAGCAGTGGTTATTTGCACATCTCTGAATTCTGGGGTCCCCATACTAGCATATGAATTACAGGGCATTTCTCAAATAGATGTCTTTTTTACACACTGTCTTACATTTGGAAGGAAAAAATGTAGAGAAAGACAAGGGACAATAACACTTGTTTTGCTGTTCTGTGTTCCCCCAAGTCTCCCGATAAAAATGGTACCTCACTTGCGTGGGTAGGCCTAGCGCCCGCAATAGGATATGCCCCAAAACATGACGTGGACACATCACATTTTCAGAAAGAAAACAGAGCTGTTTTTTTTACAAAGTGCCTAGCTGTGGATTTTGGCCTCTAGCTCACCCGGCACCTGGGGAAACCTAACAAACCTGCGCATTTTTTAAAACTAGCCACCTAGGGGAATCCAAAATGGGGTGACTTTTTGGGGCTCGGACCAGGTTCTGTTACCCAGAATCCTTTGCAAACCTCTAAATTTGGCCAAAAAAACACTTTTTCCTGTCATTTCGGTGACAGAAAGTTCTGGAATCTGAGAGGAGCCACAAATTTGCTTCCACCCAGCGTTCCCCCAAGTCTCCCGATAAAAATGGTACCTCACTGTGTGGGTAGGCCTAGCGCCCGCGACAGGATATGCCCCAAAACACGACGTGGACACATCACATTTTCAGAAAGAAAACAGAGCTGTTTTTTACAAAGTGCCTAGCTGTGGATTTTGGCCTCTAGCTCAGCCGGCACCTGGGGAAACCTAGCAAACCAGTGCATTTTTGAAAACTAGAGACCTAGGGGAATCCAAGATGGGGTGACTTGTGGGGCTCTGACCAGGTTCTGTTACCCAGAATCCTTTGCAAACCTCAAAATTTGGCTAAAAAAACAAATTTTCCTCACATTTTGGTGACAGAAAGTTCTGGAATCAGCGAGGAGCCACAAATTTCCTTCCACCCAGCGTACCCTCAAGTCTCCCGATAAAAATGATACCTCACTTGTGTGGGTAGGCCTAGCGCCCGCGACAGGAAATGCCCCAACACGCAACGTGGACACATCACATTTTTTTAAAGAAAACAGAGGTGTTTTTTGGCAAAGTGCCTACCTGTAGATTTTGGCCTCTAGCTCAGCCGGCACCTAGGGAAACCTACCAAACCTGTGCATTTCTGAAAACTAGAGACCTAGGGGAATCCAAGATGGGGTGACTTGTGGGGCTCTGACCAGGTTCTGTTACCCAGAATCCTTTGCAAACCTCAAAATTTGACTAAAACAACACGTTTTCCTCACATTTTGGTGACAGAAAGTTCCGGAATCAGAGAGAAGCCACAAATTTCCTTCCACCCAGCGTTCCCCCAAGTCTCCCGATAAAAATGATACCTCACTTGTGTGGGTGGGCCAGGTGCCTGCAACAGAATAAGGCCAAAAACTTGTAGAGATAGAGGGGATAGCACAGCGAGTTGATAAGGACATATTCTTCTTTTATACATCTTTAGGCTGACTCTGCTTTGGGGACCCACACAAGTGAGGTGTCATTTTACTTGGGAGACTGAGGGGAATGCTGGGGAGTAGGAATTTTGTGCTGGAGCGGTGATCATACAAACAAAAGTCAGGAAAATATTCTTTTTAAAGCAAATTTTGCGGTTTGCAGAGGCGTCTGGGTAAGAAAATGTTGGGGGATCCACGCAAGCCACATCTCCCTGCACTCCTTGGGGTGTCTAGTTTTAAAAAATGTCTGGGTTTGGTAGGTTTCCCTAGATGAAGGCCGCACCCAGGACCAAAAACACAGGTGGCCCCTCCCCCCAAACACAGGTAGTTTTGTAATATATCATTTTGATGTGTCCACATACGTCTGTGATGTGCCAAACACTAAAATTGTGAAAAGAAACGCACTTAGGTTATGTGAAAAAGACCCCTCACCCACCAACCAAGTTGGTGGCATGCTTCATCATCGGGGTCCCACCTGAGACACCTAGCGTGTATCAAGTGTGCTGCGACGCCTGATTACAGCGGAGCAGGTTTTGTCATTTGTACCACACATACTGGTTGGATTTGGCACAAGGGTGAGTGATGGTTCAGTAGATCAAATTTTATTAACAAGAGATTTCACAAAAGTGAAATGTACTGGTAATAACTGAAAGGCCAAAAAACTGAACCAATGACTCACAGCTCGTGAGCTGTAAAACCACGACAAGGCACCAACCGCTTTACAGTCCATTCACACACCTTTCATACATGACATGCACAAGACCATTCACGCCGCCAGCCACGGCCCAGCACATTACAAGACTCGCATCGACAGACAGCGCCAGTCAAGGGCCCATCACTTTCATACACCCACATGCCTGATACAGCAATCACACCAGCTGATGAGTGTGTGGACTTGCATTTGGCTGGCACCGCCAGCCAAGCGCCACCCCACCCACACCACCAGCCAAGCCCCACGCACACCGCCAGCCAAGTGCCACCCCACCCACACCGCCAGCCAAGTGCCACCCCACGCGCACCGCCAGCCAAGCGCCACCCCACGCACACCGCCAGCTAAGCGCCACCCCACGTACACCGCCAGCCAAGCGCCACCCCACACATACCATCCCTTTTTTTTTTTTTTTTTAAACAACAAAGAAACCACTAATCTTAAATAAGTACAAAACTACTAGCACAAAAGCTCTAACTGAATACATGACTAATGCCAACCGTGAAACTGAACATATAAAAATATAAAACAGCAGTTTACGCTCACGGAATTTCCCAATAATTCTTCTGTGTGTGGTAGCTCCTGAAACAGCCACCCACACACAGCCCAGGCTTTGAAGGACAATCAGGGCAGTACATCCTAGTCTCCTTCCTGATACCTCTTTGAGCACAGACTCTACATCTCTTAGCAGGAATGTTTTTTTTGGGCCGTGGGAGGAATGTGCTCAGCAAAGTGACGATCTTTCAATCTAGCCACATCCTCCACCACTGCTTCTCTAGGAACTCTTGCCTGTTCCAGCACAACAAGGCTAGCTATGATAGACTCCTGAAATTTCACAAATGTCATCCTTGACTCTGGAGAACTATCCTTGAACACAACAAAAGCATTAAAAGTTGCCAAGTGGAACAAGTGAACCGCTAATTTCTTATACCACACATAAGACTTACAAGCAGCAGTGTAAGGTTCTAACCTCTGATCTACTCTATCAACACCACCCATGTGCTTATTATAGTCTAAGATGCACACAGGTTTGCACACTTCGGCAACCTGACCCCAAACAGCCACAGGTGAAGTACTCTCATCATGGATGGTATTTAGCATGTATACATCCCTCTTGTCTACAAATTTCAGAGCTAGCAGCTCATCATTCCGCAAGGCACTGCACTGTCCCTTCTCAGGTTTTTTACAGACAAGCTCTCTTGGATAGCCTTTCCGATTAGAGCGGATTGTGCCACAAGCAACAGTGTCCACTCTGAACAACTCCTTGAACAACTGAACTCCAGTGTAGAAGTTATCTACATATAAATGGTGACCTTTGTTAAACAGTCGTCTACCAAGTTCCCACACAATTTTCTCACTAACTCCAAAAGTGGGTGGACAACCCAGGGGTCAATATTGGAATCCCTACCAGTGTAGACCTGGAAATTATAAACATATCCTGTACTACTTTCAGACAGCATATACAATTTAATTCTATACCGTGCCCTCTTGCTAGGAATGTACTGCCTAAAAACCAAACAACCCTTGAACCGGACCAAAGACTCATCTACAGATATTTCTTTCCCTGGAACATAGATCTCTGAAAAACGATCTACCAAATGATCAAGGACAGGTCTAATCTTAAAAAGACGGTCAGAATCAGGATGATCTTGTGGCAAGGCTAAAGCATTATCTACAAAATGCAACATCCGAAGAAGAAGCTCATACCGGTTACGACTCATGATGGCAGGAAATATAGCAGTTGCCATCAAGGGACTAGTAGACCAATATGAAGACAGCAATGGCTTCCTTATCAGCCCCATCAAAAAAGTTAAACCCAAGAACTTTTTCAACTCTTCCAGATTTGTGGGAATCCACCAGCTAGCTCTAGAGTGTGGCCTAAGCCTGGCAGCGTTGTCCCTCAAAAACTGCTCTGCATACAAATTAGTCTGCTCAACAATCTCTTCCAAAAATATATCGTCCATAAACAACTCAAAAAAGTTGATGGGCAAAAAGTTTTCCGTATTAACTCGACACCCTGGAAAACCAGTAAACGCAGGCAACTGTGGCTGCTCCATGTTTGGTGCAAGCCACGTGTCAGGTCTTCCAATAGGAAGCCTTTTAGCCGCTGGCTCCTGCACCATCGACACATCACTGTCCTCCTCTAAAACAGGCCCTTCATCAGCACTGAGAGTGGCTTCATCATCAGATGATTCATCTCTGACAGAAAATTCACTTCCAGAATCCTGCACTTCCTCCTCTGCCTCAGATGCAGAGTCAGTCTCATATTCATGGTCAGAAGATGATTCAAAAAGCACACTAACAACCTGCTGAGCGGTCATCCTATGGCTAGCCATGATCCTTCCTACAAAAATTAACTGGACAAATACACCACCAACAACCAGCACTGTGTAAGATAAGTAACAAAGTATAGCTTTATCACTAAGAGTTATAAACTCAAAAACTATACTGCTCACTTGCCTGAAAAAGCTTGACTCACCAGCAACTACTCTGCACAGCCACAGCAATCACCAATGATATCCCACTAAAAAGAGAGAAAAACAAAAAGCAAATTAGACATAAGACAACACAATAATCATTGTGCATAAATCTAAGGACAATTTCACACACAATCCTGCATTCAGTACACCACCTACAAACATGTCATTCATGCATGGCAACAATACTCACTTGGAGTAAATTTATTTACTTACCTAAAACATGCAACTACGCAAACCGCAGGACAACTACTGCCAAAACTGCAACAAGCCACAGCAAAGTCAGCAAAAGCTTTGAACTAGAACAAAAAGGAGAAAAACTGTTATTATCATAAAAGCAAATACTTCGCCAGTTGACAAACACTCCGCCACCAACCATTTTTTAATTTTCCCTTGTGTCTAGTGTTCTCTGCTTGGGGGAAGATGGGCCTAAAAAAAAATAGGCCAATCTACCCCCAAGGGGCCACACCCCCACACAAAGCACACACACACACATATAGTATCCCTGGTGCTATGGGGATTCTGCCCCCCTTGGGGGGCAGAACTACCCAATAATACATACGGGCCCCTGGGGGCGACCCTTGCCCAAGGGGCCGCCCCCCCCCCAAAAAAAAAAAAAAAAAAAACAACAATAAAATCCCTGGTGTCTAGTGGCTTTCTGCCCCATCGGCCTAAAAATAAGGCCAATCTGCCCCCAATGGGGGCAGAAATGGCGATAAATACATTGGGCCCCCAAGGGGAGCGACCCTTGCCCAAGGGGCCACCCCCCACACAAAGCACACATACACACATATAATATCCCTGGTGCTATTGGGATTCTGCCCCCCTTGGGGGCAGAAAGGCCTAAACAAATACTGCCCAATAATGCATATGGGCCCCTGGGGGCGACCCTTGCCCAAGGGGCCAGCCCCCAACACAAATAAATAAAAAAACAACAATAAAATCCCTGGTGTCTAGTGGCTTTCTGCCCCCCTTGGGGGCAGATTGGCCTAAAAATAAGGCCAATACTGCCCCCAAGGGGGGCAGAAACGACGATAAATACATTGCCCCCCCAGGGGGAACGACCCTTGCCCAAGGGGCCACCCCCCAACACAAAGCACACATACACACATAATATTTCTGGCGCTATTGGGATTCTGCCCCCCTTGGGGGCAGAAAGGCCTAAAAAAAAAAATAGGCCTATCTGCCCCCAAGGGGGGCAGAACTGCCCAAAAATACATGTGGGCCCCTGGGAGCGACCCTTGCCCAAGGGGCTGCCCCCCAACACAAAAAAAAAAAAGAAACAACAATGAAATCCCTGGTGTCTAGTGGCTTTCTGCCCCCCTTGGGGGCAGATCGGCCTAAAAATAGGGCCAATCTGCCCCCAAGGGGGGCAGAAACGACGAAAAATACATTTGCCCCCAAAGGGGAGCCTTGCCCAAGGGGTCGCTCCCCCACACTAATAAACACACATAGAAAAATCCCTGGTGTCTAGTGGGCATTCCTGCTGCCCGATCGCATCGCTATCGGGCAGCAGAAATGCTCGAAGAGACATTGAGGGAAAGGAAAACCCTTTCCTTTCCCTCGATGCCTCTTTCATTCCCCCCCCCCCCGCACGAAGGTGAAAAACTCACCTTCTCCTTTAGACGCGCTGGAAGCAAATGGCTTCCAGCGTGTCTTTCCCCTTTCATGAAATCAGCGCACGATCGCGCACTGACGTCATGGGGGGGAGGGGAGGTGGGGGTGAAAGGGGAAGGGATTCCCCTTTCAGCCCTGGCCTGGGGGGGGGGGGCGGCCCTCGGGGGAAGCGCTAGCGCTTCCCCCGACTGCCAGTCCCAGGACGTAATGGTTACGTCCATGGCGCCACATGGGTGCTGCCATGGAAGTAACCATTACGTCCATGGCGGGGAAGGGGTTAAAAAAATGTAAATTGTCGGGGCCCATAGAATCTTGTATTAGTGGCCCCGAGTTTAGAAAAAGGGTGTGAACAGTAAATACTAAAAGGAAAAGATTCTGACAATGTAGTTGTTGGCCTCTATCTGGTATATAGTTAGGTTCTGAGTAGCAATACTTCAAGGTGGATATATTCATTGTGGACAATGCTGTACAGGTCCTTCTGAAAGCAGGATAAGACTTCTTGATAGAAACATGTGTTCCTAGCAGGAACTCTAAACTATGTCCAGATGTCTACACCCAAAATTAAGACAGGATCAGTGAAGGCATAAAACACAATCATTGATTTGTAGTGCATTTCTTATGTTTCCTTCTAGGTGACAGTCTCTCTGTCTGTACTCCTGCCCCACACTTGCTATTCTCAGGTCAGATATGAGTGGCATCCATTAAGATTTAGAAAAGTAAATCTTTGATCCTATTACCCTCAAAATGGAACACTTTGAGAAAGATTGATACACATCTATCCAAAGCTGTTTACTTGTGGTATGTTATGTGTATCAGAACCACGTTTTCTTCCCCTTAAACTAAAATATATATTTAAAATAGATCCAAAAGTGTATGGCTCAACTTAGAGCCCCAGTTTAGACATAGAGTTCTGTATCGCTTTTGGGGAGGGAAAATTTGTGGTTGCATCTTGATTTTGACAAACTGTACCACATGTTTTTTTTATACTTTAGAAACTTCATGGAAATAAATTGTGAAGGCTGCATTTGGCTTGTTTTTGGTGTTTTAAAGGTGGTGTGTATTTAAATAGTTAATAGCCCCCCCAAAAAGGCACGTCAATACACAAAAAATATTCTTTGCCGTAAATCGCTCACCCGCTGATTACCCTTTGCTTTTTTGTTCTCAGTTTTGCCATATCCAGAGAAGGCCGTCTGCTCTTGGCTGATGACATGGGTCTGGGAAAGACGATTCAGGGCATCTGCATTGCAGCCTATTACAGACAAGAGTGGCCGCTGCTTGTGGTTACCCCTTCTTCTGTAAGGTTTACTTGGGCTGAGGTAATCCACTTTTTGTGTTTGATTCCCTGAAGAAATCTGCTGTTTGGAAATGTGGACCTTCATTTAATTTTCATTTACTTTTTCTCCTTTCTGTCTTGCTTTCATGCCTTCTTTTGTGCTTTCTTTTCTTTTTTCATTCTCTACTTAGTTCTTTCGTTCTTTCTTGCTATCATGTTTTCCTTCTTTCTTTCCATCTTTCTTGCCATTATATCTTCCTTCTTTCTTTCCATCTTTTTTCCTTCTTTCTTTCTATCTTTTTTTCCTTTGTTCTTTCTTTCCTGTTTTCTTTCCTGCTTTCTTTTTTCCTTCTTTCTTACCTTGTTTCCTGCTTTCTTTCCTGTTTTCATTCCTTCCTTCTTTTCTGCTTTCTTTCCTTCTTTTCTGCTTTCTTTCCTGCTTTCCTTCCTTCTTTCTTTCCTGCTTTCCTTCCTTCTTTCCTGCTTTCCTTGCCTTTTTGCTTTCCTTCTTTCTCAAAGGCAAGAGGCTGGCAGCTAGTGGCAGAACAGATGGCTCTGTTTTTTAGGTCTCTGTTAGCCTAGACCTTTAGATTTTATTAACAGTGTGTGTATCTCGTAGGTACTGAGGGGTTTTCAGCCACACGTCATCCATTCGTCTGTGGTTGTGTCATTTACATTTTTCTCCAACCCACTCCAGCACACCTCACCCCACCCCACCCCACTTCAGCCGTTGGCTGACTTCACTAAGACTTACAGCATGTATGTCTCTTTCACAATGAGCACATCCACACACAAAGTAGTCCTCTTCAGTGCCAGGTAGTCCTATGATAATGCCTCTATCATTTTTTTTGATTGACGAACACCATCAGCTTCTCGAACAGGAAAGTTTTGGAAAAACCATGTCAATAGGCCAGTGGACAATACTTGTTTATGAGAGAAATGGAAGAGAGTTGTTATTGCTTTCCTGTGTCCATCTTTGGTTCTGTTAAGTTAATGTATGTATTTTGCATTTCAATCAAAAGTATAATACAAATGAAGTACAGAAAAAAAAAAAAAAATTACTCATTATGTAACGTCGCCATCCTCTTAACAGTATAATTATCTCCCTATTTAGGGAGTCAGTAATGTGCAACTACAGAAGCAGATGCCAGTTTCATGAGGCATTAAAGTTAGGAGAAGCCTAACTGAGAAACCTGTGCCTTTTACAACTTTGGACTTGTGTGTCATTAATAGGAGGGATTTTTACATTTGGGAACTGCCTTTTAGGAAGCACAACTGACCAATGATAGAATATATTGCAGATGAAAATATTTGATTGTTAGTGCCTTGTAGGATAAGGCGCAGATCCACTAAATATTAGTCACTGAACTTACTGCAGAGTGAATCTGTTAATGTTGAGTCTATCGCAGAGAACGCATAGCCCTACTAAAGTTTGGTTGTAGAGACAGAACATGTTAATGCTTAACTTGCCACCTGAGAGTACACAACCCAGCCAATGATTGGTTACAGAAAGTTGTTAACCTGCCATATTAAGAAAGCACCTCCCGACCAAAAATTGGTTGTGGAATGTACGGCAGAGGGAATGAGCTAATGGTTTGGACTATTGCAAGCATCTGTGTCATGGGTTTCCAGTCTTTTCTGCAGTAAAAGCTATTTATGTTCGATGTCAGTCATACTGAGTTACTAATTTTATTAGTGTCTTAATAGTGACCACATTAGACAAGATTATATTCGTGGCCACACCATGCAAGATTAGCGGGCAGCAATGATGCCAATTTGGAATGCTTTTATGTTGGTAATACTTAACAGCAATAGCTGCAATGCCCTTGGCATCAAGGAAATAATACTAAGTCTCCTCAAACGTTGCATGATTTATTTCTGAAATAATAGCTTTAAATATATTTTAGAAAGTCAATCATTTTTCTCCAAGGATCAGCTCATGATTTCTGAAAATGCACACATTTTTGTCTCAAATACACAAATTTCAATTTTAGTATAAATAGTAATTCAACCAAAAATGTTAACTTAATATGCCAGGCTGCACAGAGGAGAGCTACTTACAAGTAACTGGAGAGCTACAAGTAGCTCACCAGCTGCTCGTTGGAGAAGCCTGAATTATGGTAATAATTCCATAAATTCCCCTTTTGAGATCCTGTAAAGTGTGCTAAATGTTGTTGTTCCAGTTAAAATGCTGCAGTCATTTTTCTTTAGTGGTTTTGGAGTCTCATATTCATTCTAAACAGTCTTTCCAGCTATAGATTTTACTTTAACAGTTATTTGTTACTAATCACATGAAGTCAACTCCAAATGGATGGAGATTGTGTAGTAAATGGGTTTTCAATACCTTAACTAGTGTGTTTGTCTGGCCATTGGTTGTGGAAATCTGTTTTCTCCTGTTCCATTGTTTTAAAACATAATGTGCAGTAGTATCCAGAACTTCAGAGAAACACTGGTTTAGTTAAAAAAAAAAATGCACTGAACTAATATGTGCATTGGGCTGGTGGTGTGATAGGGGAGCAAAGTGTACTTTTAAGGAATGTGTTTCCCTCCTTTACTAAGTCCTGTGACAGTGGCCAGAATACATTTCCCTAGCATGCAATTATAAATCAGACAAGGGGCAGCCTGATATTCCTAGAAACCTGAGAAATATAATTGTAATAGATGCACAGCTGTTCCTTTATTCATAAGCAAATTTCTGTTTTATGTGATCAAGAAATAAATTGACCAAAAACTTAAATGTCAAGGAAAAACAATATATGTGAGTATGATTAATAATCACAAAAATAGATGATAAAAATCAAATGATAATTATATAGCACCATTTAACTTCACAAGAAGTGTTGGGAATCAGTGAGGATTTCTAACAGACAACAGATGTAAGAATCAGATTCTAGAAAACGTGTGTGTTATACTGGTAGCACAGTATTTTTCCAGACTATTGACAATGGCTACTTTCTCTTTTTAAGGCACTAAGGCAAAATTACTTTTGACCTTGATGGAAACAATGTTTAAGTTGACCGTTGTGGTCGGAACCTGGACTTTAATAGAGTCTTAAACCGTATTTTTCTCAGATGTTAGCCAAGAGTGCAGGTATTTGAATCTATAATGCACATTTGCAAAGTTGATGGTCAAAACATTTGATTCCTTTATTCATGAGGTCTGTCATCCTTACTGATTCATGAATCAACACACAAGCACTGCACAGTCACAATTGTATTTTGTTAGCACCTACCGATAAGTTATTGTGGAGTTTAACTATCTGTATAGCAATATCATTTCATTTGTTATTAACTGTTTTATAGTCATTTATCATGTATGCATATATTGTATTTCCTTGACGTTTCTGTCCTTCATTCATTGATCCATAGACTTGTAAGCTTAGTTAAGAATTAATTTAAAGAAACCCTTGTGCAAACCATATATGTGCCAACAAATGTTACACTGAATGCTGGTATATGTATCAAAAGGATTATTTTGAATGATTAACTGAATCTTAAAATGCTTTTAGCGAAATTTACAGTTTTACTAAAAGTTCCACTAGCTAACAAAGCCTGGTTTGTGGTAAAATATAACCGAAGAAAAATGAAACTCTTAACATGTTCCAATTTAGGAATTACATCTTAGAATTGTAATGTTTCTTGTAGAATCGTAGGAACTCTCTTCCTCACGAATAAGTCTTCTTCCCAAGGACTTTCCAAAACCTGACACTTTTATGATCTTAATCTCAATGTTGTTAGTCAAGGGTACAATAAGGTTAGAGGATTAATTCATGTCGGGAATTCCACCCTGGAGCTCTAGATACACAGATGGAAACAAAATTCCCAACATTGCAATCTCAACCTGTTTGTGTTTTGATGACCAGCTACCCTGCATCAATGTCTACCCGAGCATTTTGTTTAAGGTCAATTTATGGTGTAATCTGCGTGTTGTAATCCAGCCAGTTTGAGAATACTTGCCATCTCAGTTTTTTGTATCATTCTGTTATATTACCACATTTCTTCATGTTTTTAATGTCTCCTTCAGGCTTTTCAAAGATGGCTACCATCAGTGAACGCTGACAGTATCAATGTCATAGTGACTGGGAAGGATGGGCAGTCGGGCAGCTTGATAAACATTGTCAGCTATGACCTCCTTGGCAAGATGGACAAGCAACTTGTGGCTGCCATTAAAGTCATCATTATAGTGAGTATCTAAGTGGGATATAGATGGTTGAGTTGTGTGAACATTATTAACACTTTATTCTTGCGGAACAGATTGTAATTGCTGGCAGCTGAAACAGTTCCACTTGCCACTGAAGTAACTCGAACTATACTTACATCCCTTGTAGTACTTACTTCATATCCTTCATTGACTATAAATTAGACTGAAGTGGCTACTAGGCTTTCATTGAGAGTAAACATATAACCCCCTCAGGAGCTGTGGTTATTTTATCATAGTCTCCTTTTCTGACTTAATGCATACTAGGGGTCAGACCTTAGTTTGTAAAGTGCTTGTGTATCATATGATTTGTGAGGGTGTCTGACAGCTTATATGCTAATACCAAAGATTGGACCTTACTGTTTGAAGGCTGCAACCCTATTATAAAATTACCCATCTTCATAGGGGTTGCAGTTTGTTTTTGTGTTATTGTGCAATACATAGTGAATAAGTCCTCTCCCCACCTGATGAAGATTACTGGAGACAAAAGTGATAAAGTGAAACCTGGGTGAGGCCACCAGACACATAACCAGAGTAAAATAATGCCAATTATGTTTTAATTTTGGTGTCAATAATTCATATCTACAGAATTTTAGAACAGATAAATCAACTAAAAGTGGCATCTTAAACTGCATCAAAGACAACTATAAATGTGCTCTCCTGATAATAACACTAATGCTAAATCCTAGTCCGGTAGCAGCAGTGTTTCATGCAACTGGTTGAGAAGCCGGTCTGTGGCACTCCTGGGTTCCATTAAGCATGCCCAGGGCCTCTTTCTTCCTAGTCTAGTTCCTTATTTTGTGCACTTAGTAAGAACCAATTCTGTATATCAAATGAGGAAAGTATAGGTCAGCTGTATTCAGACATTCATTCATCATAAAACATCCAAAGGCAGACATCCAAGTGCTAAGTGATTTTTTTTCTCCCCTGTCTGAATCTAGCTCTCCAAAAATGGAGAGAAGCTTTGTTTCTCTTACTGCTAGTCAATGGAGAAGGTCCCTTGACAATATTCTGAACATCTAATAGAGACATCTAGTTGCAGATTCCTTACCTTAGAATTTCCCCCAGGCGTCAGTCTGGATCTGTAGATTTTTCTCAAGCGCGCAGTTAGGTGGCGTTGATCAGCTCCATGTCAGTCATCGTCCGCGCTGAATATAACATTGTGAGTTCTATATAAGTGCAGCCACGGCACGCTGACGTCAGTTCTTTTCTTTCTGCACCCGCCAGCGCTGATCCGAAGAGAGCTATCCCTCGATCATTGTTTTAACTGGCCTTGTTTTGACTTTTGTTGAAGTTTTTGCGAGTTGCTAAACTCCTTGTGTGTTGAGGATATCATCTAGAAAGACCCGGTTCAAGCCCTGCAGATCCTGCCATCGGACGATGTCCATGACTGATCCCCACCTCATGTGCTTTTGGTGTTTGGAGCGCAACCACAACCCGAAGTTGTGCTTTGAGTGTTGAGCCATGCATCCGAAGGCTTTGAGGGAGCGATCTCTGAAGCTGATGGCGGCCCAACGCTATATTCCGCACAAGTCATGGTCCTAGTGGAGAGGAAGGTCCTGGGAGCGGTGGCGGAGTCCTCCATCGTCGTCCCACTCCAAGTCCTCGGGATGATTAGGTAAGTCAATGCACAAGAAGAATCGAGGAAAGCAAAACTTTCTTCAACTTCACCTCGTCCGTCGGCCAATGAGATGAACTAGCGGGAGCGTTGTTGTTCTAGGCCTCTCTCTGCAGAGCCTGCGTGTGGGCAAACTCTGCACCTCCCTGAGATTTTGGAAGTCGGAGCAAACCTTGCCCAGTTCAAAGAGTTTTATGAGTCCTTGCTCCTCATTTTTGGGCAGTCCAACACCGTTGGAGCGTCTTTAGGCCCAGCTGAGTCGGAAGGGCCCTGTTCAAGTTCCAAGCCGGAAGCTTCGGCTCCGAGGGGCACCCATAGATTTATGTCTAAATCTGGGACGGTGTCAGTCATACCATCTAGACCTTCCCCTACTCTGGTCCCGACAAACCCTTGTGCCCCCGGGCGGCACCATCCCTCTCCTCATTGCTAATTCCAACACGAAGCTGGATGGGCGTCGACAGGAGCTGTACCTCCTGTGTCAGATCCTAAGCCTGCTTCTTATGGGCCTATGGTACAGTGAGGAATGGGAGAGGTCGCTGGACCCTTTGGAATACCAGCGCCAAGACCCTATGGGTTGGCATGCGGACTTGGGAGAAGGCAGTGGACTGGACACCTCCCCAGATAATGGCATGCTTTCTCCTCCCACCATTGCTATGGAGGTTGGTTCTTTGTAGTCTGTGGTGGTGCGAAGAGCAGCGGAGGTCCTGGACCTTGGGCTGCCTTTGGTGTCAGTCAGGACTAACCTCCTGACAGAGGTGCTTCAGCCTGGAGCGTCATCCTCCCAACCCCTGCTCCTTTTCAGTGAAGCCCTTACAGATGTCCTACTGGGTACTTTGTCCAAGCCCAGCACAGAGCCTCCTGTGAACAGGACAATTGCCCGCCCCCATTGTTCTGCCCTGGGCGACCCAAGTTTCCTTACACAACATCCCACCCCTGAGTGCTTGGTTATCCAAGCCTCCACTTCCTAGGGCGCGTTCCGTTCCGACCCCCGGATAGGGAATCCAAAAGGCTGGACACACTTGGGAAGAATATGTGTTCTTCCACCAGCCTGACAAATTGGTCCGTCAACACCATATGCCTATTTGGCCGTTGTTCCCACACCCTGTGAGATACGGTTGCGCAAGTGCTGCTATAGGTCTCAGAGGAGGCCCGGGCTGTTCTCTCCCAAGCAGTAGCTGATAGGAGAGACGCCTCAAAGTTCATAATTCACTGTAGAGTGGGCATGACCGACTCACTGGGCAGAGCAGTTGCATCAACAGTGGCCCTTAGGTTCAGGACGTCTAACTTTTCGGGGAATGTCCAAGCCAATGTTATGGACATGGCACCCCTCTCTTTGGAGAAAAATCAGACTCTGCACTCTTCATGGATTCTCATGCTACGGCTGTAGGAAGCTGGCCTGGTGTGTGGTGAGCACCTATGGTGTTATCACCTTGTACCAGGTCCAGGTAATGTCGGTAGTATCTACAAAGCCAGGGCTCTCTAGAGGTAGCTGTGGATGAGCAGCCAATACTTATCTAGGAGACATGCAAAGCTTATGCAGTACCACTGTAGTCACACAACACTCACACACATGAAAGAACCACACAGTATTACAAAAATGAAGGCCCTTTATTATAGTAACACAAATACTAGAATACTGAATAAGCAATACCCCAACTGGAGGTAAGTAAACACACTAGCAATCAGTAAATAGCATAGAAAGCAATAGACAATGATAAAAGCAATAGCAAATACTGAGGGCCCTAGGGGAGGGCCAAACCATATAATAAAAAAGTGGAATGTGAAAAGCAGTCCCCCACCCAAGAATGTGGAATCAGGAGAAGAGAGCTGGAGGAACTAGGAACCCCAAAAGGTAAGTATCAGGGTGCCCCCCCCAGCGACGAGGAGAGGTAAGTACCTGTTTTTCCCCAAACCCCAACAGGAGGACTTTGGAAAAGGATTGTGGAAGACCAAACCAAGGCTGGAGGAACCTAAAAGGTTGGTCCTGACAGAAGAGGACCTGCAAAGCAAGAGGACCAAGTCCAGTTTGAGTTGGAGCGTTCGGTTGTGGCAGGAGCCACTACCCACCCTTCTGTGAGTGCAGGACTAGGTCAGTGGTGGACAAAGAAGGTCAGCAGTGCAGCACAGGAGCCGAAGAGGAGTCCCAGAAGTGTTGCAAGTAGTGTCCCACGTCGGCTTTTGAGACACAGTTGGTCAGTGGTGCTGGAAAACTAGCAAGAAGCCTTGGCAAATACAAGAGTCAGAGAGGAGGGTTATCAAGGCTGAAGAGGACCAACAAGGTCCAGGGAAATCCGGGGTGACCCCCTGCAACTGAAGTGACCAGGGGTGCCCTCACAAGAAGAGGAGGCAGCCCCCACAGGCAACCCACTAGCAGCAGGCACAGGAGTCACAGTGAGGCCCAGTCAGCACACCTGAAGAGGAGTCTCACGTTGCTGGAGCAGCAGGCAGGAGACTGCTTTGCAGGAAGGAGTGCTGAGAGCCGGGGCTACACGGAGCCTGAAGATCCCTTGGTGGAGGAACAAACAATCCTGCAAGAGTCACGGTGCACAGGGGTACTGTCCTGCAAGGAGAGGCAAGGGCTTACCGTCTCCCAAGTTGGAAAGCTGGTAGAGAAGACCAAGGGGACCACTCCAGACTACCACCTGTGGTGCACGATCAACGTAGCTCCGGAGGAGAGAAGATCTACCCAGCCGGTCATCATTGCAGTTGGTGCCTGAGGATGCATGGGAGTGACTCCTTCACTCCAAGGGAGATTCCTTCTTACTCCTTGAGCAGGCTACACAGCCAGGGAAATGTTGCAGTTGCTGGAAGGAGCCGAAGAAACAATGTTGCAGAGCGGAGTTGTTGCTGAAGTTGCAGATTGTCAGTTCCTGGAGGGTCAAATTGCAGTCCCAGTGGCCAGAAGATGAAGTAAACGATGCAGAGGAGTCCCGCTGGAATCTTGCACGTGGAATCTGAGGACCAAGACGAGACGCTGAATAGCCAAGGAAGTGGTATTGGTCACCTAGCAGGGTGACCACCTATGAGGAGGGGGCCGTGACGTCACCTACCTGACCTGGCTGCTCAGATGATCCCAGGTGCCACTCCTCCCCTTGGATTCAAGATGGCAGAATCACAGTGGCCACCTGGAGGCACTCTGGGCACAACCCCTGGGGTGGTGATGAACAGGGGAGTAGTTACTCCCCTTTCCTTTGTCCAGTTTCACTCCAGAGCAGGGACTGGGGGACCCTGCACTGGTGCAAAATCAGTTTATGAAAATAGCGCACCAAATATGCCCTTCAAAGCATACCGGTGGCTTGGGGAGGCTACCCCTCCCAAGCCATGTAACACATTATTTCCAAGGGAGAGGGTGTTACCTCCCTCTCCCACATGTAATCTGTTGTTCTGCCTTCCTCTGCCTGAACTGATCAAGCACCAGGAGGGCAGAAACCTGTCTGAGGGGTGGCAGCAGCTCAGGCTGCCCGGAAAACCCCAAAAGACTGGTAGGAGCAATGCTGGACATCCTCTAAGGAGCACCCAGAGTGCATGGAATCATACAACCTGGCAACAGTAGCGCACACGCTAGGCTTCCGTACTGGAAGACGCCGCTTTTCTTAATACTTATATGCCGTTTCAGTAATTTGGGATTTGTAGCATAGATTGGATATCAGTTACGTTTGAAGTAGATATTGGATTGGATATAAGTTGATGACTATTTGCCTCTAAAATTGTGGTTGATTTACAAGCCCTGAAGAAGTCGTAAGGGATGTAAACATTTCCCAAGACGAAACACGTGTTGGCTGGATGTACAATCTACCTTTGATGTTCTGAATTTTTTCAATAAATTCTTGGATTCATCAGTGGACTCTAAAACTTGCTCTATGAGACATGGACTTCTATGATATTGTCTATCTATCATATTAATTTATACATGGTTCTACAAGAGGGGACCCTCACTGTGTATTGTTTTTGTTTTGAGGTTGTGTATACCTCTAAGGGTAGGGTGTTTCCCTTGTGTGGTTCCCCTGTCATAATACATAGGGTACAGTGACATCCTTAGCGCCATATCTCCTCACTGTGCACCCCATTAACTTTTTCAACCTGGCAACAGTATTAGGATATGATTCCGACATGTTTGATACCAAACATGCCCAGGTTCGGAGTTACCAATATGTAGCTGGACACAGGTAAAATGGCTTCCCCGCACTTACGAAGTCCAGTGTAGTGGAGTTCTTAGGGGCATCTCTGCTCATGCAGGGATGCCCTCACACACAGGTACCTGCACCCTGCCCTCTGGGATAGGAGGGCCTACCATAGGAGTGACTTACAGTGACCTGTAGTGAAAAAGTGCATGCACCTTTTCACGCAGGCTGCAGTGGCAGGCCAGCAGACACATTTTTCAGGGTGGTGGCACAATACATGCTGCAGCCCATGAGGAACTCCTGCTGCCCCAATGCTCTGTGTACCTAAGTACCATATACTAGGGACTTACATGGAGGCACCAGTATGCCAATTGTGGGTGTCCAAAGTCCCAAGCAACCAAATTTAGAGGGAGAGAGCACAATCACTAGGGTCCTGGTTAGCAGGATCCGAGTGAAAACAGTCAGTACACACTGACAGCAGGCAAAAAGTGGGGTGTAACCATGCCAAAAAGAGGGTACTTTCCTACACTGGCCAGATCAGGGAGCCAGCGGTCCAGCCAGTACAACCCCCTCCCTCCAAGGCTGCCTCCATACCTTCCTAGTCTGACTCCCCCCTCACCAGAGACCGGTCGGAGGCAGGATCCGCCATCACCTGCCCCACTGGCAGCCCATCATGTCAGACAGGTGAGTTTTGCAGATAGTCTAATGGGGCTACTCCCTCTCCTGCGAGACTATCCCTCCATCCATGCCACCATCCTACAATCGGATGACGGAGGATCACTTTGCAATTCTCCAAGAAGAAGTTACGGCTCTCTTGGCGAAGGGACCCATGCCAGAAATAGGTTGCTATTCCCGAAGGTACCTAAAAAGGACAAGGGCCTCAGCCCTATCCAGTCCTTTGAGCCCTTAATCTCTTCCTCAAGAAGGAGAGGTTGAAAATGCTCACTCTGGCTCAGGTTTTATCAGCCCGGGACCCAGGAAACTGGATGGTAGTGTTGGACTTGCAGGACACATTTCCATATCCACATCCTGCCTGCCCACAGACACTACTTTCTGTTCACAATACTCCCCTTTTGCCTTGCCAGCGCCCCTCAGGTGTTCATCAAGGTGATGGTAATGGTCGCAGCTTATCTGCACAGGTCAGGGGGGTTGCCTCCCCCTACCTCGACGACTGGCATTTGAAGGTGGGCTCGCCCGCGCTTTCTTCTTCCACCTCCAGACTACGGCGGACCTGCTGCTTTCGCTGGGGTTCAATATAAATGTGACAAAGACACACCTGACTCCCTCGCAGATGCTCCCTTTCATTGGAGGTGTTCTGAACACAGTGCAGTTTCGGGATTATCCTCCCGGGCGGCGAGTCCAGGATATTCAGGCTATGATACTGATGTTTCAACTTCTACCCTGGATTTCGGTGAGAATGACTCTGAGGATGCTGGGCCTCATGGCCTCTCGCATCCTGTTGGTGAATCATGCCAGATAGTATATGCGGGCTCTGCATTGGGACCTGAAGCTCCAGTGGGCGCAGTCCGTAACGTAATCTTGGCAGCTAGGAATCCCTTCACCAAAATGGTATACGCCTGTCGTTGGAATAAATTTGTGGCATGATGCATGGACAAGTCTGTTAACCCCCTTTCTGTGACCCAGCAGGGCTCTCTTATGGGCACTCTCAAAGGTTATTTATCTGCTATTTCTGCGTTTTTGAGGTTGCCTGATCAACCTTCTTTGTTTACGTCTCCTGTTGTTACTAGGTTCCTCAAAGGTCTTACTCACATGTTTCGCCCATCCCCATTCATTATTCCCCAGTGGGATTTCAATTTGGTTCTGACATTCCTGAAGTGTGCTTCTTTCGAGCCTCTCCACAATTGTGCTCTCAGGCTTCTCACTTTCAAAACAGCCTTCCTTGTGGCCACTTCATCTGCTCACAGATGAGTGAGCTGCAGGTATTGTCACCTAAGCCTCTCTACCTTTCCATCTATCCTGACAAAGTGGTGCTTAGCACACGGACCTCCTTTCTTCTGAAAGTGGTTACGCCCTTCCATGGAGGCCAATCCATTACCTTGCCTACTTTTTAGGCACCCCCACATCCTTGTAAGGAAGAGGAGAGACTCCACTGTGTAGGCCCAGAAAAGCATTGGCATTCTACCTTGATCGTACCAAAGAGTTCCGGGTGTATGTTAAACTCTTTGTTGGTTATGTGGGTGCGAAGAAAGGTTGGGTACTGCAGAAGCTGACCATCTCCCGATGGGTCATACTCTGCATTCTGCTAGAGCTACCACTATGACCACTGCATTAACACGCGGGGTTCCAGTTCTTGATATCTGTCAGGCGGCAATGTGGGCATTTATGCACACATTTACCAAACACTACTGATTGGACAACCAGGTTTGTAGAGACAGGTACCCGTTTAGTCCTGCAGGACATCCTAATGTGATCTTAGTTTGCAGACCTGCCTCCAGGGATGGTATTGCTTGGGTATCTATTCTAAGGTAAGGGATCTGCAACTAGAATATGTCTTTACTGGACATACCGATGGTAAGTAACTTGTTCTTCATTGTCACTTGGTTGTTAAGGATGATGCTGAGGTTGCACGCATGATCTGTTGGTGTGGGCGTAGGTCTGAGTTCTGCTGGTCACCAGCTTTGGTCCCATACGGAGATGTTCTATCCAAAGATCAGTATACTTTTGTTTTGTCTGAGTTAAGCATGAGGCAGCTCTCTCATCCATTTGATTCCTTCTGTCATGGCGCTACTAAAGTTGGTTTTGACGTTGGTTGGGTCCTTAGCGAGTGAGAGAGGATGAGTTGAGTGTCATCTGTGATTATGTTGAGGCCATGGGATCTGGCAGCGTCTGCCAGGGGGGGTCATGTAAACTTTGAACAGGGTGGGGCTGGCGGAGGATCCTTGGGGTACGCCACAGGTAATTTACTTGGGTGCGGAGTCGAAGAAGGGAGTCTGATGCTCTGTGTGCGTCCTGAGAGAAAAGAGGTGATCCATTTGAGGGCGTTTTGCTGTATGCCAGTGGTGTGGAGTCTGTCGATGAGGGTGTGGTGGGAGACTGTGTCAAGCGCAGCAGAGAGGTCGCGGTGGATCAAGGCCATGGTTTCTCTGTGGTCGAGGAGAGCTCTGATGTCGTCTGTAGTGGCAATCAGTGGAGTCTTGGTGCTTTAGTTGGCACAGAATCCAGATTGTAATGCGTCGAGAAGTTGGTTTAGTTCCAGGTATTCGGTGAGCTGTTGGTTGATGGCTTTCTCAAGTACTTTGGCCGAGAAAGGGAGCAGGGACATCGGTTGGTAGTTTTTAAGGTAGCTGGGGCGGCTGAGAGCTTTTTCAGCAGGGGCCTGACCTGCGATTGTTTTCATTCATCTGGGAAGGCCACTGTGGAAATGGAGATGCTGAGGATGTTGGTGAGTTCTGTGCTGATAGGGTTGGCACCAAGGTTGAAGAGGTAGTGGGGCCAGGGGTCGGTAGGTGCCCTGGAGTGGATGAACGACATGATGGTCAAGGTGGTCTGTCCAGTGAGTGGGGACCAGATGGTGATGGTTCAGCCAGTGTTTTCTGGTTGGTCTCGGTTGTTGAGACTGGGGGTGGGGAGTTGGGGGTCAAAGTTGTTGTAGATAAGCAGTCTGAGAGGGATTCACAGAGTTCTTGGGAGGGGTGGATGGAGTTCTCGGTGGCAGAAGGAGGAGAATATTTTGACAATCTTGAATAGTTCCTTCGTGTGGTTGGCCGCGGTGTTGATGCTCTCAGTGATGACTTCTCTCTTGGCTCCTTTGATGCACCGGTGATAATCGCTGAGGGCTGCTTTGTAGACTGCTCTGTCGGAGGGGTCCTTAGAGGCTCGCCATCTCTTCTCGAGTTGGTAGCAGCTGGGTTTGGTGGTTCTGTGCTCTGGGGTGTACGAGCTGGCTAGTTTTTAGGTTTTGCTGGTTTCAGCGAGGCAAATTGGTTTGAGCAGTTGTTGATCCATGTGGCAAGGTTCTGGATGGCCTGGTTGAGATCTGCGGTTTCGGGTTGTGAAGTGCTGAAGGATTGGGTCTAATGCGTCTTGGTAATTTTCCCCATGCTGCGGTGGGTGGCCCTATGGATCTTGGTTGATGTATATTGGTCTCTGCCTGGGAAGGTAAAGTGGACAATGGCGAGGTTGGTCCAGGTGAGCTCGGTGGTATGGGTAAATTTGAGTCTGTTGCTGGAGGTGAAAATGGCGTTGTGTGTGTGTCCAGCTTTATAGGTGGGTCTGGTGAGTGGTTGGGTGAGGCCAATGTTGTTGAGGTTCTCTAGGAGGTAAACAGTTTTGGTGTTGTTGGGGTCATCGATGTAGAAGTCGAGATCGCCAAGCAGGACATAGTGCTATGGCTAGGGGGCAATGAGGTTGGAGATGGCGTCGCGGAAGGCTGGTCGGGGTCCAGTTGATCTATAGGCAAGGGTACCTCTTATTGTGATCTTAGCATCTATAGGAAATTGAGGTGTTCCATGAGGGGTGTGGGGTCGTCGTTAGTGACGGTGCATCGGAAGGTGTCCCACAAGACTTTCAAAACCAAGCTGAACCCAAGATGAAAATGCACATAATGATCAACATCTCCCCGGATACCAGTTGACCTCATATCAAGGTTCACTTCTGTTCCTTAGGTGACTAGGCATGCCCTGCCGCCCAATGATCTGTAATGAACATGTTTTCTCTCTCCTTGCACCTGTCCCCTCCCTTATCCATGAAGCATGTTTGAGCAACCGTGTTGAAGATTTCTCACATCAGTTGGTGCGCTGTCTCACCTCCTACCGCCCTTGATCTCACCAGTTTTGCACCTTGAAACTAGACTTCTCTGTTATGTGTTACATCTAATAAATACTCCTCTACCCTCTTATGAAATGGCACTAGAGTTTAATCTTCCTCCTTCATCTTATCCCACATACCACTCCCCTTGCCCCCTTTTATCAGTATCCCAACTCTGAATGCAACCCTTTATAGCACAGAATGAAATGATGCCCGTCCTCCTCATATTTTGTTGGCTAGGTTGAAGATATAAGAGAGCTCATAAAAGCTGGAACAGGTAATAGTATCCAAATCCAAATCATTTGTTAACAAGAAAGTGAAAAGTGTTCTTATATGATTATGTGTGACATACAAATACACTTCATCTGGTGGCGTCACCGTCTGCACATGGTTTCTTATCTCCACCACGTCCTTCTTTCATTCTAGGATGAATCCCATTTCCTGAAGAATGTGAAGACAGCACGATGTAAAGCTGCCTTGCCCCTACTCAAGGTGAGTACCCCCTGACTTCAGCATGCAGCTTCATTCTATGAAGTAACCAGTTGCTAGAATGTTGCATGTCTTTAGTAGATTTTTAAAAACCTATTGTATTAGCTTTTGCATAGATTTCAATGTAATTTACCTACAGAAGTACATGCGTAGAAGTCAGATATGGCAGAAATGCATCCAACGACTTAGAAAAAGTTGGCAGATAAATTGTATAAAAACATGACAATGATACAGTTTTATATTAGAATAATAAACTTACAACAGAATGGCCATCGAAGCAAGGCCTAGGTGCATATAATAAAGCAATCATAAGAAATATGGTGAAAGGGAAAAGGCCAAATGAACGTATTAGTCATGTATTCACCTCACAGAAGTTAGAATGGGCTGCAGTTGGTGATGATGGGACTGTGAGGGGGGAACAGAACAGTAAGGCACCCAACAGGAACTGTGTGGTTAGGGAACACACTCATATATTCACATGGGGGTGGGGGGATGGTGGGGGTTGGGCATTAAGGTCGGGCGCCTGTATTACTAACACATGAGCGGGGGATAAAATATCAATCCATGGGTAAGAAACGGTAGAAACCCTTGAGCTCTCGCTGGCAGAGGCTTCTGCAAGGGCACATAGGCTGTGGGGTACAGAGCAGAGTGGTGTGATGAATATAGTGCAGTTATGTTCCGGGCAACAAAACGTCCGCAGACATAGGATAACTTTTCTGGTTGTTTTACTGGGGACAAAGCATTGTCTCTGGGTTCTTCTATCAGCGTCGTCAAATAATCACCCCAGTCACTAGCAATCCGGCGTTTCTTCCCTGTGCAGGCTTTACTTTCCGCCTGGGCCCAGCGCAGCACAGTTGAATGAAAGGATTTGAATAAGGGAGGTGAAGTCTCTTTCCATGATGTAGTTGGGGAGACCTAAATCCAAAAAAACAGATAGTAGCTCTGCAGTGCTGGGGCCATTTGAATATGCCAGGATGCATGCCTCCCAGGAGGCCAGCAGAGGCGTGCTTGTACAGATGCCAATGCTTGGAGGGTTTTTTCCCCAAAAAACACAGACGTTGGCAGCCCCACAGCACGTGGTGTAGATCAGCGGATAAAAATGAGCAAGATGGGAAGGAGGCTGAGGCTCTTGGGAAGATGTTATTAATCTTGGCAGGGAGAGAAGCTCAATGAAGAATAGTGAATCGGCTTAAACCTGGGGGGATGGGGATATGCAAGCACTCTATCCCACTTATTGTGGTGGACTGATCTCCCAGTTTCAGTTTCCCAAGTACCTCTCAAGTGTTGAAGGGGGTGAGTAGTTGAGCACACTGAGCATAGTATACCCAACTAATACACCGCCCGCCAGTCCCCATTGCGTATAGTGTCTGTGGAGGTAGATGAACATTGGGGTCTGAGTCCATAATTGCCAGTTTAGACCTGAGTATATGTACGACCAGCAGATAGGTTAGACATTGTCTTTAGTACATTGCATTGTGATAGCAGAGTGAAGGATGAGTGGGAATCAATCACCCATGGTTCCCAACCCGATACCCCCTTCCCTCCCAATTGTACCAGGTTCCTGTTACCAAAAAAGGAAGGATGCTGTGGGACAGGATACTTGGGGCATATGGGGCCAATTGTTTTGTAAGTATGCAGAACCAGGCGAGGCATACGTACATCACCGTCACCAGTCAAGACACGATACAAGAGAGTTTGGACCCTGAGAGCTCTAAATGGCACAGCTCAGTTAAACGCACTGGTATGTCACTTGCTCTAGGTTTCCCAAGGCCAACCCCCTGACAGCCAGCAGCACAACCACTGTAACTGGATTGCTAAGACATTGGCCTCGAAATAAGGGCACCCAGCCCTCCCTGATCGACCAGAAGCCGCAACAAAGCAAGTGCCACTGGGTAGTGACCCCCGGCTCACTCCAGATTCCCCAGTAAGTGTCCAGATCGTGAAACAATCTCTGGGGTAGACAACCCTGGACAGTGATGAAGTGTTAGCGGAGTGGGGGCACCAGGACTATTGTGATACCGCAGTGCATCTCGCAAGAGAGAGAGGAAGTGTCCTCCAGAGGACTCTGTGACTTCTAAGGGAGCCCAGCATCTTAGCGTGATGCGCTCCTGTGGATCATCCTTGGCATGGTACCCGTTGATGCTCAGGTGACAGAACATGGCGCCCTCCCACTTACTTGTGTCTATGGCTAAGGCTATACCTGAGAGAGGGATACCCAGGCTAAGCAGCAATAGACATGATTTACCCCTGTTGACTTTGTTTTAGAGTTATGTTCATTGTTGGAATATGTCTGAATACAATAATCAAAAACTAACAAACGCTCAAAGACTGGTCAGTGCTTTAATTTACGTAGGAGAAAGTGTTACTTAAAATGCCACACATCTGGCTGTAGAATGTCACTCATATGCACACTGCAACCATAAAAATGGCACACAAGCAATCTGCAAACGTGTCAGCTGTACAGCAGTGCTTGGCTTCCAAAGTTTTCTTTATTACATCTTGTGATGTCAGTGTTACATAGAACAAAACTCTTTTTTTAATAAAATTGCGCTTTCTGTGTTACCAGAGTGCCAAGCGGGTGATCTTGCTGTCCGGAACTCCCGCCATGTCTCGCCCATCTGAGCTGTACACACAGATTGCTGCTGTCCGGCCTGCATTCTTCCCTCGCTTCCACGACTTCGGACTCCGCTACTGTGAAGCTAAGCAGGTGGGTTTGTCCAGTGCCCTCTGACCCAGAATCCATTGGAGGCTTGTGTCATGTTAAAGAGAAATCGAGGAAAACCTGCAGTAACCTACAGAGCCTGTTTCTTCTAGTCCTCAGGGTCTATAGCAGGGGTACTCACAAACATTTTCCCAGGGGCCACAAAGTTGGTTCACTGGTGTGACTGAGGGCCACATTGATGCCAGCAGGGTGGCGGTTTGGGGGCTGGGAGGAATGGCATTAAAATGGGTGTAAGTGAAGTGAAGTGTATACATCTAGTGTCTGAACTGCTCAATGTGAAACCAAAAACTTGGGATTCATACCGGCTTTTCCACTTGACTAAATTGTGTGATCCTAGGCAATTGTTTTATTTCACTTTCCCAGCTTTTTCTTCATGATCACATGACGCTCTCTAAATACAAGACTTCAGGATGTGTGCTTACAAAAACCTTCATTTGTGTTTGATTTAATAACTATAAGGTTGTTTATGTATAGTAGAAACTCGTGCCATCCAAAGAATGCACATAACAACTGGCTTGCCTCTTAGTTCACTATTTGTAGTGTGGTTGGGGAAGAGGGATGAAAGTTTCTAAATTCATGTTTGAAAACTATTACTTTAAAAAATACTTCTCAATGCACTGATATAATCTTATGGACAGTGAAATGGGTTCTGTATTTAAATGAAATACACTTCTTGAATTTTGAGCACACTATCATTCTTTTACACCTTTTTTGCAAGATGCCTTTAAAAATGACGGTGTTTCTTAGCTTAAGCTGCACAGGACACCCGTTGCTTCCTTTCTTTAACTTAAGTTACCCTTTAAACAAGTGCTTGCCTGTTTATTTGACATCTTTTTAGTGTTGGTGCTCAGTCAACTAAACAGCAGGCCAGGGCTGCTGTTCACCAGGGGACGCATGTAAAGGTCAGGGCGGCCACAAGCGGCGCCAGGCTGTACTTTGATTATCCCTCATCCATAGCATACACTTCTGGGGTTGTGGTTACCAGTGCCCTTTGGTAATCCACACCAAGAGTAGTCTGTAGGCGCCTCTGTCACATCAGAGTACAGCTATAACAGGAGTATCCAAAAACTGGGCTTTCCTATAAATTATTTATTTTCCTGTAGTTTCTAATAGTGTTTGTTCTGATTTTAGTGTTTCTGTGGACAGTTAAAGCAACTTTACTCAGGAATAACACTCATCGGATACAAAGCTGCCCCTTGGATTGCACTATATATTATTCCCCCATATTAGGAGTTGAATTATTAGTCAGTAGATTGATCTGCTTGCAGCAACCCATGTGTAACACAAATGATAATTAAAAATTCTGCTTCTTGAGTAAGCTTTTCATCCTTTGTGTAGGAGGTTGGGTGCTTAGCGATGTTTAATTGAATGTATGTCGGAACAACGAATGCCTGAACAACGAGGTCGGAACAACGGCCTCGTTGTTACCACTAATGCCTTTACCACGAATGCCTTAACAACGATTTTTTGTTGTAAAGGCGTTCCTGGTAAAGGCATTAGTGATAGGCATCCATTGTTCCTGCATGCGTCCCCTCTGGCCCCCCACCCCTAAAAATTACCAGGACCACCCACCTCCCCCCACAAAACCACACCAACCCCCCACCTTTGCCCCTAACACTACCCCAACCTCCTCCCTAAAATTACTGCGACCCCCACCCTACCCCCAAAACCTAAAACAACCCCCACCCCATCCCTGAAACCTAAAGTACCCCAACCCCCACACCTAAAACTACTCCGAGCCCCCCACCGTGCCCCTAAACCCCCCAACCCCCACCCGGCCCCCTTTAATTACCCGACCCCCCCAACCCACCCCTAAAACCTAAAACCCCAACCCCCCACCCCCGCCCGCCCCTAAAACTGACCCCCACCCTACCCCCAAAACCTAAAACAACTCCAACCCATCCCTGAAACCTAAAGTACCCCAACCCCCACCCCTAAAACTACTCCGAGCCCCCCACCCTGCCCCTAAACCTAAACCCCCCTACCCTCCACCCCGCCCCTAAAATTACCCGACCCCCCCACACCCACCCCCAAAACCCCAACCCCCCGCAACCCACCCCTAAAACCCCAACCCCCCACCCCGCCCCTGAAACTGACCCCCACCCTACCCCCAAAACCTAAAACAACCCCAAACCCCACCCCATCCCTGAAACCTAAAGTACCCCAACCCCCACTCCTAAAACTACTCCGAGCCCCCCACCCTGCCCCTAAACCTAACCCCCCAAACCCCCACCCCACCCCTGAAACAGAAAATACCCCCCACCCGACCCTAACACTAAAACCCCGATCCCCCATCCCCTGGCCCCCGCCCCTAAAACGGAAAATCCCCACCCCGCCCCTAAAACTAAATCCCCGACCCCCCACCCACGCCCCTAAAACAGAAAAAACCCAACCCCCCACCCCACCCCTAAAACTAAAGCCCCAATCCCCCACCCCGCCTGGTCCCTAAAACAGAAGTAACCCCGACACCCCCGGCCCTAAACCTAAAACCCCGACCCCCGCCCCTAAAACAGAAAATACCCCGACCCCCCCCCCCAGCCCTAAACCTAAATCCCCGCCCTGCCTCTAAAACAGAAAATACCCGACCCCCCATCCGCACCCCTAAAACAGAAAATACCCCGACCCCCCGCCCCTAAAACTAAAGCCCCGACCCTCCACCCCGCCCCCAAAACAGAAAATACCCCGACGCCCCCGGCCCTAAACCTAAAACCCCACCCCCACCCCTAAAACGGAAAATACCCCGACCCCCGGCCCTAAACCTAAAACCCCGCCCCAAAACAGAAAATACCCTGACTCCACCCCCGGCACTAAACCTAAAACCCTGACCCCCACCCCACCCCGCCCCTAAAACAGAAAATACCCCAACCCCCCACCCCCGCCCCAAAAACTAAAACCCCGACCGCCCACCCCGCCCCACTTACCTAAGTCGTCGCCTCGTCCTCCTCAGCCGACTCCCTTGTTTGTGCCTTATCCACGCATGTGCGTTGTTCAGCACATGCGTGGTTAAGGCACAAAACAACGAAGTCGTGGTTAACGAAAGCGTTGTTCCGCTTTCGTTAACCAGGACTTCGTTGTTCAGGAGTCGGCGTTAAGGCCGTTTCCCGTTTAATTTAATGGCCTTTTTTACAGCATTTCAAAAGTTGAGTTTCTAACATCATTTAAGCACAAAGGACCTGACTCAGAGTTTGGCAGTCGGGTTACTCTGGCACAAATGTGATGGATATCCCGTCCGCTTTATTGTAAGTCCATTCTGGTCTTTCTCCAGTGCTTTATTTGAACCGGCACTTATTTTTCCTTACCAGACGGTGACCCAGAGAAAGTAAAACACAATACGGGGAAGAAAGAGAAAGCGAAAGATGGGAAAAAGAGAGAAAGGGATTAAAAAGAACCTCCAGGTGTGAAATAAAGAGGCCAGAAGTGACTGGTGGTGGATGAAAGAGGCATGAGCTGGACTCAAGACTACAGCCTTGGCATTATGCACATAGAGGTTCAGTCGTGCCAGCCACGGGCTTCTAAACAAACTTTGGGCCCAGCACTTAGTCTTTTACAAATTAACCACTGTCTATGTCACCTGTAATTAGACAGAGTAGCCGTCCGCCAAACTCTAAATCTGGCCCAAACTATTTTGCACTACGAATGTTGTTGGTGTACTTGAAATGTTTGTAACTCAGCGTATTTATTACATATATCGACTGTGATGCCCACTTTGTCCTTTCTAATAGTAAATGTTTGTGGCCCCAACTATATGTCTTTGCCTTATCTGACAACTGAAGTCTCATTCATTGAGTGATATTCCCTCTTCTTGAACCTTCGTCTCCATCTTTGCTGGTCGCGACACTAACTTAAATGGCATTCATACACATATTTAGTTCATCTTTTTCTGTTAAGTCATTAACATTTAATCTGAAATCTTGAACTCTCGCAGACGTGGTATTTTGCAACTTCAGATCTGTGTGCTTTCTTTCTCTCTGAGGTTCTTTTTGTTTTTTTTTGCTGATTTGCCATAGTGGTAATTACCCAGAGACTGAAGAGTTGGAAGTGTTCATCAAGAACATAATGTAACAATTCTCCAAAATTTGTATTAGGAAGCCAAATTAGCAGATTTATCACAAAATGTTGAACACAAATTTTTAATTGTTTTTCCTTCATCATAATATTGAGATTTACAACTTTTCTTGAATGAATAGATGTTGCTGAGCATTGGGTGTCAGGGTCCGTCTTGAACCTCATATCTTCATGATGCACTTTATTCTTATCCTTGTCTCAGTCCTTACTTATCTTAGAAGTGACTCCGCCTCACTATCTGCCCCAAAAAGGAAAAAAGACAAGCACCTTCATCTCTCATGCATGGCCGTTAGTAACCAAATCCCTACAGTGCCTCTTGTTTCTGCTCACATATGTGACTACAGGCTTGCTGCACGCCTTTTAGACAGTGATACCTGTTTTAGTCTTATAATTTCTGTTTGGTCTATTAGTAGGCAAATATCTAAAACAGGCATCAACAATGAGTAGCTCGTGAGCTACTTGTAGCTCTCTGGCTACCTGAATGTAGCTCTCCTGTGTGCACCCAGACTACTAAACTAAAAGCTTTTGCTTGACTGAATAACACAAAAATTAATAAGTGTGTTCAAGATGAAAATATGTGTATTTTCAGAAGTAGTAAGCTAATGTTTGGAGAGAAATGGTTGAATTTCAAAATACATTTAAAGCTGATTGTAAGGAAATTGACCATCCACATTCACCCTCCACTTGGAACCAAACATCCCGATGTAGCACTTAACTCTCTCAGGTTACCATCGCTGCACACAACAACAACATTCAATGAATAATTGTCCAGTCTGTGCTTTTTCTTTAGAAAAAAGAAAAGTGTACATACTACACACACACTACTCGATACTATGCAGTAACTTACAAATATATATAACGCTGGTGAAAATACCTGTGGCAATATTACATTTGATCCCTACATGGTGATAGCCTTCAAATTCACTGTTTACGTCCTTCACATACAGTACAATGCATAACCATCCAGGGAGGCGTCAGTTTACATTAGGTCATTGTTGTCCCAGTTCAAGATTGAAATCACATGTTACGGTAATTCTTCATGCCATCACTGACTTTAGTAACCACAATCTTTTTACACCTATCAAGAGTGGTCAAGAATTGAAGCCATGTACCCATATTGCCAGTAAGAAGGTATGGCATCCCTGCATTATCAACAATAAAGCATCACATCCTGAGCCAGCTGTGCCAGAGAAATATGACAATACTTGTTGACCCATAATCTGAACAGATATCTTCTTGGAGCTCTCTTTTTTGGGTTTGGCATACAGAATCCACCCCAGTTTGAAACGTCACTGGTCACTGTAGGCCAAAGTGAAGTGAAGCTGCTCTCTAAGGTAGTCTTCCCCATAGGTGTATAATGGAGTGCCACCGCAGACAAGACAGTAAAGCACACTGACTTTCCCTGTGAGTGAACACTAACATTATGAGGCCTACCCCAGGTCAATATCCAATCCTGCAGAGTAAGCGAATGAACATTTAAGTGGTAGAGGTAAAGAATTATTATGACAACAAAAGGATGAGATGTCCTTCATGCAGTGGAGACAACCTGGTTTCTAGATGCCCAATGAATAGGTGAACACTTTCCTGTGGCTTTTGAAACAAGCAAGCACTGGTATGTGATGGGCAAGTAGACCTGCTTAAAGTGGACTTTGGGCTCAGAGAGAAATGCCCAGCCGCAGAGTACATGGTCCCTCCTGCATTGTGTCATGCGTTACAGAACCTGTGCTGCAGCGCCCGTTCTCTTGTACCTGCAGCCTGTCAAGATTGGGACCAGGAAACCTGGAATGAAAGATGGAGTCTCCCTGGATGTTTGCTAGGTGGGTGTATGTATGCTTTCAAAGGCGCCGCACTTAGACCTTTGTGAGCCAGAATTTTGCATTTGCATTTTTGGGCTCCTAGTTTGACTCAACATCCCTGGCCCTGCTTGGCACTGTGCAGTAGCACCCACACATTTGGGCACAGGATGCATTTTCTGCTGTACATTCCATTACTAAACTAGTTGAATGGTGCCTTCCAACTACATATGCACTGCAGCATGTAGCAGATTTGCTCTGGGACGTAACTGTTCAGAAGTCTGGTACATGGTACTTTGCCTCCCATTGCAGGGTTTACATCAGTGTACATTATCATTGTCTCATTAGGGCAGGTCCTAGATCTTGCAAACCCTGTCCCTGGAAGAGGGATATTTCCTCAAGTTATCTACCATAAGTGTGGAGAAGTGTGGCACAATGGTTAGAGCGGCAGACCCTGAAGCAGAGATCTGGCTCAAGACCAGGGTTCAAGTCCTGCTTCGGCTGGTCTTGGGCTCAATTCCCTTGGACCAGATAATTCTCGCCTCGGTGCCTAATCTAATTAATGGGTCCCACTCTGCAACTCTGGGCAATAGCTTGGAGTGGGCACCTCACAGGGAAAAGCCAAGAGGGGTTCCATAGCGGTATGAGTACAGCGCCTTGAGACCCTAACGGGTGAGTAGTGCGCTATACAAGTGCCAAATTTAAATTTAAATTTACCATTGCACGACCTTTGAAAGGGCATTGAATTGAGCACTGTGATTGGTACTTTATTCTTTACCATTGAAGTCCCATGCTCCCTCAAATGAGTTTCTGAAAGTAGTGGCAGTCTATGAGAGCGGGCACCTGCATGTATGTCTGCATGTCTCTCAATTACCGACATCTTATCTGGATCTTCTTGCTGTTGGGTAAAATTAGAGAGAAAGCAGAGCCCCTCCAGATAGGCACACTGTGCAGACTGAGAGCCATCCCTGATCTATAGCGCAATGTATTGAAAAACCTTTGGCAGCAGCATGAGCATTTCTCCTCTCAGTGAATAGTGGGTTGAAAATGGCAGGTTGAGATGTAGCAGAGCCAAACAGGTTATCATTCATTACATTAGTTTGGTGGATATTTTTGTTTGGTTTAAGGTTCTCACTGGGATGCTGGACTTTATTTTTTAATGTCATTTGCTTCACATTATTCAGTCATGCCCTCCTGCCCTGTAATTCGGTAGTAAATACTGAGCAGTAGAGGTTAAATTTGGCTTGGATGTGTAGAATCTACTGCACTAACACTTTTAGATATGTTGAAATAGTCATGTAAAAGAGCAGGAAAGTAATCATCATTCTGCTGAATGTTCAATGCCTGCTTTCGTGAAAAGGAATTTTCTTTTGAAATTTCTCCTGACGATTTTTGTACAAAAGGATGCTGGATATGTTTTTTTCTTTAATTCAAAGCTCTTTCTGGGGTTGGGTTTGCTGGAAATATGAGCTATACGAAGATCTGTTCCTCAGGGTACTTTATCACATGTTCGCACTTTTGACAAGGTCCAATAGGCATGTTCTTTGCACAAAGATTTCTTAACTGGACATGAATCTCAGGGGTGTGGAATTTATTAAAATATCTACTTGTCCAGGGGACAGGTTGCTTCTCAAATCTACTTGTCCTGTAAAAAGATCTACTTGTCCCTTTGGTGCCAGGTAGTGTGGTGACAAATTATGGCAGCAATCTCATTATGTAAGAGCTCTGATAATAGCCTCTCTGATTATGCCAGGGCTACTACCATAGTAGGGCTTGAATACTTGCAGTTTCAATCCCTACTGTAGCAATTTCCTTATTTTGCCACCTTTCTGCAGATCTGCATACTGGGGCTGGAGGAAGCAGTAAGCAATAGTTCCAGGGCTGGAATGCCTTTGAGTCTGCAAACCTACAACCTGCATGTTTTAAAGATTTTCAGCAGCTTCTCTCTAATATTTTCCCATAATAAGAAAGGTTGGACATTTACTCCTGACAATGGCAGAATTAGAACTTCTTCCAGGGTTGGGAAGAAAGTGGCCGGAGGGAAAATGAACTTGCAAATGCACAATAGATTTTCACATGAGCAAATCTACACATGCGTATTTACCCATGCTAAAATACAGTTTACAAATATTTTATAGGGGTACGCCATATACCATGGGTGCACTTTTGTGACTTTCTTTAAGAATTTGGGGCCACATGTGGGTAGGTTCAGATTTGCGACCCGCAAATTGCGAGTCGCAAATCCGAATGTAGGATGGTGTCCCTGACACCATTTGTGATTCGCAAGGGCTTCGCAAATGCCCACGTAGTGAATAATCATGAGGTGGGTCGCAATTTGCGACCCCCTTGTGAATAGCGGCCCTCACAGGGATGGTGGCCTGCTGGAGACAGCAGACCACCATGTCTGTGACTGCTTCCTTAAAGGAAAACGAGATGCATTACAAAAACGAAAAATGAAACGTTTTCGTTTCATTTTTTCAGAGCGTTCGCGGTCACAAAACAATTCTACATTGCACTGCGAGTCGCAATTAGGAAGGGAACACCCCTTCCTAATTGCGAGTCGCAAACCCGTTTTGCGATTCGGTAACCAAGTTACTGAATCGCAAAACTGGGTTTGTGCATCGCAATGTGCTTTTTGCACGTCGCAAACAGCGAAAGTCGCTGTTTGCGACATGCAAAAAGCTACCTACATGTGGGTCTTGGTCCCTAATTAGGTCTGGTGTTAACAAAGACATTTTGTTTTTACTAAACTTCTATTTCTCTCTCTTTCGGCTGGCTTTACTGTGAGTGATCGCATTCTGCTCTTCCACAAGGAGCATATTGGCACACAAAGTAGTTTTGTTCAGTGTCAGGAACTACAGTGGCAATCAGTGACGTAACGAAACTGGAGGGTGCCCCTTTGCAAAGAACATAGAGGAGCCCCCTCTCCAGACTCACTCAGGGCAAGTGCTGTGCTGAAGGGGCCCCCTGGAGGGCGGCAGCGGGGCCTTTGTTATGCCACTGGTGGCAACGTGTGTTTTTAGAGTTCAAAAACTTTTTGGGGGGTTTTTGCCAATGTTGAGGGCCTGGTAGCTCCCACAACAATAAAGTGTTACAAAAGCCATGTCAAAACAAGACACGCATTGATGAAACTAAAAGACTTATAAAAAATATGTCGGACCAGTTGGTTTTGTCAGTGTTTGTTTATTTTCATGCTTACCATATTCGTTTTGAAAATGGTTACACTGATTTTCCATTAGAAATATTTTTGGGAAATACTAGCATGCATCAACACATTTTACTAAATGACACTTCATTTGCATCTAATCAGAGAGCATTCTGGGAGCATTATACTTAGCCTCATAGCCTAAACTTTTCAAACGTGTATACACGTTTTTTTGTTTGCACTGGAACCAACGTCAGTAGTGAAGTGTGACCTTAAAACATTTATTTACAGCACTCACTCTAATAATGAAGGCTTTCAAATAATGAACCATAAATACAAGTTCGAACAGCATTGTTTTTTGGAAACACATTACCTCAACTGCAGAGAGTTCCACTCTCTGTAAACAGGCAGCCAAAGGGTTTGTGCTGCAGAGGGTTGGGCCTACTTGTCCCAAGGACAAAGTAAACATAAAAACTTGTTGCCCTTGACCCCAAACAAGATTGCTTTTCTGAGCCCCACTACAGATTGGGTGACAGGTCATAGGTCGGCCTTTCGTATGGCAGAACTTTGGAACAGTTTTGCGTAATGTTGTATTTTAGTCTTATACTTTGGGATACCAATAACATTTTGTAGCTTCAAAATCCTACAAATGAATTATCACCAAGTACCCACTATCTTCTATGAGTGAAGTGTCTAAATATGCTGATCAGGGACCTACGAAACCTAAGTGATTCCCTTGGCTTTCTTCTTTGGGTAAGCAGGGTCTTGACATTGACAATTATGGGTTCCTGTTCCTCAAGTGGTGGCAGGTGAGTAGATTTAGTTTGTCCTATAACTCTGTGGTAAGGAAACCTTGAGATATTGTATATGTTCAGATGCCTTGATTTGCCCATGTGTTCTGTATGTTCTTTTTCATGGTGGCAAGGAGTCTCTATTAGTTTGCTCTCCTAAACATGTATAAACTGGTGTTCATACAGCTGGCTAGGCTCGCTGAACATGATTGCATTCTTTCTACACAGAGGAAGTTCATGCAGTTTAAGACTACGTATCTTACTTTGCCCACTCAGCTTCAATGTTTATTATAAACTCTGTCTTCTCCTCCAGGGGATCCTTTAACACACTCAAAAGTTTTGAATTGTCCTGCCCTTGCACAGGGTGCAGGAATACTTAATTAAAAAGTCGCCACTAGGTAGTTATCGTTAAATCCTAGTTTCCATTGGAAACGCGTTTATTGTTTTGCCTATAACTTTGGCGCAGTTTGACAAATCTTTACAAAATTTTCAAAACTAGTTTGCCACTCAATTCAGGTGCTGTTGTGAAAGTTTTCTTGTGATCTGTCAAGCAGGGGCTGAGAAAAGGGAGGGGGGTCTCAAAATGAAATTTCCCATAAAGATTTTGAACATGACGACAGCGTGAACCACTGGACGGAATTGCACCAAATTTGGCAGAAAGGTAGCTTTTGGTCCAGAAAGCCAGCCTTTTGTTATTTGGTGTGAATCCATTTAGTAGTTAGCAAGACATTAAAGGAAAAATAAATTTGTATATCTGTGCAGAGCCTAAGCACAGATATCATGATGAGATCAGATTGGCTGTCAGCACTTCAACCAGGAAGTGCTGGCAGCCATCTTGGCCCCAATATACATGATAGCACCCATTGAAATGCATTGTAGTGAATGGCAGGTTTTGAGGGTTGCAAAAAGTAGAACTTATGAAAGGTGATAACAGATTTTAGCTACAATATAAATCATTTGTTTATGGTACCATACATATTTTAGGAATTGGTGTTGTGTTCTAAGGTGATTTTACCCTGTGAAAAAACCTTCTGCTGGGTTTTCGTGAATCATGATTGAGAGAAAACTGTTTTCTCATGATTTCCTATAGCGGTTATGAAAGATGCTCCAGAAGCTAAAATGAGGACATATTTTCTGTAAATTCACACTATCGTTCTCAGCCATATGAGAATGAAGTCTGACATTCTCAGTAAAACATGTACTTCCAACAGGAGAAGCCGGTCAGTTGATTCTCTTGTGTCCAACTGCGGCCTCCCAGTATGTTCTAAAGAACAACTAGAGCGCTAACAGTCTTATGACAAAAGTGTGGCACACCAGAAGCCATCTTGATTGAAGCAAACTGGTAAAGATTAAAACATTTAATTTAGAAATAAACAAAATGAGGGAGCCATTTTTGTCATAGAAATTATGGTTGGTGCTGTTGAAAGAAACATTAGGACACATTTCGGGTGAGTTCTCAAATATCTCCCTTTTCTATTTCATTAAAATATTGACCTGCAGGCTGAAACATGCACTTTCAACACCACCGGCAGACTGCCAGTTAACTCCCTGGTGATCAGCAGCTTTACTACAGTGTTCTAATGAGCAACTAGAGTACTAACATTCTGAAGTTATTCCAAATGTTTGGCACATCTGAACGCCATCTTGATGGAATCAAAATGGAAAACTGAAAGCATTTTCTATTGAGGATACTGCAGTAAATGAGGAAATTGGGGAGCTTCGTAACAAGTAAGTCTCCAAAGGTGGCCACTAGTGAAAAAAAAGAGTCCAAATGTAGCACAAATATCACCCAAATGTATCCCAAGTATGGCCCAATGACAGAAGTGTGCAAAACACTTATTTTGTTTCTTTTTTTTGCAGTTTTATATAGCGCAGACTTGACCTGAAGGTAATAGAGTGCTTTACATGAGCATTAGTTACATTACACAAGGACACATTCATTTTGGTTTTAGGCTTGGGGAGATTAATTGATTTGCACACAATCCCAGGATGTCGTGCTGAAGCTGAAACTCAAACCTGGTTCCTCTGTTGCAAAGTCTGCAGTGCTGGCAGTAACACCACCTCCTCTCCCCTAAGTGTAACAAATAATCAAGTGACCAGCTGGATAAAAAAACAGAAATATAGCAAATAATTTGTTTTTTGTCACTATTTATGAACTCTGAAATATGTCCTAATTTTAGTTTTTAGAGCAGTAACCATGATTTCTATGGGAATAAGACCCTCTTATTTTTTATAATGTCCAAAGGAAATGCTTTAGCTATTACAGTTTTGATTACATCAAGATGACATCAGGCGTGCCACACTTTTATAATAAATATAACATTTTAGCAATCTAGTTGTTCATTAGAATACTGTGGGGTGGCATAGGTCAGGGGAACAGACTCAGAAAATTGAAGGCAGACATGAGGGTGCAAAGGCAACAAGTTGACCAGGCTGGGCAGGTGGAAGGGGCAGTGGCAATACATGGACCATGGAGGGCAGGGGCAACAAATCTACCATGCAGGACAGACAAGAGCGACTATGGCAATATAACAGACCATTGAGGGGAGAAGGAAGAGACAGTGGCAGTGGCAGTACAACCATTCATGCCAACAGACCCGATTCAGGCAGAGAACTCCCAATGTTTTTAACCCCAAAAGGGCTTTATTTATTACGCCTCTTGCCTAATATCTATTCTTTTTCAATGCTAGTCAATGGGGAAAATAAATCCCCCAGGTTTTTTAAAAAATATTCCTCTTACCAAGTTCAAAATGTTGGCAAGCATGGTACATTGGATCATTGAAGACAGGGTGAATGGGGTAGGAACATGGACTGGTAACAGAGGGCAGAGGGAGATTGGCAGGGGTACAAAACTGTCTTTGCAGGGCAGGCGTCAGGGGTTGCCTCTGCACAATACACCAAACAGGGCCATCGGGACAACACTGCAGTACAACGGACCATGCAAAGCAATAGGGAGGGGACAGGGCCATGCACATGGACAACAGAGGGGAAAGAGGCAAGGACAGCAAGCTGACCATAACAGACTGATAGAAGGGACAGTTGCATCATTACGATCCATGAAGGGCAGGAGGGAGGGGGCAGGGGCACAACAACAGATCGGACAAGGCAGGAGGGAGGGGATAAGAGCCTTCACATGGAAAATGGAGGTCAGGGGGCAGAGCAGCAGCAGCAGGCTGACCATGGATGTCAGCGGGGATGGGCACTGGAAGCATAACACACCATGGAGGGCAACAGTAAGACTATAATGGCATACACACATACAACGGAGAGAAGGTGGGAGGGGGGTCAGGGACAGCACGCTGACCACAAAGGGCAGGTGGGAGGGGCTGTGGCAGCACAGAACACCTTGCATGGCAAGCAGGGGGGTTAGTAACAGCACAACAGCTATGGTGGGCAAGAGGGATGGGGCAGGAGCATGCACAAAGGACCATGGAGGACAGAAGGGAGGGGTAGGGGCTGGACACAGACCAGAGAGGGCAAGGGAAGAGGCTGCACAACAGACTACGAAGGGCAGGCAGGAGGAGAATTTGCAGCATAACAGAGCATGGAGGGCAGAAGGGAACGGCAGCAAGACGGATCATGGAGGACAGGAGGGAGGCGAAAGGACCATTGAACTCAGACAGGCAGGGTGGACGTGGCAGACACGAGTTGCAGCCATCTGACCATGCTAGGCAGGTGGGAGGGGCAGTGACAGGTCCATAGAACATAGTGGGCAAGAAGGAGGGAGCAGGGCAGACATCAGAGGGCAGGGGGAACTAGGATAGGGGCAGCAAGCTTAGCACAGAGGCTAACCAGGAGGGCAATGATGGGTCATAGAATTAAGCAATGGAGGGCAGGAGGAGTGGGCAGGGGCATCAAGCTAAATGGAGGGCAGTGGCAGCACATCAGACCATGCCAGGCAGGAGGAAGGTAGCTGGTGCATGGACTCGGGCAATAGAGGGTAGGGAGGTGGTGGATGGGGCAACAAGCTAACTGTTCAGAGCAGGCGGGAAGGGTAGTGTCCGAACTATGGCCACACAGTGCTGTAATTAGGGAGTGGGGGCATGGACCTTGACAATGGATGGCAGGGTGTGAGGCATGAGTTATACGTGGAATAACTGTAACTATAACAGCTGAATTTCTATGGTTTTGAGTGTGTGTAAAATCTGAACCTAACTATAGTGTCCCAGCTCACTCCTCTCCCACAAATGGAGGACCGAGCACTCCTGGTGAAATTAAGTAGTCACAGCATTGATACTTGCTCATCAATCCATTTAATATGTTGTTATCTCGGAGAAAGATATCCCAGCGCATTTTGGCGGCCTAACCGCCTTGATCTCGGGTGAGTTAGTAATGTTATTGGCACCATTTTTAACACAATGTCGCAAAATGATAACCATGGTAACATAGAAAACATACAAAATGGGCAAGAGCTAAGAAAATAGAGCAAAATAAATCAGTTGGCACTCTTTAAATTGTTCCCATTGGGTGTATCAAAATGACAAATTCATGACATCGTCGTTTTCACATCAACTTGAGGCATCATGAGCATACAAATTCTTATAATAAATGTTGAATTACAGTAATTTTTCGGTCACACGCAATGCTAGTTCTTATTCCCTCCCACATAGTGACCTTGGACCACATGCCGGGGCATACACAGTAAATATGTTGGCCATTTTAAAATACTTCAGTTCACTATGGCATATTCATGACATTGTCCATCCCACATTGTTACATCATCTTGAACAATAATGAATATTATTCCAGTAATTCTTAATATTTTCCCCAGCTTACTTCCGTAAATATGATATTATAGGGTTCGCCAGCAATGTTGATCAACAGTCCATATTTCATTGTATAAATTAAATAGGGTTTATAACACTATTGGTCATTATTACTAGGTGTTGCTTTTTAGCCATGTATGCTACTCATTGCATACTGCCCAAGTGGGCAAATTGAACACATCAAACATTCCCAACCCCAGTTAAATCGTGTTCGCCCCATTTGGAAATTCAAAAAAACAATACTTCATCCGTACAATATGAAAAGCTCTAATGGTGCCTCAAGATTTTACTCAAATTTATCTTCTTTTGCTGCAGCTATTAGTCTCAAACATATTCCCTGACTGATGTACACCCTATAAGAGTTAGACACTCAATAATACAATCTAATAGTCTTCTCCGCTCCTGCCATACTATGGGGTCGATTATGACTTTGACGAACGGAAAAACCAGTCCACCGAAGTCCCGACAGGCAGGTTGCCGCCAGTGCGGCCACCTCCCCACAGGCCCCATTACGAGTTTCACGCTGGGTCAGCAGGTGGAAACAGTTTCCACCAGCTGGCCCAGGAGGAAACAGCCTGCAGCATTGTCTCCGGCTCATAATAGAGCCGGCGGCAATGCAGTAGTGCGTAGGGTGCACCAGCACCCATTGCTATGTTGAACATCACGACGGGGCTGGGCAGGGGGTCCCCTGCACTGCCCATGCCAAGTGCAGGGGCTCCCTGCACCCAGTTTCAGCCAGCCGTTTTGTGGCGGTGCTACCACCATCAAACCACTGGCGGAGAAGGGAGTCGTAATCTCCAGGCCAGCTCTGCTTGCAGAGTTGCCCTGGTGGATTAGGACCACCAGCCCCGCCAGTCTGTCTGGTGGTGGTGCTAGCGGTCCGACCGCGGTCTGTCCGTCACCGCGACCCTGGTGGTCTTAAGACCGTCAGGGTCGTAATGAGCGCCTATGTGTCCATCACCACTTTTAAAGGTAAAATCTAAGGACAGTATTAAATAACAAAAACACAGTAAGAAGCAAATCGAATCTCAAAGTAAAATTAGACATCTTAGCTATTTTGCACTGTGCAGCTTCCTTGACTAAAGTGGCAGAGTAAGGTTCTGTCAGACAGGCATCCAGTGCAGCATAGATATAATGGCCTTTTTCGTCATAACAATCGCCCCACCCTGTATTGACAAAACATAACATTACAATAAAATCACATTAATAACAACAAACTGTGGAGATCAGTCAAAGGAGATTCAAGTATTACATGTGCAAATCAAGGAATGTACTAGCCAGGCATCCCCTTTGAGACACCCAGGCCAGATTACTTTAGTCTACCATAGATTTAAATTGACTAATCTCCCAAATGAATGAACATTTCCTTGTCAGTGTTCAAACCTTTGGCGGTCTTACTGTCCATTTCCAATATATATCTGGATTCTAACTGTCTCAGTCTACGTACATGATTACTGCCTCTAGCGGAAACCAGTAAGTACAAAGTATCGTAGTAGATCCCTGTTGGCTCCATGTTCGATCTCAAAATGGTGTGGCACACGCTATTGCTTATCTCTATTCTTTATGGCCTTCCTATGCTCCAGTATGCGTTTCTTTACAGGAAATATATTGCTCCCTATGTAAATCTTTTCACAAGGGCAAACCAGAGCATATACACATAAGTCTGAAAGACAAGTTAAATGCTTTTCAAAATGTTTGTATGTGGAATGATATGGTTTCACATTGCAACCAATTGCATCTACCACATTAAAAAAAACAGTCACCACCTTCCCAGATTTTGTGATTTCACTGGTAATGTTGTTCTTGCACAATTTGTCTGTTAAAGAGCCTCTCTTTCTATAAGTAATGTTCAGATGATTGCTCACCAGATCTGAAAGTGTATTCTCTTTTCCAAGTATTCCCTAATGCAGTGGTTCCCAAACTGGGAGCCGCAGCTCCCTGTTGCGCCATCAAATCTAGCCAGGGGCGCCGCACACAGTTTGGTAACTACTGGCTGTAGTTTTATTGTGTCCGAACTGGAAATAGCTCAGTGATTCCCAAACTGCGTGCGGCGCCCCTGGCTAATTTTGATGGCGCACTGCCCTAGTGTCTATCCAGTTTCTTACTTACCTCTCTGACTTTATTGCAAAAGGTTGTAATGAATCTTGTTATGTTAGAGGTTTCTTTGCTCTGAACTGATTTTGGTGGCAGAAGCATGTCTCTACAAGTTCCCTATGCTCTTTTAGGTGCATCCTTTAGGACGCCTTCCTTTTATCCCCTTCCCTGAATCTAGACAACATCACTTGGCATTTCTCATTAAAGGTAGAGTCAGAGCTACAATTCCTACAAGCCCGTAGGAATTCACCATAAGGGATACTATTTAGTTGATTTCCAGGGTGGCTACTTTGTGCGTTTAGTAGTGTATTGCCAGCCGTGGTCTTCCTATGTAGTATGGATGTTACCCTTAACTGTTACTTTCACATCCAAGAATTCCACACTCACATTACTGTTTCCTTCAGAGTTCAAATTGTAAGTGTTATTATTCAATTTGGCAATAAATTCTGATGTCTGTTCTTTCTCCCCTTTCCATATCAAGAACTGGTCTTCCGTGTATCATAACCACAGTTTCACATGTGTGCCAAACTCCTCCACGGTTTTGGACACCTGCTGCTCCTACCACCCCATCATAGGATTGGCATAGCTGGGAGCAAAACAGATGGCCATTGGTGTGCCTTGAATTTGTCTATACAGCTAGTTATCAAAAGGAAAAAAGTGATTAATTAGGCAGAACTCAATCATAGATAATATAATTTCTGTATGGAAGAAAAGGGAAAGAGAACGTGCTTTAATGAGTCGTCTGCATGCCTGTACACCATCATGACAAATGTTTGTGTACGGGCTGCACACATCCAAGGTAATCAGGTAGTAGTCTTTCTCCCACGGAATATCGTAAGTTTGACATAGGAAATCCTTACTGTCATGACTGTAGGTGGAAGGGGAGACACAAAGGGACACAAAAATGATTTATGTACTTGGAGGTATTCTCCAATAGTGATCCAATAGATGAGACAATTGGTCTTCCAGGAGGAAAGATTCTTGTGTACCTTTGGCAACAATTCTAATACAGGTATCCTAGGGTACATGTTGAGTAGGAAAGAATACTCGTCCCACTCAATAAGTCCCTGTTCCCTCCAAACCACCAGCATAGCATAATACCTAGATTTGGAGGGGGGGGGGGCGGTTGGCTAGCAAGGCCAAAAAGGCCTTGAAGAGGCTCCACACAAAAACCCTACTATCTTATATTAATCCTATTTAGGCAGGGCATCGGATCCCACTGCCACCCATGCTGTGTCCACAAGAGGATTCTGTGGCCATCAATACCCCCCCCCCCCTTTATGCACGAGAGCAGCATCCTAGCTGTCTGTGTTGCAAAAGCAAGTGAGGACTTCTGACCGAGGTGCGCCAGGGCTTGGCCCGCCAGGGACCTCCTGCCTGATCTGGAAAGACTGGTGTCAGCTGGAGCGATGCTGTGACTTACAGCCCGCCATCATCAGGACGTGACCGCCCTGGGGTGCAGCACTACAACGTCAGAGCCTGGCAGCCTGAGAACATATTATGGAGCAATTGAGCCAGCTGGCTTGGCGCAGGTGAGATGGGGTCAAATGGGAGATCATGAGGCTGCCTGGCATGACCTAGGGCTACTATACCTTTGTACTGGGTGATCCAGCGATACTGGAAGACCAGCCACTGCAGGCGTGCTGTGGGAGAGCAGCGCTGAGACCTACCAGCTGGATGAGTGCGAGAGCGCCAGGGCCCCCGAGTTACGTTGGCCTGCCACCATGCTACCACTGTGAGGGCGGATGAAAGATCTGGGGGCCGTGTCGGGTCTAGGTCTGAGCTGCCTTTGGCTGAGCTCTGCTGGCTGAATTGGGAAATCTAGGCCGGGTTGGGATGTGCGGGACGCGTAGAGAAGGATCGGACCCTCTCTCCCAACCGCTAGTACGAAAGAGCAGTGTGGACCCGAGAAGCTGCATTGTCCCTGGGCCTGGATTGTTGAACTACGCCAGATACCGTTGAATGAGCAGCACGACCTTAGCCTTACCATCAGCGGAGCAGTGAAATTCACCTACTGTGCTGACTTCGTCAGTCTGCAACGGAGACACGAGGGGCACGAGGGAAGGTTTGGGCCTAGGTCTCTATATCACCGCCTAAGATCATCACTTGTGGAGCACACATCGCCGGGCTGCCTCTCGATTCCCAGCCCCCCAATACCTCCCACCCCCACCTCCATCCGCCGACCCCCACGTGTTGGACTCCAAATTCTGTATCGCTGGTGTGGAAACCGGATGAAAGTTTGGACAGGGGGCACGTATATCTGCAGAAGGAGCGGCCAAAGTGCTGAAACGGCACGCAATTTAGGTGGCACATAAAACAGCCCCTCAACATTGCTGCATCCCACTGACTTACCGCACAAAGCATGATCATCCTGAGGGACAGAGCTGCCCCCACACCAGCTTTTAATTGCCTTTTCCCTGCGAGCTCCAGCCCCCACTAGTTATTTTCTTGACCATAAGTCCCGCTAATGTACACAAGGACTCGCCCCCTCCAGCCTGATTGTTTACATATCAGCATTGGCCCTGGCCCACCAAGCTTGTTTCTACTTGTCGCCGCCCCTGCCTGACCACTGAATGACACTTGAGCTGGTCTGCTGGCGGTTGGAGTACGCCCATCCTAACTCTACACTGCTTGACCTAGGTGACATCGCATTGGATCGGTTCCACCATTGATGTGACCTGCTCCATTACCCCTGACACATTCCTGGTAATCACTGTAATTGCTGGCAGATTTGTGTACTCCAGGTACACGACACCGACAATGGGCCATTCGCTGACTAATGCGCAGGGCTCACCGGCACGTCCTGAGCTGCTCTCCATTGCATCTGGTACAGAGGTGTCGTCACTGGAGCCCCACACTTCTCCAATGTCCATAGAGGATAAATTAGACATGGTACTAGCTGCAATTGGGCGCTCCAGGACATCTTTAGAAGCCAAAATTGACAGCTTGACCTTGGATCTTACCTCACCCTGCTCTAACACTAACAATGCCATAATTACGCCGCCCACTCAGCCAAAACACATGCGAACGCTGGCAGCGCTGGCTCTCTCCTGACGTGGTTGATAAGACAGAGAAGGCCTAGTGACCCCATAGTAGCATTACACTTTGCTGCGGGACCTCTGCTATACACACAGCGTGACATTCATCAAGAGTTGACAGATCACGACACCCATTTATACCGGTCAATCTCAGTGGTCACATTGGAAGATATTGGCTCCTTTTTGGCTACAACACCCCTCCCTTCCATTGTCCGCAACCAACTGGCGGAATTAGATGGCCCCATCACACCTCTGGGAATACGTGAGGCTGTACGTGCATTGGTGACTTGGAAGACACCTAGCCCTGATGTCCTGCCTGCAGAATTTTATAAGGCTTACGCCACACAGCTCAGACCCCGATTATGAGTGCTTTTTGCTGAGACGTTAGAAACATCTGACCTTCCGACCTCCCTCCTTGAGGCGCTTCTCATCTCCCTTCCAAAGCCAAATAGAGACCTTACGATCTTAAACTCATATCACCCACTGGAGCTTTTAACTACGGACTATAAAATATTGGCAGACCGTTTGTCTCCGCTGGTACCGAACGTAATACATCCGGATCAAAACAGATGTGTTCTGATGGATACAACTACCTGTGGATTCCTCACCTAATGAATACTCCCATGGCGCCAGCATTCGACGGAAATCTTCTTCCTAGTCTCTGCACGTCGACGAGGACGTCACTCTAGCCCACGCGACGCCGTCTGACGTCATACAGGCAATAAGAGGTCCTCGACGACGTGCCGACGTCAGTTCCCTTTTTTCCGTGCATTCGAAACGGTTATCTTCGAGGGAGCAACTGTTACTTTCGTGGTTACAGTGTATTTTTTGCTGCGTAGTCCTTCGCTGCAGTAATAATGTCGCAGAGAAAGTCGGGTTTTAAGCCTTGTCGTGAGTGTGGGGGCAAGATGTCAGTTACGGATCCTCACTCCGACTGTCTTTGGTGTTTAAGCTCCGACCACGACGTCTCGACTTGCGATTCATGTCAGCACATGAATCCAAAGGCCCTCAAGGAACGTGAGGCGAAGTTGTTTATGGCGAAGTCGAAGAAAGAAAAACATCATAAGAAGTCTTCTTCGCCAAGGCATCGGCGTCATCGAGACTCCCGGCGCCGTAGAGAATCACGGCGCCATTCGAGCAAGGAGACTCGTTCCAGGTCTTCGGATCGGCGCCGGAGGACTTGGGAGGTCAGTCCCACGGTCACGCCGCATCCATCGACGCCGTTGCCCTCTTCGGCGTCACCAACTTCACCTGGACAGGCGTCGGTGATTGAAGTGGTGCAGCCTCTGGTGTTGTCCCCGGCGTCGCAGACGTCGAGGCCGGCGTCGGGGTCGCCTTCGATACAGGCACCCCAGTACAGGCTTTTCCCACCCCTGGAGCCGATAGTACTGCATTCCTAAATGCGATGTATACCATCTTCCAACAGATGGCTCCAGGGGGTGCTCCGGCTGGCCCTTTGGCCTTTTCATTGGGTGATCCTGCGCCTCTACGGCCGGCACCCTTTATGCCCTTTCTCCCTTTTGGGAACGTGGGCTCGGCGCCGGTGTCGGCGCCGGTGGCCGCTCCGGTGGCTTCGGAGGGATTGGCCCCGGAGATTTCCATCCCGTCGACGTCGGGATTTCGTCCTGTGACTCCGGTGGGTCCATCTGCTCCGAGTGCTCTTTCATCGGCGCCGAAGTTACCTGTGGCGCCGGACGCGGCGTCGGTGGCTTCTGAAGATCGGCGCCGATCTTCGGCTTCGGCGGAGGCATTGTCGACTCCGCGTATCGAGCAGAGGCTTCATTCGAGGAGACGTGCTCTCCGTTTATTAGAGGAGCAGGAGTACCAACGAGTCCTGGAAGAAGGAGAACTAGAGGACTCGGTTGATGGACTGCATGGTCTAGATACAGCCAGTGGGCTGGACACTTCCCCTGAGTGGGATCTTTCGTCTCCAGGGGAATACACGGAGGAGGCTGCTTCCTTTCACGCAGTGGTATGGAAGGCAGCTAGTTTTCTGGACCTGCCTTTGCCGGTGGCAGAGACAAAACAGAACCTTCTGACAGAGGTGCTTCATCCGGCCTCACCTGCGGCAGAGCCTCTATTGCCCTTTAATGACGCTTTGCTGGATCCGGTGCTAGAGGTGTGGAAGAGACCAGTATCTTCCCCAGCGGTTCATAGAGCCGTAGCCAGGAGGTATCGAGCTGCACCAACTGACCCTGGCTTTCTTTCTAGGCACCCTACACCGGAGAGCTTGGTGGTGCAGGCCTCCTGTTCATCCAAATCAGCGCCTGGTTCTTTCCCGACGGTGCCTGGGGACAGAGACTCGAAGAAACTGGATGCGCAGTCCAAGAAAATCTTTTCGTCCTGCAGTCTGGCGTTGAAGGCCACCAACGCAACTTGTATCCTGGGGAGATATGTTCATGCTCTTATGGAGGACATTTCCTCATCATTTACGGAGCTTCCCCAGGGTCTTTTGGATGTTGTTTCAGATGCCCAGGCTGCTGCGACCCAGATTATTCAGGCTGGGCTGGATACGACCGACTCAGTGGCCAGAGCAATGGGCACGACTGTGGTGGCAAGGAGACAGGCCTGGCTCCGTAATTCGGGGTTTTCTGCAGATGTGCAGTCAACCCTATTGGATCTCCCTTTTGATGGGGACAAGCTGTTTGGCACCAAGGCAGATTGGGCCTTGGAACGTTTTAAGGAGAGCAGGGCCACAGCCAAATCGCTAGGACTCCAAGCTCCTTCTTCCTCTGCCTCAGGATTTTCAGGAGGTTTCGGGGATTTGGGCGTGGCTCTTCCTCCTCTTCCTTTCGGGGGAGATTCCAGCAACCTGCCTCTTCCCATCCCTATAGATCTTTTAGAGGGAGAGGGAGGGCCCGCACCAGAGGAGCCTCTCAGCAGCACTCTGCCTCTTCCTCGTCCTCTGTTGGGTGCAGCAGGGAAAGCAGCCTTAGGCTTCCACCATTTCCCACTCACTCCTCTCCTGTAGGGGGAAGATTACAGCATTTTCTCCGCAAGTGGAAGACTATTACAACGGACACTTGGGTTCTCAGTATTGTGGGAAAAGGCTACACCCTTCCCTTTCGGGAGTTCCCGCCCCTCATCCCGCCCCGCCCATCTTATTGTTCAGAAGAACACCTCCTGTTGCTAGAACAGGAGGTACAAGTCCTCCTTTCAAAGGGCGCGGTAGAGTTGGTCCCAGAGCAGGAAAGGGGTCGAGGTTGTTACTCAAGGTATTTCCTGATTCCCAAGAAGGATGGTCGGTTGAGACCAATCCTGGACCTGAGGATCTTGAATTGGTTCCTCAAACAGGAAAAGTTCAAGATGCTGACCCTAGCTCAGGTGCTTTGGGCGTTGAACAAGGAAGATTGGATGGTGTCTGTCGACTTGCAGGATGCTTACTTTCATATCCCGATACTCAAGTCACACAGGAAGAATCTCCGGTTTATGGTGGGATCGCAGCACTATCAGTTTGCGGTCCTTCCGTTTGGTCTTACTTCAGCACCTCGAGTCTTCACGAAGGTGATGTCGGTGGTAGCGGCAGAGCTCAGAAGGAAGGGGATAGCAGTATTCCCTTACTTGGACGACTGGTTGATCAAAGCCAAGTCGCCGGAGCTTGTGTCGCATCATCTGCAGTCAACGACTCAGTTGTTGTTCGACCTGGGTTTTTCGGTGAACGAGCCCAAATCTCACCTGGAGCCCTCTCTGCGCCTCCTGTTCATAGGGGCAGTACTGGATACAACATTGAGTCGAGCCTTTCCTCCGCCTCAGCGGATTCAAGATATTCAGGAATTGGTTCCAATGTTTTGAAATGGAGCGGTAGTTCCAGTCCTCAAGGACCTTCGTCTGCTCGGTCTGTTTGCCTCCTGCATTCTGTTGGTCACGCATGCTCGCTGGCACATGAGGGCTCTTCAGTGGTGCCTCCGAAGGCAGTGGTCTCAACACAAAGGAGATCTAGAAGGTGCTGTCAAGATCTCCAGAGATGCTGCTGTGGACTTGAAGTGGTGGATTGCGAGCAACAATCTTTCACAAGGAAAGCCGTTCGCGCAGTCGCCACCAGTGGCCATGGTCATAACGGATGCTTCCACTCTAGGGTGGGGAGCTCATCTGGGGGATCTGGAGATCAAAGGCCTTTGGTCTCCAGAGGAGCAGATGTTTCATATCAATCTGTTAGAGTTACGGGCTGTACGTCTGGCTCTCAAGGCCTTCCTCCCTTCCCTTCGTGGTCAGTCGGTACAGGTCCTGACGGACAATACTACCACGATGTGGTACATAAACAAACAGGGAGGAGTAGGGTCGTACGTTCTCTGCAGAGAAGCTCTTCGACTATGGTCTTGGGCAAAGGATTATCAGATTTGCTTGGTAGCAAATCATCTGGCCGGGGTCTTGAATGTACGTGCGGACAGTCTCAGTCGCCAATTCTCAGCCGACCACGAGTGGCGTCTCCATCCAGATCAAGTCCGTTTAATCTTCCAGATGTGGGGGTTTCCTCGGATAGATCTGTTTGCCACTCGGGAGAACGCGCATTGTCCGTTATTCTGCAGCCTCCAGTATCCGATGCAGGGAGCGTTAGGGGACGCGTTTCAAATAACCTGGTGCGGCCAGTTGCTTTACGCGTTTCCTCCCATACCCTTGATTCCTCGAGTATTGAGGAAGATTCGCCAAGACCGGGCGCTAGTCATCTTAATAGCTCCGGATTGGCCAAGGAGGGTGTGGTACTCCGACCTTCTCCAACTCTCAATGTGCCCTCCGCTCCGTCTCCCTTTCAGGGCAGACCTCCTCTCGCAGTCGCAGGGGCAGGTTTTACACCCCAACCTCCAGAGTCTGCACCTACATGCCTGGAGATTGAACGGGGCAACCTGACTTCCTTCTCTCTCCCGCCTGATGTAGTGGATGTTATATTAGCGGCCAGGCGACACTCCACTAAATCTATCTACGCTAATAGGTGGTCTAAATTTGTTGCGTGGTGTGGAGAGAGGCAGATTGATCCCTTACATGCTCATCTATCGGACGTTTTGTCTTTTGCTCTCTCTCTAGCGCAGAAAGGTTGTGCAGTGGCTACCATTAAGGGTTATTTGTCGGCCTTGTCAGCCTTCATTTGTCTTCCAGACCAACCATTGTTATTTAAATCCCCTATTGTTATCAGATTCTTGAAAGGTCTTCTAAATAAATATCCTCCAAAACCATTCGTTATGCCGCAATGGGATTTGTCCTTGGTCCTGACTTTCCTTATGGGGTCCCCTTTTGAGCCTATGCATTCTTGCCCCTTAAGGTATTTGGTTATAAAAACAGTTTTCCTGGTAGCGATAACATCTGCAAGGAGAGTGAGTGAGTTGCAGGCCTTATCGGTAAAGCCCCCTTATACAACTTTTTATGGGGATAAGGTGGTGTTGAGGACCAAGGCTGCTTTCCTCCCGAAGGTTGTTTCACCCTTCCATTTGGCTCAGACAATTACTTTGTCCACGTTCTATCCTCCGCCTCATCCTTCTAAAGAGGAAGAAAGACTGCACCGTCTGGACCCAAAGAGGGTGTTGAGCTTCTTTATTGATAGAACAAAGGATTTCAGGCTGGAGGATCAGCTGTTCATCGGGTACGTGGGCAAGAGGAGAGGAAAGGCAGTCCACAAGAGAACACTCTCCAGGTGGGTGGTTCTTTGCATTAAAATCTGTTACTCTTTGGCAAAGAAGGACCCTCCTGAGGGCATTAGAGCTCATTCCACCAGAGCTAAGTCGGCCACTTCGGCCTTGGCCAGGGGTGTTCCTGTGGTTGACATCTGCAAGGCCGCAACTTGGTCGTCCCTTCACACTTTTGCGAAACATTACTGTTTGGACTCTGAGGTCAGAAGGGACGGCCATTTTGCACGGTCAGTGCTGCAGGATTTCTTGGTTTGACCATTTAGGCACCCGCCACCGGGCGTGGTACTGCTTTGGGACTCTATTCATTAGGTGAGGAATCCACAGGTAGTTGTATCCATCAGAAGAACGAGTTACTTACCTTCGGTAACAACTTTTCTGGTGGATACATTAGCTACCTGTGGATTCCTCACGGTCCCACCCGCCTCCCCGTTGCCTTTCTGGTCTTACCAAGTAATCCTTGAGTGCGCTCCTCTTGGTCTTCAAGGTTGCAATAGACGTTGTATATATGGATACGTGTGTATATTATCTGTATATATATATATATATATATATATATATATGTATATATCTTTGTGTACATACATGATTTGCATATATTTGTTCGTGATATTAAATTTACAGCTATTCATTGCAATATTGTGTATTTTACAAGGTTATGGGATGTTGCCTTGCTCTTTCATTGCATTGGGTGGTTGTTCTCATGCACGTAAAAAATGTTGGTACTGACGTCGGCACGTCGTCGAGGACCTCTTATTGCCTGTATGACGTCAGACGGCGTCGCGTGGGCTAGAGTGACGTCCTCGTCGACGTGCAGAGACTAGGAAGAAGATTTCAGTCGAATGCTGGCGCCATGGGAGTATTCATTAGGTGAGGAATCCACAGGTAGCTAATGTATCCACCAGAAAAGTCGTTACCGAAGGTAAGTAACTCGTTCTTCCAGCTTGTAGTACTTCACTCAATCTGAGGCGATTCTTTCGCATACTGGAATACGCCCCAACAAGGTGTCCTAATGCTGGATGCTTTGTCCCTGATTTAGAAAGTGCATTCAGTTCTTTAAAGTGGTCGTACTTGTTTGCGGTGTTGCCACGTTACGGATTTAGTGACCGTTTTTAAGGCCTGTTCGTCTACTTTACACACTCCTTTCAGCTCGTGTATAGAACGGGGCAGGCACCAGGGGTGTCCGTTGTCTCCACAGCTGTACTCACTGGCAGAGGAGCCTCTGGCGGCACATCTTTGCGCGTTGGGCCATGACTGGGGTATCCCCCTTGGCGATAGTGTCCACTCAATATCTCTACACACTGACAATTTGCTCATTTACCTGAGAGACTTATTGTCTATTCTTGAATCGATACCTAACACCCTCCATCGGTTTGCCACCCTTTTGGGACTTAGGGTCAATTGTGCCAAATCCTGTCTTTTCCCACTTTCTCCTCAAACCCAAACCCTGGAGTAGTCACCGCTGCACCTTTCCTGAATTGACAACCACACACGTTCAGATATATAGGCTTACAAATTTATCACTCACCTGCAGACCTGCTCGATGGCAACTTGACGCATGCTGTCATGTCCCTGCTCTCTCAGATGGCATTATGGCGGACCTTATACTTGTAAGTGGCTTGCAGAGTGGCACTTCTTAAAATGGTGATGCTCCCCGCTTACTGTATTATTTTGCTGATTTGCACCTTTATATCCATTTTCCATTCCTTTGCGGGGAACAATCAGGAACTTCATATGGAACACCTCCAGACTTCAAGTGGCCCTCCATAAGTTGTATCAGCCCACGGATCGGGGGTCTAGTGGTACCTAACTTTGAACATTATTATTTAGCACCCCAACTCCAAAGGGATTGCGAGATGGCTGGCAGCATTGCAACTTGCTGACACTGCTACACTCCTGCCGGCCTGGAGTCAGTATAGGGTTCTCTGGCTGTTCCACCCATGTGCTCGATTCCAACCAGTACTTCTAAAAGTGGTGCATCTATGTGTTAGGCGCAGCCTCTCCCTTACAAAGTTGACAGTTCCTTAGGCCTCAGCCCTAGCATTCTTGGGCACACCACGCCTTAGCCAATTTACCACTACAGCAGAGCTCTGCTCAGGGTCTGCAGCAGGGATCCAATCAGTAGGTGATCTGTACAGAGATGGTACACTTCTGCCTTATGAATCGCTGGTAACAGACATTTTTCCAACACACCTTGCTGCTTAGTACGCTACAGCAAAAATGGGGAGATATATCACGTGAGCCCCCTTTACACCTGACCATTCACTAACTCCATGTCCTGAGTCCAGGGAGGCATGTGGTGCGCTGGCTAGCTGGATCTTTGCGATCACATACAGCACCATTGCTTGCATCCTTACGTGAGCGATAAGAGGCAAACTTCCAGCACCCCTGCTCAGACAGGGACTGGTCAGCCCTGCTGAAAAGTTCTAGACGCATACCATTAAACGCACGGTTCTGCTTGATTCAGTTATATATTGTGCACAGAGCCTACCTTACCCATACCCATAATATAAGCAGAATTTTCTATTGCTGCCTGTCCCTGCTATAAATTAATAGACGCAGATATTGTACACATGCTGTGGGTGTGCCCCCACCTGGTGGCCTACATGATTGCTGTCACATGTCTTCTTGCACATTGTACAGACAGGGAAATTTCAAATACATGTGATGTGTGTCTGTTGGGTCTCTATTGCAGGAGCAAAAAGCACAAAGTCACATACTGCTTTATTGACTTAGGGCTAATTGTGGCTAAACGACTAATCACTCGTAGGTCGAAATCGCCTGAATCGCCCCATCTTGTAGCCCCGGTTACAGTCATTTAAAAATTGGGCACAGGTGGAAAGCGTTGCCCTACATAGGGATGATGCTGTGGGATTATGCAAACACCCAGTTGCCAGTAGCTGGGATGCCATAATGAGTGACCTACACACTAGACATTCCTGATGCTTCCTAGCTATGGGACTCTCAGCTGATCTGCGATGGTGCCACTGGCGAGGAAAATTGAATTGTCTAGCCCTCCACCTGGGATTGCTATGTCTTGTTTACGGAGGAGGCCACCTGTATGGAACCCAGCTTGGCTATTGTAGTGGGGGCTGTGCTATTGCGTACAAATTACTGCAATGACTATTATGGGCAATGTAGAGCGCAGCTTGGGCTAGCATGTCAGTTAATATTGTTATTACCCTCCTTTTCACTACTGGATGTGCCAGTTGGGACCTTTCAGCTATTTGCATCGAATAATGTGAACTGTTGACAAATGTGTGCAATGTATGTCTTCAATTGTGGCTTTTATGGTGGACACTGCTGAAAGTATGTTCATATCTCCTTACCGTGCTTCCTTACAACTTAATACTATATCACAAAATATGTGAACTGCACACTAACCATAACATGTTCCTCTCCCCAACTGAGTCTTATATGGACTGATTTATTTTGTTGACTCCAAGCATTTATCACTGTGCAGTATACTTTTGCTAAGACATACTCTTGTTGTACACTGTGCCCCAGATGCGACTGTCTTTGAAAATGTTTAAAAGCAATAAACCGATATAAACAAAAATCTAAATATCTGGATTGTGATGTCTCAATGTGCTTTTTAGATACCAATTTGTAACCTTTAGTATTACTCAACTGCAGCATGCCCTCCTGTAAATAGGCCTCCTTAGAGAGGGCAACAACATTGCCACCCTTTTGTGATTGTCAGATGACAATGCTGTCATCCCTCTGTAATGTTCTTATAGCCAACCTCTCACTTTTTGTCAGATTGTCTGATTTCCATTTTTGCTGGGTGGCCAGTTTATTAAAATCATTAATAACAAAGTTTTGAAAGGTGTCTATGGCATCAAAGGGAGGTCTCGATCAAAGACACATTTGTGCTTAAAATCATTGGGATAATTAATTTCCAAATTGATGCTCACAGTATCAAGGTTCAAATACTTATCCCCCACGGACTCTGACTCAGTATCCACCTCTACAAGGGTGAAGAGCATATCAACATCCCCAATGTTCAAATTACTCGATTGGGTATGTTTTTGTGTCCTAGATGCTTCTTTTCCTTTCACCGCAAACCGTTGATGAAGCTTCAGTTTCCTCACAAAATGAAAGAGATCTGTCCTACTCTGTGCATAGTCAAAATTGTTCTCAGGGCAAAAGGACAATCCTCGCCTTAACACCAAAATTTTCAGAGACGATAGGGGACATTTGGATAAATTTAGCACATTGTTAGTCATTTTCATTGTTGCCCCGTTTTCTCTCCCCTTGTCTAAAGTTCCATGGGGGTCATCCTTGTTTTTGTACCATCAGCTTCTTGTGGGTCTCAAACCCTGCCTTTGCCTGTGCCTCGACCTCTTCCTTCTCTTCCTCTCCTACGATCCTGTGTCCAATTTTGTTCATTCCTTCCTTGGTTCAACAGTTTTAGTTCCTCCCCCAAATTTCCGGCTTTTCCTATATTAATGAAGTCTTGAGCACTGGAGCCTGTTTCAGATACGTCGCTTTCACTCCGTTCATTCATCAACTCTCCCCTTTCACTACTTTGCTCATTTGGTAGTGATGCCATATTCTGCAATGTCTTAAAAGTCTCTTTGTAGGTCATCAAACTTATGAATGAAGGTTAATATTCTACTCTCCTGATAGTCTTTCTGGTCTCAAGTAAATTTTCTTTGTGTTTTCAAGACCATCTCTTCATGTTTTTTTAGGCATTTCATTATTTCTTCAATTTTCTGATCAAAAGCCTCAATGTTTGCACTGCCTCCCAGTTCCATTTTTAAAAGTTCAATTTCTTTAAGCAGTTTTTCAAGCTCTTGCCAAGCAAATTTAATCTAAATTTTCATCATGCGGTTATAATCGTCTGTAAGGTTAGATGGCCACTTTTTCAATAGTACATGGTCAGGCTGTTCATATGAAGAGGCAATAAGGATTCTCAAAACCCTTGTAATACATTTTTTCTCTAAATACTTCTCCACGGTCACCGCCTTCCACCATTTAGTAGTTTCTTTACATAGATGTTTTTCCAACCTACAATTTTTCTGAATTTCTGATATTAAACGTTTTTCCAAACCACAGTATTTCGGATACATATTGTATATTCTGCAGAAGAAAAGCATACTTAAAATAGAGAAACTATTAACAGGCTTAAATTGGCCAAATTTAATTTCAAGAAAATAGTCTAAAATGTAGTAAAATATGTATCAAAACATCTTTCAAAAACCTTTTTTTTAAACATGGAAAAGAAAGAAAAGGGAAGGTGATGCTATCACACATTCTGCCATAGTCATGAGAACAAAAACTGCACAGTTTCTTTAAGGCCTTCACCTTTCCACCTGTTTCCCATCATTCCTCATTGGTGACAGTAAGGTCAGTTCTATTTTTTGTGTCCTGGTATCAGGATTATGGAGGACTGAGCTCGGTTTCTCTTTGGGGTGTTTCTGACTGGAAAACTTTTCACATTTTCCCAGTTTTTTCACTCATAGTCCCTAAGCGCTTGGGGTGTATTACAGACTTTTTCTGACAGATTTTTTTTAAAATGTCCCTGTGGGAAGGCCTCCACTTTTTGTGAATTGCCCTGCCTGTGACTAGAAGAAGGCCTAGTCAGACCTTGTGATCTGTATTTGGCGTCCCTTCCAGAAGACCATCATGCTGAAAACTGCAGCCATTACCAGGACTCGTCCAGGAGAATTCGGAGAACCCTGAAGTACAGCAGAAAATGTGGCTTCACGGCCTGAAGGACAGAGTCCCAAAAACTGCTTGGTGAAGATCTAAGAAGTACTGACAAGGTGGACCTTCTACACCACTGCTAGATCACTTTTGAAGTACACCTTGACTGGTAGATGCAGAGAAAGACAACATCCGAAGAAGAGGCACCGTCCTGTTCGACTTTGAGATCCATGATGTGTAGGAGAATGCTACAGTACCCACGTGTTCGCTGGTTCAGGTTTGTAGTCCACAATAATCATCTCTATGTTAGAGACCTCACAATTGAACTGAAGTTGACACCACAAACTTTCTTGACATGTATGGCAGTTGTGGCAGGACATCTCAAGAGGCAGAAGACCCTCATCTACTTTCACAGGATGCTCAGAACCATTTCGAGAACGTTTCAGAAATCCTTTGCCGCCTTGGTATGCATGACAACCTAAAGAAGTCAACTGCCCTTCAAAAGATACACTATTTGGTTTTGATCGTGCACACTCAGGTCATAAGAGTATATCTCTTAGAGGAGATCTGTTTTCTTTCCACCTTATAAGTCACAGTATGTACCGAGCACCTCATCTGATGGCATGTCGCATAGCTTGGATTTGTGGCCACCTGAATCCTTCTGGCACATCATGCCAGGCTTCACACAAGACCACTACAGCAGTGGCTGGAGACCCAGTAGGGTCAGCTTAAGGGCAGCTAGGAGAACAAGCTTATGCTGTGCTACTCAGCGAGCTAATAGTTTTCCTGGTGGTGCTAAGCAAAGAATCTGCTGAAGAGCGTTCCTTTCACCAAGATATCACAACACAGACAATAATCACATACATTTCCTTTAAAAAATGAGGGGGCACACAAGGTTCATCTCCAAGTTCAAGGGACATGGTATAAAAAGAGAGGTCCTGTCATAGCAACCAGTTCGAATTCAGAGCTGTCCATCTAGCTATAAACTAGTTCTTTCAGCCTTTCAAGGTGGCAAAATCAGTGCTTATTTAAATGAACTATACAACAATGTATCATTTGAAAGAAAATATGGACTCCTTCAAGACTATTGTTCCTGGAAGCACAAATGATATGGAGATGGCTAGGAGCATGAGATTTGCATAAAACAACAGTTCATCTGCCAGGCATCCAGAATGCAGAAGCAGACCCAGTCAACAGATCACATTAAAAAAACATGAGTGAGATTTCAACTATAAAGTGTTGCAAGGCATCTTTCATAGTTGGGGCTGCCCTCAACTAGTCTTGTCCCTAGAGGCAGGAAACAATGAATGCCCAGACTACACCTCCACATACTATCAACCAAGGACAGAGGGTACATTTTCCTTTCCCAGTTAATGGGTGAACCATTTGAAACTATATATAAGGCAATCTTACAACATTTGAATTGGATGAGAGCTCACCTCTTGCAGGGTGAGATTCAGCCATTGTGTTCCCAAGACCCTTACACTGTGTTCCATTGATACTGAGTGATGATGAGAACTCTCCCAAACTTTCTGTGTAAGGTGATTTCAGACTTTCATGTCAATCAGACCATTTCCTTGTCTACTTTCCAAAACCTTCATCCCCCTGGGGTAAGAGCCCTTCAAATGTTGAACATGAAGAGGGAGTTAAAATTCTCTTGAGACGGGACAAAAGAGGTGAGGCAATCTGACTAACTGTTCATAAACATTAATCCTATGAGACTGATCTTCCATTAACAAAACGGTCCATCTCAAGATGGATAGTGTAATTTTTTTAATTATGTTACCTGTTAGCAAACATATCTCTCCTTGGTAGATCCAAGGCACATTCAACCGAGAGAAAAGCTGCATCAGTAGTTTTATTGAGGAATGTTCCTGTATGAGAGATGTGTAAGGCCACTACATGGAAGTCCAGCTATGCATTTGCATGACTTTATTGTCTTACCTCTAACTCTAGGACGGATGCCCAGGTAGCTCAGCCCTCCTTCAGGTCAGCCATCCTCTTTGGCTGATGACTGGTGCAGTTTTACTCCCATGCCTACCTTTTCTAGTTGGATGGGGTTGCTATTTTATTCAGCAGTGCTAATGACTATTGCTTAGGATTCTCTGGAGAAGAAAGAAAAGTTACTTACCTGTATTCCGAGTACTCCTTCAGGCGAAATCCTCATCAAAGTCATAAGCAACCCTTCCACTTCCCAGCACATGGGAGCGTTCAGGATTGCTCTTTTATGCCTAGGGTCCTCTTGATTATTTAAAAATGAATAGACCTATCACCTGTGGGGAATGAAGGAACCCAGAATGATGGGGGAGGCCCTTCAAGGCACAGTGCTGGTTTTGTGTTAATGTGTCTATGGCAGTCTCTCTGCTAAGATTGATCTTTTTTTCTTGCTAAAAAAAATAGTTTGTGAAAGATGATTCCAGCCACCTTGTAATACGTTTGTGACTATTTTGTTTCATTGGCTTCTTTTTTTGAATTACATTTGCACAGTTTTAGTTTATTAATATGCTGCAGAGATATTTTTCTGTTTAAAGCACACTTTTCTACTGAAAAGTCCTTCTTTCTCTCTTTTTCTCTCTCATTTGTGTGTGGAGGTGGACAGTGACATTAATAAGAACTCATCATGGGAACTAGGATCACATACATGTAACTTTTCCTTACATGGCAGTTGTATTCTGGGAGAGGCTACAGTTCCACATTGTGAAGTTGTCACCCTTCCTCCTATCTTCAGCTGGGACAGCCATGCCTCCTCTAGTGCTTTTTAGGTCTTAGCATGTCTCAAAGTCTGTAATTTACCTGACGATTCTCAAGAATCAACTTTTGCCACTCTTGCGTTTCAATTCATAGGTGACTTTCCACTTACACATAATTCTTGGTTACACCCTAAAACAACCACATCTCACCATGCACCAAACTGCTGCACCCATCCTGAATTTCACTTTGCAATTATACAGAAAGTCTTGTCATCTTCCTTACCATAGCAACGTAGTAAAGCTCAGAATTGATATCTTAAGTTTGGTCTGCTGTCTTCTGGGTATCACTTATAAAGAGATCATTTGGTCATCAGGACATAAAACTCAGTGGAGATTTTGGAATCTTTTCAAGCATGGGTCTTACAAATGCAGTAGTTTATTTTGTATGTCATGATGGTCTGGCTTGAGTTCTGAAGTTTTAGTATGTGGTGTATAGTGGTTCAGCACTAAAATCATAAGTCACAGACCATAGTTTCTTATTCTGATACATAGCTTGTTGTCTGTATATTTGTGTTGAACCCAATGTTCATAAGTCTTAGCACGATGGCTTATTGTTCTTGTTTAGCATTCGTTCCAAGGTGTGTGCTGGATGTCAGTGTTATTAGTAAGCATGGTGCAATACATGTGGGTTTCAAATGATCTTCTCTGAATGGTTTAGGTTTGGATGCCCCCACACCTGGACCAATGAGGGATGTTCACAAACCTGAGACCTTTTCTGACACATCATTTCCATTAGGACAGTTCTCTCTCATCTTTCAGGGGCTATATCCTTCTCCTTTACATAGGCTATGTTCACCACAGGTTGAACCACTCTCTAAACTCTACTGAAACAACATTTGTTCCTGTTTGTTTCCTGATAGCTTTCTCTCTGTTCGTTGTTAGGGTGCCCTGTTTTTTTGCCTTCTTTGTATGTGGGTTTTGGGGCAGCTTTATCAAACCAGGTTGAAGCTACTTCACAGGGGAGGTTTTCTTCTTTATTGGGATAGTACAGATCCCTCTCCTTCCTTTCTTCCTTGTAGCCTGGTCCCACATCCCTACAAGGGGCTGCTGCAGAAAGTTTGTTGTTAAATTATGTTTATTTGGTTAAAGACTGAAATAAGTAAATTTTTCAGAAACACGTTTATGAGTTAGATCAAGGTTTTAGATAGAAGTGATATGTTTATCAGCTTTAGGTTTCGGTATTATAGGTTCAAATTATTTTTAGGTAGTTTCCAGCTGTGTAGGTTAAGAAGATTTCCATAGTATTTTATAATTTTCATGATTACATTTTATGGTCTGACATTGAATAAGACAACTTTTTCTGGTTTTCTCGGCTTAACCCTTGGCTACCAAGGTCTATACTTTAGTTGTCTCTTGGAGTGCACTGTAAATCTCCATACACCCCAAATAATAGTCTCTTTAATTTTCTACAGACAAATTGGGGCTGGGACTACTCTGGATCCTGCAACTTGAATGAGCTGAAGGTGCTGTTGGAGGAGTCTCTGATGCTGCGACGGTTGAAGTCTGACGTTCTGTCCCAGCTCCCAGCCAAGCAGCGCAAAATGGTGGTAGTGGCCCCCGAGGGGATCAATGCCAAAACCAAGGCAGCACTGGCAGCAGCTGCTGCAGAGATGACCAAGGGCTACAGAAGCGTGAGTCCATCTTTTTATGTCACTGAAACATCAGATCATTCTAGGTATTGACTGCATCTTTTACAAACATGTATGATAGATGTATTCTGCCTCCAGCCATTGGCCTCTCTTAATAAGGCTAGAATGCCAAAATGCGTCCAGAAACATTGTCCTTCTAAATTAATCAATTGCAGCTGCTAGTCATGTATGCTATGATGGATGCAACTAACCAAAGGCAATTACTGTTAGCACCACATTCTCAATACATTTGGAGATTATTTAACAACTCATTGATAGATGAACTCCACATCCATGCTGCTTTGCTGATCCACAATATATTATACATACAACATTCAAAATGTGTGTCTGTCTAAGGTACTCCCTCTAAAAATAACCCCCACCCCTCTGTTCTTTTGAAGTGTATAGCAAGGGTGGCAGCTCATTTGTTGAAAGAATTAATCTTTGTCTACTCTTATTGGGCCGATTGCCTTGGTGGTAGACTTGATTCTAGCACCACAGTAGATCTCAAATCAATATCTTAATAATATTGTTCCCTCTTTGCAAAACTGGGTGTTACTTGGGATAGTGAAAGGAAATGTTTCTTTGGAGGGGAGATTCTACTCTCTTCTTTCTCAGTGAATTGCAATTATTTTAGGTTACCAGTGTAAGAAGTAGCCTCTTTTTAGCATAGTTACCCCCACACTTTTTGCCTGTTTGTCAGTGTGTTTTGACTGTGTTCCTGCTAACCGGGACCCCAGTTACTGTGCTCTCTCCCTTTAAACTTGGTGACTTTAACCACATACACCCCACAATTGGCACACTGGTGCTCTCATGTAAGTCCCTAGTATATGGTACCCAGGGCATTGGGGTGTCAGGGGATCCCCCTGGGCTGCAGCATGTATTATGCTACCCATAAGGAGCCCATGTAAAATGTGTCTGCAGGTCTGCCATTGCAGCCTGCATGAAAAGGTGCATGGACATTTTCACTACAGGTCACTGTACCAGGTTACTATAAGTCACCCCTATGATACGCCCTCCTAGCCCAGAGGGCAGGGTGCAAGTACCTGTGTAGACCGTGCCATGGTCCAACCTCCGGCATCGCTGCAAGGTGCGCTGCCCTGGGGATTACGAGTCCCCTTTCCGCCAGCCTTTGCATGGTGTTCTCACCGCCATGTAAAGGCTGGCGGAAAGGGGGCGACTGAGGCCCCATGGGGGCCCCTACACTGCCCATGTACTTGACATGGGCAGTGCAGGGGCCCCTGTGAACAACCCCGTTGCGCATACCAGTGCCCAAATTACAGGCAGTGAAATGCGCGACGGGTGCTGACGCACCACAACATTACCGTCGGATTGATTACGAGCTGGCATCAATGTTGTGAGTTTTCCGCAGTTTTTGACCACTGGCCCTGCGGAAAACTCCTAATAGGACGACCAGCATACCGTCAGCAATGGCAGTATGCTGGCTGCTGCGGCTTCTGCAGTCTTGAAAAAAAGACCGCTGAAGCCATAATGAGGGCCTGAGTGTTTTCTTTCATGTGTGTAAGTGCTGTGTGACTACAGTGGTTTTGCGTGAGCTTTGCATGTCTCCTAGATAAGCCTTGGCTGACCATCCACAGCTACCTCTAGAGAGCCTGGCTTCTAAACACTGCCTACCTGGACCTGGTATAAGGTGTAAGTACTTTAGGTACCCACCACACACCAGGCCAGCTTCCTACAGCCAGAGATTGTAAATCAGCATAGTGAATTCCCTTTTAGAGGCTGTGGCATCCTGTATTTTTTGATTTCCTAGGATTTACAAGCTCTGGATGATGAAAATGAAAATTGTCCCCAGGGACTTGGAGGGCACACTCCCTGTTTTAGACACAGCCAGTCAGGTTAATTTCCTTGTAGATGCACTGACTCAATATAACAAAGGACATATCATTTTGGGAGACTGTGCAAGGTCTGACCGTACTCGTGTACTTTCTTTCAAGGCTGGGGAGCACACTTAGATGCTTGGAGGACTTAGGCAGCTCTGTCCCCTGTAGAAAACACCTTACTCCTACACAAGTTGGGACCTCAAGGCAGTCCATCTGGCTCTAAATGATTTTGTAATATTAGAGGCATACAAACAAGACTGTCATGAAAGACAATATCACAACCATATGTATGAAGAAACAAAGGGGTAATAACATATATTCACTGAAAAAAAACAGTTAAATGTTAGTTATGATTCAGTGAATACAAAGCCATCAAAACCTCTAAAATTCAACAGTTAAGGTGTGCAACAAACGCTATAACTGATGACATCCACCATATTTTGCTCTTTGTACCTTTTATTTTCGTGTGCCTTTGGCAAGTGGTGTGTTGAGCATGGCGTGCAACATGAGTTATGGTATGTATAGTGCCTTAACTGGCAATTGTCAGGTGTCTAGCAGAATCAGTCACTGAACGAAGTTAACTTTTAGCTGTTTTTTGTAAATTTCTAATTTTTATGATCCACTTCATTCACTTACCATGTACCCAATCGGCATTGCATATGGCTTGGCTGCAGCCCTTGGCATTTGCCCATTCCATTGCCTAACCTTCCATGGGTTGCCAACCTCAAAGTGTAATGCCTTCAGCCATGTGTAGCATGGGTTGGCTTATCACCAGGCCCTGCCCCCAGCCTTCTACGAATGGCTGAAATCCCCCTTTCTCCCAACTGTGTACAGCCTTGCAGCCATGCCCTGTGCCTAAACTAGCCATTAGAGGCTCATTGAGTGTTCATGGCCTTTCCACGACCAAGCTGGAACATGCCACTTTTTATGTGTTTACAATGTGGCTTTGCAAACCCACCAGAGCCGAACAAAGTTCCTCGAGTTTCCAAGTGTTAATGGGAATTTATTGGACAACTCCAAATTTCACAAACTCCTTTCTGCAAACCTAACAGGATGTCTAACAAAGGTCCCGGAGCCCTTACAGGTGGCTTCCAAGGCAGGGTTCGCAATCTTTTGAGACTCGCTGCACATCTGCTTTTTAAAAACATTTTAATCATAGGGACAGATGGTCCCTTTGGGACCCTTTCAACTGAGCCAGGGAGTTATGTGAAGTTCCTCCTAGACCCTTATGGTTCCAAGGTCCGGGAACTGAGCCAAGTGTTCTGTAATGAAAGCCTCAACATGGTTTACAGAGTTGCGGCCAGCTAATCAAATCTTAGGGTCCATAAACAGAATTGCATGGCAGAGAAAAAGCTCCCTCATTCAATGGAAGGCCCTTATGTATCTAACTTGGGTACATGAATGGTCCATAAAGGTTTTTCATGGCCTATCTACATACTAAACTAGCCAAGTACACTATAATGTTGACTCCTTCGATCTGTCCTTTTTGTGATATCTCAAAGTCTACTGAGAAGATTTTAACCTGACCAACAAAAGCATGCTTTCTCAGTAAGGTTCGAAAGTGTCCCCTGCAAGCCAATAGGGCTAGGTGTTTAGTTAATAGAAGGGTGACAAACTAATTCTTGAAGAAAATATGTCCTCACATTGAACAGTCACCAGAAGGTGTTGGTCACTGTGTAAACAAACTTGTATTTTCCCCTAAGAAGACCTAATTGTAAATAAAAGCCTACTTTTATCATTTTGACTAGGTAAAAGATAGAAATGCACCTGAAACTTATTTCACACATTTTACCAAAAATCTAATTCAAAGGTGAAATAGATTTTTGATAACTACAGTGGAACAATAATTTTGAAAATTACACTTTATACTGTCTCCATGCCAAACAGTTAAACCAGTTCTGTTTTTGTCCAGTGTCTGTAATTAGCATTCCAATTAGGTGTGAAGTGTTGGCTTCCTAGAAAACAATATATCCAATTTTGAAGCCAAGAAGACTGTTGTAGCGCAGATACTGAACACTTAGTTAGGATGCGACATCTGGGAGGGACAGAAATGCCTGGCATCACAAAGGACGTAACTAATAGGCTTCCTTTTCATATTAATTTATTAATATCCTAAGTGGCAGAAGCCTGTCATTCGGGCGTCTCAAACAATCACCTCTGCCCATGGCAGGACAGGAAGCTGATCCCAGGTGAGGGAGAGTGGGTGTTTACTCAGCCGATAGGGTGCTTCTTCATTTAGACAGGAGTATAGAGGGGACACAATGCTCTTGAGAGGGGTGTCTGCTTTGTGTTTTGAAAGACGAACTCTGAGAAGATTTACAGTAAGATGAAAGAGGAAGTGTTGGAAAAGTGAGTTAAGTTGTGATGGGAATTCTACTAGGATTGGAGTAAGGGAAATATCTCAATTTACTGACATGTTTTCAGTATTAAATTGGCTCCTCACAATCAACTCCTGAGTACATTCCTGGAACTGGAAGAACAACTGATGTAAAGAAAAACTCTGCCTGTCTTTGCTGGTAGCAGCACCTTCAGAACTCCTTATCTCCTCTTGCAAATCTAGACTTGAACCGCTATCCTAAGGCATCTGACCACCTGTTCACTACCTCTGGGTTACAAAAAATGGAGTTGGGCTCCATTCTGCGAAGAACACCCAGACTGCCAGTTGTGAGTGGACTGCACTGGACTCTGTGGGAACCGTTAATGGAGAGATACTTAGTTCCTAGAATCCTCGTCTGATGACGTTGGGGTGTAAGAGAGGCCAGGAGTAACTTTCCTTTTACAAACTTAAAAAATATTGGAACTTATCCTTTTTTTTTTTTTTTTTTTAAACAAAACATCTGGAGGAATGGGAAAGGCACCAAATCTCCCTAGGGAGGAAGGTGCGACCTAGCTGGATGCAGATTGCTAGTTTGTTCTTTTCCGAGCTTTTTCACCTGACATTTGAGGTCACCAGAGGATTGCAACAATAATCAGGTGCTGCAGAACCTTCTTGTGCTGAAGTAAACAAGGACCAAAAATGTCACAGTGTAGAATTTGGACCAGTGGGAAATGAAAAGTCAACCACAGCAGCTAAGACCGACTTTCACACTGAGCTTTCGGCAAAAAAACTGAAGGATTCAGCAGGTGCTTGACGGCCATGGATCCAACACTTTGGAATCCATGCTGGCTGTAGCATCCTGCTTTGCCCCGCTGAAGGATTTTTGAGAACCAGAAAAGTAAAAGTAATAAAAATTGGGACCACTAGGACCAAGCCAGCATGTGTTTCGCGACGTTTAGAGTGACATGTCACTTCATCAAGGCAAACAGTGTAAATTATCAATCGATATGGCAGTATTTTTTCAGTACGATAAATTAAATGCAAATGTTTCAGCTACTGAAAAGTCGACAAGGATGACCATCTCTTCAAATTCGTCACAGGAATCCGACGCTTATCGTGGTGATTGCTGAAGTTGGCATTTATCATAAAATATGATAAAATACCCTTTGAAGAGATGGTTATCCTTGCTGACTTTTCAGGAGCTGAAACATTTGCAGGTAATTTATCGTACGGAAAGAATATTGCTATACTGTTTGATAAGTTGCACTAATTGCCCTGATAAAGTGACATATGACTCTAAAAGTCGCAAAACACATCTTGGCTTGGTCGTAGTGCTCATTTAAGTTCCAAATCAAAAATATTGACCAGACCTGCCCGACTCCACTCCATCAAGGTAATTCTAAAATCACACCTTGGTCTTGGTCTATCATAAACATTGACTTTGACTTAGTCTTTGCCTATTTTGATGCTTATCGCTTTAAAATATAAAAATCAATATCTGTGGTTCTCCTAGTCAGTTCCCCCAACCATTTTCATGTCATTCTGTCTTTTACATTTTTTACTAAGTTGGTCTGGAAATTTTATTGTCTTGTGATCTTAACTTTAATGTCATTTGGTACTGCTTGAACATAAGACGCAGTTCTATAGCTATAGCTTATTGCTTGTTCCATAAGTACTGGAGGTTAGGCAGTTTCTCATTGAAATGTTTTGTGATCCAACCAGGTTGTATGTTGAGTTGTTAGGCTCACCCCCTCCCAGATTTTTAGCCCAATTTTTGACATCACCATCTAGCCAGGTGGTGGTCCATGTAACAACAGTTATGGTGTATAAAAAAAAATCCAGAGCAAACATATTTGTTAGTACAACCTGTTACCAAAGGGTTACTGCAGCACAGTATAATGTTGCCTTCAAATCAGAATACCCACTCCGTGTGTTCCTTTCAGCCTTTATACTAAGCATATATAAAATACATTTTGTAGAATGTAGCATTTCTCGTCATCATTTTATTGGCTCAGAGAGCCATACATCTAAACTCTTGGTATAGATACGTGTAGGAAAGTGCCCTCTTTCTTGGCATGGTTACCCCCATTTTCTGCCTGTTGTCAGTGTGTTTGACTGTGTTGACTAGGATCCTGCTAACCAGGACCCGAGTGATTATGCTCTCTCCTCTAAGTTGCTACTAACCTTTTCTTCCCACAATTGGCATACTGGTCCCCCCATGTAAGCCTCTAGAACATGGTACCTAGGTACCCAGGGCATTGGGTTGCATGGGATCCCCATTGCAGTCTGCGTGAAACGGGTGCATGCACCTGTTTTCACTACAGGTAACTGCACCAGGTCACTATGTCACCCCTATGGTAGACCCTCTCAGCCCAGAGGGCAGGGTGCAGGTACCTTTGTATGAGGGCATCCCTGCACTAGCAGCGGTGCCTCCACAAACTCCAGATCCTTTTTACTGGACTTTGTGAGTGCGGGGATGCCATTTTAGGGGTGTCCTGGACATAGGTCACTACCTATGCCCAGTACATAATGTTAACTCCGAAACTGGGCATGTTTGGTATCAAACATGTCAGAATCATACCCCAATACTGTTGCAAGTATTGGAAGTATGATTCCATGCACTTTGGGGTCTCCTTAAAGGACCCCCAGCATTGCCACCACCAGTCTTACAGGGTTTTCCAGGCAGCCCAGCTGCTGCCACCCCTCAAACAGGTTTCTGCCCTCCTGCTGCTTGATATGACCAAGCACAGGAAGTCAGAACAAAGGATTTCCTTTGGGAGAGGGCGGTAACACCCTTTCCCTTTGGAAATAGGTGTGACTGGCTTGGGAGGCCCCAAGCCACTTGTTTGCTTTGAAGGGCACATTTGGTGCCTTCCGTGCATAAACCAGTCCACACCTGTTCAGAGACCCCCAGTCCGTGCTCTTGCATGAAACTGGACAATGGAAAGGGGAGTGAGCACTCCACTGTCCATCACCACCCCAGGGGTTGTGCCCAGAGCTCCTCCAGATGGTCCCTGGGTCCTGCCATCTTGTTTCCAAGATTGGTAGCGAACTCTGGGAGCATCTGAGTGGCCAGGCCAGGCAGATGACGCCAGAGCCCCCTCCTGATTGGTGCTTACCTGGTTAGGTGACCAATCCCCCTGTCAGGACTATTTAGGGTCTCTCTCTTGGGTGGGTTCCCAGATTCGGCTTGCAAGATTCCAGCAGGACTCCTCTGCTTCGACTTCTGGCCTCCGGAACTGGGACTGGAATCTCCCAGACCCATCAAGCTGCTCCCAAGAAGAAAGGACTCTTCAACAACATTGTTTCCAGGGCTCCTGCCAGCTTTGCAAAATTTTCCTCGCCATGCATCCTCAAAAGACTGCAACTCTTCAGTCTGCACAAGAAGAAGAAGGGAGCTCCCTTGGAGTGAAGGAGTCACTTCCCTTCAACCTTCAACAAGCAACAACTGGCTGCGTGGATCCTGCATCACAGGTGATGGTCCGGAGTAGTCCTTTTGGTCCTCTCTGCTAGCTGTCTAACTTTGTTGGAGGTAAACCTTTGCTTTCCCACACAGGACAGTGCCCCTGTGCGATGCGTCTCTTGAAGCTGCCAAGGCTTGTTTACATCTCCTCCAAGGGATCTTCAGAGGACATGTAGCTCCAGCCGGCAGCACTCCTTCCTGCAAAACACAGCCTCCTGCGTGGTTCTCCTGTGGCATGGGATCCTCTCTTGTAGTGCTGCGTGGGCCTCCTCTGCCACTCCGGTGTCCCCCGCCCTGTGAAACTTCTGTGGGTGCTGCCTTTGCTCCTGTAGACTCTGCGACGCTGAGGGTCCCCTGTGACTCCCCCTTCTGGGTCGAGTCCTCCTGGACCTTGCTAGTCCCCGGCAGCACCTCTTTTCCTTCAACCGCGAGTTTGCCTTTGCCAAGGCTTGTTGGTGGAAATCCTTCAACGACACCAGTCTACAATCCAGTTTCCAGCGTGGGACACCTTTGCCACTCATCATGAATTCTTCTCCGGCTTCTGGGCTGCAGTGCTGACCTGTCTTCCTTCTTCATCGACCAATCCCAATAAGTACCTCTGGGTGGGTAGTATCTCCTACTCCTCAGACACTTCTGGTCTTGGTCCCCTCTCTCCACAGGTCTCTCTCTTCGGTAATCCATTGCCGTTTTCTTGCAGTCTATTCTTTGTGTCTTCTTTTTCTTCTTTTCATCCTTTGGGATGTTTTTGAGGAAATCCAGTGTTTTACTCCTGCATTCTTGGTCGCTAGGGGGTACTGTATTACTTACCTCTGTTGTTTCCTAGTACCCCCAGCTCCCCTCTACACGATTTACTTACCTAGGTGGGGGCCCTGTGTTCGCATTCCACTTTCTTAGTATATGGTTTGGGCTCCCCCTAGGGTCACTATTGCTTATTGCTATTTTACACTGTTTTCTAACCATTTGTATGCCTCTTACTGTATAATAATGTATATATATCTCTGGTGTATTTACTTATCTCCTATTGGAGGGTTGTCGCTCTAGTATTTTCTGATACTGTATGCCAAAAATAAAGTACCTTTATCTTTGTACATCCAAATGTTTTCTTTCTTGTGTGTAAGTACTATGTGACTGTTGTGGTATTGCATGAGCTTTGCATGTCTCCTAGATAAGCCTTGGTTGTTCATCCACAGCTAGCTCTAGAGAGCCTGGCTTCTAGACAATGCCTACACTTCAGTAAGATGGGATAAGGTATAAGTACCACAGGTACACACTAGGCCATCTTCCTACATAGATAAGCCTATCATGATTTTTCATTGGAATCAATATGTTAAATGCATCCCTCTTCCTACAGTTATCTCAGGTTTCCATACCAGCCCTTTGGCTTCTTCTCTGTCCAAATTCATCTTCACCAGCAAAGAAGACTACTCAATGACCATCAAACGACTGCTCAAATAATGCCTAGTGATGATGAATACTCGATCATCCACCCAACGCATCTTTTGAATATTCTTCCATTGGTGCAAGCGAGGCCTTAATGGAAATCATCTTTCTCTGGATGGGTAGTTTAGGGAGTAGATATTGCAATGAAAAAGCTAATTGCCCCTGCAAGATAGCTGCAGCTCCTTTCAGTCGAGGAAGGAGCTAATACAGCATTCCTAGGTAACAAGCCCATTGCAGAGATCAAAGCAATGCTCTTATTTATTCTTTTTTTGTAGTGGTTATTGACTAAAATCATATTTGAGAATAGGCTTCTCAGGTTTGGCAGGCAAGGAAGCCAGTCTAATTTTAATGTCCTTCGACCCTCTTTTCGAAGCGGTGCTGCTTCATATTCTAGTCTCATTTATTGATTCTGATGGTTCCATCATGGAGAATGTAAGATAACTTGCCTTTAATCTTAGATATTTCAGGTAATCCTGTTTTAAGGTCAGCTTGATGAGACCCCAGTTTAGAGAAGATAGGTTTACCTGTCTGTAATCCTAAGTGTGCATCATTGGTAACTACACTTTATTTACAAATATCCATCTTTGCTTCCTCTTGTTTTTTGGTGAGGTGGCAGTTTAAAACTTATAAAATAGAACTGAAATACTGCTGGACCACACTGTATTAAGTGGGTCTTCTGGCTTCTCCAGAATCCCTTCTCCTGTCTGACAGATCCCAACCAATTGTGCAATGCCTGCATTCTGCCATTGATCCACTGTTTACTTACGGTGGTTGGCCTGGGCACTATTGTTTTTCTTTTTTTTCTTTTTTTTTTGTATATTTGTTTCTTCTGCTTTTCAGATCAGTAGCATCTGTAAAAGACTGATCCAAGATTGTTTTTTCATTAACTCCTTTTCTTTCTCTTAACAGAAGATTCAGGAGAAGGAAGCCCTTTTGCTCTTCTTCAACAGGACCGCTGAAGCCAAGCTACGAGCAGTCACGTAAGGACCTGTCTTCCTGTTATCAGTGATACCATTCACAGGCCATATTAACCGCAGTTCTGCAACGAGAGGGCAACTTGAGTTTCTCATATCACATACTGACTCTTTCACATGGAAAAGATGAGGTTACTTTAAACTGGAACATCATTGTCCAGTACCCATTTTAGCTGATGGGACTGGTAGTAACTGTGGAGCTTACAGGCCTGAAGATGGTGCTGAAGCACAAATTCCTTCCCTTCACCTTATCAAATGATCTATCCTAATGTAGGATGTCCCAACATGCTTGCAGCAATATGTATTGTGGGTCACGGGGCCACTCAAGCCTTGCTATGCTTGCACACAAAGATGTATTATAAATCTCTAATTTAACATCACACAGTCCATGCTGTTTAGACTGAGAATTCTCAAAGCAATAGCACTTTATTGTGTATGTCTACATTTATTACACAATAATGAATTCTATTTTAACATTTTCTTTGTTATACAAAAAGAGCATGCGTACTGTAAAATTACAATCGTCAGTGGATAAAATGAGCATCAGTTTGATGGAGGGCATAGGAATGTGATGAAAACTAGTCCTCTGGTGATGGAAGAGGGACGATTTGATATAAAGAGGAGACTTTGAACTATGCACCCTAGGAAAGTGGGAACACACAGGAATTTTCAAATAGTATACATTCACCATCATAGGTGTCCTCTGTTTGTCACGTGGGCCGCACCTATGCCAGATTTTCAGGGTAAGCACAGACTAATGCAAATATCTTGTCTTAGATTTATTTGTGTACATTCATCTGTGGATATCTAAAGTGTCTGTAATAGATGAGGCCTTCCAGCACCAACGTTGGGCCACAACTGGTCCCAGTGAAATCCAATTGAGAACTAGACTTCAGGATATCACATTTGCCATTGAATTTGTGCAAATAGTCCTCCTAATTTTCACCCAGTGGTTCTGATGGGAGAACTTAGGCCCTCATTCTGACCTTGGCGGGCGGCGGAGGCCGCCCGCCAAAGTCCCGCCGTCAGGTTACCGTTCCGCGGTCGAAAGACCGCGGCGGTAATTCTGACTTTCCCGCTGGGCTGGCGGGCGGTCGCCTTCAGACCGCCAGCCAGCCCAGCGGGAAAGAGGCTTCCACGATGAAGCCGGCTCGGAATCGAGCCGGCGGAGTGGAAGCTGTGCGACGGGTGCAGTTGCACCCGTCGCGTATTTCACTGTCTGCGCAGCAGACAGTGAAATACATGTAGGGGCCCTCTTACGGGGGCCCCTGCAATGCCCATGCCAGTGGCATGGGCACTGCAGGGGCCCCCAGGGGCCCCGCGACCCCCCCTACCGCCATCCGGATCTCGGCGGTCCGACCGCCGGGATCTGGATGGCGGTAGGGGGGGTCGGAATCCCCGCGGCGGTGCAGCCGCGGAGGATTCAATGGGGCGGCGGTACACTGGCGGGACCCCGCCAGTGGTGCCGGTCCGACCGCGGCTTTACCGCCGCGGTCGGAATCCCCATTGGAGCACCGCCGGCCTGTCGGCGGTGCTCCCGCGGTCCTCCGCCCTGGCGGTCAAAGACCGCCAGGGTCAGAATGACCACCTTAGTCTCCTTTGCAGCTCCTGGACAGAACTCATTTCTTGCACATAAAAGATAACTAGAGGTAAAGAGATGAACTCATTGCACGAGCAGTTGCTTCCAATTACACAATTGGGATTTCCTTGGCTTCCCATCTTGCTGCATCTCTTCCTTTGCTGCGGATGAGTGTTTCGTATTTGTACTAGGCTGACATCATTGGCTACCTTTTACCAATGTGTTGAATGTGCATTTTTTTCTTTGTGTTTGCTGCAGAGAGTACATCCTGGATTTATTGGAAAGTGGACGAGAGAAGTTTTTGGTGTTTGCTCATCACAAAATTGTTTTGAATGCTGTGTGTGAAGAACTGGGGAAAAAGGCAAGTTTACTTCTAACTCCATTTTGATTTTTCTTGCTTCTTTAAGTATCTTGTGCTGCGCTTATACACTAGGGAATCTCTGCAGAATTGGATAGCGTAGCATAATAACCAGAAAGTATGGGAATGGGAGGGGGCCAGCTAGGGTTAAGTTCCAGAACCAAGGTACATAGCAAGCAATTCAATTGAATAAGAAACTGACATACGCACATATGAGCCTAACAAGTGTTGAGAAAGCCATTAAATATTTGTGTGGTGCAAAGATTTAGATTTTTTTGCCTTCCTATCTAGAAGCAGGAGAAAGAAGCAGCAGGCCTTCTCATGGATAATCACAGTTAATTGCAAATATATGAATAGCCTTGCAACATATGTCATCTAAATGGTGCCAGGAGTGCTAGAGGAAATCGTCTCTGTATTAGATAAATACAGGCAGTGCATGGCAAGACGGTGGAACAATGCAATGGAAAACCATCCAGGCAAAAATAAAATAACAGACCTCCTAGGCCTGATTAATATCCTCCTGCACTCTCCGATGTGCGCAGATCCTAAAATAAGGCTGCTTGGTTGACTAACCTAGAACTAATGGTGCATGTTCGAGCACAAAGGAGCATTTGTGAAATCATTATAGACAAATCCATTACTACCACAATTTTGTCTAGATTATTCACCAGCATATTTCCTGAAAGTTTGACTGGAAGATGTTTGACTTTCGTACGTTTCTATTTCATCTGGTTCCCTGATATTTTAGCCTCTTGAATATGAAGCAATGGTCTCTTCCATTGCAGATGAAGCTGACCTTTTTAAATTCTTAAAATATGTTCCAGCACTCTCAGTCCATTTTATATAATCCAATTGTAATAAACGAGGAGAATATCACATCTACAATGTAATCTTCCAAGAATATCACGATGATCCTCATTTTTCTTTAATAAGTTATCCTTTTTTGATGAGTAAACTTCCAAACATGATTTCTCATTTGTAGCCTACGCATTTTGTTCTCTACGAATTTCTTCAGGGCATATTATTTCTCATTTTCAGATAGTTTATTCCTATTGTAATTCATATCCACATCATATCCCATTTATAGGCATAATCACCAAAATTTCTGTCTCAGAGTCTCACAGTCTCTGTGAGCACGCGGCGTCTGTTGGGTACTGGATGAATGCTGGAACCACCCTCAGACAAAACCTCCGGCGATCACAAAACAATTATTCTGAAGGAGTGCACAGAATGGACCCTCTTTCTTAGTTTGGGAAACTGACAAAGCACATCACGAATAAAAAAGTATCTAAAACAAAAAGAAAAATCACATCACAAACCAAAATTGAAAAGGTAAGGCACCTGCTCTGGGAAAATATATTTAACTATTCAAACCACATGCACCCATGATCACATACAAAGACACACTACTTTTGTGTATCACAAGATTTAACATCCTAGTTCTACCGTATCACAGTTGTTGCTGAGACCAAATATATGTAAACCGAACTAGATGTATTAGTTGGCAAGTGTAGAATCTCTGCCTTGTTCCTTTCCTCTGCAAATGGTACAAATCCTGCAGAAGAAGTCTCCATGGACTACAAAGAGATGGCTCTATACCTACGGGGGGACCTATCAACGAAAACTTTGGATCACTCTCTAAACCTAATGATGAAAGAGAAACAACAAATGGCCTTCATCAAGAAGTAAGAGAGCCCCATAGGCGAAGCGTGCCACGATGGCTTGGAGAACTAGAAACATCAAAAACCGGTATTCAGCCAAAATATCAAATATTAGCAGCCCCCCCCCCAAAAAAAAACCTTTTGTTTTCCTAATTCTAGTACCACACTATCCCAGTTTCCCTAAACGCTGGTAAGTCCAAGTCCTGTGGAAATACCATCGCAGCGGCCAAAGAAATCCCAAAGGGTGTGGCAAAGAACCGTTACACATAAAAGGACTCCGAAACCAGAAATAAAGTTGAACCCGACGAACTTAAGTGAACCTAAAAATGTTGCCTCCATGAAACACTCCAGTGGTCTTTGAACGTCTCTTTGTTTCTAACATTCTTAGTTCTTGTCCTGCTCTCACGACTTCTTTGATGCTCACTGACTAACCCAACTTGGTCTACATCTGCAAAGTTTGAATTTTAGTAAGCAAAGTTCCTTTGTTGACCACGTGCAATAACTAAAGTTGAATAGAATATAGAAATCCACATGTAGCGTATACACCAAAAATGACTTTACCAAATGTAAGTAACTTATTCTTTCTGCTTCTGATTTTTCGTTTAGTGGCTCCAGCTCTGGTTACTTCCTGAATAGACAGAGGGAATGCACTTATTGTAGATTTCTCCTCTACCACAGTTGGTCTTCTGAGATGGGTGTTCCCTGCCACTACATGAATATTCTGACTGCCTCTACAGTTCATTCACACTTTTAAGTTGGTGTGAATTGATGATGAGGCCCCTACCTGGGCACAGCAGTCTACTAAACGCCTGTTGGCTGGCGGTTCTTTAATTAACAGCGTGCACAACTTCTGGATGAATTTAGAACTTCCTGGGTCAGGCACACTAATTATTCATATCTGACTTCCTCTCTTTCCACATGTAGGTAAAGAATCTCTGCTCTCTCCCTCTAATGGGGTTCATGTTTTTCCATACATGTTTAACAACCCCATCTCTTCACATTAACATACATTTCTCAGTTATTTCTCAGGTTTGGGCTGATTGCTTACATTTGGTTCGTTTTTTCACTTTTGTATTTATTTCCACGGTTTTGCTGTCATTTTCTTTTTGAAATCACATTTTCTGTGTGGTCTGTTTTTTTATTTTTGGAATTATTTTGAATTTCATACACTTTAAAAAGTGTACATTGATCATCTACCTACTGGCATGAGGCTGGAAATATAATAAAAATGAGATGAATATAAAACTGCTGCATGCCCTTTTTATGGCATACTGCACCTATATTACACCAGATAATGCCAGTGCATTAATTTACCTACAGCGGAGCTAAGCCACCACAACTAAAAAGGGTTACACTATATTAAATGTAATAGGGTAATGAAACAGTAAGTAATGGGGTTCCAGGAAGATCTATTTGGTGGTAAGGTAATGGTTTTGTCCAGCTCCCCGTCCAATTTCAAACTGTGATTGTTTTTTGTACAAGAAAGAATGAGGTGATTTTAGAGACCTTGGAATCTCATTTATTACAAATCCAGCACCTGAAACACATTATTTTGGCTGTGTTTTATAAGTATATTTGAAGACGTCTTACAATTAAAATTTTCTCCACAAATGTAAACTTTCTTCATTTGTCGTGTTTACTAATTTACACACTAACTACAAAAATGTTTTGCGGTCCTGGGTTTGGAGAAAATTGATTTTGCTAGCTTTAATTTCGCTGCACAGATCTCATTCATTAACCTTGCTGTACAGATACCAACAACCTTAGACTGAAAATTGATGGGGAACGCATGAAAACCCATTATCACAGCAGCTAATAAATCCTCTTGGATGTCCTCTACTTTTAATGTAGTAGCAGACCTCCAAAGTTTGCTGTTCAAGGAGCAATGTGCTATGCTAAGTACAGAGTAAGCAGGGCCCGGGCTCGCGATATGTCATGGCTATACTGAAGGGCAGAGACACAGTTTGGTCACAAGGATGTGCCACCAGCGAAGCACCCTGATTGAGTTCCAGCATAGTGGAATTAGTATTGATTTAGAAAAATGTAGTGTTGGTATTGAAAACATCCTGCTCTTTGTCATGGCCTGGAGTCTCAGGCACTATGTAAATGAGAGTCCGTGAACACGGGATATTTGTGCTGTTTGCATTGCAAGCATGTACTACCTTTTTCTTAACCTCAGTGACAGTAACACAAGGAATAGAAATAGCTAAGGTCAGTAATCCAGTTATGTGTCATATGCGTAACCTGTTGGATGGCTCTGCAGTTGTAAGACAGGGAACTTTGGAAATCTGTCCATTATGAGTGACAGCCCTGCTGTACATATGAATAGCAACCAGGAACACAAATGGTGATACATTGGTGCTATATAGGACCTTTATTTAATAGTTTTTTTAAAATCTTTGCAATGTGAGTGACAGCATGTTGGATGTATGATTGGGGCTTTTGGACAGGTGGATTAAGTATGTTAGTACTTTCACCTAGTATCCATGCTACTGTGCTCTCTGACACCCTAAGCAGTGGCAGCTGTCCGGAGATTTAGTCTGTAGACACAGGTGGCTTCTTGATACTATGTTAGAACTTGTGTTGTCTTTGCACCTCAAGTGCTTTCCCCGCCATCTGTTTTAAATTTGTGACATCTGTTACTCAACCGCAGGCAGTGCTTGAGGTGCTGGATATCTGAAACAGGGGACTTTCAAGCAGAGTTATGTAAATGCTGATGCTGTTATCTGTGAGTAGAGCACCATGCGGGTCCTTGTAGAGGTGAAAGATGGCGGGCAGTACGAAACACTGGGAGACTGCAAAGATGTTGGAGATCTGTTGGGAATTGGTGGTGCCCTTGTGAACAAACTAGTATTGGTTGGGAAGGCAGGAGGAGAAACACTGAAGGACATTGCTGTTGAGTCCCATTTGAGCCTCCAGGGTGCGTATCAGGATAGAATAATTGGCTGTGTCAAACACAGCTGAGAGGTCCAGCAATATCGGGATGCAGGGATTATCTTCATGTGTGCTCAGAAGGACATTATCAACAATGTGTACAGTAGCAGACTATACGATGCAGCATGATCTGAAGCCAGACTGGTAGTTGTGCGGGCGTTGATTAGCACTATTGTGTTCTTGGAGTTGAATGTAGACGGCTTTCTCAGTGATCTTGTAGATGAATGGTAGGGGAGTGAAGGGCCAGTAGTTGCCCAGATCATCAGAGCCTAGTGTAGTGTTTTTTAGTCATGGGAGGACTGGACTGTGTTGAGATATTCTGAGATATCCTCAGTGAGAAAGGCATTGACAATGCTGAGCAGGGGTGAAAGTGTTCCCACATGAGCTTTGATGCAGGATGAGGGGAAGGCATCATATTAACGAGAAGTAGCTTTGAGAGAGTTAAATATGTTGCATAGGAATGCATCTGAATGAACCCCCATGCCTACCCGGAACAGCAAAGCCGAACACTACATCACCGAATATCATTGAAAGGCACATCAGGTCGAATTAGAGGGTACGTACCCATTCCCAAACCACAAAATAACTGCTTCTTACTCCAAATTTTTAGGTAAGTCCAAAAAAAGGCACAAGAAAACGAAGTGGGATTCATCCACATCCCACCACGCTCAACCAGAGGTGCCCCTCTGTCTCGGCCTCATCCCGGGGAATCGATTCCCCAGCTTGTCCCAGTGCACCCTAAGTTCCAGGTCCATCAGTAATGCCGCAACAAATAGAGGCTTACAGCTAGACCATGTTGTAAATTATCAGCACGCTCTGGCTCCTTTTAGTGTGCTTTCAGGCCCAAAGGAGGTCTCCAGTTAGATTACCATCAGGAGATCCATCCTTGAAATTATGTGTGCCTCTTAACCCAGCAGTGGAGTCTGTTCCGACTCCGAGGCTGACGCCCAACCTGACTCCCACAACACAACCCCTGCCCATTCTTGCAACTTCAAAGCCAGCTTTGACACCGCCGACACCAGAGGAGGACCTGATTGTTTTGTTTGACTCTGAGATGAATCCAGCGTACCTCAAACAAAGTGACGACCTCCACAACCTATGACGTAGCCAGCCCAACCTCATTCTGACTCTGATAGAACACTGCCATTGCCCAGAAGTCAGCCACCTTCTTTCTGACTGTGAACCTAGTCAGTAAAGTCTTGATGATGATAATGGAGATGACTGTTCCCCTGACGCTGGGTTGAGTTCCGCCCGAAGCATCCAAAGAAGAATACGCCTCTTTTGCTGCTGGAGTGTTACACCTGAAACTGTCTTCCATTGAGGTTAAGACCAATGTTCTGACAGAAGGTTATGATGCCTTTCCATGTTGGACAGTCTGTCTCCATTCTGGCATTCTTTGCTCCACCTCACCCCTAGAAAGAGGAGATGCTTCACCGTTTTCACTCCAAAAGGAGCCTTGAGCTATTAATATCAGGCAAAGCAAGGGTGGACAGTCAGCCCTTTGGGGGGGGGTGGGGGGGGGGGATAAGGTGGTGCAAAAAAGGCCAGGTCGAGGTGGATGGTCGCCTGTATAAAAATCTGCTGTGCGTTGGTCAAGGAGCAGCTTCAGGAAGGTCTGAGGGCTCATTCAACCAGAGCCAAGGCTGCTACCATTGCATTGGCAGTGGAGTACCTGTCTTGGACATCTGTCAGGCCCGACGTGGGTGTCAGTTCATACGTTCATGAAGCACTACTGCAATTATAGCCACGTCCAGTGAAATGGGAACTTTGTCCGTTCAGTCTTGCAGGACTTTTTTATTTGAGGCATTCCACACACCCACCACCTAAGGAGATACTGCTTTAGTATCTTTTCACAGGATGAGGAATCTGCAATTAGACGTATTCATCAGAAGAACAAGTTACTTCCCTTTGATACTGCTCTTGCAGCTGGATACTCTTACCACAGATTCCTCACCGCCTTCCCGCCTCCCTGTTCTCTGTGAGCTGGACCCTTTTCCCCAATCTATAAAAAGGTATAAATGTAGAGATCTGCACACTGACACATCTTATAAGTTGTTAGGCTCTGCGTTCAACAGCAGGGACAGAGTCAAGAAAAACTAATGTGCAGAGGTGCGTGGCTCAAAAGCCTCGTCTGGGTGCCCGGGGTATTCACAAGGTAAGGAATCTGTGGTTAGATAGATTATGCACCAGAAAGAGTGTTACAAAAAGTAAATGGTTTGGTCTTTAGGTCCTCCGTAGACGCTCTGAACAAACTTGGAAATAAAGAGAGCGAAGACTAAGACTGAATTCCCTGTGAAGGTAATCTTTCCTAACTGAAGGATGCTACACTGTTCTAGTGCAGTCTATAAAACTTTGCAACACTATTAGCAATTCAATAATTAAATATTTTCATAAGCAAATATAAACATAATTGTTTATTGGTTCCTGTAGCTTGAGTAAGTTGCCTTCTCCAGTATTATATCTTTCATAGATTCACATGCTTGAATCATTCCCCCTCGTTGAAGTGGGAGTCCCACGGTACCATAGAAAGCTTTAAAGAAAGTTCATGCAAAAGACATTCACCTTAACAGCTTATTGGTATCATTAGAAATGACACAAAGTCTAGCCAATCAGGCAACAGCTTCCTTTAGAATCCTCACCACAGAGGCTCCAGTCTCTCAGGTTTTGTACCGCAAGTCGTGTGATGGGCGTCTCTCTGAGCCCTGCTCAGTTTTTCTGAATTCTACTCCCTTTGAGAGGATTTTATTTCTTCAAAACTGCGTTGTTTTTCTTGGTTGATCTTTCTTCTGACTAAACCATCATGTCAGCTCCAGCCAAGAAAGGGTCATTTCGACCCTGTGGCACCAGTGGGAAAATGAGGCTCCACTCGGATGACCCACATAAAAAATGTATATACTGCCTTCACCCTGACCACCAGGTGAGAGATTGTAAGATCTGCCGCACTTTTTTCACAAAAGACTTTACGAGACAGAGAGGCTAGACTTCTGTTACGGCTGCAGAAGCATAAAACCAAGGAATGCCCTCTATCTGATGAGGATAGTGATACTTCCTCAAAGACTATAGTTTTAATGAAGAGGGAGAGATCTACTGAGAAACTGTCCCCAAAGTCTCCAAAGACTGCTAAAAAAAAGCCCATCATTCAAAGACAGATGGACTTCAACTACCTCAAAAAAGGGACAAGTTACCTCAGCTCACCCTGATCTGTCTACTCCTTCCACCAAGACAGCGCAGTTTAAAAAACCTGCTAGATCCTTGCCAGTGTAGACGCTATCACTTCTTTCACCTCAGGCTGCAAAATTTGTTTTCTCGTCGACCACACCTTTGATGGTTGCCTCGTTGATGGCTGTCTCCACTTTCACTGCTACTACAGCGACGTTGATGCTCACCACAGTGGCCACGCCTATGATAATCTTGTCGCCGTTTTCATCAATGGCTAATACCTCTATAAAGATCCATGCAGGAATCCGTCATCCCATTTATCCCAAGGTTACCATCGACGGCACCCTCATCGATGACAGCAACGTTGAATAAAGCATTAATGAAGACGTCTGCAAAGGGCCTGTGAACATCAGTCATTCTGTCAACACTGAAGCTTCCACCATCAGTGGCCCCACCGTCGATGGCAACACCATCAGCGGTAGTACCGTCAACGACAGCTATCCCATCATCGACAATACCTCCAACGAGAGACCAAAGAACTATGGGAGAGCAGTTTGGGGTACCATCGACGAGACCACAGTCGACGGTTACCAGTGGTGAAACCTCCCTCTTTTATCCTTTTGTCTCTTATTACAGCAAAGCGCAGATGTCCCAGAAGACGATATTGCCATCCCCAACCTCACCCAGTAAGGTGTTGTCTGTGCCACGTAATACACTTTTGGATGACAATGAGGAGGAGGACGGGTGCTCAGAGGGAAGAAGGCCCATTCAGAGTAGCTCATAGCCCCTCAGAGCTAAATGTCAAATATCAAGAGGAGGACGAAGAGGACCAATGATATTTTGGGGAGCATTAGAAACGAGAACAATATGAGCCTCAGGTGCACACTCCCTATGGTGAACAGCAGCAGGAACCCGCAATACAGATGCCAGCATCATTAGTAACCAACTTACAGCATATGCTGGAGGACTATTACAGCAGATTCCCACAATCTGGATCTGCCACCCCTTTACCACAAACACCACAGCAAAGATCACCTCTTCCAGCATGCTCTCCTAGAGAGCATACTTAAACGCTATTTGCAGCATCCCTTACACCTTTGCCTACATTGGCTGCCACTTTATCCGAACCTCCAGCGGATGATGCACCTTCCACTGACTAATATGATGACAGAGAAGATGAGATCAAGGGCACAGCTTCTGTCCCTAACGAGTGGGATGATTACCAGATACAGACACCTTCCACACCACCATCAATGGTTTCCCCACCTAAGGAAATTGGTGGGTTTCATAGCCCTATGGAACGTGCTGCGAAGAGACTGCAGCTCCCAATAGTCATGAGACAGTCGGATTGTTTTCTCTACGACTTCAAAGAACCAGTCACAAAGACTGTCCGGGCTATCCCGATTGTTGATGTGATATGGGAGGAAGGCCTCAAGGTTATGAAGACACCAGCATCCATGCCAACAAGTCTTCCCATATGTGACAAAAAGTACACAGCACCTGAGGATTCTCCTGCCTGTTTAATCAGTCAACTGAAACCAGATTCAGTTGTCTCTCAAGTGGCCTAGCGTCGCTTCAGGAATCAGTCTACACCCCTCTCCACTCCACCTGACAAGGAAGGCCATTGCCTTAGCTCTCAAGTCCTTCCTACCAAAGATCACAGGATCATCCGCACTGACAACATCACAAGTATGCATTACTTAAACAAGCAGGGGGAAACAACCTCCCCAGCGCTATCTCATCAAGCGAAGAAGATTAGGAACTGGGCTCTTAAACATCGGATAAAGCGGAGAACGGAGCTTGTGCCAGGCATTTCCAATTTCCTCGCAGACTCGTTGAACGGGAGCTCGACCAACAAACTCTAGACCAGCTGTTCCATTGCTGGGGCAAACCAAACTTAAAATTGTTTTGACAAGTGGGAACTGGAAATGCCAGTTCTTCGCCAGTTGAGGATCATGGGGGAATGTGTTTTTGATTCAATGGTCAGGGATCTATGCTTACGCTTTTCACCTGATCCCATTGATCCCAAGGTTTCTGAGAAAAATGAAGCCTGCTGAGTCCTTCTCATTCCCACCCCCCGATGGCCCAGGCAGTTTGGGTTCATGGAGCTCATCATCCTCTAAGAACAACCTCACATCCATCTGTCTCCAATACCAACGCTGCTGATGATGAAACAAGACCAGGTCCATCATCCCAACCCAACGTCACTTAATTTGTTGACCTGGCTCCTGAATTCAGTGAGTTTGCCGGATTAGATATTCCTTTTGAATTCAGAGACATACTTGCAAATTGCCAGGGCACGGTCCACAAACAGAAAGTGGTAGAGATTTTGTCTCTGGTGTATAACTTCCAAGATCCACCCTTTTACATCGTCACCAGAATAGATATTTTCGTATCTCCTTCGCCTAGTGAAATCTGGACTTTCTCACTCTTCAATAAAAGTACAACTAGCAGCGATTTCTAGATTTCAGTGATCCAGTAATTCTCCATTTCTGTGGCCTTCGAGAATAATCAAACAGTTCATTAAAGGACTCTTCAGAACATTTCCCCATGTAAAACCTCCTCCTCCTCCTTTTCACCTAAATATAGTACTGTCAGAACAAATGGGACATCTGTTTGAGCCCATTCACAAAGCGGAGTTAAAAGACATTTCTTGGAAGACTGTGCTCCTATTAGCGCTAACTTCAGCCAAGCTAGTAAGCGACATTCAATCCTTCACGATCAATCAAGCCTTTCTCCAATTCAAATCAGACACTGTGATCCTCGGGACTAATCTTAAATTCATACCTAAGGTCCCTTCAGAAGTTCACGTAAATGAACCAGTAATATTGAGAATATTATTACCTAACCCTCAAACAGCAACGGAAAGATAATTGCATACATTAGATGTCAAACAATGCTTAAACTTTTACCTACACAGAACTGTCCATGTCCGAAAAGCAGATTAACTGTTTGTAGCCGGTGAAGACAACAGAAAGGGGCTTCCCGTCTCCAAACAGACTATAGCAAGATGGATTACTTTAGCCTTACAGTTTTGCCATCAGCAGGCAGGCAAACCGCTCGCTACCAAGTCAATGCCCACTCAACCAGAGCTGTCTCTACCTCCACAGCTCTATTTGCGGGTGTACCCATTCAACAAATATGCTGTGCAGCGACCTGGTCCAGTTTGCACCCCTTCACTCGACAAAACTGCCTTGACTCTGCAAAGACTGATGCAGCAGTGGGACAGGCAGTTCTACGACATCTGTCTAAATAAGGTGAGCCACTTTTCTTCCCACCTTCCTCTACGTTATTACCATTATAAGATATTGACTGCAATGTTTACTGCTAACTATTCTGATACAAGCATGTGAATCTATGAAAGATCCAATACTGGAGAAGAAAATAATTTACTTACCTATCAGTATTGGTCTCTTCCATAGATTCATATGCAACCCACCCTCCTCCCCATAGAGGCTCCCATTATATCTTCCTATTATATATCTCACTTATGCTGGAAAATCTGAGATACTGGAGCCTCTGTGGTGAGGGTTCTAAAGGGAGCTGTCCCCTGATTGGCTTGACTTTTGTTGTTTCTAATAACACTAATAAGCTGTTAAAGTGAATATCTTTTGCATTAACTTCAGTGTAGTTTTTTCATTACTGCGGGACTCCCACTTCGACGATGGGGAATGATTCAAGCATGTGAATCTATGAAAGATACCAATACTGGAGAACTACAGTTACAGGTAAGTATCTTATTTCCTTATTTTTTCACATGGACCTTGATTTTACTTACTATATTAATTACATGCCACCCTTTTCATTCTATCGTTTTCAAATGCATTTTAGAGCTGACAGTCCCAAGTATGACCAGTGGAGTCGGTCAGTCATAGATACTTTATTCAACTCATACAAGTCATAGAAGTTAGCATCAAATACATTACATAATTCCACACAGCAGCATTTTAAAAAGAAGCATAAAAAACAGATACAATTAAAAAATAACAACTCTGTTCTCAATATTTGCTACGGATCCATAGAGCAGCTGAAATATAATTCAGTACTACGTGGATAACCTCTTTGATTCCCAGACTCTGCAAATAAGCAAGGGCTAAGTCACTAGATCTAATTTCTGACGATATTAATACTGGACGGAGAAACTGCCTCTGTGCAGTGTAAAGAATGCAGAATAGTATAAAGTGCTTTGTGCTTTGGGATGAAAGGCCATCACACGGGCAGAAGGCACAGATGGACACCAAGTGCCCTGTGCAGAGAACTCAACCAAAAAGTGTACAGTTTTAAGGTGGAATCTGGTCAGCAAGGATTTGTGCTGCTCGTTTAGGATTATTTGCAAGTGCAGTGTGGGATGAGATATAGCATGTAACTGTCCTCCCCACCCCACCCCGTTCGGCATGCAAAAAGCATCTATATACTTATAGAAGAGCTGTTCTACTCTGCACACTACTCTAGCAGTGAGGGCATCCGGACTAGGAAAGAAAAATCTCGAATGCCTAGAATTGTCGAAGTTTCTGTGATGTACTTAAACCACAGTATATCTAGGGCCTTATCCAGGGCTATGCAGTCAGCCAAAACTAATTTACAGGAGTGGCCTTCGGGGTTCTTCCAAACTCTGAGTCTAAGTAACAGAGGTTGTAGCTTGATGTAATTTTCTATGTACCCTAGCCCAACTTCTTTCTGGCAAAACAATGTAGAGGTCAATTGTGGAACTGCCAGTCCCTTCTCAGAAATGTATTTTCAGCAGTTTGGAGACAGATACTGATGGCATAGCCCCAGACACCCGCACCAAAAGAGGCGATGGGTACACACTTAGGGCCAGATGTAGCAAAGGGTTTTACCCATTCTATGTCTATGGGAAAATGTGTTCGTACATATGGCCCTTACTCCTAAAAACACAAAGTAGCTCCTTCACACGCTTATGCCCCAGCTTTTTAGAAAATCTAAAAACAGCATCAACAGACATTCGAAATTGTAAAACTCTGATGCTCACTAAAAACTTTCAATTAAAATCAGCATCAACAGGCACACCTAAGTATGTAAAGTGGGGAACTTTTGCAATCTCAGAGCCACCAAGTACAAACTTGGTATTTTTAGCTAATGTTGGACTACATTTCATTTAAAACGATTTTGTTCCATTTGTCCTAAGGCCCATATTAGTCATAAAACTATTAAAAGCGTCCATCAACTTTTTGCTGTTCTTGCTATGAGGACCGTGCCATCTGCGTAAAGTAGTACAGGGACTTGATGCAAATTGATTTTTCGGTATATCTTTCCCAGTACTACAGAGATAGTCTTCAAGGCTGCTGATATTTAAAAGAAAAGAAGCTAAAACACACACTTGCCTTACCCCCATGACAGACGGAAATTCCTTTGTCATATCGCCTTCTTTGCTATATCGGACCTTTAGCTACAGTGTGTGCATGGAGTCTGCGAAACACTGCTATAATTGCGTTACCAACCCCTGATTGTGCCATAATAGCCCATAGTTTAAATTGATCACAGGTTAAGTCCATAAAGGCAAGGTGGACACATCCTTTTTTTTTGCCTTCGTATAAGTGACAATGAGGACAATAAGTGATAAATTCAGTCTGCCTCATTGTTCCTAGGCCAGGACGGAACCCAAATTGAATATCAGAAAGGCCCGCGTTTCCACTACCCAATTTTCTAGTTTTGCTAGGATAACTCTGCCTAAGATCTTCACTGAGCTGTGTGACAAAGAGATAGGGCGATAACAATGAGGCTTTCCCTTGCCTCCCTTTTTGACCAGTGGAGTCATTCAAAAGGTTAAAACACTGACTTATTTCAAGTAGCTGTAGGAGACCTTTAAAAAAACTTGGGTAAGACCCAAATTATTTCAGATTCCAGATATTCTGGGCCAGCTCTTCTACAATAATTTCTGACTGCTTGCTTTGATGTAGGCCCAGTGTTTCTTTACATCTTCTCGTCATTTATCACAGAAATGCCCGAGCCCTGCCAACTCATACCTCTGGCCACTCTTTGCCCTTGTAATATGCATATTGTTTCAAACTAAAGTTGATTCAAGCTACATATAGGCACTTGTTTTCCTAAAACAGTTGTGTTACACTTTTAGCAGGTCGCTGATGTATTTATTTTTTTGCTGTTTACTACTGGCATTAATAGTGTTAACTGTAATAAATAGTGACTCAGTTTTGTTTGAGTGTAATCACTCTACACACTGAAAGTAGAAGCCAAGCAAGAGGACTAATTTCCATCATCCATCTGCACAGGAAGTGACATCACTGGTTTTCAGCCATAACTATTTTTTAAAAGAAGCAGCCAAGCATTGAGGACTCGTTTCCATCATTCTGACAGGAAAGACCCAGTCAGTCACCCTGGCACCGTACACCTCGGACACCCGTACCCACTTCTGTGAAGTTCTGCAAGGATCCCCCCTAAGGCCAACCCTCTTCAACACATACTTGATCCCTGTAGTCAGCATCATCTGTTCTCACAACATCCTCTCCTACACTGACGACCCACAATGCCCATGCATATGGAAAACCAATTATGGTGGTCGAGCTTTCTCCTACTTTGCTCCTGTGGCCTTTTCCTAGATATAAGAGCCTTCTTGTCACTTTTTTTTAATTCTGCAAGAAGCTGAATACCTGGCTTTGCAAGTAGTTTCTCTAAGTCCTAGGTGTGGCTAGATTCACACCTGCTCAGCCCCAGGATACCCTTCTGGGTAATAGTGCTCTCCACAAATCTACATAACATCACATCACTGAGGTTACTCTGTCTTATTTACATAGCCTAATGTTTAGGTTTGTAGAATCTTTAATATGAAACAGTATTACAGTCTCTTTTGAGAACCGTAATATGCTGTTTATGTTAAGGAGAAGCTTTTTCCACTATAGCCATTCTAATATACGCACATCAGTTGTATTGTCCTGATCATCTCTTGTGAGACCTTTGCAGGTTGTTTGCTCATTTTTGTTCAGTTGTTATAAATCTCTCTCACTTGTAGAGAATTGCTGTCTACACCTGCATATTGGCTAGGTTTGCGCTATACATATACCAAATACATAGATACATACAATATGGATCTTTTGCACCAGTGTCTTACTTCCTTCCCTACAATATTTGCTGTGTTTTTAGCCCAGATGCTATAATTTTGTATTACCTTACCATCCTCTTATTTGCTTAGTTAATGTATTGAGGATGTAGTTAATTGTGTCCTTTTTAAAAATAAAAACCCTCTGTAAATCCTAGAAACCTGGCTACCCTTTACCCAATTTCTTCCCTTCCTGTAGCTGGAAGTTATGAAAACACTAGTGTCATCCCTATTCCATCATTTCTTATAGTATTAACGACTTTCAGGTAGGCGTCCACCCCAGTAACGTCATATAATTGGTACTGACGTCTGTCCATAGTGACTTGAGCATTGTGATGGACTCTGGCAGTTTCTTGGCTGTGATCTTTCTAACCCTATCAGCTATTTTTCCACTGTTGACTGAAGGATGCTCGTGGACCAGCTGCACTGGCGTGGCTCCCACTTCTTGTTTCACCTCACGCACAGGTGGTTCACCCACCACCTTTCACTTCAGCCGTTTGAGTGTTCGCCATCTTCCCTTGTTTAACGGTCACCATGAGGATATTGCTCAGATCATAAGATTTTTCCAAGGGCATTGATGATACCAAGGTACTCCTCAGTTTTGGAGATATACAATTCATGTAGCGTGGTCCTGTTGCAGGCATGGACTGGACGGGCTGGCACAGGCTGATGTAGAACTGAGAGAAAAAGGGCATCCTGGTCACTGGAGGAAGAGTTAAACATCTGGGGCTCACCGTCCTGGCTTAGTGATATAGCTACCTATTCAGCTGGCTTCAGCGGTCAAAATGTAGTTTTCACCTGTAGAAATAACCTTTGTTGATTCATCGTAACGTTTTGCTTTTATCAGCTTGGGGTTCTCTGTAGGATAATTTCCCATCTCATAGGGGAAACCTACCAACCAACTGTGCCTGTAGTTCTAGGGCCCTGGATTGCATATGGTAAGGCTTGCAACAATACAGATTTTAATAATGCCCCTGCCTGCCTTATCTCTGATGCTATAAAGAATTTTCATTTGTAGATGGGGGTATGTGATCTTTTTATACTGCAAATCTAGCTGAAAGGCAGCGGAAATTATCGTGCTGTCTGTGTTTATTCAGTTTAAACTCCTTTGTACGGCCCACTGGGCTATGTGGGGATTTTAGTTTCTGACTAGAAGCCAAGAACCCAGCTTGCTATATTCCTGCCTCTGGTGCCAACATTATACTCCCTTTTTGGTACTTTTGTAGCCAGATGGTGGATTGGGCAAACGTTTTGATTCTGGCCTGACCTCTGTGGACTTTCTATATAGGTCCATATGTTACGATCATCTCATATTAGTAAAAAATCCTGAAACTGTCCTGTTTGGCAGCTTTTCATTAGGCTCTTTCTAGACTTGTATGTCGTCTCATCAGAACTTACATGCCAGAGACCCCTTCACAAAAATGAAACAGTGATGGATGCAACACTCAATTAAACGCAGCCGCTGTTTATTTCTCTGGGATTCATTCCATTCAATCATTTTTTGCCCACTGTGCATCTGCACAGGAGAGCAACCCCCATGACACTCAGGCTTGGTCCTACTCTGTTAGTTACAGCCCGGTCCGAACTGACTGGCCAGGTCCGCTCTAAAAGGCAAAATAAGCAACCCTATACCAGCTTCACCCTGTTTGGACCTCTTCAGTGATGTGCAGCTGGAATCTTGTGGTGCAGTGAGCACGGGACCACATCCAGGAATACCCAAAGTAAATTAAAATGAGAAAGGCAAAAAGTTGTTTGTATGCTTAAATTAATCTCAGCCTTGGGTAATTACTCTGGGCAGCATTTGTGTCCACTGTGTAACTGCAGGAAAGAACCACCCTCATCCATCCACCATTCCACCAATCGCCCTTTTCTGTGTTCCCTAAGTGCAACGTTTATGCTCGGACCTGGACTCCATGCTTACTGCGCCGTAAGACTCAAGCTACCCTCAGCGATGAGCCCTCGATACACCAAAACCAGTCTAGGTTGTTTGTATTCACATCTGGAGAGCAGTGTGACCTGGCAGTGCGGCCTGGACTGTTCCATTTGGAGGAGGTCTAATGCTGATTTGCAAATAGTGGTCTCTATTTGTGAACAAAAAAAAAGATGGAACGGAATTCAGCCATGAGTAATTACAAGTGGCTGAGAGTAACTCAATCACTCCACCCATCAGGGTTTTGTTTTCCTTGGTGCCAGGGAGCCACTTGGGTGTCAAGAGTGCTCTACAATCACAATCTGAGGTCAGAGGTTCTGTGCATTCAACAATGATATTTGTCTTGCATTGAGCCTGTGGATTCGGTAATTGAAGTATAGTACTACAGTGTAAGGGCTGTAGAATGGACAGTACTGTGAATATGGTATTACGGTCTCACGTGCCTACAGAACCTATTACATTTATGGGATATTACCATAGTCTGAGATAAGAGCCTGTAGAATCCAACTGAAAAATTGTACTATACTCTTAGATCAGGGCCTATAGAGTGCATGTGCCTGAGTACCATAGTCTAAATGCCTGTAAAATATCAATTAAGGTTAAGTAACGTGTTGTGGGACGAGAGCCAATAGAATCAGTAACTAAATGATACTGCTGCAGCCTAATATTAGTCTGTGTGTTCTGTGTAACTGAAGCAATGCTGCACTGTATAACCTAATGCTTTTTAAAATCTTAATATTAGAGGCTGGACAACCTATGCAGAACTTGAGTTATTTTTATTATTTCCTCGATTCTACAGTGCTTTCACATTTATTTAATAATTTCAGAAATGGTTACAGAAGCACCTGTTCTTCTATTTTTCTACAGAATGTGGGGCACATTCGCATTGATGGCCACACCTCATCTGCTGACCGCCAAGCGCTGTGCCAGAAATTCCAATTCTCTGAGAATTACTGCGTAGCTGTGCTGTCCATCACTGCGGCCAACATGGGGCTGACCCTCTCTGCTGCTGACTTGGTGGTCTTTGCCGAGCTGTTTTGGAATCCAGGTGTAAGCCAATGTTGCATTTTTCAATTCTACCTCCATGTACATTATGTAGTGATCAAACAGCTGTGGTATGGGCTGACGCAAGGATATCCCTAAGTAGTAATCAAAGGATAATTGCATTTAGTGATTAAAGGATAGTAGTAATTAAAGAATAGCAGTAAGTAGTGGTCAAAGGACAGTGCCAAGTAGGGATCAAAGGATGGTGGCATATAGTGAGTAAAGAAGAGTGACTGGTAACAAGAGGTTATTAGCATACAGTAAATATGAAGTGAACAACTGCAGTGATGATGGTATGTCATGATCAAAAATGGCGGCATATATTCATCAGAGATTGTGTCATATAGTGAGCAGTGGAAATAGTGATCAGAGGCTAGTGGCGTATAGTGGATATGTAGTTGCAGAATGGCAGTGATAGTGGCACGTGGTGATCAACAGATTGTGTGGGACTTCTCAGGCCAGCAGTTTACAGACCTGTCTAAGCTGCATGTTCATTCTCTACCTGAATATTGGCTGTAATGCCTATTTAAGCTTCCCTTCTAAGTTGTGTGATCCCAGTAGTGCGATATTACTTCATAGCTAAGATTTTTCCCCATGCACATTTTGCCACGTAATGCTTGGTAAAATGTGAAAGGAGAAAAAAAGTCGCAAAAAAGGAAATCGAGTGGTGATTAGGGCGTAAACTTCGATTCTGTTTGTTGTCCCTCATTTCAGTCTCTCAGACTTTGAATTGGGGGATACTCTAACCTCAGAGAGGAAAAAAATAGTGGTATGATTTTTATTTTTTTTGCCCGGTGGTATTACTGTACTGTACAGTAATACACATCCCCGGTCAGATCGGGGGCCATAGCCTTCAAATATGTTCCTTTATCTTTGCTTTTACAATATACTTGTCTTTTCGCATGAATTTTTAAGTCTCACCCATTTGTGAAAGACCTCTAGGAACCATTGCAAAAACTCATGGTGGGCTTAACGTCCTCCCCTTGCTTACCTTTGGTAGATTTTGTTGTCACTCTCATTTCCTTGCTTCTTAATCAATGTCTTGCCTTCAGTGGTGTAGCGTGGGTTGTCAGCACCCGGGGCAAGGCAAGTAATTTGCGCCCCCTAACCCGTGGATTTTAGCACTCGAGTCCCCCCCCCCCCCCCCCCCCCCCAGATGTTGCGCCCGGTGCGGCCGGCACCCCCCACGCTACGCCACTGCTTGCCTTCCTGTATTTGTGATTGTCCCGCCCCTGCAGCTTGACTTCTTTATCATCCATTTGACTTGCTTACTTGTGTTCTTACATTGCCCAAATTTAGGGAGGAAGTTTTTCTTTGTCTTTTAAATATTAGCAGCCTTGAGGACTGTCTCTGTGGTATTGGGAAATATATACCAGAGTGTGCACAACATTTCTTGCTCAGTTTATTGTGCTGCTTTCCTGTCAAATACCCGACCCCACATTGTCCATGTTGTTCCCTCTTCCTCCACTTGCTCTCTCCCCCCTAATATGCTGCTTCTCTCTTTATGTACCTGGACCCCCCCCCCCCCCCTTCACCTGACCGGCAGCATTTTGCGTCCTCCTCATGGGTTTCGTATTTATTCTATTTTTACTAACTGTTCCTCTCACTAGCAGGTGAATGACTGGGCCTATTGCCTGCAACAGGAACAGAGGGAAGTTGTGACCATATAAAGAGAATGAGGTCTTCTCATGGTCCTGGTCCCTTCTTGTCCTCTGTCGAATGCTACATTAAGGCACTATTGACTGCCTTTGGGTGCAGTGCCAAACATTTCCTCTCCCCCAGAAAAAGCACATACATAAATACCAGAAACACTTTACTAGAGAGAAAGGTGAGAATGAGAAGTACAATTTGAAACATTAAATAAATATCCTGACTAATATTATGTAGGTGCCAGGTACAGCTTCACTGACACCTCCTGATGGCTCAGGATGAATTGTCTCTCTTGTGCCTATAGCAAGCTCACTGTGCCAGACAGAAGCCGTATTGCAGTGAGCTTTGGCTCCTCACCTGCAACATGACAAAAATGTAGACAAATGCCAAATACAACTGCTTTCACTGCGTGGTAGTAGTTGAAGGATGTCTGAGGCTATCCTGTGGCCCATTCCTCGAACATTGTCTGCATATCTGTATTTGAAAACTGTGGCAAAATCCTAGGGCAGTCTTTCCTAAGTTCCCGAACAAGCACTACCAGGAAGAATAAGGACCCTAGGGTTGGGCGAACACGGTACTTGTACATGGCAGATGGTTCATCCACTGTTATGTAGAGAGCATTGATTGTAATACTCTTGCAGTACAGCGGTTGAAGCATCTTCCACATTTTTAAGGGGTCAAGCAGACCAGACATAAGACCAATTTGTAACCTTTTACTGAAGTCAGTAAGGATATAGGGCCAGATGTAACAAAAAAGGCATTTGCGATTCGGAAATAGCGATTTTTAAGAAATCGTTATTTCTGATTCGCAAAATGCAATGTATCATATTTGCGATTCGGTAATAGCGATTTCTTAAAAATCGCAAATGCTATTACCAAATCGCAAATTGCGATACCGGCCCTATTCGCATCTATGGGCCTGTAGGCCCATATTTGCGAATATTTTGCATTTTCCAAATTGAGAATTCCTAACTGGAATTTGCAAATTTGGGAAATGCAAACCCCAGGGGGCTGGGGGCCGAAGGCCCCCTCTACTGCATCCCAAGAAGTTTTTTAAGGACATGTAAGGCGCACACATGCCAAAGGGGCATGTGTGCGTTACATGTCAATTTAAAAAAATGCATTTTTAAAATTTGCACATGGTTACCACCAAGTTCAACTTGTGGTATTAGAGATTCCTTAATGCCCAATTCACATTTAGGAATTGCTTGTTACATTTGATTTAGAAATTGCAAATAAGGATTCCTTATTTGCGATTTCTTATTTAGAGAGTCGCAATTCGCGATTCTCTAAACAGGCTCGCAAATTTAAGGAATCGCTATTTTAGCGATTCCTTAAATTTGCGTTGCGAATGCCTTTCATAAATACTGAAAGGCATTTTTGCATTCGCAAACGGCCATTCGCACCGTTTGCGAATGCAAAAAGGCTTGATACATCTGGCCCATAGTGACTCAAATCTAATTTAGGATGAAAAATAGATTAGATTATGAAAAGGCTATAGTTAGGAACTGTTAGAAAGATTTTCCAAATTAAATGAAACAATTTCATAGGACGCATACCTAGTCATGTAATGGGTCATGAAAGGGATGTACCCAGGCACAGTATTTAAATTCACATAACTGTTAATCTGATCGTTCCATTTCAGTCAGTTTCTCAGACCTTCACCTTTGCATAAAAAGTGAAGATACTTAGAAAAAGTACACCTGGTTGCAATGGGCAGCGGGACAGTTGAACTGTCTCTTCTACTTCTTTCTTTGTCAAGTGCAAACTCTGCATCGGCAATATGATTGACTCTTTTTCTCTGTTGCAGACGTTTTGTTGGCAAAGTGCCGATCCTACTGCCTTGTAACGTCTTGCACAACAGATGAAGAAGAGACTATTGCTTTGCAGAAGTAAGACTATTCATAAGGGACAACCCAAAGTCAAGAAAGGACATTAATGTTCCTGTGGTAGTCTGATAATAGAGAACATACACATTTTATGTTACCAGCTGGACCAGGTGGATTGCCATCTTCTCATACCAGGTGCAAGTTTTAAGAGTCTCCTTGTACGGTTTAGGTAGCTGCTCATTTTTGTCCACTTTACCCATGTACAAGTTGTAATAAGTATACAGTTGGGCTTGTGCACTTCTACAAAGTGACCCTACACTATGGCGTTAATAGTGCCTTCAGACTGAAGTGTGGTGCGCATATATACTTGCCACCTGTATGACAATGAGAAATTCACAGCCAGCCATTCGCTACAACACAACTGGCCTTTCTGGAGCTTGTACCAAACAGGCACCCAAGGGAATCCTTTGTGGTGACTTTGAATTGAACCACAATCCATAGTAGCAGTGTTACAAAGCTCTCCTAAAAGTCAGACTCCTACACTAGAGAATGTCCACATAACAGTGATATAACTTTTAGGAGTTGTGATTGTTCAAGCTCCCTTACATCATTTCACTAATTCCTAATGTGGAAGGGCAACCTGCAGAATGTGTGCTGGAGTCCTTTCCATTATACACTCTCAGGCCTTTTTTTTTTTTTTTTTTTTCAGTAAGTAAGTTTATTATGCATAATTAGTTAAAACCTTTGCATATATTATCATAGCTTTAATATCATAAAACAATTTAAAATAGCAGAGAATTCATAATATCACAATTTTGTGGAATCATATATAAAATGCATTTGTAGCGTAATGTCTAATTCAGATTAAAAAGTCTAAGTGAGCTTGGACCATTCGTTCAGATTTCTTTGCAGCTGAAAAACGAACTTCCCGAATTTGGCCAGATCAGCTGGCTCCTTTAGGGCAAACACTAGTGAGCTGGCCTCATTGCAGGTTCTTGTGCTGTGGCGAAGAAGAGTGGCCGTAATAAAGTGCGACGTGCATTCGTCAATGCCGGACAGCAGCATAACAGATGGTTAAATGTCTCTCATTTATATCCGCAGAGCCTACAATTTGTTATTTTGGAAAGAGAGTGCCATTTTAGGTCCAGCTCCTTTATCTCCAGGCCAAACAGCCGTGCGGTCGCAATCTGTGTCACACAAGCTTTCCTGATTGTGCTGGCCAAATATGGCTGAGGTGCCAAGTGCTGTGAACCGTTCGTGTAAGATGCAGCCACCGCTTCTTGCGCAGGGGTGTTGCTCAGTTTTTTCAGGTCAGTTGCCTGGGATAGCGTTTTTATCTGTCTTTTCAGCACAGACTTGATAGAAATACATGACTGCGCCAATTTAATTAGTTCTGCTTGATCTCTTTGAAGGGCGATTAATGCTGTAATTAAGTACTGCGACCAGGGATTCATTCTTGCTTCAACAATAGGGCGGGGAGCTGATTTTAGTGTTAGGTGGGGCCATGGTTATCCTATGGTAGAATTTCAGGAAGGTGCCATGTGGGCCCTGTATTGGCCTCCTAGGCCAAATTCTAGCCTTATCAGATGGCCCCTTATGTACTGCGATAACTTAAACACTCTTTTATAAGATTTGACTTGGAGCTTATCCACCAGTGTGGTGAATTGACCTGGATAGGCTTTGTGGCTATAGTTTAGGGGTGGAAGAACGAAGGCTCTGAGTACTTGGAGAATTAGCCTTGTAGAAGGACTTTTTATGAGATTATTTAGCTGGCATAATCTGGTTATTATGAATTCTGCCTTTACCTTCAGATGATGTAGATGAACTTTGGACTTTCCCTTCGCTGATAGCCACACGCCCAGATAGTTGTACGTCTGTGCTGCTTATAGCAAGTGAACCTAATGGGAATGCTGATATTTGAGTGGCCCTCCAAAGATTATTACTTTAGTCTTGGAAGCATTCGCCTTCATTTTGTTTGCCAGGTTATAACCATGCAGGGCAGTTAATGCTTTTTGAAGCCCAATTCTTGAATGATCCAGCAACACAATATCATCTGCATATTGTAAAAGGGTTAATTTAAGGTTCCCAATTTTTGGTAGAATCAGATTTGCATGTCTTAGCGCCTGGGACATATCTGCTGTATAAAGGTTAAATAAAAGGGGTGCTAGCACACATGCTTGATTTAACCCGTTGGTGGTGGGGATCTCCTTGCTGATGGCAGAGCTCGACAGCTTGACCCTTACCCAGGTGGATGTATAAAGTAAAATTATTTCCCTTAATAGCTTGTTGGGGATTTCCCAGCTTTGGGGCTTGCTCCATAGCAGATTCCTGTCCACCGCATTGAAGGCTGCAGAATAATCCATAAAGCAGGCAAAAGGTGGAGGTGACTTCTTAGCGGCAGCCTAATATATTAAGAAGGAAAGGGCCATGATGTTGTCTGTGGTCACAGAATTTGCCCTGAAACCAGTTTGGCAGACAGGGACTATCCTTGTGGCTTCCACCCAGCTTTGTAATTAATTTAGGAGAACTGAGGCAAAGCCCTTTGCTTCAATATCCAATATGACAATAAGTTGGTAATTAGCTGGATCTTGCCTATCCCCATTTTTGTAGATTGGGTGTAGTATAGAGCTCCCTCCAGCTGGGTGGTACTTCCTGAGACTCTAGACAGGAGCGATAGAGGACGGAAAGAATTGGTGACCAAAGCTCTATATCTTCCTTGAAAATTTGTGCTGGAATACCATTAGGGCCATGAGCCCCAAATGCCATCATTCTAAGCAGGATGGTGGAGATTTCGTCCGGAGAAGGTACAAGTCCCGGGTCTGGGTAAGTATCATACATGCTAGGTTTATCCCTCGGTCGTTCTAAGGGGAATGAGTCGGCTGCATATAGTTTTTTTGTTTACTTGTTGTAATTAGGAGTCTTCATTTATCACATTAGTTCGTAAGTCTCTCTGGCCCATCTTGTTTTTAATGAATCTCCATAGGTCGCCGTGATTATATTTCCTTAGCAGTGAGTAAATGTGGACAGACTCCCTTTCCACCTGTTTGCGTTTTAAGGACCAGATCAACTGCTTGTGCAGCTTAACATGACCCCGTAGCTGTAAGGCTAGCTCCATTTTTGTTGAAGAGTTCCGAGTTTGACCAAATAACCTCTGCAGCCTGCCGAGTCTCCGCTTGCTTTCCATTATGGGAGGCTGAGGAAGGCCCTTTTCGTGGCTCCGTTGTGGGGCGGTGGAGAATCCTGCTCATTGTCAACAATGTAAAGCCGTTACTTGTTTTCCAGGAGTTACATATCTTGGATGCAATCGGTCCACATTATATTCGCCTCATTGTCTGTAGGTCTTCATCCCCCAGAGAGGTTCCTATTGACGTTTGGGTTTCCAGGCGTCTTGGCTTCACCTTCAGATTTACTATGAGTGGGAAGTGATCGCTGGCATTAATTAGTAAAATTTTAAAGGTTACCAGATATTTAATGACTTCATTTGAGGAGAAAATGTAGTCCAAGGTGCTCTTACCCTGAAACCGTCTGTACAGGGGAGCTTATTTCTAGAATATTCTGGATAGAAAAAAGGCAGTGTTTGCTGAACAAATTTTGAAATTGTTGGGCTGCGGGGCATACCGGCTGGTGAGCGTCTGCCCTTGTTCCTAAGGATCTACGGTTGAAGTCCCGGCAGATAATGGTATTGTAGCCAGCATGGTCGCAGAGCAGTACATCCAAGGTTTCTGCTAATTGTGACTTCCTTTTTGCCCTAACGTGGCCGAAAGAGTTAAAGTAGAGGTTAACTATTAGAGATTTTAGCGTGGAGCCTTTTGGTATTGGAATTTCCAGCCTTATTGCTTGCAGCATTGAATCTTGGGTAAGAACCTTGCAGGCTGTAAAATATAGACTGACATTTAGATATGTCGAAAGGTCACCCAAAGATATTTCTTTTTGTTGCGAGTTTTTGCATTTCATGAAGTCCAGGAATTACCATGGAGGAAGTTAGCCAAGTTTCTTGAAGACATAACATGTCAGCATTCCTCAAGAGCTGTTGAGGTGCATCCTGTTTCAAAAGTCTCATCAGGCCCGCCACATTCCAAGAGACAACTGACATTCCGTCGTCCGCGCCTGGTTGACGTATTGGTGAGTATTACTGTAGGAAGTAGCGGGCCTCCAAATTGTGCTGTTTTCTTTTCCAGGGTCGAGGGACACCTTTCTAATGCAATTAGTTGGAGTCAGGTAAGTACAAGATATGGAAAAATTATTGTTTGACACTGATGATTTGAGATAGTCCACCCCTTTTAAAATACTATGTGCTGGATTTTTGATGTAAGATTTCACTTGATTTTTTCTTTTAAGAGGATGGGATATTTAGGCCGGCCAATCATCTATCATTATACCCGATTCCTCAAGGGTTCGCTTGTTTGTCAATACCCGATCGGCTAGTGCCGAGGAGCTTAAGGCCAACATAGTTGATTCACGCTATTTACTGTGTTCGGGTAGCACCTTGAATGCTACTCTCAAGATGTCATCAGATTTTATGTTAGTTGCCTTTGGTAATGCCTTAAATAACCATAACAGGTTTGAGCGATTCAAAACATAATGGCTGCCTTCTGAGCGATATTGTGGTGCGAGTGCTAGCTTAGCAGGGGTTGTGCTGTTTTTGAGCATTCGTTCCTTTCAGTTTATTTACTTCAGTAGCTTTTAATTTTCCCAATTTAAATCCAGCTGTGTCCTCAGGACGTAACATGCTGGGGACTGGGTCGGCTAGCCTACGGGCTTTGAGCTTGTGGGGCAGGACGCCAGCGTTGGCTGGAACTGATGCAGCAGAGTGAGCAGAGACGACAAATTTGGCATCTAGTGTAGGTTTATTGAGATCAGGTGGACGGGCAGCTCATCGTGCTTCATACATGTACTGCTGTTATTATGCACTGGTGGCTGGTTGCTAAGAAAGCTCTGCGTAGATTGATTTGCTGACAGTTTCCGATTTTCCTAGGTTTTTTGTCAATCTTCCTGCACTTAAAGATGGGATATGTGCTTGTTTCTTTAGGGGACCCTCCCCCCCCCGATTTGTTCCATGCTTTCCTGAGCTTGCAATTTTTCCCTTGCCGCTTTATTTTTTGCCTTTTTTAACCTCTTTTTGGCTCTCTTTGATAGCGCCTTTGACCAGTGTAAATCTCTGTTATTTGCGGGATCATTGGGACCAGCTGTATCTCTCTCCAACTCCTGTTGGAGCGGAGTGGAAGATTGTTGTGGAGTAGTATGAAGTTCTGTTTGCACATTCTCTCTAGTGTTTGAGGAGTTGGGTAAGTTGTCCAATTGAGGCAGAAGGACCGAGGGTGTAATTAATGATGGAGATGATTGCACATGTTAGATTGCTATACGCTTTTGTGTGGCCTCTGGAGTCTGATTTACTAATTCAGCTCGCATTAGGTCAGACACTGGCGGCCTAGCAGAGCCTGAGTTTTGCAAGGCAATTTTCCATTCTGAAATGATGGTAGTCAGTACATCCGGCAAGGTGGATAATTTGTCCACTATTGACGTGCAAGCGCATGCAGATGTAATAATGCTGGGTGCTTTAGTGCTGATGCCAAGCCCTCTTTGTTCCAGGACTGTGAACTTCACCTCTAGCGTATTGATGGATTTGGCTACTGCATGTAGGAGGTCCAGTTCCATCTCTAGTTTGTCCAGCTGCCAAGTGAGAGCATTTATTGTGGCAGTCAAGCTTGCATTAGTCGATGCCAGTAGATCACTCTGGTCTTCATCCATTTGGAGTACCGGTGAGGCTACCCTTTTCTGGGTGCTTGGTAAGCCCGCCTGTCTAAGATTGTAAGACGAGTAGTGCTATTTTTCTAGAGAGTCACTGTACTTTTCTTCACTGCTGACCCCCTGTCTGCCTTCCGCAGTGACATATGGGTCTTGCATGAGAGCCAGCAGCCCTCTTGGTTCCACTCTGAGGTGAGGGCAAGCTCTCTCTGATGACTGGCTTCTAGTCATTTGACTGGGTGCTGTGGGGTTTGCAGCTGCAGGGTCCGCGTGCTTCCGCTTGTATGAAGCCCACGGGGAAGCTGAGGCGTTTAGAAGGCTGGTCATGATGATATTTCTAATACCATGTTCAATCCATTCATTGTAGTTTGTATGGTTTGAGTCCGCTGTTATTATGTTGTCTATAATACTATTTGATGATATTTCTGTAGTTGTGTTGTCCTTCAGCTGGATCGACCCGTTGTATGCCTGATCCAAGGGCTTTGCTGAGCATTGCTTAGCGAGGTCCTTGGTCCCTAGAGTAACCCCAGGGGGACGCTGACCAGAGAGTGCTTTTGGTGGTTTTGGTGCTTACTTAAAGAAGTCCAGGACTGTTCTTTGGGCTGGCCTGCCCTGTTTTATTTTTGTAGCTTAAGCACTGTTCCTGTTTGGGCATTTATCTGTTAATAAGTCAGAGCTTTGCACTGGACTAAGGAGTGTCCCTTTGGTGAGGTCATTGTCCCGGTGATACAGCTGTAACCGGGCCATTCTGTAGCACATTAACTCAGTTCTTGTAGATTTAAGGATTTCCTGGATAGAACAACACCACCAGTGCTGAGGACAGAACAGAAGTGATGCAAGGACGCATGCATTTGGGGTGCAGCCACAACGGTGCGGCAGTGTGCAGACCACGGACCTCGACCTCAGAAACGCTGCAACAGTGAGGGGCCTGTGAATACGGGCCCGTGAATAGCGGAAAGTCGCAGAGAAGCCAGAAGATCGGAAGTCCTGAGTACTTGGCACTCGGACCCAAGTAAGGACCTGAGTAAGGAGCAGGGAAGTGTACCCACCCACTGCACTGCCACTGCCCCCCTTTCACCCGTTTACTTCTACCCCAGCGCCCTCAAGGAGTGTGGCGAGCAGAGAGGGTACACGGTCAGTGGCCAAGCACGCGTGACACCACACCTGATATCGGCTCTGAAATTGGACACCTTGGCATAAAACTGTGGTTCTGACCACCCAATTTACTCAACTACTTAATTCAAGGCTGACTGCCTACTAAGACGCGCTGAGACCAAGGAGAGCAGGGAGGCCAATGAAGGACAGGGAAGGGTGGAGTGCAGTGGCTGTAGGCAGCCGGTGCCAAGAGTGTGCCCCAGAGCTTTGCAGAAGTGGCCCGGCTAGTGCTGGGTGCGGCTTGCAGGGCTTTGGCAAGGCTCGCTCCAACCCTTCAACCTCCTGTGTGCTTAGCCCTTCTCCACCCAGATCACACTCAGGCCTGCTTGTCCCGCCACCAACTTGCTATTCCTGAGACCTAAGTTCAACCACAATTACAGCCTGCCGTGACTGTCATGAACGTTGTCCATCTTTGTCCACTCCTGTTTAACCCTACCCACTTCGGTGATACAGATGCCTGCAGCATAGCCTGCAATGCGATGCAACGCAGCCAACACTGCATTCACTGCCCTTAAACACTTTCTCATTCATGGGCACCAGTCCTCATATTCCAGATCCAACACAAGCAGCGTTTAAACCATGCAAAGCCACGGAGAACGACATAAGAAAGCGCTCAGCCCTACTAAACAAATCAAAGTCACATCCGCCTGCCTGGAAATTATCGTACTTACTGTCTTTTCACTGCAGATTTAAACTAGTGGCAAGGCATCTCATGGCCAAACGGGCCTTTAACTCAGGACCATCGAGAACATCACTGAAAGCTACCCAGAAAAATCCACCAAAAGCAATCTTGGGAGGCCCATGTCCAGTTCTGTCTCAGCCCTGGAAGCCCAGGCCCTTGCAACCGTCCAACACTCTTAGGCTTTATATGTAAGTAGTGGAGGTCTTGCACAACTTATACAGCTTGATGCCATAAGAAGCTCTTTTGCTTGGCATGTACTGCATTAACTGTAGCTGCCCTTTGTACATGGTTAACAACTCGTTGGCTGCTATATTCTTTACAGGAGTATAAATACATGGAAACCTAGCAGACAAATGTTCCACAGCAGACCAAAGTTTGAACAACCTCTCATGGTCTCGATGATCCCATGGCAATGATGCAGAATTTTCATTAAAATGCAGCATATGCTGCAGAATCAAAAAAAGATCTCTGTTCATGAATGATGAGAAGCTGGGTGTTGCCCAAATCGTACAAGTATAACAGTAAGACTGCACTGTTGTTTTGTGCACTATTCCCACAAGCTTTTTAGGACCCAAAATGTCTTTCAGCTCCCAAAGAGAGATAGGAGTCCACTGTTGTGCCCTAGAATAAAGCGCCAGAGTCCCATGCTACCTCTGAAACAGATTTGCACATAAATGTGTTTGGTGCACAGTTTCCTCAAGAAACATGCCATCTACAAAGAGATGGAATTAGTCAGTGGGGAAGAATTAGCAGTGTTGGCTTTCCATCCCGCATCTACAGTAAATGGGGGACTTTGTGGATAAAATCTATTAGGAGGCTGCCAAGTGAGCACGCTCCCTGTGCTCTGCGTGGTACCTGCCAGTATTCCAGATTGGGCTGCACTGTCTTTGAGCTATACACATTGTGCTTGTGAATGGACGTCATGACTGCCATGGTCGTGTTCCTGAGAATCACTGGAAGACGAGTCATGATCTGATGGAACTCCACCAACTGGAAAAAGACTTCTAGATTCTGATCCATGATCCTTTCCCTTTGATGCAGTCTCAGTATCAGAACGTGCTCCAGAGCTCCGCTCCATTATTTGAGTTTAGGCCTAATCAGCAGTCATCCAGCAAAACGCAATCGCTGTAAACTGTCTAAAAATGTCTTCCTCGAGCACTGCAAGCTTGGTAAAATGTAGAGGTACTCCTAGAAATGTCAGTGCACTGAGGATATGCTGTATTTGATATGAGCTGAAAGTGATAATGCAGTGCAGTCCCACCTGATACGCGGAGCACAACTCACCTGTTACTGGCACTGTCTGGTGGGTAAATAACATCAGCACACTGTATGGCTTGGTGATCTCATTGATGGGGGGCTGACACACAAGCTATTCTTCGTCAGCCGTCAATATTTTTTTTAACTGGGGAGCCTCTAGTGCAAGTTCTGCCCAAAAATGTATTTCTATTTATTTCTGAACTAATGCTTTTGTCATGTAAGCAATCCAACTTCTCTGATCACTGGTAGTGTTTTTAATGCCCAAAGCTTAGTCACTCCTTTCACTTATGTTTTGTATCTGCCTTAAATTTTCAGTAATAGCTCGTTGAACAGATCAAGTGTGTACCCACAGCAGTAGCCTTAGTATTTCCAGTCTTCGTGTATGAAGCAGTTTGTCCTAAAATCAGGATTATTAGCCCACTTTACAAGCAGCAGCAACTAACTGATCTCAACTTGTTGGTATCAACAAGGTACCAATAGACCTCATCGATAATGAGGGTAAAGTGGAATGACTTGTCCACATAGATCAGTTGTTTTATTTTTTTTAACTATGCACATAATCTTCAAATCATCATGCAAAACAAAGATGTCTCTTTTGCAACCTTATTAGATTTCTGACTGGTCTTCAAATTGACAGACAGTGATTGTTTGTATGGGAATCTAAGATCAAAATTTTAAGAAAGTAATTTTCCGACTCCATGGGCCAGCGTAGACTTTCCATTTGTGAATAAGCAAAACCTTTTTTTTTTATCAACAGAGGGTGTTAAGCAGGACTGTCTGTTGGCATCCCTGGTACATGACATCGATACTGCTGATATGTGTGTTATGTCAAATGTTGATGAAATACAATTCATGCTGTTAGCTGACAATGGCTCAACCCTTAATCTCAGAGCAAAAGAACCCTACAAGCTCAACATCAGTCATGGACAGTTTTTGAATGAGGAATAAATTCGAGAGAAATCCTTAAGAGTTTAGGTTAATTATTTGAAGAATTTGATTAAAAAATTATTGAACTTCCACATCCGAGGAGTTGCCTTACTGCAACAATGAAACTGCTCCAGTAACACTTAGGGTAACTTTCTCTCAGCTCTAGCAGCTTATATTGATGAAGTGACCATTTAAGCACAGCGGGCTTCCAGGAAAAGCGTCTCATTTATAAACCAACACCACCCTTGAAAAGCCTAAAGTAGGCAAGATCATAATTTAGGGTTTAAAGGCGAACACTTGTTCACTGGATCGAACCTTGAAAACATTCAACGCTCCCAACCAAAACCATGTCAGGGAACTACATGGACTTTAAGTTTATCCTGGCTTGGGCCTCGATTTCTCTCTCTTCTAGGAAATCGTCAGCACATTTAGCTAAAAAACCACTCAATAGACAATCATTGAAGCAAGCCTGACTTGAAAGAATCCTTTTACACCTGAGAGACAGCTTGAATGCTGTGTTCTAAGAGAGCACTACTCCCAGACACAGCCAGTATTCAGCAACACTTTAAAATGGTGATTGCAGAATAGTTCCATTCAAGAACATACAAAAACTTTCAGATCTAAGGAGAAGTTAATGTGACCACAAACAAATATCCTACTGTTTCACATATGGATAACATTATTATTAAGTCTGTTAAAACTGCTTTTTCTGGGATCGCAGCAGTAATATTTGTAAAAGAGGTCTTGGCTGACATGACCAGTCAGGTTCACCAGGCTGACTGTGCTGCATTGTACCATGTGAATCCCTCAGAAAACTCATCCTCTTGTGCTAGGTCTTTAACTTATCCGGAAAATGAGAATTGAGGGCCTGATCAAAGAATCAGCTTTAAGGTTGTCGAAACCAATGATGACAGAACCTTCTGGGACATAAATACACTGACTTGTTGGGGGTGGGGCAAAACTTCTTATAAGGGCAACTTAGCCATGCTGGAAAATACAAATAATGTGCATTAGCGCTTCCAGAATCCAATATTTCACTCACAGCATAGCACAGATGGGTTTTGTTTTTGCGCCCAAGTGTTTATTTACCAGTATCCCATTGGAGTCTCAAAGGTCTGTCAAGTGCTGCAATGCTGATTTTATTTATGTAAACCCACTGCCTTCTGGTCTTTAGATTTACTATTCTTTCAAGAAAGTCACCGGGTGGAAATTGCAAATAGAATTGAAGTTAAGTATCTAAGTGGTATCAAGCATCAGGGTGATGCTTGCATCACCATCTGTAATATTTATGATCCATAAATCTCTAAGCGGTCATCCTGTGGAAGTGCTGCCTTCAAAATGGAACTCCTCCATGAAAATTGTTACACGCCCACTCTCTTTCGCCATCGCTGTACATCAGCTTTTACCCCTACAGTTCTCGGACATGTTCTTTAAGGCTTTGCTGCCGCTATTAGTCGAGGCTGGTCTTCAAACTACCTATACTGTGACTTTCTACATTTATTGTGCTCTCCGTGCATTCCTTCTTCAGTTTTCACTCCTGAAAAGGGGGAGGAAGAGATGTGTAGGTCCTGCAGAAGTACCACACATTGCCATAGTCTTAGACCAGCCTACAGTGCATCGTGGCAGCTTGCAAGCCGTGTATTTGCCATGCTTGCCGACTGTCAAGAAGTTACAAGTCCCTTCCCTTGGAAGTGAAAATTTATGAAATATGTATTTTTATTTGGATCATCTTTAAGTAGTAGGAACCTGCCTTTGCGCCGTAGCAGTTCCTACTGCATTTAGAGAACAAGGAAACACAATTCTTATAAGCAGACATTTGACAATCTAAAGTTTTAGTGGTGAAATGAGTACATGTTCTTGTGGATTTTCCAAAGTGTTTACTTGCATTTGATTTATTTTTTAGGTTCTGATTCAAGCAGAAGATCGTGTGCATCGGATTGGGCAGACAAGTTCTGTGAATATCCACTACATTGTAGCGAAGGGCACTGCTGACGACTTTCTATGGTATGGCAAACATATAACCTTTTTCCTTTAGCATGTACCCCAGCGAAGTACTGTAAGCCAGATCTGTGGACATACATCCACTGTGTCTTGAGTGGGTCAGAAGCTTATCTATCTCAAGGCCTTATTTTGCTGTGCAGTTTTTAAACGCCTTATACAGGAAATTATTTTGATTTTAACCCTGCACTTCCTAAGGGGATAGTGTTTTTCTCTCCACAGTGTTTCCTTCAGCGTGGGTTAACTTTGCAGAATTATGTGAGCATGTGATGATCTAAATTGGCTATTTTCTGTTATACTTATGATCTGGTCCTCAGATGGCGTCAATAGAAGTCTTTTTAGGTATTGATAAGGATGTCCCTTGTAACTCTTCGTAAAAGGTCAGCTGTTACTTTTTTCATTTCAGTTTTAAACATAATAATACACTTTGACTCAGTACAGGACACAGATATCTGCAGAAAACTGGCTCATGCATAGTCTACAGGCAGTTCTTTGACCAGCTTCTTCCGCTTGGAAGATATAGCCCTTAGTGGTGCTTTAGTCTGTCTTTTGGGATAGAGATTGCTCCCTTATTCAAGCCATCTCTGCTTCAATACCGACAACAGATTTTCAGTGTGCTTAATGTCAGCCCTCCTAGAAGTGGGGTCAGGGCTGAGGCAGTGTGTGAGTTTCATCCAGCATTAATTGGAGTAAGGCATGGGGTTTTTCTGCATCGTATGATCTGCACTGATAATCATAAGTGTAGAATAATTCTCAGCTCCATGCATGAACCCCAGAGCACTTTCCATGGATGTAGTGTCCATTGAAAGGTCACACATGGTGTTAGTGTTCATCTGCCGTTATGAAGAGCGGCACCCTGCAATAGCCTGAGGTTAGATTTGGTTCTTGAGAATAAACTGAGGAACATTAAATGAGAAGTTTCAAGCCTGCATCGAGCATCTGATGTGCAAGAAAGGGGTGAAAGTGTATAAAATGTTGGAAACATGCAGTATGATAGGCTTGCATAGAGGGGTGAAGAAAAGTGCTGTCTCTTCAGGAGCTTCCCCTGCCCATGATGTACTCAGCAGTTGCCTCAAGCAGATCTTTTTTCCGTCTACTGTGAGTAGTAACTCTGAGCACAAGTGAAGTTTCACACCTCTATTCTTTGACTACAAATATTTAGCATTTTAGCAAAACTTTGCCTTTTCACTTTCAGCAACATATCTAACATCATTATACCGAGTAAATTGAGTTTTTTGCACTGTTTTGAAAAATGTTCTCCTCAGAAATGCCTTTTCTTTTTGAGAAGTGTCCCTCCAGTGGGAGGAAAAAGGCTGTCTGACCCCCACAAGGTTTGTGTGGTGTGCCTACCTGTTTCACATTCAGTTAAAGACTGTAACATCTGATAAATAAAAACCCTAAAGGACTTTGACAGGCCAAGAAGTCCATAAGGTTCAGAGGAATGATGTATGACGTGAGTTGAGGAAAAGGGAAGAAGAAAAGACTAGAGCAGACATCCTCTCATGCTCCCTCTGAAAGGCAGCCTGCTCCTGAAAAGGACTCACCTGTAGGGTAGAACTGGAGAGAGGAGGTCTTCAAGAAAAAAAAGACATAGACTACATCATTCTCTATGACATGCAAGATCAGCGTCAATATAGAAGACAATCCACCGATCCATGTATACAAACCTTCTGTCTATTGACATCCAAACCAGCTTCACTGTTGACATCAGTAGGGCTCTCAACACTGACTTTAAAAGCAGAACACCGGTCGTGGCCACACCTCTCGAAATTGAAGAGGAAAAACATAGGACGCCATCAAAGTCCCCATCACTATTGACGCAGAAAAGAACAAGACTTTCACCAGCACCTAGAATGTTGGTACATATGACGGCTACCCCATCCCTGTCTATTATGTTGCTTGCCTCCGCATTACTACTACATCCTCCACGACTGTCATCACCTCACCCACATGTCTCCTGAAGTGACACAACTTTATCTTCCACTTTACCTGCTCTGACTTTAAAAAAGATAGTAGAGTGTCTGTCCAAGCCTCCTCAAGCTGTGCATCCTCCTATTACACTGGACCCACAACTACTACCTTTCAGACCATAAAAAACAATAATCTGTTTCGAGGACCCATTTCAGGTTTCATTACAACCTTCACAGCTGTCGCCTCCCAGGATGGTATTGAAGCCAACATCAATGTTTCCACTACGGAAAAGGATACCAACTCCGACACCTCCTCACAGGTCCCTAGCATCTTCTCATCTTACTCCAGAGTGGAGGAGCAAACACAGCTCTCCTACTCCATCCAGATCTCCTATTTTGGACTTCCATGATACTCCTTCCTATTGCACACTGATGTCACCCTCTGCATTCCCTCTCTTGCCTCTCTAATCAGCGACATTACAGCCTTTCACAAGGTCCTAGTCGGGTACGTGCATAAACCGAGTGCTCCTCTGGAAGTGTTGTAACCAGCTGTTTTGGTGATTTTAAAACATCTGAAGCAGTGGACAGTTCCAAGACACAAACCCCTTGTTGCCTTCAGTACCTGGCCTACTTGACATCACAGAGGAATAGTTCCGTACTTCCCCTTCTACAGAAGGAGACACGCTGTGCCGCTTGAAAAATATAGGACACTTTGGCAGGATCCAGAATTTCTAAATGCTGAACCAAAGCCTGGTTCAGATATAGTGTCAGTCAGTCAAATTATGTTTATTAAGACCTTAGTCTTATAAATATTTCTAAAAATAAATTCAGCTAACAAATACATACAAAATATCAATAAACATTTCCCTCTAAATATACACTAAACATTCATTGCAATATTGTGCCTACAAACATCACCCTAAATCATTAAAACACCACCACAAAATACTAAAACGTAGTCCTCTAATAACCTATATATTTAATGGAGTAAAACTTCTGTAAAGTTTCCCTTTACTGCTAACAAGAACCTCAACTGCACAAGTCTCATCCCGATATTTATTTTCCATTTTTAAAAATTAGGTTTTTGCTTACGTCGAAGACGCCATATTTCAAACATATCTATTCTAAAAACATTTTACTTGCCTCTGTAAACTTATCTCAACCCAATAAAACACATAAACTATCACACTTTATGTTCAGCCCATTTGTGCATTTTCCCTTGTCAACGATGGCAACTAGTATTATGGCCTTATTTTCAAAGCAGGATTTAGTCCGGATATGAGTTTCAGTAGAGCTTGTCTAAGAGAGGGGTCTGGCAACGCATTGACACATGGCACATCATCTCTTTCCTATGACTTTCTTAAAAATTGTATAGATGTTTTCTCACTTAGATATGCTGTATACCCTGTCCCCTAGTACAATTTTTAGACAGGACTCGCAGCTCGGGCCTAGAGATATTGATTTCTAGGTTATGGTCATCCCCACAGCATATTACGGTGCCCCAAACCAAATGCAGCACAAAAGTCAATAAAGCAGCAGATCAGTTTCCGCCTTCGTTCTGCAGACATTCTTGCCAGTGTCCATAAACTAAAACAATGGCTTAATGTTGAGTAACCCTCTTTAAAACATCCTTGGTGTCGAGGGATTTTGTTATGTTTTTTCTACCCAGTCTTTCAACAGCTGCAGCAAAATTTCAGAAAATAACTTTACCCCTGCATCTAATAAATAAAGAGGATACGTTTCCTGCAATTCATTAAATATTTCCAAGGTTGTTAGTTTTCTTAATGCACCTATATTCCAGGACCGAACAAACAGGCTGTGCAAAGTACCTTTCTCCTAGTCTAGGTCACTCATACCCCCATGTTCTCTTCCAAATTGATATGTAAGGGTATCTGATACACATTCATAGCGGTTCCCAATCGAAAACCCTCTCCTTCTGTATACCATCCCTTTATGATTATCTGAAGCGAGGGTCACCCAAATACTCCCTTTTTTATTTTTCCCCTTACCAATTTTCTACTGTGGCTTTCATGTAACTATAAGTCAACTTGTGTAAGGCACAGCCGGGCATGAAATCTCAACAAATTATCACTCAGAAGTTGTTTCTTTTCTATTTCACGCTGGAACTAGTTTGATGCCTTCTTGAGCTCTCATCCTCTGCTTCTACCAGAGCGGTCTTTACAGTTTCTGAAAAAAGTAGAACTTCAGTCACCCCTTTATCATCTATACTTGTGGCAGATCCTACCTGCTTTATAACATCTGGAGATTCTTCTCGCAGACTGATGCATTTTCATGCGGGAAAACAGGAGTTGGGAACGATTCATCAGGATTCATTTCCTTAATCTATTTTCATTCCTGCTCCCTTGTAATGGTTTTAGATAAACCCATAGATTTTGTTTCCATGGTATTCTGACTTTTTAGCCTTTACTGACCTCCTATTGCTTCCTTCCCACCTATTTGCTAAGGGCGTTCACTTCTCATGGGGTTGACCCAATCTTGCTTCCCCCCCACCCCCTCTCTCTCTTTCTGCCCTTCTCTGGATCAAAAACGTCTTGCACTCTTGCCCTGTTACGGGATTCCTGCTTGTTTACCCCTGACGACATTTTAGACTGCTCCACACGGGATTGCATGTGTCGTTTCCCTCCATTGCTCCTTAATAGCCTGACCGCCTTCTCACTCTGTTTGATCTGTCTTTGTTGCCCTGCTTGTAGGAAGCTGGCCTGGTGTGTGGTTGGTACCTAAGGTAGTTACACTTTATACCAGGTCCAGGTATCCCCTCTTAGTGAAGTGTAGGCAGTTTCTAGAAGCCATGCTCTCTAGAGGTAGTTGTGGATGAGCAGCCAAGGCTTATCTAGGAGACATGCAAAGCTCATGCAATACCACTGTAGTCACACAGCACTTACACACATGAAAGAAAAAACTCAGTTGTACAAAAATAAAGATACTTTATCTTTGGAACAAATCACCACAAAATACTAGAAGGGCAACCCACCAATAGAAGGTAAGTAATACACTAAATGTATACACTCACAATCGGAAATAGGCATAGACAATGTTAGAAAACAGGGCAAAATATAATAAAAAATAGTGACCCTAGGGGGAGCACAAACCAGATACTAAAGAAATGGAATGCGAATAAGGTACCCCACCTATGTAAGTAAAGTGTGTAGAGGGGAGCTGGGAGTACTAGGAAACCACAGAGGTAAGTAACACAGTACCCTCAAGCGGGCAGGAATGCGGGAGTAAAACACTGGATTTTCCCCAAACCACCCAAAAGGAGGAAAAGAAGAAAAACAAGACACCCAGACGACTGCAAGAAAACCAGCTGTGGATTCCTGAAGAAAGCAGACCTGTGGAGAGAGTCACAGTGGAGTCCAGGAGGAGTAGGAGCTACTACCCATTCAGCTGTGGATGCAGGAGTTGGTCGACGGTGATGAAGAACAGGCCAGAACTGCAGCACTGGAGCCGGAGAAGAGTTCCTGGTGGATGCAGATGGAGTCCCACGCTGGAAGACTGGTGTCAGTGCAGGAATCCCACCAACAACCTTTGGCAAAGGCAAACTTGTGGTTAGTGTAAAAGAGGTGCTGCCGGGGACCAGCAAGGCCCAGGAGGACTCAACCCAAGAGGGGAGTCACAGGGGACCCTCAGCGTCTCAGAGAGTCCACAGGAGCAGAGGCAGCACCCACAGGTGTCCCACAGGGCGGGAACACAGGAGTTGCAGAAGAAGTCTATACAGCACTACAAAAGTGGATCGCACACCGCAGGAGGACCACGCAGGAGGCTGTACTTTGCAGGATGGAGTGCTGGGGGCTGCAACTACACATTGCCTGAAGATCCCTTGGAGGAGATGCAAACAAGCCTTGGCAGTTGCAAGAGACGCGGTGCACGGGGGCACTGTCCTGCATGGGAAGGCAAAGGCTTACCTCCACCAAAGTTGGACAGCTGGCACAGAGGACCAAGAGGGCTACTCCGGATCACCACCCGTGATGCAGGATCCATACAGCTCAGCAGGAGAGGGGATCCACGCAGCCGGTCGTTGCTTGTCGTAGGTGCCTGCGGTTGCAGGGGAGTGACTCCTTCACTCCCAGGGAGATTCCTTCTTCTTGTGCAGGCTGAAGAGTTGCAGTCTTCTGAGGATGCACGGCCAGGGAAATGTTGCAAAGCTGGCAGGAGACGTGGAAACAAAGTTGCAGAAGAGTCTTCTTCGTTGTAGCAGTGTTTATCGGTTCCTGGAGGGTCCAGTCGCGGTTCCAGTGTCCAGAGGTTGAAGCCGAGGTTGCAGGGGAGTCCTGCTGGAATCTTGCAAGCCTAATATGAGGACCCATTCAAGAGAAAGACGCTAAATAGCCCTGAAAGGGTGATTGGTCACCTAACCAGGTAAGCACCTATCAGGAAGGGGCTCTAACGTCACCTGCCTGGCCTCTCAGATGCTCCCATTGTTCACTGCCAACCTTGAAAAGAAGATCGCAGAACCCAGGGACCCTCTGGAGGAGCTCTGGGCACCACCCCTGTGGTGGTGATGGACAGGGGATTGGTCACTCACCTTTCTATTGTCCAGTTTCGCACCAGAGCAGGGACTGGTGGGGGGGGTCCCTGAACCGGTGTTGACTGGTTTATGCACAAAGGGCACCAAATGTGCCCTTCAAATCAAACCAGTGGCCTGGGGAGGCAACCCCTCCGAAGCTAGCCACACCTATTTCCAAAGGGAGAGGGTGTTACCTCCCTCTCCCAAAGGAAATCCTTTGTTCTGCCTTCCTGGGCTTGATCAGATCCAGCAGGAAGAGGGCAGAAACCTGTCTGACGGGTGGCAGCAGCTGGGCTGCCCGGAAAAACCTGTAAGACTGGTGGTGGCAATGCTGGGGGTCCTCTAAGGAGCCCCCAGACTGCATGGAATCATACTTGCAACAGTATTGGGGTATAATTCTGACATGTTTGATACCGAACATGCCCAGGTTCGGATTGACCATTATGTAGCTGGACATAGGTAGTGACCTATGTCCAGTACACGCGTAAAATGGCATCCGCGCACTCACAAAGTCCAGGAAAATGGATCTTAAGTTTGTGGGGGCACCTCTGCTAGTGCAGGGGTGCCCTCACACACAGGTACTTGCACCCTGCCCTCTGGGCTGAGAGGGCCTACCATAAGGGTGACTTATAGTGACCTGGTGTAGTGACCTGTAGTGAACCCATTTCACGCAGGCTGTAATGGCAGGCCTGCAGAACCGTTTGCATGGGCTTCCTATTGGTGGCAGAATAACTGCTGCAGCCCATAGGGATCCCCTGAAGCCCCAATGCCCTGGTACCTAGGTACCATATACTAGGGACTTACATGGGGGGACCATTATGCCAATTGTGGGAAGAAAAGGGTACAATTTAGAGGAAAGAGAGCAAAACTACTGGAGTCCTGGTTAGAACGGAACCCAGTAGACACAGTCAAGCATACTGACAACAGGCAGAAAATGGGGGTAATCATGCCAAGAAAGAGGGTACTTTCCTACACTGCTTAAATTCCATAGTTTGGGGTATCCTTTCCCTCTCTAATCTCCCCACTTTTCCTTGTCCTCGTAACTTTCTTTTTCTTTATATATATATTATATGGGGAATATAGCTCTTGCACCCTATATGACTCCCCTGTTTTTTTATTAACGTTGGTTGTTTTGAGATACACATGGAACCCCCTCTTTTTCTTTAGAAGCATTCTCTGTCCTCTTAAAATCATAATTTGTTGTATCCTTGTGGACTACTATTGTTCTGCTGCAATGCTCTGAAAATATGTTTTCTGACACCTTACTAGGTCATTATTTGCCATTCTGACTTCTAAAATCCTTGAAAGGATCAATGAAGGGGATACAATGTCTTACACTCGTAAGAGCAAGGATCTCTCACAGTGAGACGCTTGCTCTTACGAGTGGGAGATGTTGTGTCCCCTCGTTGATCCCTTCACGGCACAGCTTTGACTTAGCTGACAACTGTTGCTGTGTCCGGATTAAGGTCATTATTGGTTCTTTATTCATAACAGAAAAGCCTTTTTGTCCTTGAGAGTGCATATTAAGGGGATATTTCTTCTATACCATTCATTGCAAGTCCTGATGATGGTCTCACTCACATCTGCCATTGAGACCGAAACGTCAATGCGCTACCCAACTCACCTTTGATCCTCCAGTGTAGAGTCTTAGATCATCATTTGTATAAACAGAGTCTGGATATTTTCACTGAGTAGGTTATCGTTATATGGACATATGGTGGAACAAGAACTTTGATACCATTTTATCTACCACATCTATGTAACTGCACATGTTTTGGTTTAGGTACCCCTTTAAACTCATGTTTAATGATGGATATATTGTCGTATTGTACGAAATACAAACGCTTTTTTGTGGCTATACACCTCTGGTTTCATTCCTTTGTGATTGGGTCACATTAAATTGTTATTGGTTTAATTCCTTATGAATCCTACTAAGATTTGAACATCTTTAAATCATATATGACTTACTCTATATACATTTGTTATAAATAAGTCCCTTGTTGGCACATTTACCTTATTTTTTATTTACACTCAAGCCCACAAGGACGTACTGGGTTAATTTTTTTATATTTACTACTTTTAGAAAGTTGGCATTTCTCTGCCTAAACCAAATGTGCCTTTCTGTCAATGTCCAGGGTCACATGCCTGGAGTCTCCTGTGGCATGATGTTTATCTTTATAGACATGGGGACCTAAAGGCCTTGGTTTCGGGGCAGGGTGTTTCTCTCCTAAGAAGGATGGTCCTGAGAGGGTTGTACTCAGACCTTCCCATCCTTCAAAGCATATCCTCACAGATGTGCAAACGCCTTCTTGATTTCTAAGGGCTGCCTGCCATACCACTGACAAGTGCAGCTCACACCTTGGCCTGCCTGCTTTTGTCCTCTCAGACACATTAGAGCCAATCCCAGGAAAGGGGGAAGGTTTGACAAAGGGGTCACCCACAGGCTGGCACTGGGTATAAGAATAGTACCCTCAGAACTGGCACTGGGTATAAGAATAGCATCCTCAAAACTGGCACTGGGTATAAGAATAGCATCCTCGGAACTTCTCATCAGAAACTTTTTGGACATGTGGAGGATTCAGAAGGACTGCCCTGCTTGCCTTGAAGCCAGGATCCCCAGAGGTGACTCCAGTGGTCAGTTGGCTGACCTTCCTGTTCGAGCTACAGGGACACAACAAGCTTCCAGATGCCTCCCAGCAACTGCCTAGCTGACCAACACACCTGGATCTACCTGAGTCCTGCTGCTAGCTTCTGCTGTAGTGAGTCCTGATTCCTAAGAGGTGCCCCCAGGTCCTGGACCATTGTCTAGTGTAGGAGGGTACTCTTCCTGCCACAAACAGAACAGATGAAAATTCCGAAGTTTTGGATTCCTTGCGACCTCATGCTGACTCTTCGTGCCAAATGACTATTTGCAACACCCAGCAACACGAAGCTTCAGAGACGACCTGCTGCTTGCATCAACTCTGCGACCGTACATGCCACTAATGGCCGCTGTGTCTCCCGTTAACATGAAGGTTCAGTGACCACCTTCTCTTTGCGTCAAACCACCAGTGTGAAGCTCCCACAACGACCTGATCCTCGTGCCCCTGCCAACGTGAAGCTCCAGCTGAGGCTCTCTGTGTGGACTTGGACTGTGAGAAGTTTGCCTGAACGTGTGACGTTGACCCTGTCCAGCAGGACCAGATACCCGTGAGAGGCAGTTTGTGCTTCTATGTGCTGTTTTCACCTAGAACTTAAAAATATAATAATTCCAGTTCTGCTGATTGGATGTTTGTCATTTTGCTGTCATTTTATTTATTAAGTTTTACTCTGTTTTTCTTGGGATTTTTCTTTTGTTGTGTTTTCATTCTATGTTGTTTGAGTGAAGCATAAATACTTTCCCAATACCTTAAAGTTACGCCTGACTGCATTTGTGCCAGGCTACCAGAGGGTTATGGACACGTTTATATAGTGACTTTTGTGGTTCAACCTGAAGAAGGAATGTGTTTCCACCCCTCTCAACTAATACTCTATATCTTACACAGCTTATCCTCCACACCCTCAATCTTGCTACAACAGCCTCCTTGGATTGAGATGCACAGGAACTAATTAAATGCCTTATTTAATATATATGTATTTAATTTGCTCATTCATTCAGTAGACCTACATATTAAGATGGTGGAAGTTATATATCAAAAACCTCTGAAGAATGGTACAGTGACTTCAATCTGTACTTTTGGTTGTGGCATAGGGACCAAAGATGTGGTGGAGACTTCCAGCTGTGAACATGTGCTCTTTGAAGTGTGGCTGTAGAACTAGGAATCCTGAGAAGACATTTGGTGACACTTAGGAGCACAATGAACAGACTCTTGTTTACAAAGGGGGTGGTAGGTGCAGAGGACAGTTTTTTGTCAGAGCTGCCATGGGCCCTAAGTCAGTAATAGAATTAAAAGCCATGAGACAAGCACAGAGTGATTTTGTAATTACATAGTGAGGTCTACAGTGTTTTAGCAAGCATGGAAATGAAGACTTCATTACCCTGGGCTCCAATTTACCACTGATATGAGTGTATCTACGGAGTAAAACAATTGATTTGTGTGTTTTTTCTACCATCTTATATCCATTATGGACTGCCACATTCTAGAAATGATTTGGTTTTGCTGTGTCTGGTACATACATTCCATGAATCAGCTCAGATCCTGTCCAGCCACCTACAGTGTGTTCCTGGGTCGCAGAACATCTACCTTGGTTATCTGTTTTTAAGAGTCAAGAAGTGATGTTTTCTGTAACAGTGGCATTACTCTCTGTTGGATAAAGTGACTTGGCAAGCAGACTTTCTTTGCCACTCCAGAAGGTTTGTAATTTGGATTTGTCTCCTCACCATGATGAATAAATGTGCAGTTGGAACATATTGCTTCAGTCTGATTAACAACCTGCTTCTCCCACAGGCCCATGATCCAAGAGAAGATCAGAGTGCTTGGTCAGGCTGGGCTGTCTGAAGATCATTTCTCCCAGACAACAGAATCTACAGATTTCTTCTACAAGGTAACAGACTTTTCAAAGGAATGCCAAAGTCAATCTAGCCTAGAGAGAAGCTGCTGTTTCCTGACCTATATTATTTAGGAGAAGGTTCCATTTTTTTTGCTTTGAAATACTTCCAGCTAGTCACCTTTTTAGTGGCCGATGGGGGGGTGGTGGTGGTGGTGGTGGTGGTGGTGTGGGGCGAGGGGGAGGGTGTAATCTTATATTCTCAGCTCAAACTTTTTATTTCATTGAAAATGCCTCTACCTGTTTTCAGGGCAGAAATGCACTACCTGTTGTAAAGAGCCTGAAGTGTGTTCAAGTACATATCCACTGTAAGCCTTTCTGTGTAGTTGTGGACCCTGCCTTGCTTTCCATTGCCTCACCTAATCTTTTCCGTGATTGTTATTGTAACAGATTAGGGTTCAAATGTAAAGGTTTTCCATACTCTACAGCTAATCTTGCCTGTTAGATTTTCAAGTATGGAAAAAGAAGCTGAATAACAGGGTTATTTCTTTACATCTTTTGGAGCTTGACAGATGTCCATGCTTCACGTCAGCTGGCTAGGCATCTGTGCTGAAAATGTGGGTTTTGTATTGTTTTGCTTGCGGTTTCCAAAAATGTGACTTTTCTGTTACGCATAACCACACCTGAACATGTTAGCTGGCTGGGTAGTCTTAGATATCTAGTCCCCTTGGGAATCCTGAATGTATGAATACCAGACATATTTATTTGGCATAGGGACTCTGACAATCCGTGCTTCCTCATATCTGATAGAGACTTCTAGTTGCAGATTCCTTACCTTAGAATTTCCCCCAGGCGTCAGTCTGGATCCAGACATTTTTCTTTGAGTACTATCTTTGCCAGCCCTTGGGTAGCATCAGTCGACCCCGTGTCAGTTGTTGATGTGGTTGTCACTGGATATGACGTTTCGAGTCGTATATAGGTGACACACAGGCATGCTGATGTCAGTTCTTTTCTTTATGCTCAGCCAGTGCACAGCTCTGGAGATCTACCCTAAAAGTAACTTTTTGACTGGCCTTTCGACTTTTTGTTGAAGTTTTTTTTTTTTTTTACTTCTGGTGCGTTGAGGTGTCATCAAAGAAGACCGCTTCTGGTGCGTTGAGGTGTCATCAAAGAAGACCGTCTTCAAGCCCTGCGACTGCTGTCGCCGCATGATGTTGGTGACAGATCCACACCAGGTGTGTCTGTGGTGCTAGGAGCGCGACAACAACCCAAAGTCGTGCTTCAACTGCCGGGCCATGAACCCGAAGGCCTTGAGGGAGCGGTCCCTAAAGCTGCTCGAGGCCCGGCGTCTGGCTCTGCATCGCTCCCTGTCTCTGTCAAGAGGAAGGTCCCGAGAACGCTTGCAGAGCCATCACCACTCCTCCCCGTTTGAAATCATTGGGAGAATCGGTTAAGAAGAAGTCAAAGAAGCACACACGTTCTTAGTTTTCACCCTGTTGGTCAGGTGACGCTACGCGGGAGAAGGAACATCCTCGCTCTAGGCCTCCATCCTCGGAGTCTACTTCTGGGTCGGCTCCGCGCCTCCCTGAGTTTCCGGGAGCTGGAGCCATCAGTGCCCAACTCAAGGAATTTTACAAGGCCATGCGCCTCATCTTTGGGCAGTGCGGCCCGGCTGGAGAGCCTTTGGGCCCCACAGGGTCAGAAGGGGCCCCTTCGGGTTCCGCTTTGGTGGCTTCAGCCCCGACTCTGAGGAGCACCCAGAGATCTGCTTCCGGATCCGATCCGTTGTCGGTCGTGCCATTGCAACCTTCCCCGACAACAGTTCCGGCATCAACGCTCCTTACACAGTCTGGGCCCCCAGGCGGCATCGATCCTATACTCATTGCCGACTATGACGCAGAGCGACGGCGCTCAACGCTGCTTCTGACTTTGGTGGGGACCTTGGTCCCTAGTTCAGATCCTGGCCCTCTTTCTTATGAGTATGAGTTTGGTAAGAGTATAGAGGGGTTTCTGGACCCTTTAGAATTCCAGCTTGAAGACCCTATGGACTGGGCTCAGAAACTGGGTGAAGCTAGCTGTCTGATATCTCCCCTGATGCTGTTATGCTTTACCCCCCTACCGTGGCTTCAGAGGAGGAGGCTTCTTACTACATGGTGGTGCAGAGAGCAGCCGAGGTCTTGGACCTCGAGCTGCCTTCGGTGGCTGTCAGGAACAATCTCCCGACTGAGGTGCATCAGCCTGGGGCTTCCACATCAGAACTTCTTTTGCCCTTTAATGAAGCCCTCAATGATGTCCTGCTGGGGACCTAGTCCAAACCAAGCACAGGGGCTCCTGTTAATAGGACAATAGCCCGCTGCCATAGGCCTGGGCCTAACGACCCAGTTTTCCTGACCCAACACCCTACCCATGAAAGCTTGGTCATCCAAGCCTCCACATCCCATGGCTTGTTCCCTTCCGTTGCCCCGGATAGGGAATCAAAGAGGCTGGACCACCTGGGGAAGAAGATGTTTTCTTTTTCCATTCTGGCACACTGCATGCCTTTTGGGCCGTTACACCCATACTTTATGGGACAAGGGCGCGCAGGTGCTGCTACAGGTCCAAGAGGAGGCCTGGGCCATTTCCTCCCAGGCTGTTGCCGATGGGAGAGACGCAGTCAAGTTCATAATCCAATATGCGCTGGATACGACTGACTCTGGGCAGATCACTGCTTTGACTGTGGTCTTGAGGCACCACGCCTGGCTACAGATATCTGACTTTTGAGGGGGTGCTCAATCTACATGATGGACATGCCCTTTGATGGCACCCGTCTCTTCGGGGACAGAGCGGACTGGGCGCTCTGGAGCTTTATGGAGTCCCGGGCTACGGCCCAGTTCCGTCCCTTGGCCTCGCTGCTGCCACTTGCCCTCCTCAGTCTGCTTTTCGTCCCTTTCGTGGCTAAGGAAGGGGTGCCCAGAATAACTTGGGCCCGGTCGTTCTTGATCTTCTTGAGACCTCTGGGCAGAAGTGGTATTGGCAGAAAGGAGGCCTGTGTTCCACTCGAGACGAAACGTTTTGCCAAGCGAGTGCCGCATTGGAAACTCCAAAGTGCAAAACAGCTGACATTGTGTGTTCTCTGCAGAGACGAACAGATGTAACCAAGGCTCTCCCCACTGCTGAAAGAGACCTTGCGCCACCTCCAGATGGAGACGCCATTCATGATTGAACAGGTATTGATGGCTGAGTTTGTCCGCTCTGGCTTTCTGAGAACCCGCCAGATGTTGAACCACCACGGATATGTCCTGATGTTGCAGCCATGTCCAGATGCAGAGAGCCTCCTGACAAAGGGTCCAAAACCCCACCCCGCCCTGTGTGTTGCAGTACCACCTGCACTACTTTTCCATTGAAAGAGGGAAGGAATGCTTTCAAGGCCAGCCTGATCACCTTGAGCTCCAAAGGACTGATGTGGAGCTCGGACTCCCATGGAGACCAGATGCCTCTGATCTCTGCCTCTCCCATGTGCCACCTCATCCAAGGAATTACGCATCTGTCACTACAGTCGCATCTGGTTGGGGAAGGGAGAGGGATCTGCCTCTGACCAAATCGTGGTTCAGAAGCCATGACTGCAGATCGTGCGCAGTCCCCTCCGAGATCTGGACCTCATCGGAGAGATACCCCTGATGCTGCGCTCACTAGAACTTCAGGTCTTACTACAGAGCCTGCATATGTCATCTGGCATGAGTCACCAGCAGGATGCAGGAGGACATGAGGCCCAGCAGCCTCAGAGTCATTTTCACCAAAATCCAGGATAGAGGCTGAAACATCAGTATCATAGCCTGGATATCCTGGGCTTGCTGCTCAGTAGGATAGGCCCGAAACTGCACTGTGTCCAGAACAGCTCTGGTGAAAGGGAGCGTCGGAGAGGGAGCCAGGTGTGACTTTGGCACGTTTATAGTGAACCCCAGCGAATGCAGAGGGTCCGCTGTAGTGTGGAGGTTGGAGTTGACAGCCAGGGGCAAGCCCTCCTTCAGCAGCCTGGGGTCGAGGTAGGGGGAAGACTGAAACCCCCAGCCTGCACAGATGAGCTCCGACTACCATCATGACTTTGGTGAACACTCGAGGAGCGCTAGTTAGGCCAAAGTGGAGCACAGTAAATTGAAAATGCTCGTGACCTACCACAAACCGCAAGTAACATCTGTGGGCAGGCAGATATGGAAAATGGAAATAAGCGTCCTGCAAGTCCGTCTCCTGGGTCCAGGACAGAAAGGAACTGAGCCAGATTGAGTACTTTAAACTTCTCCTGAGAAGGAGATTGAGGGACCTGAGATCGAGGATAGGGCAGAGGCCCTTGTCCCTTTTGGGCACCAGAAAGCAGCGGGAATAACAACCATGACCTTCTTCTTGCACAGGGACCCTCTCTATGGCTCCCTTGGCCAAGGGAGCTATAAACTCCTTGCAGAGAAGTCCCTGGTGATCCTCAGTCATCTGATCGATGGTGGCATGGAGGGGTAGTCTTGAAAGGGAGGGAGTAGCCCTTTCAGACTATTTGCAAAACCCACCTGTCTGACGTGATGGTGTTCCAGCGGGGCAGGTGATGGCGAATCCTGCCGCTAACTGGTCCCTGGTGGGGAAGTACCAAACTAGGAAGGTTTGGATGCTGCAGCCGAGGAGCGGTCGACTGACTAGACCACTGGCTCCCTGATCCATGCAGACGCTGGATCCCAAGTCCCCCAGCCACGCAGAGGCTAAGCAGCATGTGTGACGAAGTGGCTGGCGGGGAATGGAGGTGGCTCTAACAGATAATTTGTTACCTAAGGTAGTTAACTTGTTCATTAGTGTTTCCCCCTCATTCCTGTTTCTCTTAATCTAGTAGCCATAGAAATGTAACAAAAGGTAATAAATCAAGAAACATATATACATGATACGACACTGCCGTAAGCCAGATTGGTATACTAGGTATCTTCATAAAAATAGATGCCTTTTCCCCTTGCCTCGCTCACACATACATGTTGGTGGAAAAGATGAGCTCAGTTACCCCAAGTTCAGAAATACGAAGTATACATGGGCTTGTATTGAAGCTTGGAACTGAAGATTATATGACAATGCAAAATAGTGTGTATATATGTGTAATCACCCGTCAGGCAAATTAAAATTAACCCGTTAATGGACCAGATTATAGCAACCATATGTTTGAAATCTGTATCTGGTCTCTCTCGCGTGACCCTGCTCATGTCTCTCTCACTTATCCCTGTTTCTGATGTGTTGCAAATCTTTGTTTTACAGATCATTCCCTCATATCTGTGATCTATAGATCTCTCTTCTGCATCCAGCACACTCTCCTCTCTCTCTCTCTCTCTCTCTCTCTCTCTCTCTCTCTCTCTCTCTCTCTCTCTCTCTCATATGTATGTCTCTCTCTAAATGTATCATTTGGGTGTGGAAGAAGGGATAATGGTAGTGATGGGCAGCCTTATTTTTCTTCCTTGTCTTCCTCCACCTGTCCTTTTCCTGCCACAAAAGAGAAGATCAGGACGTGGATGAGCTAGCACAAGTGTGTAATGATCTCAAAGAGGGATTTGCCTGTTAGGTCGGCTCTGGCTGTTAACCTGTTACATTTTAAAGTGATACTTCTAAAACCTAAACTTATGTACATGCTTAAGAGACTTTGTGAATATTCCAATATTACTTAAAGTGACTGTCTTTCTGTTGTATGTGTTTTTTACCCAAAGGATCCTAAGCAAAAGACTATTTATGACCTCTTCCAAAGGTCGTTTGCGGAGAGTGAAGATGACATAGATGAGGCCACTCTTTTGGAAGCTGCTGATGCCTGCCAGGAGGCAGAGCTGGAGCTCACACCCGAGGACACAGCAAGCACTTACACAGAAAGCTCATCTAAGAAGAGGAGAATTGAGGACTTCTTCGGAAAAGAATGACAGCAAAAGTGTCTTCGTATTTCTTATAAGGGTTTATATCATTGTTATATTATATTTTGTATTTTGAAACCATATGAAAATAAACAGACTTTAAAAAGATGCCAGTGAGGTGCCTTGTGATTTTAAGTGTTTCAGTAATGAGTATGGCTTATGAAAAGCTGGTTAACCATATGAGATTTGTGGCCTGTACTCTACTAGGTGTATTTCAAGGGGAAATATGGTACACCAAGGAATTGGTTCAAAAGTTTATACACTAACTATTCTACTTACAACGGTGCACTACTATGGGGAATACACCCTGACCCCAAATGCTGAATGTACAAACAGTCAGACTCTACCTGTATACAATGTGGCACCCGTTGTTCTCAAGTACAAATCCAGGTGTAATGATTAGAATTTTAGGATGTACACAGTACTCTTATTTAAGCAATCGATACCCCCACTTGAGATTGTGGTTATATTCATACATACAAATTACACTGAACAAATAGTCTTTGTGTTCTGTATATTATGGGAACCTAGTTTAAATACTCACTCCCCCACAATAATTAGTCTGAACATATCTATATCAAAATCATACAAAACCAATTATGTCTATCCATCTCTTTCCAAATAGATTAATTGCACGTGAGACATTTCATCCAAGTCCACTTTCTGTTCCGTTTGGACACAAATATTCCCAAAGTCCTTATCAACTCCTTGAATTTAGGGACAAGTCAAAAATGAAACAAAATTGTCAGAGTTCCTTGTCACGGCCTTACAGCCAACACGTGTTTCGTCACTTGACTTCCTCAGGGCTGGAATATAGTCGCTTCATTTAAACAATGATTCTGGAACCCAAGAGTCATTATATACAGATTGAGTATTCTTGCTGTAAAAATAGTAAATTCATTGAACAGAATTATAGAGCTATAGTAAATGCGTGAGGATCTATATCCAATATCACATGATTGGATTAATATCACATGCCCAAATAAATTTAAGAGAATGTCAGAGTTAATCCATGTAAACACCCAACCGTGGCTGCCCTCAACATGCACTAGTAATCTCACCATCAAAAATTAAAAAGAGAGAGTCCAAAAAACATGCACAATAACTACCATATAATAAAGAAACACCCATTTATTGTCACAGCACAAATAAATCCACCGATAATCTAAAGTAACCCTGGTAAAAAATACCCGAACATGCATTACCTCCGATAATCCTAAGAACATGATATACCTAGTTAAATTCCAGTTCCCTACTAATCCCGCTGTCACGTTTGAAACATAGCCTTTCCTTCTCTCGGTACATCAAAATTTCCCCAGACTTCGTCCTAAAATATGAAAAGTAAAATTACATCTTACTTTCCACAACCTCATTAAACTAAGGTGGCGTGTTAATTCAACACCACGTAGTATTGAGCAGAGATACACTCGCTTGACCGCTCCCCAACCCAGCTTTAAGCTGAAATGGATAACCGCACTCCTAACGCGCGTCCACCTAATATACGCTCTGAAGTTAGTTTATACCTTCTTGTGGCTCCTCAAGACATAAAACAAAAAATCTTACCCCGCTAAGGGAATCTCCTCCGAAAACCCTCGCCGGTACACACGTTCCTCTGAGAACAAATGTGCCGATAATAACCCTATTGCGCTCCTCTAGAGTTCTTACAGTTTCACTCCGAAAGCCGCCGTGTACGGCGTTCTCCCTCTCCCTCAATTAAAGGCTTTCCCGGCATTGTAATAGACGAAGGACTATTCGCTTTGGTAAAGTGCTAAAACAGACAAAGGACAAAATACACAAAACTGCTGATTTGGATATTCTCCAACCAAAAGGAGAATCTGAATTTTACCCACCACTAATATCCCAATGCAAACAATTACCTATAATATTTTTAGAAAATAGATAACTAACATTCACCCCCACAGTAATGTAAATTAAATATTCTAATGACTCCGTCCATTAACTTGTGGTGTGACAACAAACAGTACTGAGACACCCATTAAATAAAATTATTAGTGCATAACTAAAACGTGCACAAATATAAAAATAAATAAAAATAAAGATGTGGTTGTGAGTTGTAACAGTGAAAGAAAATAATAAAACATATAGGTATTCCAACCTAACCTGAAATATTACCTCAGATGTAATCCACCACCCAATTCATGAATAATGCATGAGTTCCACTTATATTACATTACATATAACACTTTGTATTTAAATTATGGCAGATTTTGCATAAGACCTCATCCCATTAAACAGTGTCATACATAAGTCACCTTATCATCTTAGGTAGATTAGACTATACTACTAACCATATAACCAACCCTATTCATATAGAACATCAGATTCATGTTCCCAGAAAGAATTCCAATTCCCTATCTGAATTAAGACCGTCTTCAACTGCCCTTAATCGCATTATCCAAATAGCCTCCCTTCTTCGTAGCGTTAATTCCCTATTCCCTCCTCTTTGGTCCTTCAACACCTGTTCGCACCGAAGAAAGTAAAACTAACCCTTGTGTTTTGAGACACACAATTAATCATATGTGCTACCACAGGATATCTAATGTCTTGCTGTGCTAACGCTCTGGCATGTTCTCCAATTCTTACTTTTAGTGGTCGGATAGTACTCCCGACTTAGTATTTTTTTACATTTACAGACCAGTATATAAACCACATAGGAAGAATTACAGTTCAAACTGGACCTAATGGGAAATGTTTCCCCCAACATATGAGATTTGTGACCTATGGAGAAAATAATTGAGTATGCTTACACATGTGTGGTTAACTATCTTTAAAATTGGTTAGAATCTTGTGATGAGACCTAACAGTGGTCAGTTGCATTTCTTTGTCGCTAGTCTGTCAATCCCAAGTGAAATAAGGTATTTATTATTACTGTTTTCAAGTTGTTAGTATGCTAATAGGAGGGACTGCCTCACAAGAGATCCTTGGACCTCTCTGTCATTGGTGTCTCCTAGTGCCCTGCCCTGTGCCCAGCAAGTACTTTGAAGAGATATATCACCATCATCCGCATAGCCGCTGTCCCTTATACAGTGTCTACCGTTGCTGGTGGGACTGGAGTCGTCGATCACCTGGGACCCGGTTCCATATCTGAAAAGCCTACTTGCCTCCCCCAGCGACGCATATGCCTACTTGTGGCCGGGTCTGTGCTGGCAAATGGTGCCTTTCCCTGGGGCCCTAGCTGTTCTTGCTGGCGCATTTCTACGACAAGTGGGCTGGACCCTCTCTGAAAGTTTGCTACAACACCTTGTCTCCTCATTGACATGGATAAGGACAGACCTCTGCCGAACACCGCCCCCCCTCCCGTTCAGCGGCCACCCTGACCCGAGTGGACAAATACACAACAGGCCATGGACACACCGGGAGCGGCGGTGCGGATAAACCGTTGTCATCAGAGGGTGACCTGGCCACAACCCTCCAAGCCATTTATGCCTCTCAAGCTGCTGTGTAAACCAAGATTAAGGAGGTTCAGGTTGATGTAGCTCTTCAACGCCAAGACATGCGCAATACTACAAACAGGATCACTGAGGCCGAATCCCGCCTGTCCACAGTAAAAGATGATGTCACCAACTTGAAATTGCAAGTCTCCCGACTCGTCTTGCGCACGGCGGAGCTATATCGTCATGCAGAAGATGCTGAAAATCGCTCGCGGTGAAACAATCTCTGCTCTGTGGGAATATCTGAGGCGGTGGAACCCCCTGCAGGCCACAGAATTCCTTAAAACCTGGATTAAATGGTGGGTGTCACCAGATCAGCTCTCCCCCTCATTTATGATTGAATGGGCACAATGGGCTCTGACCCCTAGGCCACCTCTGGGATCGCTGCATAGGCCCATGATCACCCGCATCTTCAACTTCAAAGACAGGGACGCAATCTTCAGGGAGGCCCGCTCTCGCCCAGATCCTAAGTGCTGCCATGCTAAGGTGCTCATCTTTCTTGACTACAACAGAGAGGTGCAACTGCAATGACGTTCATATGCAGAGGTCCAGCAGAAGCTCCAGGCCCTTGGCCTCTCCTACAGGCTCCTATTCCTCCCAGCCTAGCTTAGAGTTGTCTACGCAAACAAGTCCCACTTTTTTAATAGCCTGGAGGCTGCCTGGACATGGCTCACTGAGAAGCGACCAATCCATAGGCTGGGTGGCTACCCTGGTATGGAGACCAGGCCCTCCTAACCGGTATTCACACCCAGAGCTGCAGAACTGAAAAGAAATCGCACCCACTCCCATAGAGGACACAGCGCAAATCGATCAAACTCACCTTCTCTGGCCCTTCATCTGCGGGATCTGCACCGTCCACATCGTAACCATCCTTACCTGCCACCGCAGGGGACTCTCGACTGAGTCGGTACCTCCGAGCTGCGGCCTCCCACTGAGCAGATGGCAGACACTGACCTGCCGCAGAGCCCCAAGATATAACATACCAGCTACGTGACTCCCCACAGCGACAAGACAATGTACCTTTCTACTAGCTGCATGTTTCATTTCCTGATGGCTGCATTTGATCATATGCCATGGAGGGGTCCGCCACTCCATTCCCAGTTCCAAGTTATTCTATGCCTTAGTTATTAGTTTGTAGGTGACAGATGCTTCTGGGGTAGAAGTATGGGGTGAGGGAGCTGTTCGGGGATTTGGGATTGCATAAAGTTACGTTTTTTGGGGGGAGGTTCGGGCTTCTTTTTGCATTTTTCTGTTTTACACTCAGATACACATCTATGCTGCAACTCCTACGGTATAACCCAGTTACATGGTTATTCAACACACATACCGGACGAATGCTCTTGGTGACCATCCCTACAGGGTCAGGTACCTCCAGTACTTTTTCCCCAAACCAGATGATTCCTACACAAACATGGGGTCCTTGCGGATGTTATTGTGTAATGTTAATGGGCTACTGGAGCGCGTGAAGTGGTCCTGAAATACGCACACTGATTCCTCCTGAATGCCCTTATCTTCCAGGAGACCCACCTGATGGGGAACCTTTGTCCTTTTCTTGCACACCTGGCCTACAATAGGGTCTTTCACTCCGGATACACCTGCGGTTCACGAGGCGTGGCAATCCTGCTAAGTCGCTCCTTCCCTATGACTGTCACTCTCGGAAAGAGGCACCCTCAGAGGTGTTTTATTTCCCTTACTGAACTGGTTGAGGGGCGAACCAACAACCTTGTTTGTACATACACCCCTCTTGTTTGTACATATGCACCCCCCATATCCCTTGATGCCCTCCTCAGGGACCTATCTAAAGTCTTGCTAAGCCTTACCGAGAGGCTGACAGCTTTTGAGGCGACTTTAATTAGGTTTCTGCCACAGACATAGATGCCACAGGCCTTCCCTCTGTCTCTCGCCGGGCAAGTGCTTGTCGCCTTTCAGACTGGGCCTCCACTCTCAGTCTTTGTTTTGGATGGAATCTTCAACACTGTCAATACTCCCACACCTCTGCAGTGCACCATTCCCAATCCCGCATAGGCCTTTCCATGCCAGTTCCAGACTGCCAAGCGGTGACCCAAGTCAAGATCCTTCCACGTGGAACCTCAGACCATGCTCCTCTTCTCCTCTGCCTTGGCTCCTCCACAAGTGACCATGTCCCATGTGGCGTCTCAGTGCTGGGTATCTCCAAGATGAGTCCCTTACTCAGGTCTTTGAGGACAAACTGAAAGCCTATTTTCCAAATTAACAAGGGCTTGGTCGCTCAGTTGTTCCCCCCCCCTATCGGCAGCCAGTAAAGCTACTATCAGGAGCTATGCAAGGGGCCGAATTCTAGAGCTGGAACGAGCTTGCTCCCAACACAACACTCAACTGGAGGCCCACGCCCTGCTGCTGACCCACAAGGAGATGTGCCCCCTCAACTAGGCCTAGTATGTGAGGCAATCCGTCTCCTGTCACTTGAGGCTGCAAAACAATTGTGGCGTGCCTCAACAGCCAGGGTTTATGGTTGGGGAAACAAGAATGGCAATCTGTTATATTGGCTGGCTTCTTGCCCACCGGCGAACAGTTTCACACCACATTTGCTGATTACTACAGCCGATTATATGCAGCACCTATTAAACTTGAACCCGTCCCCTAACCTTACTTTCTACATTAATTATCCCTTCCTTGTTTGTCTCACTCCAAGACTCAGCTGTTGGACCAGCCATTATCAGCTGAAGAAGTGGAGCAGCCATTTCTGAGGGTGGTCTCCGGGCAAACCCCTGGCCCCAACAGCTTTCCCACCGAATAGTACACAACATTCTGGGAAACGGACTCCCGGGTTCCTTGCTCTCTACAGTATAATGAAGTATTCAAAAGTGGTGCTTTTTCACCTGAGGTAGATGCTGCCGCCATCGCGGTTATCCTGAAGAAGCACCCCCCATCGGAGTCCTGCTCCGCCTATCGTCCAATCGCCCTCATCAATGGAGAGGTCAAGATCTATGCTCCAATCCTAGCCACCCGTTTCAAACAGGTCCTTCACACGCTTGTACACCCGGACCAATGTGGTTTTATGCTGGAGCACGCAGCACTGCCTCATGTGACTTCAGATTGCCCTGGCTCATCGTTACCTGCTCCCACCCCATTTAGCCTTGTGTCTCGTTGATTCTGAGAAAGCTTTTGACTCAGTGGACTGGGCTTACCTCTAACGTGTGCCGCCGAGGGCTGGCTTTGGACCCCGTTTTCGTGGACTCATCCGCATGCTGAATGCTAATCCAACCACGAGTGCCCAAATCAACTGCGAGATCTCCAATGTATTCCCTGTCAGACAAGGGACAGGTCAGGGCTGTCCCCTATCTCCCCTCTTTTGCGCATTAGCTATCAAACCGCTTGCATGCCTCTCTGCTGTGACGCCCAGGTGCTGAGGTGGCGATGGAATGAGGGACATGAGGACCAAATTGCACTTTATGCAAACAGTGTCTTTGTCTACCTAGCAGACCATTCAGTGAGTGGCCCCCACTGCCTTCAAATCCTTCAACTTTTAGAGGAAGCCTCGGGTCTCCACGTTAACCCAGCAAAGTCAGTTTTGGTGCCCCTGACCCCGACTCTGGACTGTGTCGCTTGGCAGACTGATAACCCTGTGCACCGCCTCAGCTTCCATTATCTAGGTATCTGGGTACCGCTCCACCCTGAGCTCACCTGGCCCCTTAACTTCAGGCCCCTGGCGTGGAAATCCAAATAGGACCTCAATAGATGGTAATCGCTTCCACTGAAGGTGATGGGAAGATTTGCCCTTTATGACACCACAGTTCTGCCGACGGTCCTCTGTTTTCCAGAATCTCCCAATACTCTTACCTCGTCGCTGGTTCCGAGAGCTCGACAAATAAGCATCCTCATTCCTCAGGCACATATCTAGGCCCCTCCTGGCCCTTAACCACTGCCAACACACCTCTTATGATGGAGGTCTGGGGATGACCAATCTTTACCTCTACGACATAGCCTCACAACTCTTGGTGGTCAGCAACTGGTTTAGTAGGGGATGGTGTCCCTTGGGTTCCCTTAAATTATGGCCATGCTTTATCTGTCCCCCAGTTCTTACCACTGTCCCCGTGGTGACTAGAGTGGTTTTCTTCACCTGGAGGACCGCTCTCTGACGTACTAAACTCACGCACCAAACCCCCCCTATGGCACGGCATATGGCTGCATGAGATGGCAGCGCTAGAGGGCTTTGGGAGATGGGACCTCATTGGTATAGAATAACCGGGTGACTTGTGACCCGGGACCAATATACGCTCCTTCCAGGAGCTCCAAACAACTATGCATTCACCTCTCAATTTTATAAATACTTGCAACTGAAGCACGCACTTCACACCCACATGCCACACACTGGCGCTCTCCCTGAATTCAGCCCCTAGAGGCCAAGCTTCTCATGGGCACGTTGGGCAAGGAGGACATCTCTCAAATCTACCGTACCCTAATTATCAACGCTTCCGGCACACTGGATCCCCTTAAGACCTGTTGGGAGGGTTGGTTGGGTCCTCTTGAAGATGACTGTCGAGACGCTGTGATGACGCCTTGAGTCATCCCATTTTCCTCTAGGTGGCATCTGGTCCAGACCTACTTTTTCCACTGTGCCTACCGCACAACAGTCAGGCTGCACCGTCCTCCTTCCTGATCCTATCTGTCCTTGCTGTTCACATGCCCCTGCCGACTTCTACCACATGGCGTGGCTGTGTATCCAGACACACTGGACTGCTGTGGTGAGAGAGATGCCAGATGTGCTAGGGTAGGAGGCGCTCTTCTCGCCTCTGATGCTGCTGCTTGGAGTTCTGGAGGTCTCCATGGGCTCAAAGAACAGACCGGATGCTTTTAGGAACGGCTACTGTGGTTGCTAAACGTGACATATAGTAGCCCAAAGGAAAAATCCTGCTCCACCCGCGCTGTTGCAAAGGCCGTAGGGTGTAGACTGTTGTGCACAGCAAGAGAGGCCCGTGTATGAAGTCCGGGGATGTCCTTTAAAACACGAACGCACAGGGGGAATTGCTGGCTCAGCTGGAATGAGCCTCAGACCTCCTTGTACTTTGTATACATGTCTCTTCTCTGGGTATTCACCCTACAGTATCTTACACGTCTGCACTGTGGTTTACTTGCTATGTACTCTGCTCTATTGTCGAGTGTCTCATTATTGTGCTAAAACTCAATAAAAATGATTTATCAAAAATAATGATAGGATGCCATCTGCTTGTTTGTAATCTCCAAATATGCTGCATTTTTTTTTTTTTTTAAACCATTAATGACCTCCACTTAGGGCAGATACTTTGATTTTACCCCAGCCCAGGTGCTTCTATTTAAACAGATGGAGCCCTTCATCCCTGCACGAAACGCACTGGAAATGCGAGTGGCCAAGTACCAGAGGGGCATAGTGGTCTGTACCTACAGATGGCATTTTTCCTGATAGATACGTCTATCTGCAGATTCCACACCTCTTGAATCTCCTTCAGAAGCCAGACTGGATCTAGAAACTTTAAATAGCTCTCCTGCACCTATAGGTGGTGCCATAGCTTTGCCTCAGCCACCAGATCCACCCCGAATATGACATCACAGAATCACATAAGGTGCCAGCCCTGTGCACTGATATCAGTTCTTGTTTTTCCCCTCCCCCGGTACCTGGGGCACAAGCACAACCCCGAATCATGCACTAAATGTTTTCATGCATGCATATGGCATCAAAGAGCAGGGAACCAAACTCCTCATGGCTCAGGATGAAGGTTGCACTTGGCTCGCTCTAGACAGAGGTCATTAGCAGGTCATTGAAAAGGGCTGCTTCCAAGAACACCGTGATGCTCTTTGAAACTGCATAAAAAGCATTGTAAGAGGAATTCTCAAACTTCTCCCATTTAAGGGGATTGCTTTCCAGTAGGCAATGTTGTTTCCCGACCACAGACTTGACGTCATCTTCCAAGGCCATTCTGGTGAATGTGGACCCAGCGGAATTGTCCCTCGCACAAGAACCAAAGCGTCCTGCAGACCGTGCGCAGTCCATGGCTTTCACACAGGCAAAGCTTGCCCTCTTCTGCTCCTCCATGGCTCCCTCCAGAGTGCCTGTGGCTTCTTTCGTGGACTCAGTCAACTCCATTGGCCCTGTTCCTAATGCCATTACTGCTAGCCCTCCTCTGCTGAAGGTGCTGCCCTTTTCTCCGCTCCATGGATCAATGCCGTCCCAAACTCCACAACCACCAACCTCGAATCTGCTACAAAGCATAGGGAAGAGTAAAGTTCATGTCAGGTTCTGACGCAAACAGATAATGGAGGCGCTCCACCATCCCTCACACACACACACACAGGCCCTTGCCTCGTGATGAAGGGATAGGCAGCATGGTGAGGTTATTTGGTTCTGATTCTGAACTCATTCAGATGCCAAACATTGTCTACCATGATCATCGTCCAGAACCTCCATAGGTTGTGGGGCAAACTCCACCCCCCAACACGGGGATGGATGTTGGTGTCAAACTGGCCCTGCAGAATGCCACTGGTCTGGACACCTCCTTAGAGATGGAAATGGAGTATGCTTGGGGACCTCCATTGGAGGAAAGTGCTTCATGTGATTATGCTTCTCAAGGCTACAGAGGTGCATGAGTGCCTTAGCATTTGAAGTTGTGGTGGCTAACCTCCTTACCATAATTTTGGAGCCAACAACAATCTCCGTTGAACCCCTGAACTCATTTAACAAGCCACTGATGGACCCCCATTGTGGTTGCATGGAAATATCCAGAGTCTGCCTCTGCTGTGAAACACTAGGTTGATTGGCACCATCAGCTCCTGGAACTCAAAATTCATGACTTGTAGTCCAGGCGTCATCCCTCTTCAAACAGAAACCTTATTATTTCCCATCCACTCCTATGAACAGTGAGTCGTAAAGGCTATAGAAAGTGGGGAAAATGGTCTTCTAACCATGCAGCCTCACCCTTTTACAAATGCATCTTGTCTCTTGGCCCATTACTCCTATGCCTTAAGGCAGTTCTTGCAGAAGGGACTCCCAATCCTTCAGGGTTTTCTTGTGACTATTTTGCAGAAGTTGTACACAATTGGCAAGACGCAGCAGAGCTGGCCTGGTCAGTATCATGGTCCATGGGCTCTTCCATCGCCATTAGCTGCTATGCCTGTATGTGTGCCACAGGTTCTTCTAGGGAAGTTACAGGCAAATCCTATGGACATGCCCTTTGATGGAGCACATCGTTTTAGTGAGAGTTGGAGCGCCTCATGCAAGATCATACTTTTGGCTTGGTCTTTGTGGTTGGCTTCCCCTGTTTGTCAGTTTCATCAGCAGTACTGACTGTTCAGGAAATATTTTCTAGGTATGACTTTTTAGTGGTGTCAGCCGTCGCAGCTAGTGCAGCAGCTAAATGAGTTATTTTGGAGCTCCAGGGGGTGTGATGTCTCCAAAGCCCACTTATGGCAAATACAAGTTAATCTGCCTTTGAAGGGCCATGAGGCAGTTTGTAGGGTGTCTTCATTTGGCTCACTGGCAATCCATCAACTTGAATTGTTAGGTGTCAGGTTTTGCTCTAACTTTGTGTATAAGATCCAGTGGAAGCAATGATCTTTCTCAGCTCTCACCATCCCCAATAAACACTGCGTATACTATAACATCAGGCCCAGTGGTAGAAGTGGCGAAAGGGGAATGGGATAAGAGAGAAAACAGAGACACCAAACTCCACTCTGCCTCATCACTTCTGTGGTGAAGGAAGACTTCCCTCTTGTGAGTTATGTCTACAATTCACAATCCAAACTGGAAAGGACAAAGAGAGGTTATGGTCCAGCACACACACTCCAAAACTATTTAATGAAGCAAAAAAGTGTGCTGTTCTGAGATAAGGTTCCAGTCACTAGCATTAATTTACCCACCCCACCTGGTCGTGTTAAGCGTTAACTTGAAGCACAAGCCCTCACCCACTTAAACGTGGCATGCTTCATCATTGGGCTGTACTCCTCGTTCGGCTTGTGCTGCAATGCCCTGCCGGCTCCTCTTGGGGTCTTTTTGCCAGAGATCTTAATTTTGGCCTTAGGAGTTGTAATCAAACAACCCAAATTCCCTCCAAAGTCTATGAAGAGAAAAGGGAGATATTGTGTAGTGAATAAAGGTAGATTGGTAAAGATGGTGAAAAATAAAATTAACTATATGTTCGCTAAGTTTATTCTTAGGGTCTATGTTGAGGGTTAAAAGCATAGGTAATATATAGGAAAATAATGCTCCTTACATCACTGAAGAGTTGGTGACCATGTTTCTTGACCTTAAAGCCCAAACTAGGATCAGTGGCAATTCATTTGGATCTAAAAAAAAAAGAAAAAAGCTACTTAATATCCTTTGTGTGGGTTATCCTCTTTCTTTGTAATCTGTGCTCCCACAGCAGTGTGGCTCTCATACAGTATCGACAAACAGAAAATCGTGTTTCCTTCAAGACTTAAATCCTTGATTTAGGAGCATCGTCTCTCAAACGCTGATGACCTACACAAAGTATAAATAAAGTAAGACTTGCATTAGACGGACACATAATAAGTGCCAAGTGGCACAATTATCTCTCAGCATCAAAAGTGATGTCATTCTTGTTTTTCCAAAGTTACTTACTATATTTTATACCATAGAACCGTGAACACATGCACAGTGCTCATATGATGATGATAAGCCAGCATGAGCCCTCCGTGCAGACAACCGCTCAGTTTTTTTTGTGCCACACACACTTTTCCTATGGTAGAAGCGCACCTTGGGACTTGTGGGATCCGGACTATCAGGTGGTCGTCTGAATGGGGAGATATTTAAGACAATCACAATTCCATAGGCCCACTTTGGTGAAAACTCGGGGTTCCCACACTTCTCCCAATGAAAATGGCACCACACTTGGACACCTCTGACAGGGCCTAAAATGCAACGTCAGTACATCAAGATGTGTCCTTGCAATTTCAGTCCTTCTGGGGATGTGGACAGCTATAGATGGGGGGTCCAAAGTTGGCAGGGACCCAGGGAGCCCTACCAGCCCAGACACTGAAAAGTAGACAAGTTGAGGAGTCCTGGGGTGTGTGGCTCATGTGGATTCCGCTACCTTTCTTACCCAAAATGCCCTGCAAACCACACAGTGTCCCCAAAACTTTCCTCTATAAGAAAGGTAACTCACGTGTGGGTGGGCTTATAGTACAATATAGGAATCAGTCCAAATATGGAGCATGTGAAGTTTATATAGTGTCCAAGTGGTCTTCACATAGTTAAAGTTCTGGTTCATTCCTATCATTCCACATATGTTCGGCCCACACTCAATTGTAGGGTTCTGTGTTTCTCGAGACACAAAGGGGTATGCAGGATAAGACTTTTAGCTGGAAGTCACCAAGTCTTCTGTCAAATAAATATTGGTAAAATGTGTTCTTTACCCATACTTTGACATTTGCATAGTATTCTGGGTAAGTAAATGTGCTTGTATCCATGCCCACGAAACCAACCTGTATTTCCCTGGGTCTCTAGTTTCCGAAATGCCCATGGAAACTTCCTATTATGTCGGCCTTGGGGGTACAAATAGTGTCTAGTGCCCAGTTTATTGGGCCACTTGATGCCAGCACACAGCCCTCCGCCTCCAAAACCTCATACTTTTTTTTTAATGTGTTTATATTTTGTCCTGAGGGTCTCAATGGCTTTCTGAACCCCTGGCTGGTCAGACAAAGGTGTTTCTCCACACCTGCCCAACTAGGGAGGGCAGAAAGCCCATTAGACCACCAGGGAATCGATGAGAAACAGAATGGGGCACAGGGCTTGCCCATCTTGGCTTTGGCAGTGGGGTAAACCTCCCACTCACAAAATACACTTTCTGCCACCCTAGGGGAGATAGAATGTAGGGCTCACCTTCAAGCAGCCATCTCCAAGAGGCAAAAATAACTACTAGACACTAGAGATGGGAGTCCAAAAGAAGAACGGTGTGAGGTTTCAGCCAGCTTTACAGCTGGGCACCAGATAATCTTTCTGCCACACAGGGCAGGCAGAATGGAGTGAGAGGGTTAATCCCTCTTTTTGGCCCATATATCAAAACTACATTCAAATAATCCAAATTACCTTTCACTTGCCATCGGGATGGCTGTAGCATTTCAGCAGTAGATGGACTGTTTGGGCTCCAGGGGTCAATATTGTTACCCAATCCCAGGACAAGCCAGCCCAAATTACACATCAGGGATGCTGACTCTGTTTGCGCTGCAGCACACCCTTAATTAGGCGAGCCTGGCGCAGTCTGGAATAGTGTGCCCATTAGATAGTAATGCTGCCCTCAGCACAGATGATCTCTCTAACAATTCACACATGTGCTGAAGGGAGCACATTAGTGAAAGACATGGCTGCGGCTCCATCCTTCACTGGAGGCAGGCCGGCCTCTCTTTGAGGACAGAGTAAGGCATCACCCTGCAGGTGGGTGCAATTCGTTACTGCACATGTGTGCAGGGTGTTCCTGCAGATCCCCTGGGACTCCAGGTCCCCCCTCCTAAGGGACACCCTCGAGTGCACACTGACTGTGCACTTCCTCTGTGTGGTGCACAGTCATTGCACATCCTGACAGACCTTTTGCCTCTGCACCTCTAATACAAAGCAGGTGCAAAGACAAAGTTTTTTGCACATTTGCATTGGGACCATGCCCCATGCAAAAGAGGGTGTGACCCCTTGTGGTTGTACCAGCACAGGGTCTGCTCCAACATAGATCCCTATTCTGAATGGGGTCACATTTTTGCCCTTTTTTCCCTTAGCTCACTTTCTATAAGATGCCCGTGGTCTTCAGTGTGCTTTTTGCCCACAGGACGGAAGAAAGACTGTGGTATAGAGAAGGTGTCTACTGGTGAACAGTTCTGAGGACCCCCCTCAACACTTCTAGGTCCACGTTGTCCGACTTTCAGCATATTTCTTTAGAGCAATCTGAACGTGGTGTCCTTTGTAAATCTGGCTCTCCTTTGGACCCTTGCCCACCAATCATCTTTAGAAGGGCAATCAAGACTGTCAACCCTGTGCTCAACCACTTACCTTTCTTCAGCAGTAGTTCCAGAGTCTTGGACATAGTGGCAGTAAAACCTTTATTACAAATAAGCATCAGCTGACCCCTGTATTCTTGCCAACTTTAGGTACATTTCTATTCTCAATGCTCTTACTAACATGCTGGAAAAGCTTGTTAATGAACAATTAATGGATTTTCTAGAATATTCTAAGTCACTTTATCCATCCCAATCCGGTGTCAGGCCTCCACATTCTACAGAATCAATCAATCAATCAGTGATTTATGAACAGCGGCTAATCACCCATAGGGTCTTAAGGCACTCTATGTAGGCATGCTGCTCAATCGAACTGCCAGGTCTTGAGGTCCTTCCTGAACTGCTTTATGAAGCGGTCTGCCTGAGCTTGAGAGGTAGCGTGTTCCATGTCCGGGCTGCTAGTTAGGAGAAGGATCTTCGTTCTGCTGTGCTTTTCCGGATCTTGCAACGGCTGCAAGGGCAGGCTGGGAAGAACGGAGATGTCTGCTGGGTATATAGAAGGCAAGCGGTGGTTGAGGTATGCCGGTCCTATGTTGTGCAGTGCCTTGTAGGTGTGGATCAGGAGTTTGTATGTGATGCGCTTGTTGACTGGGAGCCAGTGTAGATCTCTGAGGTGGGAGGAGATGTGGCTGTGTCGTGGGATGTCCAGGATGAGCCTGGTTGCTGCATTCTGGATTCTTTGTAGTCTTGATTGTAGTTTCTTGGTGATGCCGGCATAAAGTGCGTTGCCATAGTCCAGTTTGCTAATGATGAGTGCGTGCATGACTGTCTTCCTCGTGTCGGAGGGGATCCACTTGAAGATCTTTCACTGGAGTCAAAGGGTGTGGAGCATGATGATGAGACGGCATTGTCTTGGCGGGTCATTGATAGAGAGGAGTCCAGGATGATGCCCAGATTACGTGCATTGGTCCGTGGCGGCGGGAGCATTTCCCAGTGAGGTGGGCCACCAGAAGTCATTCCAGGCGGAAGGGGTGGAGCTGATTACGAGGATCTCTGTCTTGTCCAAGTTGAGTTTGAGGCAGCTGGCTTCCATCCAGGTGGTGACTGCTCTCATCCTGTTGTGGAAATGTTTCTTGGCCTTTGCCAAGTCCTCGGACAGGGAGAGGATCAGTTGGGTATCGTTGGCGTAGGAGACTGTTTAGCCCATGTTGTTTGATGATCTTGGCAAGCGGGCCATGTATATGTTGAAAAGCGTTGGGCTGAGTGATGATCCTTGGGGCACTCTGCAGCATGTGTCTTTGGGTTCTGACATGAACGGTGGTAGTCTGACACTCAGTGTTCTTCCAGTGAGGAAGGACCTGATCTAATCCAGTGCTTTATCTCGGATGCCGGCGTGGTGTAGCCTGGCGCAGAGGGTGGAGTGGAAGACAGTGTCAAACGCAGCGGAGAGGTCGAGGAGGATGAGTGTGGCCATGCCTCCGTGATCTAGTATGATGCGCATGTCATCAGAAGCTGCTAGGAGTGCGGTTTCAGTGCTGTGGTTGCTTCTGAATCCGGATTTGGATGGGTCTAGGATTTGGTGTGTTTCGAGGAATTTGATGAGTTGCTGGTTGACAGCCATTTCCTTTACTTTGACTGGGAAAGGGGGAAGAGGGATGGGTCTGTAGTTTTTCAGCTCCCTTGGGTCGGCGGTGGGTTTCTTGAGAAGCAGGTTGATCTTGGCATGCTTCCAGTCTGATGGGAAGGTGGCAGTCTCGAAGGAACGGTTGATAGTTCGGCACAGTTCTGGTGCTGTAGTGGCACTGGACAGCTTGAAGAGATGATGAGGGGACGGATCCCAGGGTGCTCCTGAGTGGATGGAGTTCATGAGTCTTTGGGTGTCCTCTTTGGAGATGGGGGTCCAAGAGTTCAGTATCTGGTGAGGTGCTAGTCCTGTGGTGGTGAACGGTGCTGGTGTGTTTTGGTTCATGAAGCCTTCGCAAATGTCCTGGATTTTTCAGTGAAAGAAGGTGGCGAGGTTATTGCAGAGGTCTTGGGAGGGAGGGATGGATGAGGTGTCTGTCCCGAGGATCATGAACTCTTTGACAATGGCGAAGAGCTCTTTGCTGTTGTGAGTGCTGGTGCTGAGGCGTTCTTGGATGGCGGCTTTTTTGGCTGCTCTGATATTCTGGTGGTGGGTGGTGACTGCATTCTTGTAGGCTGTGCGGTCTTCGGTTGATTTGCTGTTCCTCCATTTCCATTCCAGTCATCTGCAGGAGCATTTGGATTCTTGTTGGTCTGCCGTAAACCATTTCGGTGTTTTGCTACGTCGGTTTCCTGCTGTTTTCCTTAGAGGGGACTACGTTGTTGGCGCATTCCAATAACCAGTGGTATAGATTGCATGCAGCTTCATTCTCATCCGCTGGTCCGGTGGCTGGGAGCGTTGGTGAGTTGTGCTTCTGTAACTTTGCCCCAGCGTCTGCCGAGGGAGCGGGGGCATAGTGGTGTGCAGTGTTTTGTGAAGGTATAGTGGACGCACTTGTGGTCGGTCCAATGGTATTCGGAGGTGTGAGAGATGGTGATGTTGTTCCCCGCTGAGAAGACGGGGTTGAGAATAATAATAAAATATGCTGCTCTCTGCTGATGACGGGCGAAACCCAGAAACACGTGTCCAGAGATACACAGCACTTGCTGCACCTACTAAGGTGAAAGACTTTGATTACTTTTGTTAATGTGAAAGAATCTGACTGCATTTACCAAGATGCATTGGGGCCAACTTTTTGCTGGAGTGTGAGGCAGTGTGCTCCCTTTTTTTTCCACTGTGTCGAATGACGGCTCCCTTGAGCTAACGGGCTGACGAGCCTTGGTGAGGCACCTGCGCACCAGAGTGGTACATAAACCTGAGAAGACGTTTGGTGGCATTTCAAGCAACCCCACAAAATATGCTGCTCTCTGCTGATGACGGGCGAAACCCAGAAACACGTGTCCAGAGATACACAGCACTTGCTGCACCTACTAAGGTGAAAGACTTTGATTACTTTTGTTAATGTGAAAGAATCTGACTGCATTTACCAAGATGCATTGGGGCCAACTTTTTGCTGGAGTGTGAGGCAGTGTGCTCCCTTTTTTTTCCACTGTGTCGAATGACGGCTCCCTTGAGCTAACGGGCTGACGAGCCTTGGTGAGGCACCTGCGCACCAGAGTGGTACATAAACCTGAGAAGACGTTTGGTGGCATTTCAAGCAACCCCACAAAATATGCTGCTCTCTGCTGATGACGGGCGAAACCCAGAAACACGTGTCCAGAGATACACAGCACTTGCTGCACCTACTAAGGTGAAAGACTTTGATTACTTTTGTTAATGTGAAAGAATCTGACTGCATTTACCAAGATGCATTGGGGCCAACTTTTTGCTGGAGTGTGAGGCAGTGTGCTCCCTTTTTTTTCCACTGTGTCGAATGACGGCTCCCTTGAGCTAACGGGCTGACGAGCCTTGGTGAGGCACCTGCGCACCAGAGTGGTACATAAACCTGAGAAGACGTTTGGTGGCATTTCAAGCAACCCCACAAAATATGCTGCTCTCTGCTGATGACGGGCGAAACCCAGAAACACGTGTCCAGAGATACACAGCACTTGCTGCACCTACTAAGGTGAAAGACTTTGATTACTCTTGTTAATGTGAAAGAATCTGACTGCATTTACCAAGATGCATTGGGGCCAACTTTTTGCTGGAGTGTGAGGCAGTGTGCTCCCTTTTTTTTCCACTGTGTCGAATGACGGCTCCCTTGAGCTAACGGGCTGACGAGCCTTGGTGAGGCACCTGCGCACCAGAGTGGTACATAAACCTGAGAAGACGTTTGGTGGCATTTCAAGCAACCCCACAAAATATGCTGCTCTCTGCTGATGACGGGCGAAACCCAGAAACACGTGTCCAGAGATACACAGCACTTGCTGCACCTACTAAGGTGAAAGACTTTGATTACTTTTGTTAATGTGAAAGAATCTGACTGCATTTACCAAGATGCATTGGGGCCAACTTTTTGCTGGAGTGTGAGGCAGTGTGCTCCCTTTTTTTTCCACTGTGTCGAATGACGGCTCCCTTGAGCTAACGGGCTGACGAGCCTTGGTGAGGCACCTGCGCACCAGAGTGGTACATAAACCTGAGAAGACGTTTGGTGGCATTTCAAGCAACCCCACAAAATATGCTGCTCTCTGCTGATGACGGGCGAAACCCAGAAACACGTGTCCAGAGATACACAGCACTTGCTGCACCTACTAAGGTGAAAGACTTTGATTACTTTTGTTAATGTGAAAGAATCTGACTGCATTTACCAAGATGCATTGGGGCCAACTTTTTGCTGGAGTGTGAGGCAGTGTGCTCCCTTTTTTTTCCACGGGGTTGAGAATGTGTTTGGGTCTGTGGGTGGGGACGTTGACGAGTTGTTTGAGGCCGAGTGTTGTGAGGTTGTCCAGGAGGTTTGCGGTGTTGGGGTCATCGTGGGTATCAAGGTGGAAGTTGAGGTGGCCGAGTAGGATGTAGTCAGAGGAGGTGAGCGCTTGGGGGGTGATGAGGTTGGTGATGTCTTCGCAGAATTGAGGTTGTGGTCTAGGTGGCCTGTAGATGAGGGTGCCATGGAGGGAGGAGTTGGGGTTAGTCTGAATCTGGAAGTGTAGGTATTCATGGGTTGGCTGAGACTGTGACTCATTGGTGGTTGTCAGGTGGAGGTTCTTCTTGTAGACTATGGCAATGCCTCCTCCAGGTCGGTTGGCTCTGTCCTTGCGTATGATTTTGTAATTGTCCGGGATGGCCGTGGTGATGTCTGGGGCAGAGGTGGAGGTGATCCATGTCTCTGTGAACAAGGCGACATCCGGGGCTGTCGAGTCGAGGAGGTCCCAGACTTCTACTGCGTGCTTGAGGAGGGAGCGTGTGTTGCGGAGTATGCACTTGAAGTGGTCGTCCGTGCTTGGTGCGGGATCATGAGGTGGTCTTTGGAGGGTGTGGGAGCATGCGGTGCATGAAAAAGGTTCCTGAGTGTTCCTGCGGTTAGCTAGGTGGCAGGCTTAGGATCTTCCCGGGTTGAGGGAGCTTAGAGTGCTGGCGCCGAACCAGCAGATGGCGCGAGAACCAGGGTCCGTGGTGCTGGGTGCAGTCCAGGCGTGGACGGACTGCGTGTGGCCACCATTAAGAAGGGGATGGAAGCCGGGGGTCCGGTCAGCTGGGAGGCGGGAGGGCAGGAAAAGCGCTTTGCGGGGGGCAGAGTCGCAGGGGCAGCAGCGGTGTGGGGGAAAACGCAGGAGAGAGAAAGAGACAAGCAGGAGAAAAATGGAATAAGAGACAGAAATAAAAACAGAAGTAAAGGCAGCAAAGAGAGACAAAAGATACTTAGTTGCAGTTAGCCACTAGGCCACCAGGGATGAGGTGCAGGCGGAGGAGGGCCTCGAACTGAGAGACAGGCAGGCTCTCAGTTCGCTCAAGGCAGCAGCAGCAACAGGTGGAGCAAAGGGGAGGGCAACAGACGCTGACCAAGAGGTCATAGGAGTCCCCGCTCAGTGCGCAGCGCCTGCCATTGAGAAGGGGAGGGAGGCGGGGTGTCCGGTCAGCTGGGAGGCCAGAGGGTGGGAAACGCGCTTTGCGGGGGCAGGGCTGAAGGAGCAACAGTGGCACGGGGAAAAACACGGGAGAGTGAAGGGAGAGAGAAAGAGACAAGAGGGAGAAAAATGGAATAAGAGGAATGAAAACAGAAGTGAAAACAGAAGTAAAGGCAGGAGTAAAGAGAGACAGAAGACACTTACATGCAGATGGCCACTAGGGATGAGGTACAGACAGGAGCCTGCAGGTGGAGGTGGGCCTCGAACTGAGAGTCAGAAAGTTCCCTCAAGGCAGAGGCAGCAACAGCAGGTGGAGCTGCACAGGGGAGGGCAACAGACGCTGACCAGGAGGTCAGAGGAGTCCTCCTTGAGGTTTTCGGAAACAATAATAGTGACGCTGGGCAATGGCCAAATGCAGTCTTAATTCTCCTGGATTTATCACCAGCATCCAATACCATCTCGCATTCTTTACTTCAGCATCACTCTGGAACTGGTATGATTGGCAAGGCCTGGACTTGGTTTCAATCTTTTCTTGCAAACAGGAGACAATTGGTGTCAATTAGGCAGTTCACTTCAGAAGTGAAATCATTAAAATATTGTGACGGGCCACAGGGTGCGTCACGTAGTCCATCTTTATTTAACATCTAAGTCGCCCCGATTATTTCTCTGATTTACTTCTTTGGACATTTCTACCACTTCCTATGCAGATGACACCCCAATTAATTCTATCTTTGGATACAAATTCTTTTGGCTTAGAATAAAATTTCAGGAATTATATCACAAGCATTATCCCCTGGATTGAAATTAATCATTTCAAGTGTAATGTGGAAAAAACAAAATACTTCTATTTGAGAAGAACAATATGTCCTCTCCAAGAGACTGGTGACCTAATAATGTCACATCCAGTAGAAGGGGCTAGAAATCTAGGGGTACAATTTGAAAATGTCCTGTCCTTTCCATCTCAAGTTCTACCAGTAGCTGGTATTTCCTTTTCCTTGTTTAAATCGCTTCAAAATATCTTTACATGTCTTCCTTTGGCAGCAAGGAAAACTGCAGCTTTTGCGCTTATAACTTCAAGGTTGTAACAGCTTCTATCTAGGCTTGGCCAAGCAACTACATATTAGACTCCAGTCAGGGAGTCTCCAACCTTTTGTATAGTAAAAGCTACTTATGTTGATGAAAATCATCCAAAGCTACGAGTATTATTAGCATTTTAATGCTGACCACATTAGACAAGTTTACATGTTTGTTTTAAATATAAACTTTTCAGTTTTGTAGGCTGGGCTACACACAGGAGAGCTACTTATGGGTAGCTAGAGAGCTACTAGTAGCTCATGAGCTACTTGTTGAAGTCCCCTGCTGCAAGTGGTTCAGACTGCGGCTGCAAGACAAGTTCTTAAGCTTCCCCACAAAAGCTCCGCTTCTCTGGAGCTCAACTGGTCCTAAATATTTGTCAGATCATTTTAGCATTATAAAAATCAAAGGGCTTTTAGGTCTTCAAATGCTAAGCTACTAGAAATTTGTAACTTTACGTTGAAATCCAGAGGTGGCAAAACCTTTTGCAGCATTAGGGTCGAAGGCCTGGAATCACCTTCCCTGTTCTTTCAGATTGATGTATAATGAAGCAGCTTTTAGGAAACATCTGAAAACTTGCCTGTTTTTGGCCCCAGATGAGCTGTGTAATTGTTTAAGTTAATATGTTTCTTTTAGGTTTTGTTCCCTTCGGTCTTTTTTCTGTGTTTTATTGGCGGTACTGGGGTTGGTGAGGGAAGTCTGTGTCTGAGTTAGCGCCAGGATGATCTTCTTTGAGTGACACTTTACAAGTTCTTTCATTCATAAGGAGGATAGCCCAATGACAAGCCGGGCCCCTAGCATTTTAAATAATAATGTCCTCTCTGGTGTCAGGTGTGTTTTCCGCCCCTTCTTGGGAGGATTGGGGGTAAGCAATCAAACTCTTTAGGGGTGGAGAATGCAGTCAGGATGGAAAGGCTCTCATCTCATTCTATTTTGATTAATAAAACTCGAATCCCTGTTGAGTCATGTGCTTTTTCCTCCCCCGTTTTGTCCCCGAGAGGGCAGAAAGACTTCTTAGGGGGGCTAGAGGTGGAAGATGTGTCCTGATGCCGCCAGCAAGGGCAGCCCTCCATTCCATTCTCTTTTTAGTAGTAAAAATAAAATCCCTGATGTCAAGTGGGATTTTGCCACTGTAGGTATGGCAAACCCCCATAATCTGGCCCCCAAGCCCTGCCAAGCCTGCAAAAACAGCTGTCGGTCAAGCTGTCTCTGGTGCTTGGGCTCTCTGCGCATGTATGCCCTCATGCAGCCGAAAGCCATCCAAGACTGTGAGACCAAACTTCATTTCACCGAGCACAAGGAGAGGTTGCAGTCAAAACAGAAGTTTCAGCCAAGGACAGCCATCAAGCTGCAAGCCCAGTTGTGGCGCCATTCTCCGGTTCTTTCCCGCAAGAAGTCCAAGTCCAAACAAAAGCATAATAAGAAAAAGTAGGACTCACCCCTTTCCCACCACTAGATGTCAAGCAACAAGGTCTGAGTGCATCAAGATAAGGATTGTACCTGTTCACAGTACCTGGAATATGAGCCGGTTCCACAGCTGGTCCTGATGCACCCTGAGTTTCCTGGGCCATTGTCGACCCTGCAGCAGATACAGAAGAAGCCATGTGGCAGACTTTCAGTGCACTTACGGCCCCCTCTGGTACGCCTTCAGGACCTAAGGAGCCACAGGGATCTCCACTCCATCTCCATCTTGTACTACTTCTAGCAGGTCTGAAACCATCTGTCTGCTTTGGGCGCACTATGGACCCGTACCGACTCTGGTACACACTCCAGCACCTATGCCCACACTGGTCCCTTCTGTACTGACGATGGTCCCGATAGACAATGTGGTCCTAACCAGGACCAATGTCAACCCGATCTTGACTGACACAATAGCACAAACAGTTATAATTCAATCTTATTCTGATCATAGACCTCGGCCTAGAGACCGTGCCCATCAGAACGTCCAAGTGCTCTTTGGCTATGACTCTGACAGTCCAAGAGGCACCCTATGTCCCTCAGGACACTGATGATGGCAGGGAAGGGGACAGATTGCTCTTCCCTTGCTATACTCACGATGCACTGTATCAGGGTTTGCAGAACTCCAGTACACTAGAAACATCCCGCAAAACAGAGTTGAAACCGACATATATGCCACCTACTAAGTAATGTACCTCATTTGCAGTGGTGGTTCATAGACCAGCTGACACACTAGAGCTTCAGCTGCCCCCCAGTGACACAAAATCTGAGGCAAAATCAAATGTGATGATTGAAATCCATCAACCAGGGCCCACCCAATTTGAGCCACTCTACTGCTGAATAAAGCCCTTTCTGATACGTTCATCGCTACACAGGCCAAACCATGTTCATGTCTGCCACTCAGTCAACCTATGGCACAACAGCATAGTCCTGCCCCTGGTAATCCGGACGTATTTAACAAACAACCAACACCAACCAACACCAAAGAGCCTGATTGTTCAAGCTTCAGCATGTAAGGCTAATTTGGAGCCCTGTCCCACCAATCTCCCCGGATAAGGAATCGAAACGAATCAAAGGCTCAGGAAAGAGGTTGTTTTCTTCAGTCAGTCTAGGACTTAGATCCAGCAATATAGTTAGCTTACTAGACGAGTGCATACATACTTTATGGGATGAAAATATGCCAAGCGTCTTCTATATAAATGCCCTCTCATGGCTCCAGGATATGTGAGGAGACACAATTCAATTCAATTCAATTTTGGGACAATTCAAAGACAGACACTCCATAGCATGATTATAAGGCATATCCAGGCAGCAAAACAGTTTTGCCACCAGTTCAGTAATTCAAAGGCTAATCCCTGGGCTATCTTTGAGATAGGGCCATCCCTCATAGCCCATCGTACAGCAACTGACCAAACCCTTTCAAAGTTGTGGGCACTGCACCAGCAGAGTTAGTGCGGCTTAGCTTGGATAGCATTCTTTCAAATCATCACCCCCTGATGCAGCGGCTGTTGAGCCACTTTAGCTTGACCTCAGTGGCCAATGCTAGGGTGGGTGGAGGCAGGATTCATATTTCCCCGGTTGGAGATCCATCACAGTGGACAGCTTGGTCTTACAAATTGCCCAAAAGGGCAAAGCCCTATTCCTAACTTCCACTCCACGTTCCCCCACAACACACTTCAGAAGAATACTCTGAAACCCTAATGCACTAGGTCAGTCTTTTGCTCTCCACAGGTGCAATCAAGAAGGCTGAAAAGTGTATGTAACGAGGTCTGATACTTATAATAATTTGAAGGTGGTGGATAAATTGTAAATGAAAGTTATAACTGTAATTTTAGAATTCTTTAAGTTTGTGTTGTTTAAACCTGATTTGTTTTGGGGAAATACATTTTCCTAACTATGACTAAGCTTTAACCTTTCTTTTTTCCATTGAATGTTAATGTTTTTTTCAATTTTTTATAAAAACGTGTTTCAAATCACAGAGTCCAGTGTCGCAAGTTGAGAATTGTGATGTTGAGTGTCATACAGTGCAGTGGAGGAGAGTGTTGTAAAGTCTATTGTCATAGACTGGAATATCGTAGATTGGAATCAAGTGGAGTCGAGAAGAGTGTAGTAGTGTATTGTATAGTGTAGTAAGGTGTTATATAGTGTAGTGGCATGGTGTCTCATATAGCGGAATCAAGAATCGTAGTCTGGAGCAGCAAGTTGTACAGTTAATTGGGTGTCGAACTGTAGGTTAGGGTGTCACAAACTTTCATAGAGTAAAGTGTTTTAGAGTAGGGTAGGGTGAAGAAAAATTGTCATAGAGTGGAGTATCTTCCAGTGGAGTTTCAGAGTACAGTGAAGCAGAGTGTTATACAGTGAACTGCTGTGTCAAATAGTGGAGTGGCGTATCGAAGAAAAATGTTGAGTGGCGTGTCATCGAGGGTCATACAGTGTAGAACAGTGGCATTGCATGGATGGGCATAGAGTGGAGTAGCGTGTCATATAGTGTAGTAGTGTTGTAGAGTGGATGTGCATACTGTGGTGTAGAGTGTTGGAAAGTGGAGCCGTGTAGAGCAGAATATAATACAGTGGTGCAGAGTAGGATAAAGTGTAGTAGACTGGAGTATAGCGGAGTGGAGTACAGTAGAGTGGGGTAGTGTAGAGTGGAGTAAAGTGTCATATAGTGGAGTGGCGTGCCGTAGTCTATAGTTGTGTGAAGTGGTATAGCATACAGTTGAGTAAAGTGTCATAAATTGGAGTACCGTGTAGTACAGTAGAGTGTAGTGTGGTGTTGTACAGTATTGGTGATGTAGACTACAGTAGAATGACATACAGTCTGATTGATGTTTTTAGAGTGGTGTACAGCACAGTGTTGTAGAGTGTGGTACAGTGGACTGGCATACAGTGTTATAGAGTACAATGGCATTGAGTGGCATGGAGTGGCATACAGTGGGGTAGTGGAGTAGAGTGGAGTTCTGTCAGAGTAGAGTGTAGTAAAGTCAGGTGCAGTGGCATACAAAGAGTTGCATGCAGTGTTGTATCGTGGACTAGAGTATTGTACAGTACAGTCTTGTACAGTGGAGTGAAGGGGTATAGACAGGAGTAGAGTGTTGGAGAGTGGCATACAGTGTAGTAGAGTGGAGTTGCATAGGGTACAGTAGTTTTTGAAACAACAGAGCTGCGTCAAGTGGATTGTTGTATAGTAGCGTAAAGTACAGTGGAGTAGAGTTGAATGGAGTGGTGTAACATAATGTGGAGTAAAGTACAATAGAGTGTATTGGTGTGTCATAGAATAGAGTGGCATGGAGTGGACTGATGTACTGTAGGTTGTAAATTGTTATAAAATGGAGTGGGGTCTCGTACAGTGGAGTGGAGTGCTGTCGTATAGACAAGTGTTGTACAGTGGAATAGAGCATTGTACATTGGAGTGCAGGGCACAGAATGGAGTATAGAGTTAAACACTGGAGTGTACGAGCATAGAGAGGAGTAGAAAGTGGTAGAGTGCCATGAAGCGTGGTAGACTTTTATAGAGTGCAGTTATATATAGTGGAGGAGACTGTCATACAATGAAGCGGTGTAGAGAGAACTGGCGTAGAGTGGATTATCGTAAAATAAGGTAGCATACTGTGGACTAGCAAATAGTGGAATACTGTACAGTGGAAATAGAAAAGTGGAGTGGCATAGAGTGAAATAGTGTAGAGTGGAGTAGGAGACAGTGGATTAGCGTAGAGTGGGGTGGCATACACAGAAGTGTACTCGCGTAGAGACGAGGAACTTTGAAAATTGGAGTGGCATCTGATACAGTAGAGTGGAGTGCTGTGTCGTACACTGTTGGAAACTGTCACAGAGTAAAGTATAATGTTGTACAATAGATTGTACTGACATAGAGTTGAGTGCAAATTTGGACTGCAGTGTGTATGGGGATAGAGTGGAGTAGAGTCTAGTAGACTGGCGTAATGTAGAGTTGAGTTATATAGAGTGGAGGGGAGTACACTGGAGTTGCATAGAGTGGAGTGACAAAGTGGAATAGCGTAGAGTAGAGTAGCGTAGACTGGAGTGATGTACAGTGGAGTGGCTTAGAGTGTTATTGTATATAGTGTAGTACTGTTTAGGGGAGTGGCGTTAAGTGTAATAACGTATAATGTAGTAGCATGCAGTGGCATGGCGTACAGTGAAATGTTTTATACTTCAGTGGTGTATTGTGGGGTGGGGAAGAGTGTAATAGCATACAGTGGAGTGGCGTAAAGTGGAGTGGGGTAGAGTGAAATACCATATAGTAGAGGGATAAAGATTAAAGTTGTGTAAAGTGTAATAGCATAGAATGGTGTGGCGTATAGTGGAATAGCGTAGAATGGAGTATAGTGGAGTGGCGTAGAGTGGAATAGAGTAGAGGAGAGTAGCGTAGAGTAGTGCAGAATGGAGTAGTGTTCAGTGGAGCAGGGTACAGTGAAATAGCATATAGTGGAGTGGCATAGAGTTGAGTGGCATCCAAAGGACTACTGTAGAATGGAGTGGTGTTGAGTAGAGTGTTATACACTGGAGAGGCATACAGTGGAGTACTATATAGTAGAGTGGCATACATTGGAACAGCGGATAGTGATGTAGTCCTCAGTGCAGTGGTGTACAGTGAAGTGGTGCAGACTGGAGTGGCGTACACTGGAATGGGGTAGAGTGTAATAGCATACAGTGGAGTGTCCACAGCAATAGCGTACAATAGAGGGAGGTAGAGTGGAGTGGCATACACTGGAGTAGCATAAAGTGGAATAGTGCAGGATGGAGTGACGTACAGTGGAACAGCATATACTGGAGTAATGTATAGCAGAGTGGCATACATTGAAGTGGCGTACAATGAAAAGGTGTAGAGTGGAGTTGCATACAGTGTTATAGAGAGTGGACTGGTGCAGAGTGGAGTTGTATACAGTGTAATAGGGTGGAGTGGCGTAGAGCGGAGTGTTGTACAGGGGAGTGGCATAGCGTGTAATGGTGTATAGTTGCTTAGCATTCAGTAGAGTGGCATATAGTGAAGTGATGTAGACTTTAGTGGCGTACAGTGGAGTGCGGTACAGTGTAATACCATACAGTGGAGTGGTGTACATTAGAGTGGGATCCAGTCGTATAACGTAGAATGAAGTGGTGTAGAGTGGAGTGCAATACACTGGATTGACGTAGAGTGGAGTAGCTTACAGTGGAGTTGCATACTATGGAATAGTGTACAGTGGAGTGTTAAGAGTGGCATATAATGGAATTGAGTAGAGTGAAGTGGCATACAGTAGAATGGTGTAGAGTAGAATATTGTTTAGTGGAGAAGAGTTCAGTGGAGTGATGTAGACTGGAGTGGCGTACAGTGGTGTTGCATACAGTGAAATAGCATAGAGTGGAATGACGTAGAATGAAGTCTTGTACAGTGGAGAGGCATACAGTGGAATAGCATATAGTGGAGTGGTTACCATGGAATGGCATACAAATGTATGTGAAATGTGTTAGCAATGTAGATTATGAGTGCAGATTAACGCAAAACAGTGAATTGCGCTGCCTTGCGTTTCCCAAGATTTACCAATCAACGTAGGGCCACGCACAGTGGTGTGCGTTCCTTTTTAAATCTAACTCAAGTATTGCATTGCCCATGTGACACCAAGAGTGCTGCAAGGGTACCACAATCTAATAATACAGTTAGGCCTTGTTTATATTTTGGGCCATAGTAAACCCTGATATCTTTACAGTATACTGTGGTACATGGATGACAAACCAGTGTGAAACTGGGTAATGATGTAGGAAGCTGGCATGGTGTGTGGTGAGCATCTATGGTGTTATCACCTTATGCTATGTCCAGGTATCCCCTATTAATGAGGTGTAGACAGTGTCTAGGAAGTTAGGGCTCTCTAGAGGTAGCTGTGGATGAGCACCCAAGACTTATCAAGGAGACGTGCAGCTTAAGAAATACCACTACAGACACACAGCACTTACACACATGAAAGAACTACAGTGTGACAAAAATAAAGATACTTTATTATAATAACACAAATACTAAAATACTTTATAGGCAATACTCCACTAGGAGGTGAGTAAACACACTATTATATACACATTAGAAGTCAGTGATTAGCATAGACAGCAATAGCAAATAGTAAAAACAATAGTAAATAGTGAAAGCCCTAGGGAGAGACCAAACCATATACTAAGCAAGTGGAATGTGAAAGGCAGTCCCCCACCCAATGAAGTGATATCGGTAGAGGGGAGCCGGAGGAACTAAGAACCCCAAAAGGTAAGTACCAGGGTGCCCCACAGCAACCAGGAGAGAAGAGGTAAGTACTTGGTTTTTCCCCAATCTCACTGGAGAACTTTAGAAAAAGACTGTGCAAGACTCAAACAAGACTGAAAGAAACAAACTGTGGATCAAGACAGAAGAGGATCTGCAAAAAAGAGGGCCAAGTCCAGTTCAAGTTGGATTGTCCAGTTGTGGCAGGAGCCACTACCCACCCTTGGAGGACCAGGTCAAAGTTGGAGACAAGGAGTCAGCTATGCAGCACCGAAGCAGGAGAGGAGTTCCATAAGTGATGCAGGTGATGTCCCAGGATAGAAGAAGAGCTGCAGTCAGTCAGTGGTGTTGGAAAAACCACAAACAAGTCTTGGCAAAGGCAAAAGTTGCAGAGCTGCTGGGGACCAGCAAGTTCCAGGGGGACTCAACCCAAGGAGGGGAGTCCCAGGTGACCCTCAGCAGTGAGGAGAGTCAGAAGACGAGGATGCAGCCCCTACAGGCAACTCACAGGCATCAGGCACAGGAGTTGCAGTGAGGCCCACTCAGAACGCCTGGAGCGGAATCCCACGTCGCTGGAGCAGCAGGCAGGAGACTGTGCTTTGCAGGGAAGAGTGATGGAGGCTGGGGCTACACGGAGCCTGAAGATCCCTTGGGAGAGGAGCCAACAAGCCTTGGTAGCTGCAAGAGTCGCTGCAAGAGTCGCAGTGCACAGGGTTACTGTCCTGCAAGAAGAGGCAAGGGCTCACCGTCTCCCAAGTTGGACAGCTGGTAGAGATGACCGAGGGGACCACTCCAGACTACCACCTGTGTTGCAGGATCCATGCAGTTCTGCAGGATAGAGGATCTGTGCAGCTGGACCTCACTGCAGTTGGTGTCTGCAGGTGCAGGGGAGTGACTCCTTCACTCAAAGGGAGATTCATTCTTGATTCTTGTGCAGGCTGAAGACTTGTCACCATCAGAGGATGCACAGACACGGAAATGTTGCAGTTGCTGGAAGGAGCCGGAGAAACAATGTTGCAGAGCGGAGTCGTCGCTAGAGTTGCAGATTGTTGGTTCCTGGACAGTCCTAAATAGCCCAGGAAGGGGGATTGGTCACCTAGCAGGGGGACCACCTACCAGGTGGGGGCTGTGACATCACCTGCCTGACCTGGCAACTCTGATACTCCCAGGGACCTCTGCCCACCTTGGATTCAAGATGGCAAAATCAAGAGGCCACCTGGAGGAGCTCTGGGCACCACCCCTGGGGTGGTGATGGAAGGGGAGTGGTCACTCCCCCTTCCATTGTCCAGTTTCCCTCCAGAGCAGGGACGAGGGGTGCAAACTGTTTTATGCAAGGAGGGCACCAATTGTACCCTCCCAAGCTATGTAATACCTATTTCCAAGGGAGAGGGTGTTACCACCCTGTCCCACAGGAAATCCTTTGTTCTGCCTTCCTCTGCCTGAGCTGGTCAAACAGCAGGAGGGCAGAAACTTGTCTGAGGGGTGGCAGCAGCGCCGACTGCCCGGAAAACCCCAGAGGACTAGGAGGAACAATGCTGGGGGGGTCCTCTAATGAGCCCCCAGAGTGAATGGAATTATACAACCAATACTGGCAACAGTATTGGGGTATGATTCTGACATGTTTGATACCAAACATGCCCAGGTTCGGAGTTACCATTATGTAGCTAGAGGCAGGTAGTTAGTGACCTGTAATGGAGCTGGAGTTCGTAGGGGCACCGCCGCTCATGCAGGGGTGCTGTCACACACAGGTACTTGCACCCTGCCCTCTGGGCTAGGAGGGCCTACCATAGGGGTGACTTCAAGTGATGTGGTGCAGTGACCTGTAGTGAAAGGGCAAATGCACCTTTTCACGTAGGATGCAATGGCAGGCCTGCAGACACATTTTGCATGGGCCCCCATGGGCGGCACAATAAGTGCTGCAGGCCATGTGGAACCCCTGGTCCCACAATGCCCTGGGTACCTAAGTACCATATACTAGGGACTTACATGGGGGCATCACTATGCCAATTATGGGGTGAGTAAAGTCCCAAGCAACCAAATTTAGAGGGAGTGCATAGTCACTGGGGTCCTGGTTACCAGGATCCCAGTGAATACAGTCAAAACACATAGACAGCAGGCAAATGTCGGGGTAACCATGCCAAAAAGAGGGTACTTTCCTACAAACTACAGGTTTTTTTTTAAGAATGCAAAGGCAAATAAATTGTTTTTACTAAACCTTGGCTGTGTTCAGTGTTAGGGCCTTAGAAATAGTTAGGTAGTTGGTCACTATATATTACCACTTTAACATACTGGTAATAGGAAGGGACATTTATTTATATATATTTTCAAATACGCTTACAGCCATGTACCGTTGTAGTTAAATAAAAATTTGAGAAATTCTGTGAAAGTACCGCTGTGAAAGATGTCACTAAGTTTAAAAACCGTACACTTTAAAACAACCTACCCTACTTAACTGCAGTACCCACAAAGCATCATCTCTGCACCATAAAGTATAATCCTGCCAAATTCCATGTAAATTCATTCAGCTGTTTTTGCACTACGTCAAATACAATAGTGTATGGTAAATGCATTGACAGAAAAACTCATTTTTGGCCCCCTTTTATCTATCTTTGCACTCCTTTAACGATTCACCACAAACATTTACATCGTAGAAAATGCTATAGGTCTGGAAAGCTTTGTGGTGTTTCGGCAAACGGGTGGAAAGTTAATAGTAAGGTAATATCCGAGGAATTCCTATCTTTGGGAATACTAACTATAACTAGAGTAACAATCACATTTAATGCAATTTCTTTCTCTTTATCTATTGTAATTGTTATGTTTTTGTTTATAGGTTTACATAATCATGTGACCATAAATAAGTATTTTAGTTGTTTATGCAGTAGTTCTTCACGTATGCAGTCTAGTTTATATTTTGGGCTTCCTTGCTACATTTAGGAGGATTGTGACACAAGATATCACTAAGTTGAAAAACCTTATGATTTAACATGTACCTACTCCACTTACCGGCAGTACCCCCACAGGATCATCTCCGGCCCATAATATGTAATACTGCCAAATTTCACAAAAATCCAGCTGACATTTTTTGCGCTATGCAAAATACAAATGTCCATGGAAAATGCATTGGATTTGAAGCCGTTTTGGGGCCCCTCTTTTTCTTTGGACCACTTTAGGCAAACGCCGCAAAACTTTCAGTCCTCCCAAAATGAAATGGGGGCAGTAGGCCTGCAAATTTTCAGATCACGCACATTCTTCAAACTGGTGCAAAGTTACAAAGCAACATAAATCTGAAATAAATAGATAGATAGATAGATAGATAGATAGATAGATAGATAGATAGATAGATAGATAGATAGATAGATAGATAGATAGATAGACTTTCCAAAAAGGTGCTACTTTTTGACTAGTTTGTGAATGGAAAGTTTTGGGGTGATCTGTTGATCCGTCAAGCCGGAGCCAAGAAAGTTTTTTCCAGAGACTTCTTTAAGAAGCACTACCACAAACACTGCTGAATGGAATTCCACACATTTGGCAGTAAGCAAGATCTTGTTCCACAAATTATGGTGGTCATTATGAACATGGCGGGAAATACCACCCCACCAGCGGTGGTGGTAACTACTGCCAACAGGCTGGCAGTCCGGACTGTCAATAATAAACCCAATGAGAAACAAGTAGCCGTCCATCCACACACCGCCATCTTTTTAGTCCCGACGAGGACGGAGGAGGCCGCCCACAGGCCGGCGGAAAGGTCCTACCCATCCACCAAATAATGAAACACAAGACCGCCAGAAGTTCCGGGGCGGGAACCACTGCCAAGCCAAGCATGGCAGAAACGAACAATATAAAAGGAAACACTCACTGGAGGCACACACAACACGCTGACGCAGACATGGAGAGAGAGTTGGAAATAATGCCAGTGCTGCTCCTTGCCATGTTCCTCCACGACCGTGACCGCCTACGAAGATGACGACGCTAAGTACCGCAACCTAGTACACATGGGAAGAAAGGGAATAGTTACACACCCACCCCACCCACCCTGCACGCACTCCCAACCCCTCCCACCATCCCAAGCCGTACATACCAAAACAAGATGTACTTACCAGATACAAGGCAACAAAGACCTGCATCAATGTACACACACGTGCACACCACACCCCCACAGTTAAACGCTGAACAACATCACTATATTGTGCCAACTGCACCACTGGGCACTCAAATTTTATTGAATGAAAAAAAGTATTGTCCAAATAAGGCCATTGGCAAAAACAGGCCGAACTTGACTCCCACATGTGCAAAGGGTACTCCACTTGGAAGGGGCATCAGTGGGGCAGCTAGGCACCTCAGGGGCCAGGGGTGGCAGGGGTGGGGACTTACGTCTGGAAGGGGTAGGGTTTGGGGCTTAGGTTTGGGAGGTGGAGGGGGTTTGGGCTTGCCCTTGGAAGGAAGGGGAGTGGGCTTGGACCGGGGGGTGGCAAGGGGACATGGGGAAACCGGGGGCCTCTTCCTCCCTGGGCAAGGGGTACGCAAATGGGAAGGGTGGACTGGGGTGGACTTGGACGTGGAAGGAGTGTACAGGGCAAGGAGATGGGCACATTTAGGGACGAGACGGGGTGGGCCAGTGGGTTTGAACAGGTCAATATGGGAGAGGAAAAGCTTCTTAGGGGCAGTTGGAGGGGATTTGGAGGCAGGTGTGGGAGTGGAGGTAGAGGGATTGTTTGTATCAGGTGTAGGTGTGCTGGACATGGATGCAGGTGCCTGTAAAGTATGCTGATGTGTGGTGGATGTGTATGGTGTGGATGTCCGCGAATGTTTGAGTGTTTTGGGAGGGGGGTGGACACAGTGGGACAAGACAGGCTGCCAGTGTATATGGATGTTGTCTGGGTATTTGTAGGTCTGGTGAGTGTGCTGCAAGTATCTGTCAATGTAGTTGTGAGTGCAAGTGGGGTGTCTGGTGTGCATTTCTGGATGTCAGATGTTGTGGTGACTGCATGAATGGGGGCAGCAGCAGTGACTGAGGGTGCAGTGCTTGTGGGTGTGCATGGTGAGGTGACAGACAGGGTTGCGGGGAGGATGACACACTGGGGGAAGTGGATGTTGTTGTGTGTGCTGTGGTATGTTGTGTGTGCCTGCCTGTGGTGGGAAGTGTGGTGCTTGTGTTTGTGTGCTTCTTGTGTGTTGACGTGTGTGCATGGCTGTCTGTATGTTTGCTTGGGATGGGTGAAGGGAGTTGGGTACTCAAAGGGGTAGAGGTGGTGGGAGGGGGACAGAAAGACCAGTGACACTGGCTGCCATCAAAGAGGAGGCCAGAGCTTGAAAATATCTCTGTAGGCCAGACATGGCACCGTGATTGCCTTCCAGGTATGCACTGCATTGCTCCATCTGGGATGCTAGCCCCTGGATGGCATTCACGATGGTTGTCTGCCCTACAGAGATGTTCCTCAGGAGGTCAATAGCCTCCCCCATGAGAGCAGCAGGGCTGACTGGGGCAGGGGATGGGGTGCCTGGGCCGAAGGAGACGCCCACCCTCCTGGGCGAGCGGGCACAGGCCACTGGGTGAGGAGCAACTGGGAGGGCGGTGATGGCATGGGGGTGGCAGAAGATGGCATAGAATGGGTGTGCCAAGTATGGCCCGCCACCACCAGGGAGCTCCCATCGGAGGAGGTATCAGTCACTACCTCCAGTGGTAGTTGCCTCCCCTGTGGTACTCCCCTCTCCCTCCAACCCACTGGTCCCCTGGGCATCGCTCGACTCTGCCTCCTTGGAACCGTGGGCTGCTGCATCCCCACTTGCCAGTGCCACTACTCCCTCGCCAGATGATGCAGATGTACACAAAGGACACAAGAGCACAGGGGTGGACAGACAAAACAAGGGAGAACTTTGTCAGAAATTAAATATCTGTACATCTCTGGTTCACACACACTCCCATCCACGTCACACACTTACATGCAGCACATACAACATACGTCATGCTCCTGACTACTGGCCATTACCCCAGAATCCACCACATTATCCACAGAAAACACGGACCTGATACACTGTGTGGAGTACACCCAGGAGAGACCATGCCCAGCCAATGCACTTACAAGTCCATGAGGCCACAAAGCATAACAGATGATTGAAAGTGGACCACCCAAGGGCCTATTTAGAATGCCCAAACTAGCCCTCACACCATTCCATGGACTTTGAGGGGGCAGGACTGCAGGAACCCACTTTGTCCAAGTGCCTGCCATTAGAATGCATACATACAACAGCACCAACATCCATCCATCAAAGCAGTATCACAACAGTGTTGGTACTCACCCCCTTGTGGCTTCCATGCTGCCTTGAAGCACCAATCCAAATCTGGATAGGCCACTGCCACAATGCGGGCCATTAAGCGGGTCAGGGTCCGACGGGCACCCCTTCCTTGTTAGGAGGCCTTCCCCAGCTGGGCCTCTCCGGTCTTCCTGGCCCAGCGCCTCAGGTCCTCCCACCGCTTCCTGCAGTAGGTGGTCTGCCTGTTGTAGACCCCCAGGGTCCGCACTTCCTTGGCGATGGCTTGCCACAGGCCTTTCTTTTGATGGGCGCTGACCTGCATGGGACACACAGAGCAAATACACAGATGTCAGTATGTGTGAACTGAATACAGATGACATGTCGTTCCCTATGGAACGGCCATTGTTGAAAGGCATGTTTCAACTCACATACAGTACATGCCAGACAGTCTACGGCTTGGGCAATTACACATCAAACACACATGCATACAGGTATCTGCCACAATCACACACATCTTAGTGTGACAGACACCAACTCGCTCCTCTGGTCGCCCATACAACTTGGCATACAGGTTAGGACCCCGTCCACCAGCTTCTCCGCAGTGAAGGCCGGGGCCCATTCCCCTGTGACCCGCGCCATCTCAGGGACCAGAGTCAGGACACTGCAGCAAATGCAGTGGAGTACTAGCCTGCTAGGGAATCAGGAGTCAAGGGTCTGACGAAATGGCGTAGGTACCACGGCGGTGTGCTCCGTCCGACCGCAGGCGTCGATCATGATTGGCCCAGGTTCCCCATTGACAATCATGTAAACCAGAGGTCTTCAAACTGGGGGGGTGTGCCCCCCTAGGGGGGCCTCAAGTGATCCCGGGGGGGCGCCAGACTGGCCAAAAGAATCATTATACAGATAACAGGCCTTTGTTTTAAGCAGAAGCATGTTATTGCATTTTTAAAAAGGCAATAGTACTTAACTGTAATGTTTAAATAGGTCTAGACATATTTAAACATTGCCTTCTTTATAATATAATTGTGAAAAATTCTGAGGGGAGCCCAATGATTTTTATTTTCAACTGTGGGGGCGCAGCATTAAAAGGTTTGGAGACCACTGATGTAAACCAATTATCCGGTGCACGGCAGTGAACAGCGCCTTCCGCCATGATGAATAACGCCAGCGGAATGAAGTCACTTCCACTCCCTCATACCTGGATGGCAGGAGGCTGCCAGTTTGCTACCACCACGTCACCATAACGTGGCCAGGGGCCCCATCCAGGGCCTCCAAATCTTTGACCTTAGTCGCTTGCTGACATGAGTCTAGGATCCACACATGCACCAATTTTTGTGTCCACACTGGGATGCCAGTATTACAGAGTTAACTCAGCACCCATATGCCTGACGGTGTACTTCATACTTTGCGTCTGTGTGTGTTACTGGCGTGTCGCCACTTACAAAGATACAGTGACATCATGTGATGCAGGTGTATGTTTACACTCAATATGTGCTCCTTCCTCCACCATAGGTACAGACCCATGTGGCGAGGGAGGGCCCCATCTGTTTACAGACCTCTGATTGATTTGGAAACTATGGAGGAACGTCACATCATTATCACCTACAGACTCAATAGAGCTACTATTCATGACCTCAGTGCATTAATGGATCCTGTTCTGAAACCGGCAAATCGGAATCAGCATGCCATCCCTACAACAGTGCAAGTGCTATTTATACTCAATTTTTTGGCTACGGGCTCATTTCAGGTGACAGTGGGCATGGGTGCAGGGGTCTCACAGCCAATGTTCAGCCTCATCCTGTCAAAATTCCTGGATTCATTCGTCCAACACCTGCAAACATGTGTCCAGTTTCCCTAAAGGGCTGAACTTCCTGCCATCAAATCTGGATGTTGTGCCTTTGCCCACATCCCACATGGGATTGGTGCCATTGATGGAACCCACATAGCTCTCATACCCCCAAGAGTGAATGAACAGGTGTACAGGAATCGAAAGAACTATCACTCCATGAATATACATTTAGTGTGTCCTGCTGACCAGTACGTTTCACATGTCAATGCCAGGTTCCCAGGCTCAGTCCATGATTCCTTTGTCCTGAGAAACAGCAGTGTACCACACTTGATGGGACACCTACAAGGGGACAGTGGATTGCTCATAGGTGAGTTTGATATGACACTAGATCTGTACATAGCTGCCAGCCAGCCAATATGCATGTGAAGACAGTTTCTTAAGGTCCTGTTTCAATCACTTTTTGCAGGTGATTATGGCTACCCCAACTTGCAATGGCTCATGACACCAGTGAGGAATCCCAGGACAGATGCAGAGAGGAATTATAATGAGGCCCATGGACGTACTAGGAGGGTGATTGAGCGCACAATAGGTCTACTGAAGGCTAAATTTTGTTGCCTCCATCTCTCTGGGGGATCTCTGTGCTATGTCTCTGACAAGGTGTGTAAGATAGTGGTGGCCTGCTGCATGCTGCACAACCTGGCTGTGAGGAAAGCTATCCCCCTTATGGAAGAGGAGGGTGCTGTCCAACCAGCCCTGCAACCTCAGAGAGGGGATGAGAGTGATGGTGAGGAAGAAGAGGGGGAGGATCTCAACTCCAGGAACCAGCTAATCTGCCTATACTTCCAGTGACTATGAGGTACTTAAAACTGATGCTGATGTTTACACTGCATAGTTTCAGTCTGACTCATTTAATTGGTAATGTGGCGTCTATAGTCATTGACACTGTTAACTGATGACTGAAGTGGCATGATCCAGGGAACCCAATAGTAGGTACAGTGTGACATACTTCAGACACTACAGTGCGTTGGATCCCCTCCTGCAATAAAGGTATGATGATAAAATAGACTGATATTTCAAATTGACGAGGGACATACGATTTAAGTGCATAGGTGTTTTTATTAAAAAATATGCATATTTCGTGGAACAGTGATAGGGAGTGGACACATGGTGCAAATCCATACTCAGGTACATATGCTCAGCTGTTGGTAGCACTGGGTTTCTTTCTATGTGGACAATGGTAGATAGTGTGATGGCAGGGGCAAGTCAACAAGGGAGCACAGTGGAACACAAGGGAGACAGTTCAGGGCAGAATCACTTCCTAGCGCTGGGCTTGGTCTTTGCTGGTGTTTCATATGCATGTCTGGTTCTGAGGGCATGTTTGCGAAGATGGAGCTGGGATGCAGGGGTAGGGGTGCTGGTTTCCTGGGTGTCCTCTGGCAGTGCCACCAGTCCAGTAGCTGCTGCAGATGTAGATGGCAGGGCAGTGTCCTAGCTAGTGGTAGGGGCTTGCAGGTGGGTGGAGGTCTCAGATTGGCTGTGGTACTGGTGCTGCAGCACCCTTGCAATGGTGGCCATGGTGGCATTGAGCTGTTTCCATTGCTCCATGGCTTCCTGGTGGTGTGCTATCTGTAGCCTCTGATTCTGCTCCAAGGTGGCCAGGATCTGGCCCATCCTGTCCTAAGTATGGTGGTATGCTCCCAGGACCTCAGATATCACCTCCTGGGCTGCTGCATCCTTCCTTTGGCCACCACCCTGGGCCACTGATGTCCTCCTACTGGCCCTCACCCCCTGTGCTTGTGTCCCCTGCACAGGTCTGGCAGTCCCACTGGGCCCGTCCTCATCCTCCCTGTTGGTGGGTGGAGACTGTGGCCTCTGTGAATGTAGGCTGCCAGTCTGTGGCCAGGTGGCACTGGTGTGGGGTCGTTTGGCCAGAGCTGAAGATGGTGGCTGGGTGGTAGGGCTGTCAGTGGTATCCTGGGTGGGGCTGCTGGAGGGTGATAGTCAAGGACTGTGTGATGGGCCAGGGTATTCCTCACTTTCCATACATCCCTCTCCACTCTCCTGAGGGGGGGGCCTCTGTCTCCGTGTGGGGCGCTGGCACTCCTTGGCGTTTCTGTCAGGGTGGCCTGGGTGGTGGTGCCTCTGGGGGGGGGGGGGGGGGAATGGACATGTGGGTGTCACGTAGCTTTTTGGCAATTAATGCACAGCTCTGCCCTAATTTGTGCTTATATTCCCCTGTTGTGGCATGCAAGGTCCCTTCATCTACATATCTTTGCATTTTAAGTGGGGGGAGGTGCATTGTGGGTGCTGTAGTGCCACTGGGAGTCCATGAGGGGTAGGTGAATGTGAACAGGGGGCATGATGGAGGTCTGTTTGTGGGATTGTGGGCATGCAGGGTAGTTGGATGTGGGTGATGTGGACTGGGTGGGGATGGGGTCCTTGTGGTAGTGAGAGGGGTGGGGTGATGCATGCATTATAGGTGGGGTGACTGTTAAGGTATTGTAGTTGACTTACCCGAGTCCAGTCCTCCAGTGAGTCCAGTGAGGCCCTCCAGGTGCAGGATAGCCATGACCTTCTCCTCCCAGTCGGTGTAATTGGGGGATGTAGGTGGGGGACCTCCACCAGTCTTTTGTACGGCGATGTTGTGCCTGGATGCCATTGATCGAACCTTCCCGCGCAGGTCGTTCCATCTCTTCCGGATGTCATCCCTTGTGCGTGTGTGGTTTCCCACTGCATTGACCTTGTAGACAATCGTCTGCCATAGCTCCATCTTACTGACCACGGGTGTCTGCTGCACCTGTGCCCCAAATAGCTGTGGCTCGACCCTGAGTATTTCGTCTACCATGGTTCTTAGCTCTCTATCTGTGAAGCGGGGTGCTTAGGGGTGCCATGGTAGGTGTTGTGGGTAGTGTGTTGTGGGTGTATTGGTGAGGGTGCTGTCATGTGGTTACGTGTATGGGTTAAACAGGTGTTTGGGGTTTGTATGTGTTTTGGTGGTGTATTTGTGTGTGTGATGTTTTCAGTGTATGAGTGTTGTATTGTCAATCTCATTTGTGCGATTGGCGATGCAAAGGATTGTGGGGTGTGCATGTGTGTGTTTTATAGTATTGTGGATGTGTGTCAGGTATGTGGGTTTCAAAGTGGTCAATGTGTGCATTTGTTGTTGGTGGGTCCCACTGCTGTCAACGGCAGTCCGTACCGCCAAAGCTCGACCCTGAGTATTTCGTCCACCATGGTCCTTAGCTCTCTATCTGTGAAGCGGGGGTGCTTAGGGGTGCCATGGTAGGTGTTGTGGGTGGTGTGTTGTGGGTGTATTGGTGAGGGTGTTGTCGTGTGGTTATGTGTGTGGGTTAAACAGGTGTTTGGTGTTTGTATGTGTTTTGGTGGTGTATTTGTGCGTGTGATGTTTTCAGTGTATGCGTGTTGTATTGTCAATCTCAGTTGTGCTATTGGCGATGCAAAGGATTGTGGGGTGTGCATGTGTGTGTTTTATAGTATTGTGGATGTGTGTCAGGTGTGTGGGTTTCAAAGTGGTCAATGTGTGCATTTGTTGTTGGTGGGTCCCATTGCTGTCAACGGCAGTCCGTACCGCCAAAGCTCGACCCTGAGTATTTCGTCCACCATGGTCCTTAGCTCTCTATCTGTGAAGCGGGGGTGCTTAGGGGTGCCATGGTAGGTGTTGTGGGTGGTGTGCTGTGGGTGTATTGGTGAGGGTGCTGTCCTGTGGTTATGTGTGTGGGTTAAACCGGTGTTTGGGGTTTGTATGTGTTTTGGTGGTGTATTTGTGCGTGTGATGTTTTCAGTGTATGCGTGTTGTATTGTCAATCTCAGTTGTGCTATTGGCGATGCAAAGGATTGTGGGGTGGGCATGTGTGTGTTTTATAGTATTGTGGATGTGTGTCAGGTGTGTGGGTTTCAAAGTGGTCAATGTGTGCATTTGTTGTTGGTGGGTCCCATTGCTGTCAACGGCAGTCCGTACCGCCAAAGGTCGTTTGGCATCCACTATCTGCCACGCTGATTTGTGCTTCATTTTTTGGTGGACGGAGGATTTGTCTGCATGGCGGTGGTGGGGTGGGGTGTACTGGGTTTCTGCCATCAAAGGCCCTGGCGGTGGGTAGAGGTTGCAAGATTTTTGGAGGTTTAACTTTTTGGCATCATAATTCGGCGGTGTCCAGTCTTCCACCACTGGCGGTCTTCTGTTCAGTGTCACCACGGCAGTCGGCGGTGATTGCCGCCAAGTTCATAATGAGGGCCTATGCTTTTTGCGATGTGGTGTAAATCCATTCAGTAGCTTTTGAGAAATTAAGTTTCAAAAATATATGTATATCTGATTGGTTGGGTTCGAAGGACTCTCTAAAGAGTCCCTCGAACCAATTTTTAAGAAATAGAGTGTTCTGATTGGCCTAGAGAGCTTTTTTCCCTTGGACAATCTCACTCGCGTGGGACTCAGACTGCCACAGGAGCGAACACACTGATTGGCTACCAGCAACATGAGAAAAATTTTGCTTGCAGCTAATACAGGACTTGAAGATTTAGGGCCTCATTATGAGTGTGGCGGTCCGAGTAACACAGCACCGCCTGGCTGATTACAACCCATCTTTCCACCAGCCTTTTGAAGGCAGGGACCCGCCATGAAAAGGCTGGCGGAAAGCCAGTACTGGGGGCCACAGAGCCACTGCCCATGGCTTTGCAGACAGTGTACATTCCAAGGGTGCTGGAATGTTAGGATACTGGCCTCGGATCCCTTAAAGGAGCAGAGACCAATATCCTGACACTACAGGAACGCATATTACAATGTTCCCACCGGTCAGCCCAGCAGAAACATTGTAATATGCTTGGGGGTAAAGTCACTGCTCTTGTTGTGGAGTACTCCCCGTGAGTTTGGTGGTCCTGTGGTGGGAATCTCATTATGAGTCCCTTAGTCTCCTGTGCTGAACTTTTGAAAAAAATCATATAAGGTGCAAGGTAGGGATACCTAGGCCCCATGAGTGGACCCAGAGGGCGCCCCCTCTCCCCAGGCCAAAATAAAAAAATAATTAGCAAGTTACTAGTTAATACAGTAATGTGTAAAAAGAGTCTTGGATGATGTCATCAGTGATGTCATTTGAGATGTCATTAACGATATAATAAATGATGTCTTAGAACTTGTCATGAGTGATGTAACGTGAGGTCATAAGCAGTGCATGGCAGGGGCTCAAGTTAGAGTTAGCTCCACTTAGTATAACTGGTGATTTTTTTTTTTATTATTTTTTTTTTTGTTCAAAACTTCAATGTTGTCACTGACATAGTAACCTAACTATAACGTTGCTTTAAACTTTAGTTTTTTCTCTGAAAATAAAATATATATGTATGTGTATATGTATATATGGGTATATATATGTGTGTGTGTGTGTGTATATATATATATATATATGTGTGTACATATACATATGTGTGTGTGTGTCAAAATGGATTGGTAAAAAAAGATCACACATTTCACTGTGAATCATACAATATAAAACGTAATTCACAGTTTCCTGTTAAATATGGGTTTCATTGTCATAATGGCAGCCTCCAAACTACTCTTCAGAGCTTTGCCGTTGTCAGGGCCACTAGGATTATGTAGCAAGATTATCTCTATTATGTAGCAAAGAAGCCAAATTATGCAGCAAATTTCCTTTCAGTATTATTTTCATCCATTTGAGCTAGCAAAAACATTTTTGTAAAATTTACGAACTATGCAAACTATGTGTCAACTACAGCAGGTCCATAATCATATGGTAAATTGTGTAGCTGCTGAATTGCATAAATTCACTAGTCATCACTATTGCTCATTAATCAGCAATGTATTCATTAAAGGTAAACAAAGCCAAAATATTCAGTTTCCAATAAGTGTCCATTGCTAGCTGCACTTTCAGCCTTGTGGTTTACAATGCCCCCAGTACTGTCAGAATTGTAGGATTAGAAAACTGAGAGTATGGCCTGGAGTCTGTAAATTGGGCCCTTCATAATAATTTCCGGGTTACTTAACCATGTCACGTAAAGTAGTGCTGATTGTGAAAGACGGATTGCAGGAAAGTTGGAAAACTAGACGGCTAGACCAGTGCTGGACTGGAACTTTGAGCTTGGAACACACTTCCGGGTCGATAGAGGTTGAAGGGTATTTAATAACTTTACTTCCTGGCCTATGTTCCTGGCTCCTAGCTGCATTGCTGCGGCAATTGGTTACTTTGTTCCCCTGATTTTGTGTTCTGCACTTTTGCGCTTTTGGTTCTTTCCCGTTTCCCTCACATATCCTTTCCCTGTTATACCTGTGCTTTTCTGAGGAGCATAGCCGGTATCCAGGCCGATGCCAGCTCTCATGCCCGCCTCACCTGCCTGGGATTCAAGTAAACCTTCTGGTTGTGCAGCAGATGCCTCTGAAATTACACCGTTATGATATAATTGTCTTACTGACGTCAATACCTGTATAGCACCTGTTCAGCTCGCTCCCTCTCACAGCTCAGTGTGAGTGTTGGCTCTCTGCTACTTCAGTGATGTAGGAAGAATAGGAATACATCACATACAAACAAACATAAGTTCCCAAATCCCAATACAAACATTTTAGGCTAGATAGTTGTAAACCAATGTAAGTAGTGAAAGGTTTAATACATGACATGTTAAAAAAGACAGACTGTGGGATCAATAGAAAAGGCAGGTCATATTTAGGACAAACAAACACTTATTACTTAGGAAACATATACACATGCTGCATTGTTAAGTTAGCTGTGCTGAAACACACAAGAGGCCCAAGCCACATTAGAATGAGAGTTTTTCTTTAAAGCTGCACCAACTGTTGCTTTCAAAATGTTCACTTAGCATGAACAGGGTGGAACAGAAGGGTGTATCCTTCCTTAGCACAGGGGTCCTAAAAACCACAAGTCATTCATATTGTGTTAAGGGGAACTGTGTAAAGGGTCAGATAAGTATTTGCAAGGGAGGGCTACCATGAGCAGCACGCAACATATAGGGGGTCATTCTGACCCTGGCGGTCGGTGACCGCCAGGGTCACCGACCACGGGAGCACCGCCAACAGGCTGGCGGTGCTCCCTCGAGCATTCTGACCGCGGCGGTTCAGCCGCGGTCAGAAACGGAAAGTCGGCGGTCCGCCGACTTTCCGCTGCTCGGGAGAATCCTCCATGGCGGCGGAGCGCGCTCCGCCGCCATGGGGATTCTGACACCCCCTACCGCCATCCTGTTCCTGGCGGGTCTCCCGCCAGGAACAGGATGGCGGTAGGGGGTGCCGCGGGGCCCCTTGGGGCCCCTGCAGTGCCCATGCCAATGCAAAGCAGACACTGAAATACGCGACGGGTGCAACAGCACCCGTCGCACCTTCCCACTACGCCGGCTCAATTCTGAGCCGGCGTCCTCGTGGGAAGGTAGATTTGCCCTGGGCTGGCGGGCGGCCTTTTGGCTGCCGCCCGCCAGCCCAGGGCAAATCTCAAAATACCCTCAGCGGTCTTGCGACCGCGGAGCGGTATTTTGTCGGGGGAAGACTGGCGGGCGGCCTCCGCCGCCCGCCAGTCTCAGAATGACCCCCATAATCTCTTGTTGTGCAGAAAGATAGATATGGTGAATGACGTCAGTGTAACTTGCCCACCCATGAGGCCAACAAGTGCAAGTGCTTCTTTCCAGAGGCACCTCATTATCTTATCTGTACTGCTTGTAGTTGCTTACGTCAATGGTGAACTCTTCACCACAGTTTTTTGTGGTTTTTACAGTATAAATGCTACTGGTGTTTGAACCAGAACTTTGAACTTCAGTCATGGCCTCTATGTGAGACTGCCTGTTGTTCCCAGCTGAAAATCGATTAAACCTATATTATTGTGTCAAAATGATTTGTTTTATTTTATTAACAGATTTCCCTCTAACACCAGTGCAGGTTTTGCGATGACCAGCTTGCAACCCTCTGCCATTCCAGTTAAGGTTTTGCCATCACAAACCTTCAGCAGCAAGTGCTCCTGTGTTTTCTCTCTCTCTTTCTTGGATTCTCCTTTCTTCTCTTGTGCAGGATTATGCTATTCATCATCTCTGGAGAAAATCGGATCATTGCAGGAGCTTTTTTAAATGTGCAAATGTGTAATGTTGGGTGAAAATTGTTTTTGGAATTTGATGGTGTTAATGATGCATAGAGTTGTAATGGATAAGTTAATGATGTTGCAGTTAAAATGAGTTTACTGAGTCACTTTAAAACGTAATTAATACAGTGAAGTAGTTATGCCACATTCTCATGTGAGACACCATTTGTTTTTGTATGTATGCATCTTCTGGTGTTCTGTTCCCCTCGCTCCTGCTCATCCCCCTGCCCAATCAGAGACCCGCTGCAAACCATCTCTTGTTTCCTCGGAGCATTAAGTGAATGATATCAAGGATTCAAAGATGAAGTATTGTTTTCAGAAGTGTGTATTGTGAAAGAAGCTTCCCTTGTGTATTCAAAGCATCATATTCAAGGACTTTCGCTGAAAGTTCTGCTTAAGGCATGCTAATTCTATCAGCCATTGTGTAAGAAATGTTTCATTTTGTGCTGATCATCTCTTGAGTGCAGTTGCTGATTAGGTGGAAGATTTCTCTTTCCTTAAGAAATGGGTTAGTGCTAAAGATTTAAAAATGAGGTTGCTGCTTCTGAATTACCAATGTGACCCTAACCATGATCATACTATGCTGAATTTTCAGATTCTGCTAATTGAATGTGTGATTTATGTTTAAAAACTCTTGGGCTTTAGAATCGTGGGATTTAGTTTTACAGTTGTCTCTGCGGCTGCTGTTGCTGGGGGATTTTTCATTTTTATGTCCATTTGACTTAGATTGTCTGATGGGGATAGCGTCAGTACCCGTTATGAGTTTGACTTGGTATTTTGCTTGAACTTGTTTAGTTAGAGCTAAGTTGTATAATTCTGTATTTCTGTAATTAGGTCTTCACTGTACCACATTTACTAAATACTAAACAGTTCTGTAATACATTTATTTTTGCCTTATTTTTGATCTAGAACTGTTATTAGTGCTTCCTCATTTATTCTGTTGTACACTCCCGAAATGCATATTTTTTCATGAGGCGTGTAGTCGCTAACAGCAAGACCTATTGAAAATCCTGGAGGCAAATTCATTGGGTGAAAATTGGAGTGTTGGAAATATTGGGATTCAGGTCATTATTGGGGTTCGGCTCCCACAACAGTTAAGACTCTCATTAGATTCACATTTTTGGCCAAAGCTTGGCAGTTTGCTAGGCCCACTAACTGTCATGGATACTACTGAGAGTGGCATGAAATGGGGCACCCGATCGTAAAAATTCAGGCTCAGCTTGTAACAGCTAGTCAGGAGAGAGTTTTTTTTTCTTAACCATATTAACCACATTTCCTCCTCTCCCCAACCTCCTCATACTCCTGGATGCTCGAGTTCACTAACTGAGTCTTTCTCTGTTCCTAAAAAAGGTGGGGAAAGCGGTCCACCTATGGGACCCACAGTCACGACGACACTGGGATTACTTGCCTCTCTGCTAGTCCCACCTAAAAAAAATTCTGACTACAACAGTCTTTTTTTGTATCAATGCCATTTTCATTTTATATCCATACCCCAATATTTTTCGAGGGGCACTGCCAAAGTTACCTTCATTTTGAATTACCTTACTAAAGAAGCCTTGCCGTGCGCTACCCTTTTAATAATGAGTTAGTGACTTACCAACTATAAGCAATTAATGACTCAATTTATGTTTTGTTTTTTTTAAAGAGAGAGACACTTCAGACTCATAACATGGGGAAGCTTAATTTGCCACAGGGCAGTTAAGATTTAATTTCTTTTATCACCCAATTCCAACAGCTGAGGGTGCATGAATGGCTGGAGCTGCAACCTTTTAGCAAGGTCTGCGAGAGCAGTTAAGGCGCCCTCTTGATGGTGGTGAGACGATCTAATACTGAAGCGCCTCTCATAGATTTAGCATTACAGATCGACGCACAACAATGAAGGAAAAGAAAGGTTCCTCGAATTGGACCTGATATCTTTCCAGTACAGAACGATTTGAAGAGAAGATGGGAACACAGGAACATATTCCAGTGGGGAGTATTAGGAAAATGCTCCAAGTGGAAAAACAGGAATGAGTGTGTCCAAGTCTGTTAGGAATCGGTTTGCTCATCACTGGGAGGCAGACCTCAGGAAAGCACATTCAAGACTGATCAATCTGCCTTAGACAGATCACATTTTTTCTTGCAAAAGTCTTCGAGAGGGCCAATAACTGTCAATGCTTAGCACCAGGCTGCTTTATAGATCATGCTTTCCAGTGGCACAAAGTACCTGCTGTCACAAAGGAAGAAGCTGAAAATATAAAAGGAATTGATGCCACCTCACGTCGGGAGCAGTAAAAGAAGTAACATTGTTACTTATGAGTACTCTTTGTGGTCATGTAGAAAACATTTGTTTCAATATTACAGACTCTCCAAACTTTTCCCTCACACTCAGAACTATCTGGTTGAGGTGTCATGATTTTGTTATTGCTATTCCCTGCTGCTACCCCCACTGCACTAAGAATTGGTTTCCCACTCCTAAAATATCCTGACTCGGGAGCTGAAGTGATTTGTGATCCAAAAATCTAATTCATCAGCAAATAAAGAGCATGAGATTTCACGTTATCACATTCCTGAGGTCTTTCATAAATTCACTGATATTTTCACTTAAAGAGCAGCCAACTCCCTATCTATGCATTTAGAATATGATTGTGCTATAAATGTGCTGCAGTCTGCTAAGATTCCTCATGGCATAATGCACCCCTTGATGGTTAAATAAGACAGACCACTGAAACAATATGTCCAGGAAAATCTTGACTAAGGGTTTATCAGGCACTCTACGTCATCAGTGGGATCTTATTCATACCAAAACCACAACGGGGAGTACAGAACCGTGTAAAGGTGAATGATATGATCATCCAGAATTGCTACCCTCTCAGATCAGTACTCCTGGATCAAGTAAAATTGGCCAAGATGTCTTGTAATCATGATCTATGAAGAGTCTACAACTGCATTAGGAAAAGAGAGGGTGATGAATGAAGACCACATTCAACATACGGCATGGGCATTATGAGTACCTTGTCATGCCCTTCGGTTCTCTTATGCTACTCCGGGATTCCAACATTTTGTGAATGATGTTTTTAGAAATTTGTTGGACACATTTATGGTAATCTATCTCAGTGACATTCTGATTTGATCTGCAACATTGCAAGTAAGTCAGGTGGGTTCTCACCCTATTAAGAAGACATTCTTTATATTATAAAGTAGAGACATGCCTGTTTGAACTATCAAATATCTCTTTCTTGGGCTTTCAGATCTCAGAGAAAGCCTTGGAATGGACAAATGCAAGCTGTCCTGGACTGGGCCCAAAACACTAATGTCATGTACACACAAGTTTGTGGATTTTGCTAATTTCAGTCACCATTTTATCCAAGTGTTTTCCAACATCTTTTGACCAAAAGTAGATCTGACAAAGAAAGTAAGTTTGTCACTGGGAGGGTGGAGGGGGTCAAGAAAACACTTATGTTAGACTTCAAAAAGCCTTCATGACTGCACCCATTCTCAGTCATCCAGATGCACATCAGTAGAGACTGATGCTTCGTCTTTTGTAATAGGGCCAGCTTTGTCCCAAAGAAATCCAGAAACGGAATCTCTAGACCCAGTACATAATACTCTGTCTCTATCTAGTATTTAATTAAACAACATGATCTATAATGATGAGCTATGAGCCATAAACACAGCCTTTCCTACTAGGGATATTATATAGAGGGTGCTAATACTAGGATTACAGTGTGGAATGGCAATAAAAAAAATCTTCTACTATCTAGCAAAGAAGTGTTCAAATTCCGGCTATGTAAGGTGGTCACACTTCTTTTCCTGATTTCCCTATGACGTCACTTTTTGCCCTGTCCTTCAACCTGGAAAACCAGATGCTTTGTCCAAAAAGGTGGGAAAAGTAGAAAAAGAGATCCCACCTCCCAGGTTTGGCCATTACCCCAGGACAACAGGATGACTGGATTTTTTTCTAGCAGGATGTTATTAAGGCACGACAATCTGTTGATAGCTTGCAATGGTTGAAACTGGAGTCTATAAGTCAACAATTGGGAAGCCTTTTGTACAGGTGTGAAGCTTTGTACCTTCAAAGAAAGAAATTAGATCAGGGGCTTGGACACTTAGGGGCCACATGTATCACTATCCCAAATTGTGATTACCTAATTGCAATTCTGTGCGTATCACAATTAGGTAATAGCTATTTGAATGTATGAAACTCCATGAGTTTCATTTAGCATTTCTAAAGGGTCACAAGTCGACCTACCTAATATTAATGAGGCGGGTCGCAATTTGCGACCGAGTCGGAAACGCAAAAATCACAGGGATGGTGACCTGCTGGGCTCAGCAGACCACCATGTGTGTGTTTGCTTTTAAACAAAGCAATCTATTTTTTTAATGCAGCCCGTTTTCCTTAAAGGAAAATGGGATGTGTTTAAAAAAGAAAAATTAAAAGTTTTCTTTTCATTTTTTAAGAGTCCGTGAGACCACTGCCTGCTCTTAAAAAAATGTTTTTGCTACCATTCACAAAGGGAACCCCTCCCGTTTGCGAATGGGTTACCCGCCTACTTGAAGTAGTTTGTTAAATGCAAATGTTTTGCACCCGCATTTCGGTCTCAAAACATTCTTGCATACATCTGTGATTCAGTATTAGGAAGGGACGCTCTTGACACGCCCCTTCCTAATACCGAATCGATATATAAGCGCAATTCCAAACTGAGATTTGGTAACATGTTACCAAACCGTAAATTGGAATACAAATATACAAAAGTGCATTTTTGCCTGATCAGGCCATCTGTGACTTCAAAAATGCATGATACATATGACCCTTACTCTTATGTGGTGTCTTGAATCACCAGTAACTGAACATACAGATATGAGAAAGACTGTAGAAGTAGTGGCCATTACTAGTGGCCCCATTGGACAGGCTTTGTCAAGAACTTTGTATACCAATGCGCAATCTGTACTCAAGTCAAGACTGATAATATGAAACATAGGATTATTGCAACCGCTACCCAATACCATGGTCCACTATTTCCTTAGAATTCATTATGGAATTGCCACCCTCCGAAGGTTAAACCACAATTATGGTTGTTACAGAATAAGCTGGATCACTTCATTCCTCTAAGCCATTTATCTTTCATTACAAAATTATCCCAAGTCTTTTGAGACAACATATCCTGTCCTCACAACCTTCCAGAATCCATCATATCATATATGAGCCCTCAGTTTCTCAGCCTACTTTTAGACAGAATTAAAGAGGAGGCTAAGGGCCTGATTTTGAGTTTGGTGGATGGGCTACTCGTCACAGATTTGCCGGATATCCCATCCACCGTATTATGATTGCCATTGAATATAATGGAATTGTAATATGGCAGTCGGCATAACCGTCACCTTTGTGAAGGAGTAACCCCATCCGCCAAACTCTAAATCAGGCCCTAAATATCTACAATGTTAAATCAACCAACTATCATCCACAGACAGATTGGCAGATAGAGTGGACCAATCACACAATATCTTAGATGTTTCCTCATGAATCATTAGGCAGATTAGGTTCAATGGTTACATTTGGCAGAATTTGCATATAATAATTCACAGCACACATGTTCAAGTACCTCTCCCTTTTTCTGCACATGTCCACATACTGATTATTTCCCTTTTTCCATCCAAGATCCCTTCAGGGTATTAAGGTAGTAGCCACACACTATCACATACAGAGTATTAGGAAGTATGTAGAACAAAATCTAGTGAAAGTGAATGCTGATCACACATGTTATGCTAACAATCACTGCAGACAATCACTGCAGTCAATCACTGCAGTCCTGCTTCTTCATACTAACAAGGGGACAGGGTCTCATCCTAAATTTGTACATAAATGTGAAGGCCTGTTTAAGATTGCAGGATAGGTAAGGATATCAGCAGTGAGATTGATTCTGCAGGGAGAAATGGAGGATACACCAGGAGTAAACATTTACAAAGACAGGGTCTCCTCTTCCTGCACTTTTGGTAGATGGGACTCACGAATATGAGGTGAAGACTATTGATGATTCTCGAATACAGAATGAACAGTTGCAGTAAGTGGTGGCCTTGAAGAGGTTTAATGTTTCCAGAAGATCATGGGAACCTGCTGTCTTTATGCATGCACAAACATTTCTCCAACAAACTTTGTGAAGTAACAAAATCTCCCAGGGACATTTTTCAGGGGTGGGAAGGTACGGTCAGGTGTTTAAGAGTACAGCACCAAAGAGAATGGCCCAGAGTATTTAAATAAGGCCCTTTGTAATGGTTTTAGGGTTACTAAACTCTGGCAGGGTAGGGGAATAGAGGTTGCGGAGGGTGGGTCGGTGGAAATTTGGAAAACTAGACCGACAGCTACCATGTGTCACGGTTAGGACTCAATTTGAGAAACGTATGAAGGTGCAGGGTTACCTGTCTGCCCCCAGGCCCAGTCTCCAATCTGTCCTCTGAGCAAAGCCTGCCTGTGAGCTCCAGTCTGCCCTTTTTCCAGTCCCATTGTGTACAATAAGCAAAGTATGCAGGTTCTGTAGTCAGTCCACGTCTGACCAATCACTTCTTGGGCCTCCAGCCTCCTTGTCAGTCAACCCTGGTTTCTTGGCAGCAGTCCACAACTTCTGAAGGATCTGCTGGATCATCTCAAATCAGGTGGTATCTGCAGAAGTACCACAATTCCTGTGCTATCTGTAGGATTACTGTAAATTCTACAGTACCACAAGTCTCCAGTTTGACCTATTTAAACCACACCCAGATGCACCCGAGTGCATGACTTCCTCAGTATAGGGAAGAGAAGCACAAGAAGGGAAGCCTTGCAGATTTCTGCTGACTTAGCATCCAGGAAGAATTCAGATGACTGCATAGGTCAGTGGTCTTCAAACTTTTTCCCCCATGGGGAAAAAAAAATCATTGTGTCCCTCTCCACATTTTTCACAATTATTCTGTTAAATTGGCAATGTTTAAATATGCCTAGGCATATTTAAACATTGCAGTTAAGTTCTGTCACCTTTTGAAAAATGCAGTTGAATACATGTTTCACAAATATACTATTCTGGTCAGGCCAGCCTTACTAACGTGTAAAAGTATCCACAGTGTGATTATATGAAGTGGGGGTGGGGGTTTTGAAGAGTATTTGGAGTCCCTTCCCTATTGACACATATTCCCTGCTAGAATAAATGACAAGAGAATGTTAGTAATGGCCCATTACAGAGCGGTTTACTGCTGCTCATTCCCCCCACCCCCCACACACTTAACCCAAAGCCCTCTTATCAGCATAATGCTTCTTTTGGCAAGATCCTGGCACCCCCTGGGACCACTTGAGGCCCTCCTAGGGGGTCCCGCCCCCCAGTTTGAAGACCCATGGCATAGGTTCAGCAAAAGATCCTGGGAACCACAGGGGTCCAATTTCAGTATTCATGAAAAGCTTGTCACTTTTTGTATGCATACAAATATAAATTAGCCAATAAAACCTTATACAGTCTCTGATTAAAGTAAGAACAGGGAATTTGGCTTTGCGGCAGGTTTTGTGGGGAAAAACAGGTAATTGGTTTGTAAAAGGCGCTTGAAGCCTTAATCCAGTGACAGCAACAGGCATTTTTTAAATCTATCAGACATTCTTTGAAATGTGTTGAGTATTCAAGAGTCATGCTTGATAGGTAAAACAAGTGTTAGATCTCATGCAAGAATAGACAAGGAAGAAACTGTCAAACGTTTGAGACTTTGTACAAGAAACTAACTTCGAATAAACTGTTAAAAAATTACCCAGATTTTGAAATACTTTGTTCAAAAGGGTAATAACGATTTATATTCTGCGAGTACCCACAACTGACATACTTTTATTGTAACTGAAATGTGTACAGAAGCTGATATTGGGTAAGCATGAATTCTTTGTTGTCATAACAGTGAGATAGCACAAAGACAATCAAGAACCCGAGGTGCGGCATAGAAAGTGGATCACCCAAGACAATGCCTCGGACCATGTCCCTCCTATTTGTTTTTCATCCCAAATCCCCTTCCTCCATAACTGCACACCAGTGGTCATTATGAACATGGAAACACTTCCCACATATAATCAAAACAAATACAAAATGTATCTAACCACACACCTTACATGGAGTAGTACGCCGTTCCATGTAAGCAAGCGCTTCAGAGCCCAACATAAGAGTAGTAAGAGCTATATAAAGTTGCAATACAGTACAGTACAGTAGTGTGCATTCCAGCAGGCACAACAGCGGTGCAGTAACATCGCTCGCTAACCTCGCCTGGATGCAACCAAGAGTAGAAAACAAATGTTGTCAGACTGCTCTGGGATATGGGGTTTCAGATCATAATTGCATGCAGGGTCTGCAAGGGGGGCCTACTGAGATACCACACTGGCGATGAGGATGCCATAGACACATGCTCACTCCAAGTGTGGCTAGCCTAAACGCATTTCAGTGCTGAGGAACGCAACATGCAAAGAGACGGCCACTCAGGAGCAACCAGCGGGCATCGGTCCCTCCCTTGTTCACACTGGAGGAAGCCGGCCAGAGCTCTGACCTACCAGTGGAGGGAGACTGTAGCAAGCCTGTGTTCCTGACTCTATACCAGCACACCCAGATACTCACTGCAGCAGTGTATTTTTGGGGGGCCCCAACAAGCAATTGCTAAAGCAGCAGAAGCGCCACCTGCAGGTGCAGTACTGCCATGGCAAAATGAAAAGAAAAGATAGAACAGCAGTCTCAGATGAATAGGGCATAAAGAACATTGCCTCATTAGAGAGCTTGCACAAAGACCCCACAAGGATGCCAATGAAATACCAATATGAACACTTCAAGCTACGCCAAGCAAAACAGAAAGGGGAAAAAACAACTGACGGCTTCTACGTGAGGCTTCTAGAAATGACCAGCACGTGTACCCAAGACGATCCACAGTAAGAAATCCAAGCAAAAATTATACAAGGATGCCAATCCATGGTTCTCTGTTGCCTTATTCTGCAAGAGTGAGGCATTAAACAGGAGGACATGCTAATCCTTGCTCGTTCAAACAAACTATCCATCATCCAGGCTAACCAAATGCAAGTAGCTCTTGCAAAGATTGGCATCAAATCAGACCAGAATCAGCACTGAAGATCAAGCAAGACGTTGTCAGCACCATCCACAGATCAAGACCGCTGCTGCTATCAGTGAATTCCCATCCAACACGAGGGGCATGCAGAAATTGTGGACGAGACCCACACCTCCTGGCTCAAGGCCCAGTGTAATAAAAGGCCTGTTCCAAGTGTGGAAAACTCAATCACTCTGCAAGGCTTGCATAGGAGGGATTAGCGGCTGATAAGTCCAGTGGTAAGTGACTACTATGCCACCAGTACATGCGGTCATGGGGAACGCCATGTGGTCATCAGCCTTGCACACCCCTAAATTAGCCACATCCAAGATCAAGGAAGAGGATGGCGATGCCTTCCTAATCTCCTCGATGGAGAACACCATGACCATAAAGGGACCCCATCCCATCTGCGAAATAGAGATTGCATCTATGCATGTGATGGACTATCGCCAATTCCATGCTCTCAAAGCTCGCCCAAAGTTGCACCTAACCGAGACCAATATCAGCTTACAGATGTCTCACACCGTTGCCCCTTGCAGGAACAGCTGAAGTGATGGTACAGCACCTCATTGAAGAGGCTAAGCCACAATTCTGTGTCACCAAGAGCATGGGAGGTACACATTTAAGCTGCCACATAGTGGAGGAACTAGAGGTAATTTCCTTTACTTGTCAAGTCCATGACAGGTGGAGTAGATTGTGAAGAACTTTGAACACCTACTTGCCAGCCTGAGGGTGCCTAAAGAATTATCAGGTGAAATTTCACATCGACAAGGCAGTAAAGCTTGTTGCCCTGTGCCAAAGACAAGTGCTGGTCCACTTATCAAGAAGGATTAAGTGCAGCTTGAGGCACTCAACCTTATATGAAAGGTGCCCTGAGTGTCCTCCATGGTGATGATGCCCAAACCAAAGCAGCCAGGCACTGTTTGTCTCTGTATAGACAGCAGGCTTCCCAATCGAGCCATCAAATCTGAAATCCCTGACAAAGGACAACATCATCGATGACTTCACAGGGGCTCAGTGATTTTCTATGCTTGATTTAAATGCTGGATATCATTGGATGCTCCTTTACCCTGGCAGCAGATATATCACCACCTTCTCGACTCACATGAAGCAGAAGCAATATAAAAGACTTAACTTTTGTATAGGCTTTGTGGCTGATGTGTCCCAGAACGAGGTTGGAGAAAGCTTATCTCCTCATGCAAGAAGAGACCCCAGGGACATAGAAGCCTGTCGTTTTTTCCAGCTGAGCTCTCACTGACGTTGGGACCCAGTATGCTCAAATTAAGTGGGAAGCGCTAGCCATCAAGTGGATGTGCACATATTTCCACTTCTACCTCTACGGAAAGAATTTCAGAGTCATAACTGACCACAAACCCCTGGTAAACCTGTTCCAAGGCAAATCTCAACACCTCCAACTGAGGTTTGAGAAGCCGGTAGTGCAGTTGCAACAATTCCAGATTTAGGTTGTCTACAGGCCAGGAGCAGACAATACAGCGGAGTTCCTCTTGCGATATACACAGAGCAGCACCAAAGTGTTGATCCACCAAACAGAAGACATGGAAGAATACATTACATATATTGTGCATGCAGCCAGCCGTAAGGTCCTGGATCTCAATGACTTGACCCATAAAAGAAGAAAAGGAAAATTTATAGAAACCTTGTGACAGCTGTAGAGGACGAGGTCCGACCGCAGCAACACAAATGAAGGGCTTGTCTTGAGAGGTCAGTGGATCGTCATCCCCCGAATCATGCACAAGGCAGTTGTGCTCGCTCGCCAGGTACTTTGTAAAATCCAAATCTCACCCTCATGAAAAGTTGTGGTATATAGGAAGGGATGAACCTCATTCAAGTATGCCATGCATGCCAATTAAACAGTGAACCGAAAATGCCCACCACTGAAGCACCCAGTAAATCTCCTGGGCCTATGTGAGTGCAGATTTTGGGACCTTTCCTGATGGAAGGTACATGCTAGTTGCCACTGACACCTACTCCTGATTTCCCTTTGTGAAACTTAGACAGACCATAGCGTTTGAAGAAGTCAAGCCCAAACTCGTAAAGATATCTGCCACGTTCAGGCTGCCAGCCAAATTAAGGACTGACAACAGTCCACCCTTTTGAGAAGAGGACTTCCAAACTTACCTGCAACATCAGAAGGTCCATCACTGCCTAATCACACCCTGGTGGCCCCAAGCCAATGGGAACATAAAAAGGTTAATGGGAACACTTACCAAAGCACTATGGATTGGAGTTGACACTCCATAGTTTTTTACATGCTTACAGAAAACTCCTACATTGTGTGACTCACTGCTCACCTGCACCACTTACGTTTGGCCAAATCATGAAGGACACCATCCCAGGAGTGCCCCAGAAGTGGCCTCACGGTCAACGCGAGTCAACAAAGAAGGGCAAAAAACAACAAACATTGCCTCTATGCAGCAGAGGACGACACAGAGAGTACTGAGCCGTGGAGTCCCAGTAAGGCTAAAAGACCCGTACCCAGGATGGAATTTCAGTACCACCTATGAGAAAAGGACATGGGTGGTGGTGGTGTCTATAAAATGTACAATGGCCACCATTCAGAAAGGCACTGAAAAGATAACTTGCAACATAGGATGGTTTAAGAGCGCTCGTTGTCCTCAAAAGAACTTTAGTGCATCCTACCAGGAGAACATCACCCAAGGGAAAGACCAGGCTGAGTACTGAAGTCCTATATGGCTGTCACCCAAGTTACCCACTTCTCTTCCACCACCAGGGGAAAAGACCCTCAATGGAAGATTAGATCACCAACCAAGGAGAAACTTCACTAAGAAAGATAGAAAGAACGAGCCTGATACAGTCAACGATATCATTTCTGGCAAAATCCATTGGCGAGTCAAAGACTGAAAGATTCTGTGTGCAAGGTCCAGCTCCAGGATGGCAGGAACAACGCACCCAAGAAGCTGTGGGTGGGGGTGATGCATGATAAACTGGACAGTGAGGAGCCAAAATGGGAAGGGATATAGCGTGCACCCTGTGGTCGCAATTCTGCACTATGACGTGGCACGCAACATGCAACTGGGTGCGTCAAGGGTATAAATAAAAGGACAACAGACCGCAGGTGGTCTGATTCTGTAATGCAGGGCAGGTGTCCAGATCTTACTTGTGTGCTGTGGAGAGGAGCTGCGGGGTGGGTATACTGAGAGACCACAAATCTAAACCAGAGGCAGTTATTGCAAGCCAGAGCTAAGGTGTTATTGCAGCACTAAAATTGCCACAGAAGCGAGTGCAGACAAGCATGTGATGTATGCCCGCAGAAGTGCCTTTGGGGGACTCTGTTCTTAGACCTGTGCTTAATTTGAGTCGGTGGTTACCGGTTGAGGGCACCAGCACTTTTCTTTGGGGACCGGCACTTATTTCTCCACACCAGGCATATCTCCAAGCCAACATAAGGAGAAACAAACAAAAAGAAAAAAACGGAGGAAAAAAACACTGAAAATCCATCACCAAGGACAATGCAGAGACCTGTAAGAGTGGGATAAGGGGCAGGGAGTGCCTGGAAGTGAATTAAAGAGGCCTAGGACTGACTCTGGACTGAGCACCCTTGCTATTCATGTTATAGCGCCAGACATGAGTGTCTGAGCAGCGCTCTGGGTACCGACAGGTATCATTTTACAAATGAAGCCCTGGTTTAGACTACCTTGTTTTAGTGCTGGTATCTGCATCACCATACAAAAATGCATTGGTCATGCACAAAATAGCTTTTGGGTGGCTCAAGACCAGGTACTGCATATTATAACAAAAGCAACAATGCTGTTCTGCTGGCTGCCCAGAGTTGCAATTATAGGCTCATTACTGAAGGGGAGTATGAGCAATGTGGGCTGTTAAAACGGTTAGTGTAACAGTGAATAACATATTATGGCTTCAGCTACCGCAGCATTTAACCTTTGCTCAGCTAAAACAAATTTGCACTAAGCCCAGCTCTCTCTGTGCTAGGTGGTCAGAACTTACAAAACAGGTAGGATCCAGTCTCACAGTGATCCAGCACTTTCTATTTCAGCATCATGCCTCAGTGATTGGCCCAGGCGGCAGCAGTATTTAATGTTTTTACTGTTGCCTCATCCATACAGGCAAGGTGGCACTGTGTGACCCAGTGTACTCTGTGTGGTGGCTAGGGTGCTTTAGGGCAGTGGGCAGGGCACATGTTGTTTTGCTTCAGAGACAGGCCAGACTAGTTTCCCTCTCTCCAGCTGGCAGTCTGTTCCCTCGGACACTTTGACCCAAGCTGGAATAATGTTACAACTTTCCCTCTGGTCACATGTGTAGGGTGCACAGGGTGGTCCATTCTGGAGGCTCACTAGTCACCACTGGACTAACACGAAAGGTGAAAGAGGCTTAGAGCGTCCACTAACTACTAACCACTTCTACCAAGTGGGACCACAGTTCACTAATACTTACACAGAACTAACTAATTGCCTGTCAGGGCAATGTACACACATAAGTGGGAAAAAAGAGCACCGTATAATAAAGGACGAAAGAACAATAGACTGGAAATCTGACCTGCGTGCATTTGGTGACTCACTTCTCTATACCCCCCTCCTTTTTAGTTGCACGATAAAAAAACAGAAAAGAGAAAGAAAAAAAAAAAAAGAAAATTAATAATAAAGGACATAAAGAGGCTAGTACACCGACGTACCTGACAAAGATTTTGTTTTCTTTTTCTCTCTCTCTCTCCGATGGCCTGGGAGCTGGAAGCGGCAACCTAGATACCTGTAAAGAAAAGACAAGGAAAAGAACTTACCCGGGAATAGAAAATCAAGAACTGCTTTAAAACAGAACTCTTAATAAACTATACTAAAAAAAGAAAAGAAAACAATGGTCTCCCAACGCACTTCAACATCAGGACAGAAATAAAAATATACATTGTGGTCACAATCCCAGTGTTACGTTTCTGTGAATCCCGCCAGACAAATATCCAAAGCGTCTAGGGGCAGTTAACTGCCTTGCACAAGGGCACTGTATGAAATAAAACCACCTCCAAGACCTGCACAGTTTGAAGCACTTAAGGCTTGGCAGCATACAGCTATGTTAAGGAAAGGGTAAAATATCAGGGAAGACTTAAAAAGGCAGTGGGTAGATGTGCCAATGCTAAATACTGGATAGGAATTATATGATAGAGGGAACTAGATTGGACCCTCTATTGACGTGTGCAGGATTGGAGGAAAAGAAGGAAAAGAAAGGAAAGAAAAAGGAGGAAAAGACAGGAAACTCAGAGAGTTTAGGCAAAGACATTGATAGTGATTCCAGCAAAGACCTCCTAGATATGTGGCCCAAACCGTAGGAATGAATGGTGCTGGGCCAGTGTAAACTCTGGAATGTCCACTGCACCAGTAAATACAAGTCAGAACCTGATGGGAGAGAGTTCGGGGATTAGTGCCCCTGTTAACTACACTGTTCCCAGTCCCCTATATGCAATCACTATTCCGGTCACCATTAGTCCTCCAGTTCCTTTGTATAAATCAGAGTCAGCAGGAACTACAACACATACTTTGACAATTCCTACTGGAGTAGATCTATCAGCAAATGCTCCTGTGATCCCAGGAATAAGATCCCTTTAGTCCCGCCTCAGGTGAATACTCCTTATGCTGCCTCTACAGCATCAACCATGAATAAGACAGGATTTACTCCTGTAGGAGAGTCCACTCCAAGATTGCAAAATTCTGACATGTCTATTTGCAATCCACAGATTGTCATTAATAGTAGTCCCAGAGAAAGGCTAGAGGCCAATACCTCTGTAGTACAGAATGATACTTATTCCTGAGGACTAGGTGATTTTATTCGATTTTACAATGGGTCTGCACGAGAAAATGAAGGTTCAGGATCAGGCAAGGAAATAATTCAGTCCCCAGTCAGGGAAAATGTAGTGGATGTTGTCAAACTAAAGTTAGAACTGGATGAGATGATACAAGGAAACCTTGATCTTTCCCGATTAGATACCCATCAGGACAACAAACTTGTATTAACGTGTAAAGACATCACGAAACATGCCGGCAAGCTTGTGATAAATTGTTTTAATTGGCCTGAATTTATCAGGTATATTTAAACCGAACCTAGTCATTGCAGAAAAGCTATTGTGTATGTTTTGATGAGAATGATATTTGCAGTATGAGAACATCAAGAATGAAAACACAAATTAAGAAATTAATTAGTAGCATCTGAAAATGGAATGAGCTAGATAAGTGGAGAGACAGATGCAAGAAAAAGAAAGATCAAAAGAAGCCATGGGAGAGCTGCTTCTGTCTTTAATGGCTGGAGAGAGCGCTTCAAATTTTCAATTGAGAGAGGTGCCTAGTAGAGGTTACGTCTATGTGCCTTGCAGTAAGAGTGATCTTGCGTCATTCACTAATGATTTTCCAAGATTGAGTGAAAAATCAACGGAATGGTATAAATAGATTGAGCAATTTGTGGAAGATTTCACAAGTGTTGTGGGTGGATTTGAATATCTTCTTAGATTTTGTGGTAGACTGACTTGTGCATAGAATGTAAATCTGAAATCACATGCCCCTTCACCATTGGTGATGAAAATGTATCAACAGGTGATAATCTTTTTGAAATGGATGTTGCCAGCTAAAGACATTGATTGGGTTAAAATTGAGAGGATGACTCAATAGTCCAAAGAGTGCTTACAATGAGAGATTGTTGCCGGTGTTTAAGCAGCACAGTGGAATGGAGACTCTCGAAACTGACGGGATTGAGACCTGAGATTAGCTTGATGATTCAACAACATGTAATTCTGAGATATGCGAAATATTGTAGCAATGAATTGGAAATGAAGCAGAAGTTGATGGTGGCACAGATGAAAGCAGCACAGAGAAGAAGTCAGAGCCAACCTTTTGTAGGGAATGTTGGTTCTATGCAAGGAGTATATCAGCAGGGAGCTCCTGTGATGCAAGGTGGAAATAGGTTCCTGCAACAAGGTAGAGGTCATGGTGTTCTAATTGACCTAAGTACTGGGATTGATGTGGCAACTTTGAAGAGATCGAATCCTTGTCATTATTGCAATAAGTTAGGCTATTGGAAGCAGGAATGTTGTCTTAATCCTAATAGAGTGAAGAATGAGAGCCAGTTTCAGATTTCAAGGTTTACCTAGCCCCAGAGTAATAACCCTGTACAGCCACAGAATGTACAGAGACCAAAAGTTCAAAACTCTAATGTGTCCCAAGCTCTAGTAATGCAGGTTCCACAAGCCCCGATGCTGCAGCAAAATGCAAATGTTCCCCGATGTAATTCAAATCAAGCCCCAAATTTAAATCAAAATTCCTTCCAAAGTCAGAACCGGTTCCAGCAGTTTCACGTTGTTTGATGCCTTTGAGGGCTATGTTTCTGATCAGTCACAATGACGGTGCCTGAGGGGGGAGGAAGACTACATAATTGGCGCAGTCTTAGAGGTAACCAAAGTGGTCCAATTGTAGAAGTTGAGGTAAATGGCTTCCCAACATAATTTTTATTGATATTGGTGCTACCCACTCTACTGTTAGAACAGTGGAAGTTCCAAACCTACCCCTCTTTGGAAAAAGAATCCAACTTGTAGGAGTCGCAACTAAGCAAATGACAAACCTGTAACAGAAGAGGTACCTGTTAAAATAGGTTCTTTGAGGAGAATCACCAGTTTGTGGTAGTGATCCGAGTCCTGTGAGCTTGCTAGGTTATGGTTTATTGTGCAAGTTAAATTACACAATCTATTGCACCCAGAAAGGAGCAGAGTTCCAGAACCATCATGAGGATGCAGGCTTTAAACTGATGAGTAAAGGGACAGAGGTTGGGTTGTATCCCATAATGACATCTGAGGATTTACCCCAGACCTTAGGAATATGGTGAAGCCTGAGATCTGTGACTTTTCAGGAAAATATATTGGTCTCATAAAGGGAGTTAAACCTGTTTGCATAAAAGTAAAGTCCAATGTTGAGTATCCAAGAACCCCACAGTATAATCTGACCCCTGAAACAATTGCTGGTATTACTCTTATGATTGAATCAATGATACAACAAGGCATTTTGAAAGAAATAATGGGGAGTCCAAGGAATGAACCCATTATGGCCATGCAGAAGCCTAGCAGTAAATACTGTATAGTGTAGGACCTGAGAAGGATTAACAGCATCATTGTTCCTTGTGATCCCGTAGTACCGAATCCAGCTGTGATTTTGTTTCAGATTCCATGTGAAGATGAATGGTTCACTGTCACTGATTTGTTCCAGGCATTTTTCTCTGTTCCTTTGCTTGAGGACAGTCAGTACCTCTTCGATTTCTGGTTTCAGAACCATGTTTTGGCACGGTGCCAAGTCCCACAAGGATATACAGAGAGTCCTTCAAAATGAATCTTGAGGCTCTAATCATGCCCAGTAATTCTGTCCTAATTCAGGACTTTGACGATGTGTTCATGGTGTTTGGTACTCAAGAAGCTTGCAAATGAGACACCATTGCACTGTTGAACCATTTAGCTAATAATGGACATAAAATGTCCCCGAGTAGGTTGCAGTATTGTCAGAAAGAAGTTCTGTATGTCAGACATTACATTTAGAAAGGAGCGAGGAAGATGTCACAAGAAATGATCTCAGCGATTCTTAAAATGAGTCCGTCAACCTCCCAGAAAGAAATCAGGATGCTTTTGGGAATGGTGGGCTACTATCACCAGTGGATACCCAGATTTTCCCTAGTAACCAAGTCTTTACAGAGGCTGACACAAGGATGTTTCTCGTCCAATACCATGGGATAACGACTGCTTGATTGCCTTCCTAGAGCTGGGAGACAATCTCTGTCGTGCCCCAGCACTAAAAATGCCTGATTACAATAAAGCTTTTACCCTTTTCTGCAGTGAGAGAGAGGGCTGCGCTGTCTCAGGGCTTACACAGGTGCACCAAAATGCAAGATGACCTGTGGCTTACTTCTATGCTACTCTTGATCCTATAGGCGCAAGACTCTCTGGATGTCTTAAAGCCGAGGTAGCAGTTGGTGTCACCATAGAACGGTGTGAACGTATTGTGATGGGATATCCTCTAACTGTTCTTGTGCCTCATTCATTTGAGATATTGTTGACACATACTCACGCTCAGCACCTTACATATAGTCACTTGATAAAATATGAACAAATTATACTTGCAGCTGAGAGTGTGACCCTTAAGAGATGTGCAATTTTTGAATACTTACACTTTTATGCCTCTCCTGGAGAATAAAAATGATGAGTGGGAGGTTGAGCACAATTGTTTCGATGTCACTGAACTATGCAAGCCAAGACCAGATATACGAGATGAGCCACATGTAGAGTCTGATCACATAATGTTTGTGGATGGGTCTTGTCTAAGAGACAAAAAGGGAAACTTGAGAGCTGCTCATGCAGTCTGTAGAGTCGCAGGAGTGGTCGAAGCTTCGTGGCTTCGAGGGATGTTCTTTGCACAAGTGGCTGAATTGATAGCTCTTATCAGAGCTTGCTGTGTCTCTGAACAGTTAAGAGTGACTATATTTACAGTCAGTCAGTATGTCTTTGATGTCATTCATGACTTTGGACAGTTATGGTCACAAAAAGGATTAATGACATCCTCTGGATCCCCAATCCGCAACAGAGAATATGTTGTGAGATTGCTAGAAGCACTACAGCTGACTGCACAAATTGCAGGTGTGAAGTGTTCTGCTCACTGCAGTGGTGATAATTATGTGACAGGGGGCAATTGTTATGCTGAGAAAGTTGCACAATACTATGCTCATGAACATTCAATGGTGAATATGTAAATGAATCTGAAGGTGAAACCAACTATAAACTTTTGTTGTCAACAACTGATACATGGGAGGAAGTGTAGAGATTGCAGGAGGAACTGTCAGAGGTAGAACAGCATGGTTGGATCAGAGCAGGATGTGTGAAGAGAGGTGATGATATATGGGTTTCTGTAGCTGGCAGACTAGTTTTGCCAGACAGCATGCTATTCCCAAAGGCATGGACAAGCACATAATCGGAGGGACGCCATGGTCAGGTTATTCAAATATTGTTTTAACCCACAATTTAGATTTATGGCTGATAAATGTGTTGTGTGTCAACAGATGAACATAGAGAAATGAACTTCAGTGTCATTAAGCCATATAGGAAGATCAGGAGGGCCATTCAACAGAGTGCAGATGGACTTCATTGAAATGCCTGTGTGCAACGGGTTGAGATATCCTAGTAATTGTGTGTATCTTCTCGCATTGGGTGGAGGCCTACCCAACTGGGAGAAATTACAGTCTCACAGTAGCCAAATAGTTGTTGAGGGAGTTGATACCTAGGTTTGGTTTCCCAACTTTGCTGGAGTCAGACTGTGATGATATTAATGGAGTTTGACCAATGACTTTGTGTTTCACCACTGCGCATATTAGTTGCCCAATGTTCACCAGTAGCACATTGTATGTTTTGTTCAGTTTAGCTGCCTATTGGCTTTGACATGATATTAGACATTACATTTTGTATTCAGCTTAGCTGCCTATTGGCTTTGACATGACATTAGACATTACATTTGATATTTAGGTTAGCTGCCTATTGCCTTTAACGTGGAGTTAGACATTGCAGTTGAGAATCCAAGCTGTATTTTTCCAAGCTGTGTTTTTCCACAAGATGAACCAAGCTGTTTTCTTCGCACAGTAGACTAGACCTGATAAGAGAGGGTACATTTGGTGTTTTCCTTTCTGCTCAGGCTTGGGAAGAGGAGGAGTCTAGGAGATCTGGCCAGTCTCCAAAGGCTTGCGTAGTTTTCCCAGGTCTGAGAGGAGGGGGCACGCTTTTGTAACAGATGACTCGGGCTTCAGAGGATTAGATTCTTTTCTGCCTGACTTCGGACTGGAACTTGGCGCCAGTTGCCAGTCTCCCGTGTGGGTAGATAATCTCTTTCTCGCAGTCGACCGGAGTCATCAACTTGCAGACCCCAGAAAGATGAAGCTGTAAACAGTTTCTCACACGGTGAAGTATTTGTTCTGCTTTGCATTCAATATCTTATCCATATCTTATAAATATAACCTGCTGTGTACATTGCAACTGAGATATACTTTGTTTTAATGCTGTGACTACTTTTGTGCTTGAAATCTATTAATTCGTCCCTCACGAACTTGTGGGTAGGGAAGAATTAACAACAATAAAGGTCTTCTTTGAACTCAGAAGTGCATTCTTGATATGTTCTGTAAGCTCTGATACGAGATAAGAAGGAAAGCAGAACATTTTGGTACCAGGAGTGGGGTAGGGTCGAATTATAGATTTCTACGTGCACAATTTAAAAGTGTAATTGTTTTTTGTTGTTTGGAGAATTACAGAAGCACGGCAGACCATGTTTGAAAATGCATGTGTAGTTAAACTGACTGATGGTCCTGTGAGAAACATGTTTTATGGTTGTGATGAAGTATATTTAGAAAATGTGCCTTTTGAGAGCAATGATGTTCCTTTTGTTTTTGACAGAAGGGTTAGGATACTTTTATCTGCTTACAGAGAAATGCAGGAGAAATGTAGGCAGTTAGAACATGAAAATAAGAATTTATGTGAGCAAATTAGCCAGAATACATTAATGCAAGATGATGCTGAAAGTTATAAAACTGCTGTTTTAGAAGAATCTGTCTTTTCCCATTCCAGTAATGAGGGGGTTAAGACAGCTTTGAGCTACTCTGAGCCTTCGTGTGAGCCAGGTTTTTTGGCAGTCAAAGTGCATTCCTTAACTGATAACACAGAGAAGGACGATGGAGCTCAGAATGTGATTTACGAGGTACCATCGCAAAATGCACAAGTAAAACGAAAGATTTTAGAGTTTCTTACTGTTTGCACTAAGCAAGAGACACCGAGTTTCATTAGCTTGTTTGATTTTTGGAAACAGAATAGCCCTCATCTGAGTGAAATCCTAACACTTTGGTATATGGTCACAAGGAAAAATTATATGCAGCTGCGCGCTTGTGATTTGGCAAATGCAATAATGCAGACTTTAGGTTTCTGTGCAGTGCAAGAGGGAAACACTGATGTACATGTAAATCAGGAACAGAAGAAGAAAATAGGGCCCCTAGCTAGACTCATACACTGGATCTGGTACCTGCAAGACAAGGCTAGAGTACCACAGGTAAAAGAGTCACCAGTGAAATTGTGTGCACCATTTGAATTCGTGTCCACTGAGGATAAAAAGCATGTTTGTTTTACTAATGATTTATTGACTGAAATGTTATTTTCTAGCACAATAGAAGGAACAGTGTTGTACAATGTGTGTCAGATTTTAAAGCAAGAGCTACGTGAGATGTGTCATTTTTACACTGATTCTTGGTTCATTGCCAATGGTTTAACCGTTTGGTTTTTCACATGGCTTGTACCTAACTGGTTCAATTCCCTTGCAGATGTTAAAGAGAAAAATTCAGAGAGAGAAGTGTTCACCCAGAATTCTGACTTAGTGGGGATGGCGAAGTGGGTGCACCAGAAATGTGAACAGCTGGGAGAAAAAGCCACTTACAGGTGGGCAGAGATGAGAGAGATGCACATTCCCCTAGATTTGATAAAAACTGTGCAGCACGCACAAGAGAAATCTGTCCCACAAGCAGTCACAGAGCAGTTGGGGAGAGGAAAGTTACCAGAACAGAAATGGCAAATTGATCAGGTTTTAGGGGGAGTGATTGCTGCAAATTACCAAGGAGAAATCAAAATTATGCTGATAACTGGAAAAGAATCTGATTCATTCATACAAATTGGAGACAGAATGGCCCAACTTGTCAAAAGTGCAGTGAATGGAGGTTTGGTAAAGAAGGAGTCTGCCCCAGCCCTTCTGACAGTGCAAGAAAGGGGAAGCTGTGGTGCAGCAGATAAAAACCTCAGTGCTGAGGTGTGGGTTGAAGCCCCAAGTGACCCTCCAGAACCTGCAGAAATCATAATAAAGGGCCCTAAAAACACCCTGCTGATTATAAAACAGGGAAAGAAAGAGGAAGGGTACATTTCAAATGACAAATGTTATTTGCAAGAAAAGTCATACTTTTTTCTTTTGCAGATCCTACCACGTTTCGCCACTGTCCCTGAGTGTGCTGTGTGGTCCCCCTTCGGGTGTGTGCGTGTGGGGTCGGGGAAGGGACCGAACCCCCAACCTGAACCTGACTGAGTAAAGTGCGAGCACCATGGATCCATTTTGCACAAATGGCGCCTTCAGTTCAGGTTCAACTTGTTTGATTCCATTCTTCCACTGGAACTAAGCAACCTTAACAGTTAACTGTCTGTGTTTTTTCGTGTGGAACTATGACTTTCACTTACCTTCCAGCAAACCTTTCAGGTGGACCGTGCACCTTTACATGAGTAGAACTCATGCTGCATCAAATTGCTATTTTAGAGACACTATCATCTCATTCAGAGTATAAAAGTTTCAGTCTTTTCTGTGTAGATGTATCTGATGTGAAAGGTTATGGGATCTATATGTTAATCCACTTTCATTGCTTTACAGGGATTGCTTTTATCATTCAAATTTGATTTGCTGATAATGTTTTTTTTTTGTGCTGATGTTTTTTTGTTTGAAACAAGAGATATGTGAAACAAAAATTCATTGGTCATAGGGTGGAATGTGATGATATTAATGGAGTTTGACCAATGACTTTGTGTTTCACCACTGCGCATATTAGTTGCTCAATGTTCACCAGTAGCACATTGTATGTTTTGTTCAGTTTAGCTGCCTATTGGCTTTGACATGATATTAGACATTACATTTTGTATTCAGCTTAGCTGCCTATTGGCTTTGACATGACATTAGACATTACATTTGATATTTAGGTTAGCTGCCTATTGCCTTTAACGTGGAGTTAGACATTGCAGTTGAGAATCCAAGCTGTATTTTTCCAAGCTGTGTTTTTCCACAAGATGAACCAAGCTGTTTTCTTTGCACAGTAGACTAGACCTGATAAGAGAGGGTACATTTGGTGTTTTCCTTTCTGCTCAGGCTTGGGAGGAGGAGGAGTCTAGGAGATCTGGCCAGTCTCCAAAGGCTTGCGTAGTTTTCCCAGGTCTGAGAGGAGGGGGCACGCTTTTGTAACGGATGACTCTGGCTTCAGAGGATTAGATTCTTTTCTGCCTGACTTCGGACTGGAACTTGGCGCCAGTTGCCAGTCTCCCATGTGGGTAGATAATCTCTTTCTCGCAGTTGACCGGAGTCATCAACTTGCAGACCCCAGAAAGATGAAGCTGTAAACAGTTTCTCACACGGTGAAGTATTTGTTTTGCTTTGCATTCAATATCTTATCCATATCTTATAAATATAACCTGCTGTGTACATTGCAACTGAGATATACTTTGTTTTAATGCTGTGACTACTTTTGTGCTTGAAATCTTTTAATTCGTCCCTCACGAACTTGTGGGTGGGGAAGAATTAACAACAATAAAGGTCTTCTTTGAACTCAGAAGTGCATTCTTGATATGTTCTGTAAGCTCTGATACGAGATAAGAAGGAAAGCAGAACACAGACCGAAGGACCCATTTCAATAATGAGGTCCAGAGAACATTGTGTGCAGAATTATAAGTGGGGCAGAGACTGTGTTGCAGTTATTGGCCAGTACCTTCTGGCATCGTAGAACAGGTGAATGTAAAGTTGAAAGCCAGATTGGCCAAAGTGTGTGCATCAGCATCTTGTGCTGATGAGTCTTCGTAGTGTTCGTGACAGAAAAACAGGAGTGTCTCTTCATGAGAAAATCATGCGGAGAACCATGAGACTTCCTGTAGGGCCTGCAAATGTGCTTGTGAACATTACGGATGACATGGTTCGTGGCTATTGCAAGAGACAAGCTGATATGGTCTGTTCTGTGTCCCGTCAGGTTGAAGCTCTTGCCTCCTCTCCATGTCTGGAGCATTGCGATGACCTCAGTCCTGGCGACTAGGTTTTGGTGAAGAAACACGTTCGGAAAACATGTTTGAAGCATAGGTGGCATGGACTGTACCAGGTTATCATAGTGACGAATACTGCCATTAAGTGAGGGGGTCTTCCCAACCTGATTCATGCAGCCCACACTCGTAGAGTAGAGTGTCCTCTTGATGATGTGACAGTACCTATTCCAGAAGGGCAACACACAACTGAGAGACAGAAGGAAGAGGGTGCACGGAGTACTGAGACTCGACAAGAGCCTGTGACAGCACATCCCCAGCTTGAGGGGGTTTTGCTGAAATGACAGTTGAGGAGTCTTGGCCTGAAATGCTACCTGAGCCAGACTCAGACCCTGATGAAGGGCCTAGTGATGTATTATGCCAAGAAAAAAATGAAAAAAGAACAGTTTTTGGACGGAATGCAGAACAAATCAAACATTAACCCCCAATCACAGATCTGTGTTTAATCTATCAGTTTTTTTGCTCACCATGCCATTACAGTTTAAACCCAGCCATATGCAAATCAGTCTTGACCCTGTTCCCCATGGGAACAGTCCACTCCGAACTGCCAGACCGAGTCCTCCCTGGACCAGAAACAAGCATCCTAGGACCGGTTTCGGGGTATCACCCCTCTTCAGCCAGGCTAGCTTGAATCTGGCGGCATAGTGAGCACGGGACCCACGTCCCAGCAGGTCCTGGCTTGGCAGTTCGGGCTGGACTGCTCCCATTGGGAGCAGGGTCAAGACTGATTTGCATATAGCTGGGTCCGAACTGGGGTGACGTGGCAAGCAAAAGAACGATGGATTAAACCCAGATCTGTGACTGGGAGTGAGTGTTTGAAACGTTTCGACACTCCGTCCATTATTTTATTTTGTGATATTGCCTTGTGCGCCCTAAGGGGCAGGGGTATGCCCAGACGTGGGTCCCTTGCTTGCTGCGCCACTGGATTCAAGCTAGCCTGGCTGATGAAGGGTGATACCCTGAAACCTGTCCTGTGTCTCCCACGAGCTCATGGAGAGGGTACTGCAGGGCTTTGGGCTGGGGGAGCGGTTCTGCAATTATGTTAGAATAATGTATACAGACATCTTCAGTTCAGTCATGATAAATGGTTGGAAAACAGACCCCTTTCCTACCAGGTCTGGGGTAAGACAAGGCTGCCCGCTCTCGCCCTCTCTGTTTGTTTTGGTTATAGAGCTACTCGCGGAGTACATCAGGAAGAACCCGAACATCAGAGGGATCCCGACACCAGGAGACACAAAGAAAGAAGTCAAGAGCACGCTGTACATGGACAACGTCACCCTCTTCTGCACGGATGGGAAAACGGTCCAGTCCCTGCTGGAGGCATGAAAGGACTTTGGCATCAGGAGCAAAGATTAACGTGGACAAATCACAGGCAAAGCTCTTCGGCCGCTGGGATCTATGTAATGAGCCTCTCCCTTTCCCCCCAGGACTGGTAAAGATCCTCGATATCTGGTTTGGGGGACCAGGAGCAGCGGCGAAAAGCTGGAACGAACACCTGGCCAAAGTCAAGCAGAAACTGGGCTTCTGGAGCTTGAGACACCTGAGCATTGAAGGAAAGGCTCTGGTGCTCAGGAACGACGCACTGCCCGTGCTGCAGTACGTGACACAGGCCTGGCCACTCCTGGCCAATGTAGCACGGGCTATGAACAGCAGGGTTTTCCACTTTGTTTGGCACTCAAAGATGGACAGGGTGAAAAGGTCAGTCATGCACAAGGAGCATCGCAAGGGAGGGAAGGCAGACCCTGACATCCCGACAATCCTCAGAGCCTTCTTTGTGTGTGGCTGCGCCCGAATAAACCTGCTAAGCGAGAACAGGGACCACTTAGCCTACTGGGTCTTCCGCTTCTTCCTGCTCCCAGTATAGAGAAGACTGGGGTGGGATAAGTGGGAGAATGCAACAATGTTCAACTGGGACCTCCCCTGGTACTACAAGGAGATTGAGAAGTTTGTGGTGGAATTTGGGCTGAACTGTGTCACACTAAGCCTATGGAAGCCCAGGACAATCCACAGACTAATCAGGTCCAGGGACCCCACAGAACCAGTGAGCGACCTGCCACCCGCTACAGCAACAAGGGTGTGGGAAAATGTATCCTCCCCATCCCTGACCAACAGACACAAAGACATTGCATGGATGGCCGTGAAAGGGGGACTGCCAGTCCGATCATTCATGAACAGCAGGGGCCTGTGCCCACACAGAGAATGTCCAAGGGGATGCCCCGCAGAGAAAACTGCATACCATCTTATCTGGGCCTGCCCCTTTGCCCAGAGACTGTGGGCAGCCCTAAGACAAGAAATGGAAGCCCACATCCCATACCCAAACATCACTCACCACTCTGTGCTGTATGGGCTGTTTCCAAAGACACATTCAGTGGAGGCTATCCAAGGTTGCTAGGACCCGACTGGTGACCAACGGGGAGGTGGTGAGCAGGGAAGCGTGCTGCAGAATGGTACACAACCTGCTGAGAGATTAGACAGACAAGGACAACAAGGAGAGTGAGAAGGAGGAACAGTAAGCCCTAACCCTTCTTTCCCACTGAACTCCTCACACTGCCCCAAGAAACAAACCCCCCCTTTACTACTACTTTCACATGTAAACCCACTGTATTGTTAAAGTATGTTTGAAACAAAGTTGAAGTGGACTGCCCTTCCTAAGGGAAGAGGTACCACTCTTTAAAAACCTATGTATCGCCTACTTTAAGCACTTAATAAAGGTTTTTGAAACTAAAAAAAAAAAATGGTCCCAGGATGCTTGAATCCTGTCCAGGGAGTACCTGGCTTGGCAGTTCGGGCTAGGGTCAAGACTGATTTGCATATGGCTGGGTCCGAACTGGGGTGACGTGACAAGCAAAATAACAATGGATTAAACCCAGATCTGTGACTGGGTTTTTTTTTTTTAAGTTTCGACACTCCATCCATTATTTTATTTTAAGAAAAAATTAGCACCGTTGGCTGAGAAGGCAAGAAAGAGAGAGATTAAGATTGCCTTCGGAATGAGGACTGAGCACTGCCTCACAGGATTCTGAGGATTCTGGCCTGAGTGACAGTGAAAGTGAACACAGGAGCTCAAAAAGAGCTAGAGTGCCTTGTCAGAAGTACTTATCCCCTGAATGGACATATTTGCCAATAACGATTGTGAAGGGGAAACTTGTGATTTGAAAAACAAGAGTGAGATCCCTGTTGAGCATCCTTAAACCTGAATTACAACCTGAACTGACTTTGAACCTGCACTCTCATTGAATGAACTGATCTGATAGACTATTGATATAATTCTCTGAACTGAACTTTGATTTGTAAATAATAAAAAAGGACATTGTTTGAAAGGAATTAAGAAGAGTCCCCAAGCCCCTGCAGCACAAGGAGCCTAAGGGTGCCATTTAGAAGAAGACTAAGAAGTAGGGGTAGGGAAAGACTCATGAAGACTGTACATAATCTCATTGCACATCAATTGACCTTTGTGTTGCCATGTGCACAAGTAGAAACATACAGAGAGGACTCTGCTGTTAATTTATAATCAAGGGTCTGATTCTAGATAAGTCATGGAAACTAATAACACAAATAGACATAGATACATTGTTAGAAATGGGGTTTCTGGTTGGCTAGGGTATGCACCTCAGCCAGGCAGAACTTACCCACTCTAGTCAGGGCAAGGGAGTTACACGTCCAAGATAACCCCTGCTCACCCCCTTGGTAGCTTGGCACGAGCAGTCAGGCTTAACCCAGAGTCACTGTGTAAAGCGTTTGCACAACACACACAACACATGTGATGCAATATCCCCACCACAAAGGAAACACAACACCATATTATATGAAAATATACTGTATTGTACACAAGGCAATTATCAGACCAAACATCACATATCAGTACTATCCTGCTATCTTAGCAGTTGTCAGAACGTTACACATTAGTTACTCTGCAACCTAGCAGTAGTCACACAAAACACACAGGTTACTCAGTATTCTGCAACATAAGCAGTAGTCAGGAAAACACGTTATTACATCACAGCACTTGTCATAAGAATATCATAAAATGCCCATAGTAGGAACATTAGAAAACATATGGCAAGTTAGAAAAACATATTAGCAAGCATGTCCATAAAAGTAACATTTGCATACACATATGTAAAAACATCAAACGCAGGTAGGTAATATATGAATCAAACAAAAGACTGTAGAAAGAACTTTGGATTGCAACTATATTGGTCCTTTAAACAGTACCTGGTAGGATGAAGGCACCTCCAGTGCCTAGAAGGCGAAGAATGGGGCCCCCGGCGCTCCTATGTGCAAAACGGGGGCCTCCCTTATACTCTGGGGTCAGAGGAGGGCGACATGCACCGCCTCTCTTTTATAGACAGGCCCCTCCGGGGACCCTGATTACTGGGGGCCCCCCAGGGCCTCAACCGGCCCTCACGAGCGAGGCCAAAGCCAGCAAAAACAACTTAGGGCAGGAGGGGGGCACCACTCACCCCCTCCGGTTTAATGACAGGCCCCTCCTGGGACCCACGATCTCTGGGGGCCCCCCCGGGCCTCCACTGGCCCTTCCACCAAGGGGGGGGTCCACAATAATGCCCGTTTTATCAAACAGCAGAAAAGGAGCGTCCTGCTCCTAACGCAGAGGCCAGGGGGAAGGGGGGCACTCCCCGCGCCTTCCCCTGGTCCTGCCGTGAAGCCACAAGAAGATCGGACCCCTCCTGGGGCCCGAGCAGACACTCGCCTGCACCCGATGCGGCGCGCAAGTGTTCTTCCAGCTTCCCGGGCCGCTGCAGTGATCTTATTTAAAGGGGCACAATGCAGCCAGGAGCCTACGAGCTCCCAAGGCTCCATAAGCGCACTGCAATCAGCGCTATGGCAGCCGCAACCACGGAGAAGCACCCCTCATGAAGAAATGGATGCAGGGGTCAGGGGCCACAGCACCCTGCCCCTGGGGAGCAGAATCTTAAGACAAAGTCCTCAGGTGGAGGGCCCAGCGACAGGCCAGCACAAGGGAAAGGCAGCATGTGGCAAGTCCTTCACAGTGACCAGGCAGGTCACAGGTCAGCACAGCAGCAGCAGTCCATGGCGGTTCCTGGTGAGTCCTTTCAGCCTTTGGTGTCCAGTTCCAAGATGATTCCAAGAGTCTCCAAATTGTGGGGAAAATTCCCCTGTACTTATAGTCAGTTCTTACAGTGTTTTACGATGGTAGGGAGAGGAGGTTCCAGCCAGTCACAACTGGTTCTGGGAGTGCCCCGTCTCTCCTTTCAGCATAGGCTCCAAACATCAGTGGGGGGTTCACGACCCTATTGTGTGAGGCCAGGGCACAGCCTTTACAAATGTAGGTGTGCCCTGCCTCTCCCTTCTCTCAGCCCAGGAAGACTATTCAGTATGTAGATGCACCTCGGTGACACCTCCACCCTCCCTGTGTACAGGCTGTCTGAAAAGTATGCACAAAGCCTCAACTGTCACTCTGCCCAGACGTGGATTTTTAGACAAGCTGCAAAACACCAGAGTCATAAGTACAGATAAATGTGCACTTTCTAGAAGTGGCATTTCTGTAATAGTAATAAAAAATACACCCACACCAGTAAGCAGTATTTATTATCACCATCACAACCATACCAAACACGCCTACGCTACCCCTCATAAATCAGACAATACCCCTTACACATAAGGCAGGGCATTTCTAATGCAATCCTATGAGAAGGCAGCACTCACAGCAGTGAGACACCAAGTTAGGCTGTTTGTCACTACTAGGACAGGCCATGCAATATGGCACATGTCCTGCCTTTCTACATACATGGCACCCTGCCCATAGGGCTAGCCAGGGCGTACCTTAGGGGTGACTTACATGTAGTAAAAGGGGAGTTCTGGGCCTGGCAAGTAACTTTAGATGCCAGGTCCCTGTGGCAGAAAACTGCACACACAGGCCCTGCGCTAGCAGGCCTGAGACAGGTTTAAAAGTCCACTTCAGTGGGTGGCGCAAGCATCACTGCAGGCCCACTAGTAGTATTTAATTTACAGGCTCTGGGTATAGAGATACCACTGTACAAGGGACTTATAGGTAAATTAAATATGCCAATAAGGTATTAGCCAATCATACCAACTTTAGATGGAAGAGCACCTGCACTTTAGCACTGGTCAGTAGTGATAAAGTGCTCAGAGTCCTAGAGCCAACAGCGAGAGGTCAGAAAAACCAGGAGGAAGGAGGCAAAAAGACTGGGGATGACCCTGCGTAAGGCAAAAAGTCCAACATACATATTGGTAGAAGTGTTGTTTGTTATTGTTGCAGTATTAATCATTCTTCTTTTAGGATTATCTTCACCTACATTTTCCACAGTGGCCAAGCTTAACCCCAGTGTTACCCCTAAGGCCCCCAGTCCTACAGATAACAGTTTGCACATGCTAAATTATAATGTTTTGCATGTAGATGCATCAAGAGGAGATTAGTCTTTGAATGCCCGTTTTAAACTGCTTCATTAATATGTTGGTTTTATGGATGCAAAGGAGTGTTATGTCTGTACCTAGTTACCTGTGTTAACCGCAGAGGGAGTTACCTATCACCATATTTCTCTTATGTATGGTATTACATGTAGCTGTTGGAAATGTCCCTTATTAGAAGATTACTCTGAAACATTTAGCTTTTTCCTCACAGTTTTTTTGCTGACTCTCTTTGTGTGGCTTTAGGACTCTGGGCACTTTCCCCCGTACTGCAATGGGAAAGTAGACATGCCCTTCCTACACATGCCAGAAAGGGGCACTTACATGATTGGTTGAAGTGCTGTACCCAGGAGTGCCCTGTAAAAAGGTACACCACATACCCTGGTGGGTATAGCCCGGGCTACTATTGGGACACTGCACTGAGTGTGCCACCCACCAGAATGGCCTGTCAAACATGTATCCGCTTGCCATTGCGGGCCTGGGGAGGCGCAGTTGCACTTGCGCTTAGGGGCCTTTCTTGCTGTATTGCCAAACGTGAGTGGGCCTTACACTACCCCTAGAGCACTCCTTGAAGGGCGGAGCTGGTGGTAGGCAGAAGGCTGGGCAGGTACACATGGGTGTTCCATGCCCCGGTAGTGAAGAATCCCCAGGTGGGGTTTCCCTACCTACGAGATCAGCTATTTCCATAGGTTTTGCTGATTCTCTTTTAGAGGCCTTAGGGCCCTGGGCACTTACTCACTGCCAGTATAGTGTGAAAGTGTTGCACCCTTCCTACCTATATTAGGAAGGGGTGCTACCCAGTGTTTGCTGATTGCAGGCCAGTATGTGCGCGCTTGCACAATGATGTTTTCAAACATGTGCTGAACCTGCCATTGCAGGCCAGTGTGTGTGCACTTGCCCAATAGTGTTTTAACGTGCACTGTGCCTGCTATTGGAGTCCAGTGTCTGCGCACTTGCACCAAAGGTGTTATCAAACATGTGCTGAGCCTTCCATTTCAGGTCAGTGTGTGTACGCTTGCACAGTGGTGTTTTAACATGTGTTGAGCCTGCCATTGCAGGCCATTGTGTGCGCGCTTGCACAATGGTGTTTTAACATGTGTCTAGCCTATCATTGCAGGCCAGTGTGTGTGCGCTTGCACCAAGGGTGTTTCTAGATGTAGTGAAGAATACCAATCTATGTTTTCACTACCTCTGAGGATTGCTCGCCCTATAGACTAACATGGGGGAATGATTGAAATAATTTCCATCTGCAATAGTGGATTGCAGTGGAGCAGTCCCAGGATGTTTTCTATCATTGGATTTGCAGTGATAAACCCCTTCCTATGGTATGGGTGGTTTTGCCATTAATAATTGAGTAATGTCACTTCTGGAAAGTGGGCATTTCTCTGCTCTAAAGTTAGTTGTGTGCCTTTCTGCCTGGCTCCAGTCGATAACGGAGGTTGGGGGAACACATCTGTGCATTCCCCGGTGACAGCTATAAACAATAGGCATGCAACTGGAACAACATACTTCTGCCATTTGAGGGCGTGGCTGGATAGATTGGAGAAAAATGTTTTGACACTTGGCCTCTGGGAGCCAGATCTTGGCCCGACTAAAGATTAAGATCTGCATTCCACAGCCCCATGGCAGACAAACGTGAGGTGCTTGGGATATAGGTGTACTTTTGGTCCTCTTTTCTAAGGCAAAGGGATAACGGATGCAGGGCTGTCCTTTGGCGCCTGGTTTCTGTGTCCGGGAGCACTCTGGGTTGAGGGGCCTTGTGGTCTGAGGCTGCAGGCGTCATTGTAAGGTTCAGGAGGGGTAAAACCACAGAGGACTCAAGCTCAGGAGAACCCACTTCAGATTGGGCCGTAGGCGACGCATGCAGTGGTTGCTTCAGGTGTTGGGTTTCTCTCACCACAGAAGTAACGGGAGAGGGGGCCTGCGTGTAGAAGCTGCAAGCAATTTCGAGGAGTCTAGGAGGGGTGAATCCATTGTAGTTCTGGACTCTGGGGAGCCGGGGAACCTTGTTGGCACTGGAGCTCCACTCCCACTCTGGTCAGTGACGGCAGGCTGCAGAGTCCTTTCTTTAGAGTTGGTTGGGGAGCAGGTTCGCTGCTCACTGGAATCATCAAGTCTTTTTAGAAGGCAGGCAGTCCTCCTGGGTTTCTGGAGGCTGTGGCTGAGAGCGGCCTAATCTTGAGTCCTAATCTTGAGAACCTTTCTAATCCGTGGGTGTGAGTTAGACAGGGCGAGACAGAGGGTGGAGGAGGGTTTGGGCTACGTAGTCTTCATGGTGTTACTAACTGACCTGCCGAATATAATTTGCACCGTACTACAGTGCTGCGTATTTGAATTGTCATTTTCATGCTAAGACTATGGATAAAGTTAACTGTTTCCTTCGACTGATTATGACACTGTTAGACCTGACAGCCTTAGGGTAGTCACCCCTAACTTTTTGCCTGCCTCCCTCCTCGTTTTGGATACTGTTCTTGCTGGTTTTTAGACTCTGCGCACTTTACCACTGCTAACCAGTGATAAAGTGTATATGCTCTCTCTCTGTAAACATGGTAACTTTGGATCATACCTGATTGAACTATTTAATCTACTTATAAGTCCCCAGTCATGTGCACTCCAGGTGCCTAGGGCATATAGATTAAATGCTACTAGTGGACCTGCAGCACGGATTGTGCCACCCACTTAAGTAGCCCCTTTTCCTTGTCTCAGGCCTACCATTGCTAGGCCTGTGTGTGCAGTTTCACTGCCACCTCGACTTGGCATTTAAAAGTACTTGCCAAGCCTAGAACTCCCCTTTTTCTGCATATAAGTCACCCTTAATGTGTGCCCTGGGTATCCCCTAGAGCAGGGTGCTGTGTAGGTAAAAGACAGGACATGTACCTGTGTAGTTATATGTCCTGGTAGTGTAAAACTCCTAAATTCGTTTTTGCACTACTGGGAGACCTGCTCCCTTCATAGGCTAACATTGGGGCTGCCCTCATACACTGTTGAAGTGGCAGCTGCTGATCTGAAAGGAGCAGGGAGGTCATATTTAGTATGGCCAGAATGGTAATACAAAATCCTACTGACTGGTGAAGTCGGATTTAATATTACTATTCTAGAAATGCCACTTTTAGAAAGTGAGCATTTCTTTGCACTTAAATCCTTCTGTGCCTTACAATCCACGTCTGGCTAGGTTTAGTTGACAGCTCCTTGTGCATTCACTCAGACACACCCCAAACACAGGGTACTCAGCCTCACTTGCATACATCTGCATTTTGAATGGGTCTTCCTGGGCTGGGAGGGTGGAGGGCCTGCCCTCACACAAAGGACTGCCACACCCCCTACTGGGACCCTGGCAGACAGGATTGAACTGAAAGGGGACCTGGTGCACTTCTTAGCCACTCTTTGAAGTCTCCCCCACTTCAAAGGCACATTTGGGTATAAAACAGGGCCTCTGCCCTACCTCATCAGACACTTGCTGGAGAAGAAACCGGAACCAGAAACTACATCCTGCCAAGAAGAACTGCCTGGCTGCTCAAAGGACTCACCTGTCTGCTTTCTACAAAGGACTGCTGTCTTGCTGTTGCCCTGCTGCCTTGCTGAACTCTTGTCTGGCTGTGAAAGTGCTCTCCAAGGGCTTGGATAGAGCTTGCCTCCTGTTCCTTGAAGTCTCAGGACCAAAAAGACTTCTTCCTTTCACTTGGACGCTCCGTGCGCCGAAAATTTCGACGCACAGCTTGTTTCGCGGCGAGAAAAACGCCGCACACCGACGCTGATCGACGCGACGCCCTCGGGGCGATCGAGACTTCGACGCACAACCTCGCAAGGACAAAGCCGCTCGACTTTCCAGGAGAAATCGACGCGACGCCCACCGTGAGTGCGAAACTTTGACGCACGGCCTCGCAAGGACAACGCCGCCCGACTTCCAAGGAGAAATCGACGCGACGCCTGCCGTGAGACCAAACTTTCGACGCACGGCCTCGCAAGGACAACGCCGCCCGACTTCCAAGGAGAAATCGACGCGACGCCTACCGTGAGATCGAAACTTCGACGCGCAGCCCCGCAGAACGACGCGCAGCCGGAAAACAAGCAGGAGAATCCACGCACAGACCCGGGACATCTGGTAATCCCCGCGATCCACAAAAAGAGACTGTCTGCGCGCCGGAAAACGACGCCCGACTTCCCCGCGTGGAAAAGACCGACGCAAGTCTGTGTGTGCTGAGGAGAAATCGACGCACACACCCCTTTTTCCACGCATCTCTTCTCCTGTGGCCCTCTGAGGAGATTTTCCACCAGAAACCAGGTACTTTGCGCTTGAAAGACACTGTATTGCATTCTAAAGACTTAAGACACTCTATATCACTTCCCTGTGATATTTCTACAACATTGCAACTTTATTCTTTTTGACCTACAATTATCCTGATAAATATTATATATTTTTCTAAACACTGTGTGGTGTATTTTTGTGGTGCTATATGGTGGTATTGTATGATTTATTGCACAAATACTTTACACATTGCCTTCTAAGTTAAGCCTGACTGCTCGTGCCAAGCTACCAGAGGGTGGGCACAGGATAATCTTGGATAGTGTGTGACTTACCCTGACTAGAGTGAGGGCTTTTGCTTGGACAGGAGGTAACCTGACTGCCAACCAGAAACCCCATTTCTAACATTGGTGATCAGCGGTGAGGATAGGACTTGTATTTGTGCAGTGACATACAGTAGCTAAGTATTTCACTACATACCCACAGTTGAAGGTCAACTTGGTTTTTATCTCTTTTTGAAAATCCGTTTTTTCCTGACAATTTTCAAAAACTAAATCCTCACTCAACATGTCTCTGACTGGGTCTCAGACAGGGGACTTTGACCTAGTCCAGTTGGATACATACACGGTCAAACAACTAAGAGGATTCTGCAGGGCATTAAGGGTACCCACCCAAGGGGCCTCCAGAAAGGAGGACTTTCAAGTGGCGCTGAGGGCCTGGGCAGAAGCCCATTTAGAGGATGATGAGGAAGAGGAGCCAGAAAATGGCCCCTCAGAAGGATTTTCACTATCTATGGATGGTGTTACCACTGCAATTGTGCACCCTTCCAGACCAGGGAGCAGTGTCTCCATGCAAAGCCTGACCGCAGAGGAAAGGAGAGAGGAAAGGGAGTTCCAATTGCAAATGGCAAAACTGAAAATTGAGGCACAACAGGAGGAGAGGAGGGCAGAAAGAGAAGCCAAACAAGCTGAGGCTGAAAGAGCAGCCAAACAGATTGAAGCTGAAAGAACAGCCAAACAAGCAGAAGCTGAAAGAGCAGCCAAACAAGTGGAAGCTGAAAGAGCGTTGGCTGAAAAGAAACTATTGTTGGCTCATGAACTGAGTCTCAAGGAGCTGGAGATCAAGGCAAGACAGTCTGAATCCAGCAATAATGGTGGCAGCATACAGACAGGACCTGCTGGAGAAAAGAAGGTTCGTATACCCAAAAATGTGGTGCCCAGTTTTGTGGTGGGAGATGACATAGATAAATGGTTAGCTGCTTATGAAGTTGCACTAAGGGCTCATGAGGTTCCTGAAGGGCAATGGGGGGTAGCTATGTGGGGTTATGTGCCGCCATTGGGGAGGGACACACTTCTCACATTGGATCCACCGGATCAAAACACATACCCACTCCAGAAAGCCACTTTACTTGCCAAGTTTGGGCTGACCCCTGAGGGATACCGTCAGAGGTTCAGGGACAGCACCAAACAAACCACACAAACATGGGTAGATTTCTTTGATTTCTCTAGTAAGGCACTGAATGGATGGGTGCGGGGCAACAAAGTAGCAGATTATAAAGGTTTATATGACTTGATCCTGAGAGAGCATATGCTTAATGTTACTTATACCGATTTGCGCCAGCACCTAGTGGATAGTAAGCTGACTGATCCCAGGAAGCTTGCTGAGGAGGCGGACCTCTGGGTTAGCACCAGAGTGTCCAAAAAGGTACCTGGGGGGGACTCCCACAAAGGTGGTCAGGGTTCCCAACAGAAGAAAGAGGGGGGAGATAAACTTACAGATAAGGAACTCTCTAAAGGCCCCCAAAAGAATTCCCAGGGAGGGGGTGGCAACCCTTCCTTTTCCAAATTTGGGAAGAAACCAGGGACATTTGACAGGTCAGGAAAATCTAGCCCCAAATGCATGGAGTGTTACCAATATGGTCACTACAAAGGCGATCCACAGTGCCCCAAGAGGGCACCGTCCACTACCGGACAGGCACCTGGGTTGACTAGTGTAGCACTCGGGGGGGAGATGGACCCCACTAGCTTTGGGGAGCAGGTAGAGATTTCCCTAGTGTCCCTGGGAGAAGGAGAAATGATGTCCAAGGTCCACATGCCTAAAAATACTTCCAAGTACCGGCAGTGGGTCCTCATTGATGGGCAAAAGGTGGAGGCTCTGCGTGACACAGGAGCCAGTATGACTACTATCAAGAGTCAGCTGGTGTCCACAGAGCAGATAATCCCTAATACATTCCACCAGGTCATAGTCGCTGACAATCGCGAGAGTCACCTACCGGTGGCTCGGGTTCCCTTTGAGTGGGGGGGGGTCTCTGGTACTCTGAAAGTAGCTGTGAGTCCTGCCATGCCTGTAGATTGTCTGTTAGGCAATGATCTAGAGCATACTGCTTGGAAAGAAGTAGAGCTCAGATCTCACCTGGAGATGTTAGGGTTACCTGAGTGGGTCTGCATGACCACCCGGTCCATGGCTGACCGAGAGGGAAGTCAAGGGCATCTGGAGCCTGGAACGATGGCCCAGGGAGCTGCCAAGAGGAGGGACGAGGGGCGCGGGAAACCGGCCCCAGAAGTTCCCACAGTGGCTGACGGGGCTCCTGAGGAGGAGACTCCCGAGCCAACTGGGGAAGACATTGCCACCCTAGGTGACTTACCGGAGCTTGCTGGCTGGCAAGTTGAGGGTGGACCCACCAGGGAGGAATTCTGCAAGGCGCAGAAAGAGTGTCCCACTCTAGAAGGGTTGAGGAAACAAGCCTTAAACCAGGCAGCAGGTGACGCCTCTGGCAATCACCACCTATATTGGGAGAATGATCTCCTCTACAGTGAGCTTAGGGTTCCGGTCTTTGGGGCAGCACGTGTGCTGGTGGTCCCCCAATGTTACCGAGCCTTCCTACTGGGTCTGGCTCACGACATTCCCCTGGCAGGACATTTGGGACAAGACAAGACCTTCAACAGGCTTGTCACCCACTTTCACTGGCCCAAAATGAGGACACACTCAGACAAATTCTGCAGGGCTTGTCCTACCTGCCAGGCTAGTGGTAAAGCAGGAAAGAGGGTTAAAACCCCCCTGATTCCACTTCCTGTCGTTGGCACCCCCTTTGAAAGGGTGGGCGTCGACATTGTTGGCCCCTTGGACCCCAAAACTGCCTTAGGCAACAGGTTGATCCTGGTTTTGGTGGACCATGCCACCCGGTACCCAGAGGCAATCCCTCTGAGGACCGTAACTGCATCGGTGGTAGCCAGAACCCTGATGGGGATATTTACCCGTGTGGGATTCCCCAAGGAGATAGTGTCTGACAGAGGCACTAACTTCATGTCCGCGTACATGAAGCATCTGTGGGATGCGTGTGGTGTAACCTACAAGTTCACCACACCCTATCACCCCCAGTCTAATGGGCTTGTGGAGAGATTCAACAAGACCCTGAAAGGCATGATTGGTGGCCTCCCTGAGGCCATGAGGCGTAAATGGGACGTCCTCTTACCATGCCTTCTCTTTGCTTACAGAGAGGTCCCCCAGAGGGGGGTAGGGTTCAGTCCCTTTGAGCTTCTCTATGGGTACCCCGTCAGGGGACCCTTAAGCATTGTCAAGGAGGGATTGGAGAACGCTCCAAAGACACCCCCTCAGGACGTGGTCAGCTACATGTTGGCCCTCCGCAATCAGATGACCCGCTTCTGGAAAGAGGCCCAAAGTAACCTGGAGGCCAGTCAAGAGGTGATGAAACAATGGTATGACCAGAAGGCCACTCTGGTAGAGTTTCAACCTGGAGACAAAGTGTGGGTAATGGAGCCAGTAGAGCCCAGAGCTCTCCAGGACCGCTGGTCTGGCCCATTTGAAATAAAGGAGCGGAAAGGGGAGGCCACTTACCTAGTGGACCTCCAAACCCCTAGGAACCCCCTAAGGGTGCTCCACGTGAACCGACTAAAAGCTCATTTTGAGAGGTCGGAGATCAACATGCTTCTGGTCACAGATGAAGGAATGGAAGAGGAGAGTGAACCTCTCCCGGACCTCCTCTCTGCCCAAGAAGGTGATGGGTCCGTAAGCGGGGTCATTCTATCTGACTCCCTGACTCTAAACCAGAAAGGAGACTGCTATGAGCTGTTGGAGCAGTTCTCCCCCCTCTTCTCCCTTACTCCGGGACTGACCCACCTCTGTGTTCATGATATTGACACCGGTGACAGTCTCCCTGTGAAGAACAAAATTTACAGGTTGTCAGATAAGGTGAAGGCCAGCATCAAGGAGGAGGTCTCCAAGATGTTGACGCTAGGGGTTATTGAGAAGTCCAGTAGTCCCTGGGCCAGCCCAGTGGTGTTGGTCCCCAAGGCTACTGCCCCAGGCGCGAAGCCAGAACTCCGGTTCTGCGTGGACTACCGGGGTCTCAACTCAGTCACACGGACTGATGCTCACCCCATCCCCCGAGCTGATGAGCTCGTGGACAGGCTAGGCGCTGCCAAGTTCCTGAGTACGTTTGATCTTACTTCAGGGTACTGGCAGATCGCCCTGACTGAGGGGGCTAAGGAAAGGTCTGCCTTTTCCACCCCTGACGGCCATTACCAGTTCCGGGTGATGCCGTTTGGATTGAAAAATGCCCCCGCTACCTTCCAACGGTTGGTTAACGGGGTCCTGGCTGGCAAGGATGCCTTCTGTGCAGCCTACCTGGATGACATAGCTGTCTACAGTTCCAGCTGGGAGGAACACCTGCTCCACCTCAAGGAGGTGCTTCAGGCCCTGCAACAGGCAGGCCTGACCATCAAGGCTAGTAAGTGCCAGATTGGGCAGGGTTCCGTGGTGTACTTGGGACACCTAGTAGGTGGTGGCAAGGTGCAGCCACTCCAGGCCAAGATCGAAACTATCAAGGCCTGGCAACCACCTCGAACCCAGACTGAGGTGAGAGCCTTTTTAGGCCTCACCGGATACTACCGCAGGTTTGTCAAGGGCTATGGTACCATTGTGTCCCCCTTGACAGAACTCACGTCCAAGAAGCAACCTAGGTTGGTGAATTGGACAGAGGCTTGTCAGAAAGCCTTTGACGCCCTAAAGGAAGCCATGTGCACGGCCCCCGTGCTCAAGGCCCCTGACTACTCCCAGGAATTTATCGTGCAGACAGACGCTTCAGAGCATGGCATAGGGGCAGTCCTAGCACAGCTAAATGAGGAGGGCCAAGATCAACCGGTAGTCTTTATTAGCAGAAGGCTATTACCACGGGAACAGAGGTGGAGTGCTATTGAAAGAGAAGCTTTTGCTGTGGTCTGGGCACTGAAGAAGCTGAGGCCCTACCTGTTTGGGACTCACTTCCTAGTTCAGACAGACCACAGGCCCCTCAGATGGCTCATGCAGATGAGGGGTGAGAATCCAAAACTTCTGAGGTGGTCCATTTCCCTACAGGGGATGGACTTTACGGTGGAACATCGCCCAGGGGTTGACCACGCCAATGCTGATGGTCTCTCCAGGTACTTCCGCCTTAGCGATGAGAGCTCCCAGGAGGTCGGGTAGCTCTCCCCACTTTCAGCTGGGGGGGACACATGTTAGACCTGACAGCCTTAGGGTAGTCACCCCTAACTTTTTGCCTGCCTCCCTCCTCGTTTTGGATACTGTTCTTGCTGGTTTTTAGACTCTGCGCACTTTACCACTGCTAACCAGTGATAAAGTGTATATGCTCTCTCTCTGTAAACATGGTAACTTTGGATCATACCTGATTGAACTATTTAATCTACTTATAAGTCCCCAGTCATGTGCACTCCAGGTGCCTAGGGCATATAGATTAAATGCTACTAGTGGACCTGCAGCACGGATTGTGCCACCCACTTAAGTAGCCCCTTTTCCTTGTCTCAGGCCTACCATTGCTAGGCCTGTGTGTGCAGTTTCACTGCCACCTCGACTTGGCATTTAAAAGTACTTGCCAAGCCTAGAACTCCCCTTTTTCTGCATATAAGTCACCCTTAATGTGTGCCCTGGGTATCCCCTAGAGCAGGGTGCTGTGTAGGTAAAAGACAGGACATGTACCTGTGTAGTTATATGTCCTGGTAGTGTAAAACTCCTAAATTCGTTTTTGCACTACTGGGAGACCTGCTCCCTTCATAGGCTAACATTGGGGCTGCCCTCATACACTGTTGAAGTGGCAGCTGCTGATCTGAAAGGAGCAGGGAGGTCATATTTAGTATGGCCAGAATGGTAATACAAAATCCTACTGACTGGTGAAGTCGGATTTAATATTACTATTCTAGAAATGCCACTTTTAGAAAGTGAGCATTTCTTTGCACTTAAATCCTTCTGTGCCTTACAATCCACGTCTGGCTAGGTTTAGTTGACAGCTCCTTGTGCATTCACTCAGACACACCCCAAACACAGGGTACTCAGCCTCACTTGCATACATCTGCATTTTGAATGGGTCTTCCTGGGCTGGGAGGGTGGAGGGCCTGCCCTCACACAAAGGACTGCCACACCCCCTACTGGGACCCTGGCAGACAGGATTGAACTGAAAGGGGACCTGGTGCACTTCTTAGCCACTCTTTGAAGTCTCCCCCACTTCAAAGGCACATTTGGGTATAAAACAGGGCCTCTGCCCTACCTCATCAGACACTTGCTGGAGAAGAAACCGGAACCAGAAACTACATCCTGCCAAGAAGAACTGCCTGGCTGCTCAAAGGACTCACCTGTCTGCTTTCTACAAAGGACTGCTGTCTTGCTGTTGCCCTGCTGCCTTGCTGAACTCTTGTCTGGCTGTGAAAGTGCTCTCCAAGGGCTTGGATAGAGCTTGCCTCCTGTTCCTTGAAGTCTCAGGACCAAAAAGACTTCTTCCTTTCACTTGGACGCTCCGTGCGCCGAAAATTTCGACGCACAGCTTGTTTCGCGGCGAGAAAAACGCCGCACACCGACGCTGATCGACGCGACGCCCTCGGGGCGATCGAGACTTCGACGCACAACCTCGCAAGGACAAAGCCGCTCGACTTTCCAGGAGAAATCGACGCGACGCCCACCGTGAGTGCGAAACTTTGACGCACGGCCTCGCAAGGACAACGCCGCCCGACTTCCAAGGAGAAATCGACGCGACGCCTGCCGTGAGACCAAACTTTCGACGCACGGCCTCGCAAGGACAACGCCGCCCGACTTCCAAGGAGAAATCGACGCGACGCCTACCGTGAGATCGAAACTTCGACGCGCAGCCCCGCAGAACGACGCGCAGCCGGAAAACAAGCAGGAGAATCCACGCACAGACCCGGGACATCTGGTAATCCCCGCGATCCACAAAAAGAGACTGTCTGCGCGCCGGAAAACGACGCCCGACTTCCCCGCGTGGAAAAGACCGACGCAAGTCTGTGTGTGCTGAGGAGAAATCGACGCACACACCCCTTTTTCCACGCATCTCTTCTCCTGTGGCCCTCTGAGGAGATTTTCCACCAGAAACCAGGTACTTTGCGCTTGAAAGACACTGTATTGCATTCTAAAGACTTAAGACACTCTATATCACTTCCCTGTGATATTTCTACAATTTTCCATTGCAACTTTATTCTTTTTGACCTACAATTATCCTGATAAATATTATATATTTTTCTAAACACTGTGTGGTGTATTTTTGTGGTGCTATATGGTGGTATTGTATGATTTATTGCACAAATACTTTACACATTGCCTTCTAAGTTAAGCCTGACTGCTCGTGCCAAGCTACCAGAGGGTGGGCACAGGATAATCTTGGATAGTGTGTGACTTACCCTGACTAGAGTGAGGGCTTTTGCTTGGACAGGAGGTAACCTGACTGCCAACCAGAAACCCCATTTCTAACAGACACTGAATACAGTGTATGCTCAAAGAAACAATTTGGCATGTTCCTTATCTGAGGTTGAGAAGACATTTTTGAATTTAATAGTAGATGGGAAGAGTGCAATAGAATAAAGGGGGAAAACAGAATGGGATCAGACATATAAAGGACAGTGGAATGAGGAAGAAGTGAAACATTGAGATTTGGGAATTATTCCTGTATTACTTTTAGATCGTCAACACAAAGGGAAATTGTATGTGAGTAAAAACAAATCTTCCCTTAACACTAAGTACATGGGTAGTAATGATTGTGACCATATTTTTGAATATGTAGGAGTTTGGCTTCTGTTCTTAGGATGAAAAGATCCTGGTATTCCTGGAGTTTATTTTGTTTGTGGGGATTGTGCATATTTCAAATTGCCCAAAGGATGGTATTGTACAAGTTATTTAGGTGTAGTTATCCCAAAGATTTATCATGTGGAACATTTGAATGATTCTGTGTGGGAAACGAACCTCAGAGCTAAACGAGGTACTAGTGGTGCTGAAATTGTGGGAGACATGTTTTGTGCAGTGATTCCATCTGTAGCTGTAATCTTTAATGAACTCAGGATTAGAAAATTACCCATCCTAGTGGATACATTGACCATCAGTACAGCAAGTTCCTTATTGGATGTAGATACTGCTAGCTATGAGATCCATTGTTTTGCAAAATCATATTGCGTTAGACCCCCTTCTCACAAAAGAGGGCAGAGTCTGCAAAATACTCAAGATAGTAAAGATGAAGAAATGCTGCACCTATATCCATGTTGAGAACTTAAAGAAATACATTAAGAACCTTACTGATCTGAAAGAAGACTTGAAGAAATTAGAAGCTACAGGTGCTTGGGAAGTGCTGAAGCAGATGTCTTAATTAGAAATTATTAATGAGTGTATATGTATTTTGAATAATGAATTTGTAAAAAAATGAATAACGTAGAGAAAAAATAATGTGCACGTTTGAACATGTGACCTTGAAGAATGGCCAACAGTGTTCACGAAATGTACTAATTGATGATTAATACTTACGAAATATTGAAAATGTATTAGATTAATGTAGTAATATGTCATATTAAGGGTTATGAAGTATGCTTTAGCTTATTAATTTTAGGCTTTAATTTAGTGTCTTGGCCTAGTTTTTCCAGGCCTCATGCAGAAGCTGTATTTCTTAGTGTTTAATGGAAAATGCTGCCAGCGTGAACTAACTGTGAAATGTTCCTTGTTTAATAAAAATGCCTAGCAGAATCTTCCCATGAGAACCGACTAACAGGAGACAGTGTCCTTAAAATGTATTGGACTGTATGTAATGTGTGCTAGAGGTTTTTTCCCAGGACGCGAACAATGAAGACACGGACTGGAGACGAAGATGCAACAAATTCAATACCTGAAGAACCGGATGATGAGAACATCGTAAAGCGGACCAATCAACGTTTTGTGAAAGGCAAAATATTAGAATTCTTAGATTTGATAGAGAATCACTATTGGGTTGGGTAATAACGTACGATTAACTGACCAATTAGAAATTAGGGGTTAGTTTGGGTGACTTTGATATAACAATGTGACAGAGGGAAGAGAGACCAGATTTATGCAGATCTTACCCCGTTATGAGATTCCATATTGAGAAGAAGAGATTTGAGATTATGTCATTTGGCTCATACTCTCTGACTGAGAGCCTGATGTGTTGCTGATTGATTGATGACCTGAGGACGAAGACTGATTCTGTTTGCTGACCCATACCATGGATAGGTAGATATGACAATATGACTGAAATTTATTTTTATGCCTTTTCTTTCTAGGTACCAACTGTGCTGTTTTATTAGTTTTCCTTAGCTAGATGTTTCCTAAATTTGTGTTCTAAATTGTTTTGCATGAAGCCCCACATGCTGATGCTAATCTGAATTAGTTGAGGGTATCTACATGACTACTGACAAATTGCAGAGACCAATGGTTGACAAACTACTTTGTTGAATTCTATGGATTATGTCGCACTATTAGAGTTGACTTTGCTAAGGATTTGCACTGATGCTTTAGAATGTATTGTGATTCAAGCTTTGATTAGGTTATGTTTCTTGCATCTTTTTGGTTAACCAATTTTAGTATTATTTGCGTTTTATCTGATTTTGAGATTAATCTACATGATCTTAGCATTGTTAATATAAGGGAAATAAACATACTAAACTTTTACTAAAGGTGTGGTTATTCATGGCTGAAAAGTCATGGTGTGTGCAAATTACTGACTCCATTGATTATTGACTTGAATAATGATTATTGATTATTGTATATTGATTATTGATCCTGTCCTGGAGCTATGGTAAGAACATCTTAAACGAGTCAAAAGGTTCATCGACCTATACGCGTCCCCTTGTAAGTTTACTTATTAAGGACTGACGCGCTAACAGAAGCAATTGGAGATGAGTTTTCCAGGATTGGCAGATTGTTTGGAAATCGAGGAAATAGAATAGTGGCCTCTATCTTGAGTCTTTTTTTCGTTATTGCCACCTATGTGAAATGTCTGTTCAATATTTTTATGGCATATAAATATGTAAAGGTAAGGAAGGAAATGCAACATTCGAAGGGACTGAAAAAAACTAGAAGAGATATGGAAATGAAGGAGAACCAGTGTAGATTTTAAGATGACATGAAACACCTGAAAAATACTAGACAGAAGTTGTTGAAAACTTCAAGGCTTTGACTTTATCTCACCTGATATGGATTCACATGTATGTTATTGTGACATCAGAGGCTGGATTGGAGCAGCGCAATTTAGACTCCATCCTCTACATATCATCATTGTGCAAATATGCATTCACATTTGGCATATTTACTTTGTGCCTTAAATAATATCAATGTGTGTGAACACTGAAATGCATTAATGAAATGTAACAACTGAAAGACTGAAGCTTTATAAACATGTGCACCAATGTTAATTTAAAATGCTTACTTGTATTCATTATTCATGTTTACACTTTAGGTTGTATTTGCAGGAGTAAATATGCATTATTTTATAATAATTTGAAATGCACATTAAGGGGGTCATTCTGACCCTGGCGGTCATCGACCGCCAGGGTCGACGACCACGGAAGCACCGCCAACAGGCTGGCGGTGCTTCCTTTGCTATTCCGACCGCGGCTGTAAAGCCGCGGTCGCCCAGCCGGGTTCAGGCGGTTTCCCGCCGGATTTCCCCCGGCTGGGAGAATCCTCCATGGCGGCGCTGCTTGCAGCGCCGCCATGGGGATTCCGACCCCCTTCCCGCCAGCCTGTTTCTGGCGGTTTTCACCGCCAGAAACAGGATGGCGGGAACGGGTGTCGTGGGGCCCCTGGGGGCCCCTGCACTGCCCATGCCACTGGCATGGGCAGTGCAGGGGCCCCCTAACAGAGCCCCAGCAGGATTTTCACTGTCTGCTTTGCAGACAGTGAAAATCGCGACGGGTGCAACTGCACCCGTCGCACCCCTGCAACACTGCTGGCTCCATTCGGAGCCGGCTTCAATGTTGCAGGGCCTTTCCCGCTGGGCCGGCGGGTGCTCTTTTGGCGGTCGCCCGCCGGCCCAGCGGGAAAGTCGAAATGGCCCCCGCGGTCTTTTGACCGCGGAGCGGTCTTTCGACGGGGGAAGTTTGGCGGGCGGCAACCGCCGCCCGCAAAACTCAGAATGACCCCCTAAATGTTTAAAGTTAACCTGACCAAAAGGGCTTAATTTTGAAATGTATATTGCTTGGTTAGCGTGTTCCTTCTTTTGCAGATGTGATTTAATGTTTCATTAACTAGAGAAAAGGTGTATTGTTGTATGTATTTGTCTTGCTGATAGCAAGGCCTGAGAAGAGAAATTTCAGCAGGAGATGTGAAGACCTAATGAGCAGATGAAGTCTCCTATTTATCGCGTATCAGGAAGGGGGGACAGTAACTATCCAAGTTCTGTGGGATGAGAAATTCAAGTTATGTTGCAAATGCACATGACAGGAGGATACACGATTGGTTCCTGGTGGGGTGGGAAGAGATATGATTGATGATGAAGGTTCTGTTTTTTAAATAATGCTCACACTGTTAGAACTTAGGGCAGATTCCCTTTAAACTTTGAGGGGTACAGACCTCTCTGCTTCCTTTATTCTTGGAAGTGTGAAGCTTAATGCTAAACATGTATTCCTTGTCTGCAACACTTCCACTGAAGCCTTCACTATGCTGTCACCTTCTTGCATTTCCAAATTTCCCTACGATTGCATTCAAACAATCCTCATTACTTATTTAGAAATCTGATTAGATGATTTTAGAATCATTTCATGTTTAGGAGAGAGCTGGAGTTTCTTTAAGGAACACCTATATCTAATTCTCAGTTTCTGTATTGCAGTGGCAGTTGTTGCCTTGTGTCTTTATTGAGACTGAAGCAGTTGCAATACTTCAGCTAGCCAGCTGTAATCCTGTATCTGTTTAATATGTTGATGATATATATTGGACTGATCATTGACTAGGAATAGAATTACTTGACTTCAATCACCAATTCCTGGTTTTTATTGTGTGGCCAAACAGGCTTCACATAATTTTAATTATTGTTAACTCCCTTGGCATCTCAGTCAGCTTAAAAAGCTCCATCAGTTAAGAGACTGTAAATCATGCTTCTGTGCGCTCTCAATTTCATATCAAGTAGGGTACCGACCTTCCATTTTTCAGGGTTTTGCAACACAATGAAGATCTTTTTTTTATAGCTTCTCATTGCTCAAAAGGGTGTGAATGCTGATATTTATCTATTTCCATTGCTGTCGTTGCTTGGTTTCACTCATGGGAAAGTGTCACTCTTAACGTCACACATTTGGCAGCTAAATGTCACTCATCAGTACAATATAACCATGGAATGTCACACTCAAGCAGTCTGAAAACTTAGCATCAATAGAACACCAAGAGTTGATGTACATCAAGTATATTAGAAGAACTGTGTTTAGCGTTTAGTAGAGGAAGAGCTGGGATGCTCTGGGTTAGGAATGCGGTGGTTTGGTATAACTTTTTGTTAGATAGTAGTGTTATGTACTGCATGGACTATTCTGTACAGGGTCAAAGTTGAACTGTGATCAATGCGATATAGGAAAGTTACCCGTGTCGGGAAGCAAACATTTCATACCGCAGCATGTCACTCTGGTTGCCTAGCACTGTAAATTGTAAGTATAGCCACCAGTGAGAAGTAAAATAAAAAATGCAATTGTGTAGTACACCCTCTTTGATGGATGCTTTGCTTCAAGAGCTCCCAGACAAGCAACGTGGCACCACGGGTGCCTAGTGTTGATCTTTCGTCCGTTCGGAACAATATTCTAAATATTAAATAGTTTATTTATAAATCTGAAGCAAAATCCTAATATATGCGATGTGTCCACTAACTGCCCATTCCATTATGGCCGCTCGAAGGCCAATCAGCGAAGGTTTACACGTGACATATTACCTTGTTAGCCAGCTTAAAGATGGCCGCCACCCAACCGTATCTTTTTCACCTTGCGTTTTTGTCACATCCATCTCTATGGCTGCCCTTTCCGGAACCATGAGTGAAATTGCGCATGCGCGGTAGCTCCTTCCTTCTTTCCGCTCGATTCCTGCAGCAAAATGGTGAGTGTGTTTGGTCTCCTGTAGAATCCGTTCTCATCCTGCAGTTGGTGTACGGTTTCCAGCATGGTTCCTTCGCGAGGCAGTGCTCCGGAGTTCTTGCAGGACCCGGGTCACGATATGGCTTCTCTGGCTTTGTAATTTTCCTGGTGTTTGCTGACTTGTCTGTACTGGCTCGGATGCCGGCTCTCCCTTCTGTAACGTTGCTCCGTGTACCCAGTGTACACCTAACCGTGCGGGATGTGCGCTGCCTTCCTACTCCGTATCGCGAAATTACGTGTATCTTTAACCTAGTGTTGGTGTGTGGAGGCAGGTGCGGGGAAGTATTTACCCTTAAGTGGTTATAGAAGCAGTTTACCTTTTACAGTAACGTTGTAGGGATTTGGGGACCCCTGTCCCCGTCCCTTACTCGGATTTGACGACTGACCTCTACTGAGTGTCGAGGAGTGCTCACAGGAGCAGAGTCTTGAACTATTCTGGTGCACATCATTGGTTCAGTAGCAGCAGACGAAAGGCCACGGCTCCCGGCGTGTGTCCCAAAGTGAGGTGTTGTAATGCTAATGTACTGGCATAAAGTGAACGAAAGTCGATGCCCTATAGACATCCATTGAAATGTTGTGGGTGTTTCTTTTTAAAAGGGTCGCGGGGATGATGTGAACTAAGATTTAACTATTTTTATTTGCACTATGTTTTTCGGTAAAATTATGACTTATGCCTCTGAGCCAAACGGGGTAATACGACATCGAAAAGGGAAATACTGTAGCAATGGGTGTGCAAAACTGCTGTTTACTGGCTTAGCACTAAGATTAACCAAAAGTTTAACAGACACGCATGTATTTAAAGGTTAATTAAAGAAAGGTAGTGACTAGTGTGTCCTTCACCACTTAACTTTAGGAACATCTTCATTTTAAAGACATCTTGCAGCAAAACTGTAAAATATGATAGTGTCTTCAGAACTCAAAAAATATTTCATTAACTTACAGAACCGTTTCACCTTAGTACATCAGATGATATCAGTGCATTGAGAAATATTTTGTCATTGTTTTAAAACTTAAATTTAAAAAACATCTCCCCGCCCCAGTGTTTGCGAGTACCCATAGATTAAACCATGCAGACACCACACATGCCATTTAAAAAAAAAACAGCTGTTCCAATCTGGTTGATCGTGGTGTTCCTGTGTTAGCATGTTTCCACCAGTGCACTGTAATTACGCTATACAGTGTCATTTCTGGAAAAAAAATACATACCACAAGATCACTCTAGCACAACAAAACATTTTTTACAGGCCTAACTGTCGAGTCTTAAATCTCTTGAAAGTGATTTGTTGTTGTTACAATAAAGTGAATTTCTCATTGACCATGTTGGTGTCTGTTTTACAATTGAGTGGACCGCCTTGGTAGTGTAACCAAGAACCACGGATGTATAATGTAAAATGGAATTAATGTTTTTGCGTGGAGCTTTCTCTTGGTGAAGATAGCCAAAAAGTAATGGCATATATTGTTTTTTAGGCAATCGTAGTGCTGCACCAAAAGTGAGAAAGCAGTGTTCAGAATTGTTGGTGTTGATGAATTCCCATGGATCGTAGACCGTTTTAGGTGCTCGAGTTACCAACAGGGATTGGCCTTCTCTTGTCTGTATTCTACTGCGTAAAAAATGTGTGCTGTGAAGAACATGGTTCCCCCCCCTCCATTAAAGGCTTGTCACACATGTAGCACTGAAGGGTTGACCTCGCACATGGGATGGGGCATTGTGTGGCGGGTTGTTCTCATTCATTAAAGGCGACTAGGCACTGAATTGAGTTAGTGGGTCGGTTATTTGTTTTGTGGTGTGAGCAGTGAATTGGGTTGTAAGATAGTGCTGTGGTTGGGGGGGAATAGGAGTGTAGTTTCTGTGCAAGGAAATCTGCAGTTTTCCTTTGAAGTCTTCGAATCCACTGGTTTTAGAATGGTTGGTGTTGGGCACAGATTAATTTCTTTGTAAGTGGTGTACTCGTCTGGTCCAGTGCATTGGTGGTGGGGGCAAGGATTTTAATGAGTGCTCACCCTTCTTGTCTTGGTATGGGCAGTAGTGGAAGTTATTGAAGGTGCACCTGGTTGCTCAGAAAGTATCCTTCACCAGGAGGATGGTATGCCATGAGAGAAGGTAGATGGGGTTTAAAAGCTGTTTTGTGTAGGTGACTTTGAAGTGACAGGACTTGTTCGGAGGCGTGTGTGATCTGTTGTGAAAATGTAGTGGGGCGTTCGTATGAAAGACTCGCATGGTAAGCAGCATGGGGTTGGTATTTTCTGTGGCTGTCGGATTCGATCTGACAGAAGTGTTTTGGGGTTTCGAGCCTCATCACTCCGTATTTTCACAGGTGAACTGGTTCACAGGGTCAGCTGGGCAATCTATGTCCGAGTTTTGTGCCTCCTTTTAACATGGTTCTGCTGCACTTTTCGAAAAATGCCAGTCTTGTATTTTTTTTTTTAACTATCCCCTTGACGTTAACTAACTGTGCACAGTATACATGCTTCAAATAAAAAGAGCATTGCGCACTTTGCACAAATATCTGTTAATGTGAGGTCGTCTTTGGGGCAGTAGTAGTTTTGTGTGAGGTGTCTTCAAATGTTTGCATCTATTTTGTGTAGGCGCACTGTTTTGATTCCCGCTTTCCACTTATTGAGGCTTAAAATTCCAAGTCGTGCGACAAATATTCAATTGCACCAGTCACAGTATTTATTTTGTTTAGGACATCTGTACTCACTCAACGCGATTGTGCGTCGCTTGGCCGCTTTGATTTGCCACCCAGCCTAAATACACTGGTTCTGTACTATTGTGTTGCACGTGAACCTCTGTGGCCATATCGAGTAATGTGCGTGTATTTTTATCTGTAGGCAAAGCGCACCAAGAAAGTCGGAATTGTGGGTAAATATGGTACCCGTTATGGTGCCTCACTCAGAAAAATGGTGAAGAAAATTGAAATCAGTCAACATGCTAAGTACACGTGTTCCTTCTGTGGCAAGGTAAGCTACCACTAATTACAGTATTGAAAGTAACCTAGAATCTTACAGTTCGTAGTCTGCTTGGATGAACCATTGACTTTATTATGCTTATCGTTTGCATATTTGGGGAAAACCTTAAGTTGCTTGACTGGTGTTTAACAGAAACGTTATTCGTGACAACGCACATTATGTATTAACGTACATGTAATGTATCTACAAGTAGTTTTGTGTGATTGTGAGAAAGGGGGTGGACGTGATTAGGAAGATGGAATGTGTACTTTGGTTTATTTACATCATGACTGGAGTGTCCGGGGGGGGGGGGGGGGGGGGGGAGGGGGTGTCAAGGACTACTGGGTGGACTGATGAACATCTAAAGCGGCCAAGATTTTAAATATCACGATTTGTAACTCTTGAGACTGCCACTAAACCTTTCTGATGTACCCAGACAGCAAGTTCCTGTCTTGTGTTCAGGATGGATGGGGGGGGGGGGGGGGGGGGTCATGCTGACTTAGGCAAATGTGAAATAACCGTGGGTGCATAAATAAAATGACCCCCCCCCCCCCCCCCCCCCCCAAGACATTCTCCTAATGTGTGGCAATGCCATAAAGTTTAGATTTGTGCTGAAGAGACGCGGTATTTCTGACTAATGGGATTTTGCAGGAATAAAGTAGTAGATGCAAATGGAGAATTTCTTGACTTGTGGTGAAGAGTTGCGCTGCATAGCTGTTTTGAAAATGGGATGCATCCTGTTTGGCTGTCAGGAACCAAACGTGATCAAGATAAAATAAATAAACCTGTTCTGTGGTCGGTAAATTATAGTGACAGTTGTCTGATGCTCGCAACTCTGACTCCATAATCAATGGAAGTGTCTTGAAAGCCAGTTACTAGTTCACTCTATAGTTCATGGTGGGGAAGGTGGCTCCACAGACTTTATTCACCCCCTTCCCTTTAGTTTCTCGCCTCTCTTGAGGACTACAAAGATTCTCCCCAGCTTTGCAGGTAGTGCACCAATCCTTATTCTTGTGGGGCATGTCAACAAAACCTAGCATTGTTATTTTTGAGCATTAATGTTCACAGCCTAAAACTGAGACATTTTGTTGCAGACCAAGATGAAGAGAAAAGCTGTGGGAATCTGGCATTGTGGTTCCTGTATGAAGATTGTTGCTGGGGGTGCCTGGACCTACAAGTAAGGAAACCTTTGCGCTGATATACATTGATTTGCAATCCAGCAAATGTACCAGCTTGATATAGCGGAGCCGCGTGAACGGATAAATGTTCGTAATTCACTTTCAAGCAGTATGCTTCTTGTTTTTAAATTCGCATTAATTCTGTCTCTAAGCTTATATACATCCGGTTTGGTTTCTTTTTGAAAAGCACATGCTGACACCTGTGGAATAATGGTGTGATGTTCTACCCAGCATAGCACTTGGTCACCATTTCAAATTTGTTAATTACTACTGTTTGCCATTTAAAAAAACGTATTTTGTACAAGGGCAATCCTCTTGAGCTGTCAGTGTATTCTATTGATGGTGTCTTATATAATGTACAGCTACCCTGAGAGCCCTCCGGGTGCTGAGACAAACACCTGTATAATCAGAGCGAATCAATCCTCGACCTAGAAAAGATAGGTCTTCTGTTGTTTCCTGAAGGAAGTTGCTTGCTGTACTTGTCTTAGTTTGACAAAGACCATTCCATAGCTTGGTGGCGAGAAAGGCAAAGGAGCGACCACTGCACCTAGCTTTCCGTATTTTAGGGACGGTCATCAGAGAAGGAATCTCAAAATGCAATGATCTCATAAGCACGATTGGATACAACATTTTTCGGTTAAGAGGGGCCATTTCTGCATGGCTCAATGGGTCATGCATAACGCTTTAAAATCAGTTTTTTTTGCACATCCAATGTAATGCTGGGGCTGCAGATTAAAGTTTGGGGATCTTGAAAAGTGACCTTGCTGCGGCACTGAATGACCTGTAGGCATTTTAAAACATATTGAGAACTTCCTAGAAACAAGGAATACGATAATCGATTTGTGAGTTTCAGTCCTTGTATATTTCTTTTTTATATATATCTCTATTGGGTTTAACATAACCAAATACTGTAATGCAGCAATATACAGCAAGGATAAAGATAAGAAATGTGCATAACGAGAAAGTACAGCATCTAACAATGCCACTGAACTAGTGATATTACTCCAGTAGAATTTACAGAGGTGGAGAACCATCATTGGGATACAGGATCTAATACCCCGCAGTAGGTTAGAGTATATTTCAACCCCATCTTGGTATTCACGGGGGCGCCATGTGGTGAAGCTGGTATAGCAGGGGGAATCTCCACATATGTAATAATACCAAATGAGGGTACCAAGTAACAACTTGTATGTGTGGGTAGTGGCAACTGTAGATCACCCAACCAGAAAGCAAGCGGAGTCACCGGACTAGTGGGGTCCGTCCCCCCAAATCCTAAAAGCAACATAACTGCCCAGAGGGTGGAGTGGAAGCTCCTGAGTGTTCAAGGTGGTCGTGCGTCATTGTTGGCTTCAGTGTTTACAGTAAAAGCATCCCACATCTCATAGCCACCAGCCGCCAACACCTTGGATCACAGAAAGTGCAGGGTTTTGTCCTCCGCACGAGACCACTGTATCCATTTAGTATAGCTTGGGGCGTGAGAAGCCTTCCAGTGTGTGGCTATTAAGCGTTTAAAAGTTGTGAAGGCCAAATTGATGAATCTATGGAGCTGTTTAATCCCTTTTAGCCCACTGGCACAGACCCAATAAACAGGACTCTCAGCTCAACATCAAGGAGTAGTTGGCTAGTTCCGCAGTTGTCTCAATGTGTCGCCAGGCTGCCGTCAGCGGTAGGCAGTCCCACACCATATAGTAGAAGTCAGCTTGCGGTGTCTCACAGTGGGGGCAAATGGGGTCCGATGTGGGGAACATGCCTTTTATGCGGGCCTGGGACAGGTAGGAGTGATGCAGGTAATTAAATTGGGTGTGGCGAAGCCTAGAATTGCGTGAGACACATTTAACAGAGGAAATCGATGCTGTCCAGGCCCTCTGTGATAAGGGGGTGGGGAGAACTGGATCCCATCGAGAGCAAGCAGCCTCTAGACTTGGGCAGGCCTCCACCAGCAATGTAGTGTAAAGCCATGTACCCCAGCATTGTCCATCAGTTCGTTAAACGTTAGCGTAGCTTCCGAGTAGAAATCACCCACCCTCTCCAGACCCGCTTCCCACCATGGAGTCATATTATGATCTGCAAGCATGTCACGGGCCTTGGGCAAGTGTAAAAGTGGTATCAGTGGTGAGTATGGTATGTTGGGTTGTTTGCTGTGGACATATCTTAGCCAGCATGTTTTAGCAGTTTCTAGTATGATGTTACCATGGTGAGTGGGGCATGTTCTGTTCGATAACTGGGTATATGGTGATCTCAAAGCTAGTGTATCTATTATTACCTTTTGCTCTGCGGTGTAGTGGCCCCCCATCCAGCTGATGGGCCACTGCAGCTGGGTGGCAGTATAATAAAGTTTGGGCATACCTAGGCCCTCATTGTCCTGTCGTGGTCAATGCCACATGGCGTCTGTGTTTCTCCCCCCCCCCCCCCCCCCCACCCCTAATAGATCAGTTAGCAGACTCTGTAGGGACTTAATGAGCAAGAGAGAGCAACTGGCAGCGCTGCAAAGTAGTATAATAGTCTAGGAAGAATGAGCATTTTAGCTATGGCTACTCTGCTTATGGGCGATAGTGGGGGAGAGACCCAGAAGGGTAGGGATTCCCTGTATAGTTCGAATAGCCTGATCAATGTTGCCCTCCCTCAGGTCATTAACCAAGTGATACACTTGTAGTCCCAAATACTTAAAGGTTGTATGGCACCATGGCAAGTAATATCCCGGTAGGCCAGGCTGGAGGTCCATGGGAACTGGTGGTAAGGGGTATATGCAGGACTTACACCAGTTAACTCGCAGCCCTGATATTTTGGCAAAGGAATCCAGAATGGTCATTACCCCTGGCATAGAGACAACGTGATCTTGTAAGTAAATCAAGGCATCATCCGCGTATAGAGATACTGTGATGCGTGTGGAGTTCCGAAATACCCCATTGAAGTGCATGTGTGTGCAATTTAGTGGCCAGGGGCTCTATAGCCATAGCGAACAGTGGAGAGAGCGGGCAACCCTTTCTAGTGCTACTATGTATGGGGAATGTCTGATATGATTTGTCCTGTCCTAACACGAGCTGACGTTTAGTGATCCAGGTTATATATCCGGTCCCAAAGCCCTTTGCACCTAATGTTTTAATGAGGAAGTCCCAGTTTAGAGTATAGAACGCCTTCTCAATATCTAAAGAGGTGGCCACTCCACGGTGGTACGTCCAAGTATTACTGTGCAGAAGGCGAAGTAGTCTCCTAATATTCAAAAAGGTGTTTCGGCACAGGATAAATCCAGACTGATCCTTTTGGATCAACTGCAGAATGAATGCCAGTACTTTCCCTAGGACCTTGCAGTCCGTTTAAAATAGAGCGGACTGTGTGATCTGACGTCTAAAGGAACCCGGCCGGCCTGTGGAAGCAATGCTATGAGGTCCTCGCATAGAGATCCCAGTAGCTGCCCTCTTTCGTGCACCTCATTGAACATGGCGAGCATGGGCTGCAAGAGGTGGTTCACCTGTGTCGCATAATATTCTATTGGTAAGCCACCTGTACCCGGAGCCTTATTGCGGGCCCTTTGGGATATGGCAACACAGCTCCTCCACACAAATGGGATCATCCAGCGCAGCTGACTGCTCTGGCTGTAAGCACTGCAGGGGAAGGGTAGCCAGGAAAGTGGACGCGCGCTCGGGTGAGGAGGGGGTAGGTGGGGACAGCTGTGTCTAGCATTTGGTAGTATGAGTAGAAAGCCTCATTTATAGCCACCTGAGTGTTAACTATTACGCCTGATTCTAGTCTCATTGCTCCAATGGGCGAGCACTGTGGGGTGTCGGACCAACCAAGCCAGTAAGCAGCCTGATCTATTGCCCTCTGCGTAGTCTGTAATCGTAGTTGCCCAGTCTGGCGTCGGTCTCCTTATGGTTGACCCGCAAGGAACAAAGCTCCTCTGGGCGCAGCTCACCTTTGGCCACAGCGACCACCGCTATATGCATTTTGGACTCCAGTGTGGCCAACTCCTGGATCAATAACCGGCGGACAGGCAGCCATGCAGTGGCCGCGCACCACTAATTTATGTGCATCCCATTCAATTGCTCAGTGTGATGTATTTTTATTTTGCAGAAAGTATGTGGATAAGCACGTGGAGAGCTCCTTGCGGAAAGGGGGGGGCAGATATTGCCTCAACTCGCAGGCACTACGTGGGTATCCTTGTGTTCGGGTGGCCCCATCCCAAGACCACCCTTAATGAGCAGTTGTCTGACACAGTGCAAGCCAGATACCCAGAACTATGCACCCGTTGAACCATAGCTGACGGTGCCAGAATCCGATCTATTCTAGTGTGCAGGTCATGGACAGGGGAGTAGGTGTATTCACGCTCAGCTGGATGTCCCTGTTGCCGCAGATCACACAATCGAATCCCTGCTCTCCAAGCCTCAAACTTGAGAGGTGTGCCTGCTTACTTGGTGTGTTCGGTAGTGGTGGGAAGGAGCAGTCTGGGTCTTCCTCCCCCCCCCCCATAGACTCTCCCCAGCAGGGTCTCGGAGCAGACCGGTGGTCGTTGTATTCAAGAAACATCCTTGGTTAGTACTGGGTCTGTTTAGCTCTACCAGGGACAACTGTGCACCATCGAGAGAGCCCTTTGTTACAACATACTGACCATTGGGGTCCACTTGTGTGCGGTCATCTTCGTATTGCACTCCAGGCGCAATCCATATCGCCACAACTGTAGCCATGTCTTTATAAAAGTCAGATTCTGCACTAGACCTTAAGGAGCCCATCCCATGCTTATACTAGTGGGTCCCGCCCAGTAGTATTGCTGCGCTTGAGTTATCACTCCTCAGGCATGGGGAACAACTGGTCTATACGGAATAAGGCACGTGGGGTGAGAGCCAGGTGAGAGGACCTGGATCCCACAACCTCACCAGACCGTAGGGGAACCAGGAGTCCTACTGTAGTCTTGACGTTGCTCTCCTTACTCCCCAAGGATTAAGCAAGGCGATCCAAGGAAGCATGGGCCTCTCTGGCGAAGGGAGTCTGTCTCCAATATCATCTACTGACTGGGAAGTGAGCAGAGTCCTCTGAGTCAGTGCGGTCTCCCCGCTCAGTGTCCGAGTCCTGGGACTCCCGCAGAGTACGGATTATCTGCGCACTGCGTAGCCTCGAGCAGTGCACAGGATTGTTCCTTAACCGTGCCAACCGGTGTGGGCTTGGCCCTCATTCCTGTGTGAGGTTTATGGACCCCTCCTCCCTTTGGAGTCGACCACTGCCCTTCCACATCATCCTGATGCGTAGACTGGGCCAGGCCCTTGGCATGGTGACTGGTCCAGGTGTCCTCCGGGGACACGAAGATGTGAGCTTTGGAGCCATCCTGTACATGCAGCTTTGCAGGAAATAACAGGGCATACTTAAGGTTGTGTTCTCTGAGGCGTTGCTGCAACAAATAGAAGGAACTATGTTTCTTTTGTACTTCAGCAGTGAAGTCTGGATAGGCAGTGATGATTGCATCCTCTAATTTCCGTGGGTCGTCATTACGAAATAGCTGGAGAACCAGATCCCCGTTGCAGTAGTTGAGCAGGCGAACTATCAGGGGTCGGGGTGAGCCCCCGGCGGCGGGGGCCTGTCCGGCACCCTATGTTGTGTGCCTGTTCCACCAAGAAGAATTTTGGTACTTTTGGCAAGCCATTGCTCTAAGAACAATTCCGCATTGGGGGCCCTCTGCACCCCACGGGAACCCCACCAGGTGGATGTTGTTGCGCAGTGACCTCCCGTCAGCATTCTCTGCTGTATGTTGCAAAGTTGTCACTTCCGTAGTCAGTGGTTTCATGCGCTCCTGTAGTTTCTTCATTTTCGGGCGCATCTCAGGCACCTCTGGCTCTGTTTCAGCTATTGTGTCTGACAGTGCGATGATCTGCACGTAATAAACATCCGATGTCACTACATCGATCTTCCCTTCCAGGGAGGTTTAAGTGTCTAATATAACCTGTAGTACCTTTTTAAATTGTGAGGTTGGAGTGTGGCGTCCATCTGTTGCAGGGCATGAGAAGTCAAGTCCAAAACTGCAGACGGAGCATCTGGCGTGGCCATTGTTGCTGCTGGTGTCTTGGAAGTTTTTGGTTTGCCCATTCAGGGTCCTATTGTTGGGGCACTCCCATGCGGGCGTCCCTAGAGTGGCACGCCGGCCGTTGCATTGTAAGCAGTGTCTGCAGGGCAAGTGGTGGCAACCAATCCCAAAGGGAGCCACACCTAGACGGGCGGGCCTGACTCCCCGCCGGAGCGCACAGCCCCAATATTGCATATCCTTTAAGCTATGCCGATGTCAGATTGAGGTGTACAGCCAGTGCGATGCAGCGCCACCTCCAGCTCGAAGAGGCGAGAGTGACTCCCCTGGTCCCATACTTGACCATCTCACCCTCTCTCCCTGCTGGCATGGGTCCAGGGACCTGCACAGTTAGCCCCCAAGGCTCAGTCAGTTCATGCAGCCTGGTATTGGGCTGGGCCCCTCGGGCTCCACAACTCACTCCCCGGTCGGGCAGTCATGCAGGTGCATCAGCCATGGTGTCGATGGTGGGTGGGCCAACATGGTGGTGCCCCCTGAAACTCGAACAAGCCGGGTGCCCCCCACCTCCCTCGTGGCTGCCGAGCCCGCCGCTTCCAGCACGTCTCCAGTGACGTGGGCGCGGCCTGAACAATGCCGTTGAGGTGTGCTGCCCAGGCCTACGGCAGACTCCAGCACATCACCTCAAGCTCCGCCGCCCGTCCTCAGTGCTGATCTGTCTTCCGCTCGCCTGTTCCTCCGCCCCGCAGTCCCCTCCAGGAGGGCCACCGCTCCAGTCCAGGCGACGACTCCTGGGGGAAACTCTTCGTCGCAGGCCTCCTCAGCCTAACGGATGCACCCTGTCCCGCAGGCAAGGCACCGCTTGTGCACTGTATCACTCACCACTGCGGTCCAATGCCCTCAAAGCACTTTGGGGGGGGGGGGGGGGGGGCGCAGGACCCTCGACAATCGAATGGGGAAAGCCTGGGGACAGGATATTAATTTTGCTTGGCGCACTGCTCTGCTTCATGCTGCCGCATCGCCATCTTGGTCACGCCCCTTCAGTCCTTGTATAACAATACTCTTTGAGGGCGGTAGCCACTGTGTAATTTTCTTTAGTATATGTAGCAGTCCAAAGCAGGTTGCAGACATCTTTTTGGCCTGAGTCTCCATAGTAAGTTTACTGTCAAGCCAAAAGCCAAGGCTTTTTTACAGCCATAGAAGGAACTGGTTGCTCTCCAAGATATTGGAGCCATACCAATTCTTTCTATCAAGACTTATTTTTGCCAACAATAAGCACTTCTGACTTCTCCCCATTGAGTTTAAGATTGCTGGCTGACATCCACCAGTAACTTCTTTGACGGGCTTGTAGATGCACGTTTAGCTTCAGGTGTAAGTGCTAAAATCAGCTGAGTGTCATCAGCCTTAGAAACGAGATCTAGGCTACGCGCCTGTACAAGTTTTGCCAGCGGAAGAATATACTTGTAAGAGTTGCGCTTAGAGAACAGCGCTGTGGAATTCCACATTCAGTAGGTTATGCGGCTGAAAGAAAGAGCTCATCACAAACCTGAAAACTTATATTGTTTAAGAAAGCCTTTGTCCATTTCAGTGCAGGAACTGTAATATCCGCTTTCTCCAGCCTTTGGATTAGGGTGCACTGAGAGACTGTGTCAAAAGCGGCACCGAGAATCTAGCATGATCATGGCTACTGAACGACCTCGGTCAAGAATGACCTGAGCTCATCAGTGGCCACCAACCATGCGGTCTAAAGCCCATTTGAGATGTATTAAGAAAATAAAGTTTCTGTAAAATTTTACTGGCAATTGGGAGCGGTGAGATTGCTCTATAATTCAGAGTATACCATAGAGCCCCTCCCTCTCCTTTTTGGGGACAGGTATTTAAATGGAAGCACTGTCAAGGAGCTCCGTTAGCCAGCTTTCAAAGTTTATGTACATATTTCCTGTATCACCCATCTCAGTCAGAATAGGTTTACTTAACGGAGGTCACCATTTATTTTTATAGAGGTTTTTTTTTTTTTCATGGCCTTCTAATTTTGGCAGAAGCCTTATAGGAAGGTTGTACTGGAAGGGATGCTAAAATGGTCTGACCATAGGACGGGAAGTTCCTCTTCCGTACCTAACTGGATAAGGGTAGAGAAGATGGGATCCAGTAAATGTCCCTGACTGTGTTGCCGACCTCATAATTGGAGTTCATTGTATTGCTGCAAGGTCATGTTAGTCTGGTTGCTAGTAGTATGGTCACGTTTGCTTTGCTTAAGCTGCTTTCTGCAGCAGTGTTGGGCAACACTGATGCACTGATGTGAATTGTGTTGCTGTTCCTGGGGGGGTCGATAGATAAGGATCCCAGAGAATGTGAAGTTGGGAGAAAATTCAGGAGAGAATAAAACATTCACTACCCTAAATATTGATGGGCGTGCTTACACAATATATCTATCGGTAAAGATAATGGCTGTTCCTCACCCTATCTTTCCTATCAAGCCTAATAATGGAGTACCCCTAGTGAGGACATATCGGGCGCTGAGCTATCACTTAGCCGGGTTTCGGTTAGAAACGGGGCATCTAGGGATTTATATTCAAGGAGAGAAGTTCTTAATACTCTTTTGGAAGTGACCTTCACTTCAACAGTAACATTTTAATCCGGCTAGAACCAGGAGGATGTAACATTGATCCCTTGCCCCCATCCTCCAGGTCCTGGGGTCCTAAGATGGCTCTACAGAATGTACATGTTGTGGGAGTATCAATGGTGTTTATAAGTGCAGGCAATTATTTGTTGGAACTGTTGGCATGCTTTTAGTTCCCCGAGTATGTGAGCGGCATGGTGTATAAAACTTGCAGGGGTTCTTGCCCAGACGGGTGCAGACAGGTTTGCCTTTGCGTGACGGTGATGTGGCCGTTGCACTCATCCAGGTCAGAGAGTGGCTTTTATAGGGGCGGGGTTGCAGAGTTTCCGGCAGGTACACCACTGTATATTATGGCCTCCCACTGTTCAGGCATTGTGGACAAAATGCACCAACCAAACCTAATTTAAACAAGCATTTACAATGCAACAGGTCTCGCGGTTGCTCATGTTAGATCTGATCGCGTTGTAAACTCCTAACCCGACTTTTCACCTATCGGGGGGGGGGGGAAGTGCATTTATGTACATAACCCAAAAAAGTGAAATGAACTATGTAAAGCGCTCGACTTCTGCCGAGCGACATCGCGCTCGTAAATTAGAGAAAAAGAAGTCCACGAGCCCGATGGAAAACAGAGAGCCTCGCATGTTTTCAGTACTTGGTCGCTGCGCTCGAGGAGGGCTAGCCACCGGAAAAGGCATGACGTGTGCATGCCTTCGACTAATGAAAGCAAGCGGATTTTATTAGGCAAGCCCACAAACCAATAAACACTGATGTGAAGTTGACAGGGCTCCGAGCCCTTTTCTAAATACAAAAGCGTCTCGCTGCGATATGCATGCGTGAGCGCATGCAACGCAGGCTCGACCCTAAAAAGGAGCAGGCTAGTAATATTTGCTGGAGGAGCCAGTGGGGCGGCGATTCCAACAGAACATCGGGCTTGGATATAATACTTACAGGGGGTGTCTGGTGGCGCCATAGTTCAATGTAGCGGAAATAGTGAGCCTACAATGCTGTCACTTTGCCTGTGACAAAGTGGGCTAAATTAAGCAGTGTACAGATGGGCAGTAGTGAGCGGTTGGGTTACCAAAGCACAGCTAAAAACATTAAAACGTAGTTTAGTCTAATTTTAATTTTGGGAAATGGTACAAGTCATCAGATGCGGAGGATGGTAAAGAAGGAACACCATTAAATAAGAAACAAATAATTACAAAGCCAAACGATGATATACTATTGGCTGATCAAACCCCCCGCACTTTAGGTGTTTAGTATTTGACATTGAAGTTCGATCAGATCTGATGCCCCTTGGGGGGGGGGGGGGGAGGGGGAAATATGGCCATAACTGGGCAGGAACACATCTGGAGGTTAATTACCGGACCATTCATTATCTCGGATTGTGAAGGCACTGACCGAGACCTTAGATGGCAGCCACAAAGGAATTATGGGAAATATCGGAAGTAGAATGTTGATCCTGAACATGGCTGTCGTGTAATCTTGCTTTTGGTGACCTTTCTGCCAAGGTGGCTCCTGTCTCGAGAGCGGCTCGATAGGCCGTGGACCAGTTGAATTCTCCCTCCCCCAACTTCCTCAAAACACATTTCTGGTTGGTTTATTGACTTTGATGTTGCTTTGGTGCTGCTTAAACTCATTTATTTTCTGAGGAATAGTCTGTTTCTTTGTGCCACTGTACAACTGGTACGCCTAGATTTCCTTCAAAGCTGTATTTAACCAAACCATGCTCTAAATTACTACTTTGTGACTTTGCTCAAAATACAGATATAGGTCTTGCATCCACTGTATTGTTCTTGAATTGCCAACTACCACTGCGCACTTCCTTTTGACTTTCTGTGTGGTTTGTAAACTGAGAAGTGGCTTATGATCACTCCTTACAGCTCTCCATAGGTTGTTGCAGATGGTCCACTTTATTAATACAAATATCTTTCTCTATTTATTAAACTTGTTTCCTACTTCAGTCAATGTGGTTTACCTAAACACACTTCCGCTTGTGACAGAACTGCATGCTAGACTTCTCACATGGGGGCAAAATCGTTTCAACAGTCTTAAGCTTACTGTTTTGCCCTTATCGCAAACATACTTGTTTTCTTTTTCTTTGTAATCCTAGGATTCCTTTTTGGTGTGTGGTGTGTGTGTGTTTTTTTTGTATAGCACAGAGGTGGTGGTAGAATCGTCTGAATTCTGCATTTTAATTAGAAATGACTAACATTCATTTGATACTGCCGAAACACAAGTGACGAGGTATTCTAAAGAAACACTCCTATATAACGTACACAACAGACACTCTAGGTCAGTGGTTCCCAACCTGTGGTCCGGGGACCCCTGGGGGTCCGCGAAGCCTTCTCAGGGGGTCAGCGAGAGCCTAGAAAATTAACAAATATTGACAAGTTAGTTCCCCAGCTTCCAGTAATGACACAGGCGGGGGCCCCTGGATTCCGACGATTCAGTGGGGGTCCCTGGGTTCCATCAATGTTAAAGTGGGGGTCCACAGAAGTCAAAAGGTTGGGAACCACTGCTCCAGGTGTCCCATGTCTTGGGTAGTTGTCGGAGTCGAGTTTGAGGCCTAAAGAATCACTAAGCCAATATTGGTGTTCAGCAAAATATTTGGCTTGATGTGTTACATGCCCGGTGTTGCTTGTGGGAGTCAAGCGGGAGCAGCAAAGTCTTGGGGTACAGAGAAGCTTAGGAGGGAGGCAGGGGCACACCTGAAGTCGAGCCTGGCGCTGAATCTGAAGAATGGTCTTCCAAGGGGACACGAGGTCCAGGCGGTTCTTGACTTGTGATGATGATGGTTTTAGCCTAGTGCTTAGGAGCACATCCGGGGGGCGCAGAGCCGTGGGGTTTCTGCTCGTGTACTGCAACGTCTGAGTAATTTCCACACAGCTAGTTCACTGTCTTTCACCGCTGTTAGCCGCTCATGCAGTGTCCATGCCTGTTGTGTTTCTGGCACTCTGGCTCAATACCTGGAACTGCCTTCCACTACACCAGCCCATGCTTACTCTAAACCTTCCCCGAGCTTCTCGGTATTGCACTAAGTTACTTACCCTTTGAACTGTGTCCTCCACCTGCTATTCCCTCTTACCCCGCCTCTCGCTGACCTTTAAGTTAACCGCTCTGCCGGCAGCTCCTACAGTAACTACACTGCCCACCTGCAGGGTCTACCGCGTAATACTTCTTCCGCAGGTTACCAAATGTGCATATTGCTGCTGAAGTCTTCAGATGTTATGTACGGACCAACTTTCCTCGGGGCATTTTTCTTTTATATATAACATAACTGCATCACGTATTTTTTTGCCTGTCTGTAACCTTTAACCAAAATGTTATTGACTGGTATAGTAGTGTTTTTTTTTTTCCCCTCAGATAAAAAGTATATTTTCTACCGTTGTTACTTACTATAGGCACATAGTTTATCACCTGCAGTACTGAATCGATTTCTCTCTGGGATTGTCTGCAAAAACAGGAATTGGAGGCCCCAAGGCCTAACTGCTGCAAGCCCATACTAACAGAGGGACGTGCACTGTACAAGTCTTAATAGCTCAACATAAATACCCCGTCCGTTCCCCAGATTCACGTTTCTTCTCTTGGAAGAATTCGAACCTGGCTGTGGTGGGCCCAGCTTGAACTCTCACAGTAACAAGGGGTTTGTTCGGGTCCTCTTTGTAACCTGGGGATTTAGTCTCCGTGTCCTTGGCCTGTTTCTGGTGGATTCAGAGATCGCGCTGTAAAGTGGTGTCCACAGTGTGCCACTCTCCATGGGCGTCAGTCACGTCCTGTGTCCGCGTCAGTGTGGGTCCTCTAAGAAGGAACCACTAATGCTCTCACTTGTGATGAAGAATCGCATGCGGAGTACTTGAGTAACGTCTGCAAGTGGAACGTATGATCGCATTTAGCATTGCAGTTATTACAAGAACTCGTTGCATTTTGTGATGTGATTGCCAAAAAAGACTGGACTATTTCACAATGCCTGTATTTTTGTTGTTGATCACAGCCGAACTACGTTTGTTTTGTGTAGTTTCTGAACTTCCTTGATTCTTGGATTCATTGTTGCAACCGCCTGCCATCTTTATAAGCGGCCCCTGCTGGGATGCCAGTGGCTGTGTTGGATCTGATGATAAATATGCACGTTTTCCTGTACACTGATGTCTCTGTTTCTGTTTCAGCACCACATCTGCAGTGACAGTGAAGTCTGCCATCAGAAGACTTAAGGAATTGAAAGACCAGTAGAAAGCCGCACCACCATCTGCTTGTGTTCATTTATTACTGCGCTCAATAAAAACGTTGAGAACTTGTCCTTGCTCTGTTTTACTGTTTATCAAATTGCGAACTTGGGCATCTGTCAATGGCTACGTCTAAGGGCTTATTCAATACCTTTGTTACCTTCAGGAGATCGCCACAAGCTGGCTGTTCAGCTCCTAATAGTCTCCCTAGGAATTGGTCGTAAACACTTGTCTGAGAGCCCCTGTAGTTTTTATATGTAAAGGGCGATTGGTTCGAAGGGAGGTGTGTTTTTTTTTTTTTTTTTTTTTAAATTAAGTTTAATTGTGGATGAAATTAAACTTTTCCATACTTGGCTTGTGTGTGGGTCCTGCGCATTTGCTCTTTGTGCAGTTGAACTGCACATGTAGGTGTCTCTATTCTTATTCCAGCCAGTGTGTGAATCTTTCACCATGGATCTCGCTTCCCCAGCACTCTTGACATGAGCTTCAAAGCAGCTTCTTTTATGTAATATTTTGGCACTTCCAGTGGAAGGAAAATCTGCCCTGACATGTAAACTGCTGTGTGCAGATGTTCTGGAACATGAGTATCACCTGTTGACTGCCGTGAGACTTCGTTTTGCCCTGGGAACTTGCTCACGACAGGGAAGATAGGAAATTATATTCCCTTTGTGTTTCACACTGATTAGAATATAAACTCCTTCAGGAAGACTTTAAATTGTTAATCTTTGCTCTTTGAGCAAGTGTAGCAGTCAATTGGGCGGCAGTGCTTTCTAAATATGTCCCTTGGACAATTACAAGGCTTTTCAATGAATTGACATGTTCCAGGATTGCTGCTAGATCGTACAGACTTTTAATCCCAACGAAAAGGATCTTTATTTTGGATAGGAGGTTCGTGGTTTGGGTATCTTGAAGACCTTTACTGTTTTGCTTAGCAAAATCAAAAAAGTGGTGGTGGAACGCCTGAATGAATTTTGGCCACAGGTAAGTTAGGTTGGTCTCTCAGCAACCAACAGTGACTGACACTAGTTGAAGCATTTCCTTCGTTACTTTACTGCTTTTCTTAACTTTTCCTGTTCTAAATAATCGGTCAGAACTTGGTTTTAAATCCACATAATAGCTTTGCTGGGTTTTCTATCTTGTCAATTGTCCGGATAATTACACTCAGTCCACAACCCCTGTGTCTTGGAAAGCCTACCTCTCGGTTAGTGTCCCTGCTGCAGGTGTGCTCTATAAACCCTTTTTTTTTTTTTTTTTTTTTTTTTTAGCATGTGGCTTCTGGGATTTATGTAATCGTTTGTAGATTCATATTTCTTGGAGGTTCCATAAGTAATGCTCGGTTTCGTTTTGACTTTCATCACAGTCCCGATCCTTTCTAGACATTCACACGGAGCCAATAACTCTCACGCTCATGGTGGCCGTGGCGCTTTGAATTGACTTACATATGTCAACTCAATATTTCACTTTTCAGTTTCAATTTATGTGGCACAAAGTCCAGTTAGGAATCTACAACGCGAATAGCACTAACTTGTGCAGACGTGAGACCCATTTCATTGCAAATGCTTGATTATTTTTTATTCTAAATAGGTCAGTGTTTCTAGAACACATTTTGCAAAATGCTTTCAGAATCGTATCAGGGGTAGCCTCAAATTCAGAGTTGACTTTTGGAATTTTGGGCATGTTTCAAAACTGCGAAGACATCCTTCATAGACTTTTATTTTATTTTTTATTCATTAGATTGAGACTCAGCCGCTTGGTGGCCAAAAGCTATAATCAATAATGCATTTGTCAAGGCACAGAGACTCCATAGCGCTTTAAACGGCAAAGTATATCTGCGTTTACCTCTATAGGGTGTACTTGTCAGGTACTGAGCTCTATTTAGGTAAAACTATGTTCGGTGGCATGTGTTGCTGCAGATACACCTGCTGTGCATAGTCCGCCGTCTGGTGTTGGGTCGGAGTGTTACAAGTTGTTTTTCTTCGAAGAAGTCTTTTCGAGTCATGAGACCGAGGGACTCCTCCTACTTTGGTTCCATTACGCATGTGTGTCGACTCCATGTTAGATTGTTTTTTTTCCGCCATCGGGTTAGGACGTGTTCCTTTTCGCTCCGTGTTTCGGGTGGGAAAGTTAGTCAATCAACGGAAAATTCGTCGGTATTGTTTCGTTCGGTATCGGGTTAGATTAGAATCGGCACCGAATCTTGAAGAGCTCCGGTAGCCCTTCGGGGTAATTTCGATCCCCCGTTGGGGCCTGGTCGGCCCGACCGCGTGCAACATCGAGACTGATGGAACGGACCCAGTAAATATCCCTATACAGACCAACATTTGGTCTGTAACTTGTGCCTGTCACCCGAGCACAAAGAAGAAACGTGTGAGGCCTGTCGAGCGTTTCGGTCGAGAAAAACGCTCCGAGACCGAAGAGCCAGAAGGTTGCAGATGGCGTCCACGCCGACAGGACAACAACGGTTCGAGGAAGAGGGAGAAGAAGAAACATTCTCCATCCACGAATCGGATTCCGAAGAATTCGACGTCGAAGAAACCGTGAGTAAGACGTCGAAACAAGCATCACACAGAAAAACAGACAAAGCCCAGGGGACGCCACTGCCGACAGGCCATGGCTCAACCCATAAAGTAGGTGACCGTCCATTGGCACCGAAAAAGGGCGAGCTGGTGCCGAGATCGTCCGACTCTGGTCGAGACACAGGCATGCAGCAATCTCGGGACCGAGAAACTGCCGCAGAAAAGGGTCGACACCGAGACAGCGGCACCGAAGCTGCTCGGCACAGAGATAGCGGCACCGAAGATGGTCGACGCCAAGAAGGTATGACACCGAAAAAGAGGAAAATCTCTTCGGAGCCGAAAACAACAAAAGACATGGTTTCGGTGCCAAAACGCCCAGCAACCGAACCGAAAGCCAGTTCCTACTCAGAGGAACAATCACTGTCCTCCCAACTTCAAAAACACAGATTTGAGGAGGAATTACAAACAACAGCTGTAGATCACACGCAAAAGCGGATCTTTATACAAAGTGGTACAGGGAAGATCAGCACCCTTCCCCCAATCGGAAGAAAAAGGAAACTAGATTTCCAACAACAAGAAAAACACCACAAGCAAAAGTGGTCAAGAAGGTAACTCCACCACCGGCAACTCCTATATCACCGGCACAGACTCGTCACAATCACCAGCTCATACCACCATGAGCCAAGATGACCAGGACGCATGGGATCTCTGACGCCCCAGTATCGGACAATAGCCCTGAGTCGTACCCCACTAAGCCCTCACCACCTGAGGACAGTACAGCGTATGCTCAGGTGGTAGCTAGGGCAGCAGAGTTTCATAACGTATCGCTACATTCAGAGCCTATAGAGGATGACTTCCTTTTTAACACCCTGTCCTCCACCCATAGCAATTATCAAAGCCTTCCTATGCTCCCGGGAATGCTAAGGCACGCTAAACAAATATTTAAGGAGCCAGTTAAAAGCAGAGCAATAACCCCAAGGGTGGAGAAGAAATACAAGGCACCACCCACAGACCCTGCTTTTATTACATCACAACTGACACCAGATTCAGTTGTCGTAGGAGCAGCTCGTAAAAGAGCCAACTCGCACACATCAGGCGACGCACCACCTCCGGACAAGGCGAGCCGAAAGTTTGATGCAGCCGGGAAAAGGGTTGCAGTACAAGCTGCAAATCAGTGGTGCATTGCCAACTCGCAGGCACTCCTAGCGCGATATGACAGAGCCCATTGGGACGAGATGCAGCATCTCATCGAGCACCTCCCCAAAGAATTCCAAAAACGGGCAAAACAAGTGGTTGAAGAGGGACAAAACATATCCAACAACCAAATCCGTTCTTCTATGGATGCAGCAGATACAGCTGCAAGAACTATAAATACTGCTGTAACGATAAGGAGGCACGCATGGCTGCGCACATCCGGCTTCAAACCTGAGATACAACAGGCAGTGCTCAATATGCCGTTCAATGAACAACAATTGTTTGGACCAGAAGTGGACACTGCAATTGAAAAATTAAAGAAAGACACTGACACAGCTAAAGCCATGGGCGCACTCTATTCCCCGCAGGGCAGAGGCACATTTGGCACATTTCGCAAAACTACTTTCAGAGGAGGGTTTCGAGGTCAAGCCAGCACCTCACAAACAACACCGTCTACCTACCAGGGACAGTATCAAAGGGGAGGCTTTCGGGGCCAATACAGAGGGGGCCAATTCCCAAGAAACCGGGGAAAGTTTCAGGGTCCCAAAACCCCTCCGAATAAACAGTGACTCACAAGTCACACAACCCCTTCACACAACACCAGTGGGGGGGAGACTAAGCCAGTTCCACAAATCATGGGAGGAAATAACAACAGACACTTGGGTCTTAGCAATTATCCAACATGGTTATTGCATAGAATTTCTCCAACTCCCTCCAAACGTCCCACCGAAAACACACAAGATGTCCAAACAGCATACAGACCTTCTAGGACTAGAAGTTGAAGCATTACTGCAAAAAGACGCAATAGAATTAGTACCAAAAACACAAAAGAACACAGGAGTTTACTCACTGTACTTTCTAATACCGAAAAAGGACAAAAGTCTGAGACCAATATTGGATCTCAGAACACTAAACACCTACATCAAATCAGACCACTTTCACATGGTCACGTTACAAGACGTAATACCACTACTGAAACAGCAAGACTACATGACAACGTTAGATCTAAAAGACGCGTATTTCCATACACTGATACATCCCTTGCACAGGAAATACCTAAGGTTCGTATTCGAAGGAATACATTACCAATTCAAAGTGTTGCCAGTCGGAATAACGACAGCACCAAGAGTCTTTACAAAATTTCTAGCAGTAGTAGCTGCACATATCAGGAGGCAACAAATCCACGTGTTCCCGTACCTAGACGATTGGTTAATCAAAACCAACTCGCTAACAAAGTGTTTACACCACACAGATTATGTTATACAAACACTTTACAAACTGGGTTTCTCCATCAACTATGCAAAGTCACACCTTTTGCCGTGTCACACACAGCAGTACTTAGGAGCGACAATCAACACAACAAAAGGGATAGCCACTCCAAATCCACAAAGGGTTCAAAATTTTCACAAGGTGATACAAGCTATGTATCCAACACAAAAGATACACGCAAAGATGGTCTTAAAACTCCTAGGCATGATGTCCTCATGCATAGCCATTGTCCCAAACGCAAGATTGCACATGCGGCCCTTACAACAGTGCCTAGCATCACAATGGTCACATGCACAGGGTCACCTTCTAGATCTGGTGTTGATAGACCGCCAAACATACATCTCGCTTCTATGGTGGAACAGTACAAATTTAAACAAAGGGCGGCCTTTCCAAGACCCAGTGCCACAATACGTGATGATAACAGATGCTTCCATGACAGGGTGGGGAGCACACCTCAATCAACACAGCATCCAAGGACAATGGGACGTACATCAAAGAAAGTTTCATATAAATCACCTAGAATTGTTAGCAGTATTTCTAGCGTTGAAAGCATTCCAACCAATGATAACCCACAAATACATTCTTGTCAAAACAGACAACATGACGACAATGTATTATTTAAACAAACGGGGGAACACACTCGACAGTTGTGTCTCCTCACACAAAAAATATGGCATTGGGCAATTCACAACCACATTCGCCTAATAGCACAGTATATTCCTGGGATCCAGAACCAGCTAGCAGACAATCTCTCTCGGGATCACCAACAGGTCCACGAATGGGAAATTCACCCCCAAATCCTGAACACTTACTTCCAAATTTGGGGAACTCCTCAAATAGATCTATTTGCAACAAAAGAAAACGCAAAATGCCAAAACTTCGCATCCAGGTACCCACACCAGCAATCTCAAGGCAATGCTCTATGGATGAATTGGTCAGGGATATTTGCGTACGCTTTTCCCCCCCTCTCCCTCTCCTTCCATATCTAGTAAACAGATTGAGTCAAAACAAACTCATACTAATAGCACCAACATGGGCAAGACAACCTTGGTATACCACACTACTAGACCTGTCAGTAGTACCTCATGTCAAACTACCAAACAGGCCAGATCTGTTAACACAACACAAACAACAGATCAGGCATCCAAACCCAGCATCGCTGAATCTAGCAATTTGGCTCCTGAAATCCTAGAATTTGGACACTTGAACCTCACACAAGAATGTATGGAGGTCATAAAACAAGCTAGAAGGCCATCCACTAGACACTGCTATGCAAGTAAATGGAAAAGATTTGTTTGTTACTGCCATAATAAAGTCCAACCATTGCATGCATCTCCTTAAGATGTAGTAGGATATTTACTACATCTACAAAAATCAAATATAGCTTTCTCTTCCATAAAAATACATCTCGCAGCAATATCTGCTTACCTGCAGATTACTCATTCAACTTCCCTATTTAGAATACCTGTCATTAAAGCATTTATGGAGGGCCTAAAGAGAATAATACCACCAAGGACACCACCTGTTCCTTCATGGAACCTCAACATTGTCTTGACAAGGCTCATGGGTCCACCTTTCGAACCCATGCATTCTTGTGAAATGCAATACTTAACGTGGAAAGTTGCATTTCTCATTGCCATCACATCTCTAAGAAGAGTAAGTGAAATACAGGTGTTTACCATACAAGAACCATTTATTCAAATACACAAAAATAAGGTTGTTCTAAGAACAAATCCAAAATTCTTACCAACGGTTATCTCCCCTTTCCACTTAAACCAAACAGTGGAATTACCAGTGTTCTTCCCACAGCCAGATTCAATAGCTGAAAGAGCACTACATACATTAGACGTCAAAAGAGCACTAATGTACTACATTGACAGGACAAAACTAATTAGGAAAACAAAACAACTATTTATTGCCTTCCAAAAACCTCATACAGGAAATCCAATTTCAAAACAAGGTATCGCCAGATGGATAGTAAAGTGCATCCAAACCTGCTATCTTAAAGCAAAGAGAGAACTGCCTATTACACCAAAGGCACACTCAACCAGAAAGAAAGGTGCTACCATGGCCTTTCTAGGAAATCTTCCAATGACCGAAATATGTAAGGCAGCAACATGGTCTACGCCGCATACATTTACTAAACACTACTGTGTAGATGTGTTATCTGCACAACAGGCCACAGTAGGTCAAGCCGTACTAAGAACTTTATTTCAAACTACTTCAACTCCTACAGGCTGAACCACTGCTTTTGGGGAGATAACTGCTTACTAGTCTATGCACAGCATGTGTATCTGCAGCTACACATGCCACCGAACTGAAAATGTCACTTACCCAGTGTACATCTGTTCGTGGCATTAGTCGCTGCAGATTCACATGCGCCGACCCTCCTCCCCGGGAGCCTGTAGCCGTTTAGAAGTAGATCTTGAACATTTGTACATTTGTAAATATATTACATTAAACCTTAATTTTGTACATACGTATTCATTCCATTGCATGGGCACTATTACTAACATACACAACTCCTACCTCACCCTCTGCGGGGAAAACAATCTAACATGGAGTCGACGCCCATGCGCAATGGAACCAAAGTAGGGGGAGTCCCTCGGTCTCGTGACTCGAAAAGACTTCTTCGAAGAAAAACAACTTGTAACACTCCGACCCAACACCAGACGGCGGACTATGCACAGCATGTGAATCTGCAGCGACTAATGCCACGAACAGATGTACACTGGGTAAGTGACATTTTCATTCATATTTGAAGTCTAATGAGGAATTGTTTAAGAAACAAAGTACATTGTGGTGGTGGTATCATCTGCTTAGTATGGAGACTGTGGATGACTGCAGTGCTTCTTACCAGGTTTTATTGACTCTGGTTGAAACCGTCGCTGGGGGGTGGAGTCTGGCTGCCGTCTGAAATGGCCACCTCAACGTAGAGCTCCGAGACTCGAGGGGATAAGGATCACCCAAACAGCTGTCAAAAAGCCTCCTTGGAGTCAGAATGAAAGGAAATCTACATGTGATAACAGCGACATAACTCTGAAGAAGTTATTTTCGGAGTAAGAGATGCCAGTTAAAACTGAGTTCTTAATTGAAGCCCTGAAGCCTGGCTACAAATCACCTGAACACGGGGCCCCTCAGCTGAGCAAAGAACAACACTTTCTGTCAGGACACAGTCAGCTGATGAAGAGATAAGGGGCTTTCTTCATGTTTAAACTGGGAGGTTGAACCAGGGGCATTAAATTACTGTTGACATTTGATTGCACTCTCCACACAGCACAGGGAAGCCTCTGACAACTCTCGACTCGGGTATTTTCTCTTCACCTAAATTTTCAGACTCCATTACCTGAATGTGTGAGCACAGGATTTTCTTGTCAGCCGAGTGTGTGGAGCAAATGCAGTTCGGAAAGTGAGTGTTGTACACCATTTCTGCAGCTGAGAGAGTCTGTGAAAGTTACTCGTTCTGTCAGGAAATACAACCAGTTTCTTAACAGATAAGTGGAGTTCCCTTTCTTGAAAGGCTGCTGTAGGGGAAACATATGGACTTTCACTTCTGAGGTATTTCTCTTTATTTGACAGTTTAGAGTCTGCTACGCAATTAAGTAAATACTGGAATTCCTATCAGCAGAGCCTGCAAAGTAAATTTGGATAGGCAGGCAAAATATGTGAGCTATTTCTGATGCACTGATTCTCAGGGACACCTGTCTGAAAGCATTCAGTCATTATTTTTTTAAATTCTAGAAGTCTGTGGCAAAGACTAATTCTGTCAGGAAAACACAGCCAGCTGCTGGTGAGATAGGTGAAAAGGCTGCTGTAAGAGAAGCCTCTGACCACTCAACTCTGAGGTATTTCTCTTCACTTAACTGTTCAGGATCCATTACGTGATTATGTAAGCGCAGGAATTTCTTGTCTACAGGTGTGTGGCGTAAATAGTTTGGCAAGTGAGTAGTGTACAGCTGAGCTTGTGAAAATTACTAATTCTATCAGGAAACACAGACAGTTTCTGAAGAGATATGTGAAATTCCTTTCCTTGAATGTCGAAAGGCTGCTGTATGAGAAGCAAATAAACTTTCACTTCTGAGATTTCTCTAAATTTGACAATTCAGACTCTACTATGAAATTAAAAAAACGCTGGCATTCCTATCAGCAGAGGGGGTAAAGTGAATTTGGGTAGGCAGGAAACCTCAGTACAGAAAAAAGCGGCTTTGGAGCCGAGACGAAGCTCGTATACAGAAGAGCAAGGACTTTCCAGCCAATTCAAGGAAAAACATAGATTTGAGCAGGAGTTAGGTATGGAAGAACCGGACCATACACAAAGGAGGTTACATCGCCAGAAAAATACAAACTTTACCTCCACTCATCTAAAAGGAAACTTGCATTTCAGGAGACAGAAATGCAACCTAAAGCAAAAGTGGTTAGAGACTAATCTCCACCACCAAGGTTCTCGCCACTACCGTCCCCACCGCACTTACCACAACTCACCAGTGGGAGCACCTACAATGCAGTCACCCACACATACTGGGATGACACAGGATGATGCTGATGCCTGGGACTCATATTATGCACCAGTATCGGATAACAGTCCGGATTGTTATCCAACAAAGCTGTCACTACCCGAAGACAGTACTGCATATACGCAGGTACTATCTAGGGCAGCTACGTTCCACAACGTAGCAATGCACACAGAGCCAGTGGAGGATGATTTCCTGTTTAACACTTTGGCATCCACCCACGCTTCATATCAGTCTGCCAATGCTCCCGGGCATGCAAAATAGGTTTTCCAGGAACCAGTGAAGGGAAGGGGCTATCATGCCTAGAGTTGAGGAGAAGTACAAACTTCCCCATCAGATCTGTTGTTCATAACACAACAACTTACACCGGACTCTGTGGTTGTAGGGGTGGCAAGAAAAAGAGCAAACTCAATCGTAGGGCGACGCTCCACTGCCTGACAAAGAGAGCAGAAAATTAGATGCAGCGGGCAAGCGAGTGGCAGCACAAGCAGCCAATCCATGGCGGATTGCAAATTCGCAAGCCCTACTTGCATGCTACGACAGGGCACACTGGGACGAGATGCAGCACATCATACAGCACTTGCCCAAGGAACACCAAAAACGTGCTCAGCAAGTAGAGGAAGGACAGGCTGTATCTAACAACCAGATGAGGTCCGCACTAAACACGGCAGCACGAACTGTCAACACTGCTGTAACCATTCGCCGGCATGCATGGTTGAGAAGTTCTGGATTCAAGCCAGAGATTCAACAAGTGGTGTTGAACATGCCATTTAATCAAGAACAATTGTTTGGGCCGGAAGTTGACACAGCCATTGAGAAATTGAAAAAAAGACACACACAGCCAAAGCCATGGGTGCTTTCTCTTCCCCACAAATCAGAGGCACCTTTTAGAAAACCACAATTCAGGGGAGGTTTTCGGCAACAAACATCTGAACCTTCCACCTTTCAAACCAGACCCACCTATCAGGCACAATACCAAAGGGGAGGGTAAGTGAGATTTTCAATACCCCTCCATCCTTCCCACAGAAAATACTTAAGGTTTGTAATGCACGGCATACACTATCAATTCAAAGTGCTACAGTTCAGAATAACAACAGCCCCAAGGGTATTTACAAAATGCCTAGCAGTAGTAGCCGCTTACATAAGGAGACAGCACATGCACGTATTCCAATATTTAGACGACTGGTTAATAAAAACCAACACTCAACAATAGTGTCTTCTTCACACGCTATACGTCATACAAGCCCTACACAAACTGGGGTTCTCTATAAATTACCAGAAATCACATCTGCAACCATCCCAAATACAACAATACTTGGGAGCAACACTCAACACACAAAGGGCAATTGCCATTCCAAGTCCACAGAGTCCAATCGTTCCAAAATGTAAGATCAAGCATCCAATCCACCCAACACTACACAGTAAGGTTTGTAAGGAAACTTCTAGGCATGGCCTTATGCATAGCCACTGTCCCAAATGCAAAATTACACATGCGGCCCTTACAACAGTGCCTAGCAAATCAATGGACACAAGTACAGGCTAAACCACTGCTTTTTGGGGAGATTACTGCTTGGTATTCTATGCACAGCATGTGTATCTGCAGCTACACATGCCACCGAACGGAAAATATCACTTACCCAGTGTACATCTGTTCTGAAGAGTTTCAATCCATTGTATCCAAAATGATTCACTAAGGCTAATGAAACATTTTTATCCAACCTGTTTTGTCTGTTGCCATCTGCTTCGCTTTTCACAGGACTTAGGAGTTTCATAAAGGACCATAGTAGGTTGAAGATGGTGCTATACAGTTAAAACATGAACACCGATTCAATAATATTGGACTTGTCATGTGGTTCAAAGGGATGACCTGCTGCTGAAGCCTTTGTAACTGGGAGGTCACATGTTTTAATCTTGGCAGTCAGAATCGTCCTTTAATCCTCTCCATGGTATGCATATTTATTTTTGTATGCAGAAACTGCATTTGCTATGTATGTGTTATTAGCGTCTGGTTTGGTTTCTTCAAACTGTATGAGATAATTGATGTTTAAGGGGAAGTTCTTGGGTAGTTATACCATCACCAAGTATACTGAATACCATTTACATATGATTCCAGATATCTGAAAGCAATTAAGTAGTAGGAGGGTCAGCACATTCTAGGAGTTTATAGTGCAGGGTGATGCTTCAGAATAGTGCATAGGGGCTGTACAGTCGGTTAAATGAGGATGGCCTAAACCAATCTGTGTCCTTCATCAGTAGGTTTCTTCCCAGGGGACAGAGGTAGAGTGCTATTGAGAGAGCTGCTTTTGCTGTGGTCTGGACACTGAAGAAGCTCAGACCTTACCTGTTTGGCACTCTTTTGAGTTTAGAAGGACCACATGCCCTTCCGATGGCTAATGCAACTGAAGGATGAAAATCATAAACTGTTGAAGTTGTCCATCTCACTACAGGGAATGATCTTCCAGGGAACACCATCCTTGGTTGGTCGACTACAATGCTAATGGTCTACACAGGTTTTTAGGTTGAGCGCACATGTGATTTTTGACCTCCTTGTAAGCATTCTGTGGGCTTTTAACCATGTCAATCACTTTCACTTGTTTGTGAGCTCGCCTTTCAAAATTCTTTTGATCTCACTGGTAAATGCTTTGTTTATCCCACATGGTGCAGGTTTGTTACCACCTTGCAGACTAACCCTGTTGCATGGACTATTGTACGATTGTGGATATATTTCAGCGTGGGCGAACACATTTTTTTTTTTTTTGGTCTCTTTCGCTTCGTGCTCAATGGCGCTCACAGTGTGAGCAGTGCAGAACAGCAACATGAACTCCTTCGGTGGTGTTGAAGCGCTGGTCAAATTGCTCACGCCTTGTTTGTAATATCGTTGCAGAAGGACTGCCAGCCCTGAAAACGTAATACACGACGCCCTCTAGGGGCCAAATATATGCTTACATTGCATTTCCTGCTATTCTGTTTTTGCGAGGGACTAATTATATGGTTACATGACTATGTTTCTTAGCAATGCTATTTTTTTTCAATTGTGACCTCTATGATCTGTTTTGAACATTAGTCAACACTACAATATTCATGTCACTCGGAAACTCGTCCCATAATGCTTTGCAGGGAATTCCTTTTACAAAAATGTGTTTGCTCAGAACTCTGCCTGTAGTGGCCCTAAGACAACAGGGCCAACTTCAGAACATGTTCACCACAACATGCTCTTTCTGTGTAGATCACCTCTGGGTCCCCACACTAGGTTAGTGTGGACCCCCAAAATAACTCATCCCACCATTCAGTGTATTTGTAAGCTTTCTTATAGCTGGAACTTTTGTTTTGCACGTGGAAGTTGTTTGTGTTTCAGGGGCCTTGTTTGGGAGAAAAAAAATATATATATTCTAGTAGGCCTCCTAGCCCTTCTTTTATATGCAGGGCCACTGGAATTAAGTGGCAGAAAGGACCAAAATATGCAACAGGGATGACCAATTAATGTGGCAAAAGTAGTCCAGTTATAAATAAACATTAGGGGGTGTGGGTGCTGTCGGCCTGTGGCTAATCAGGAGGCCGTGCGGCAGGGTGCCTGCCTCCCTTCCTCAGTGGGGAGCTGGAACCAGGTGCGGAGGGGGACCTGACTGCGCTGTTACGGCCTGAGCTGAGCTGCACGTGCCTGGAGGATTGTGCTGAAGTTCCTTGTGGCGAGGCGGTGGATCGCCTCACGAAAAGTCAACTGTATTCTTTTTATCTCCCCCCCCCCCCAATATATTTCCCGCTCTGGAGAACTGGTTGGTGCCTTTGGAGCACAGGGACTCCTGGATTGGTGGCTGCCCGGTGAGCCGCATCACCTGCCGGGGTGGCGGATTGGACTGGGCCGCATGGGCTGATCCCGGAGGTGGGCCCACGTGCTTAGGGGGTGCAGTAGATTGGGGGCTGGGGTGCTGCTGAGGTGAACTTACTGGCTCGCCCCTACTGGACTGGATTGCTGTGGAGGGGCCGATGGCGAGGAGGCCCTTGTGAGCTGGCAGAGTTGTGGACAGATGGTTGCAGGGGTCAGGCTGCCAGTGTGCGGCTGCTGCAGCCTGCCCTCCCCTCTTGGGTGGTTGCCCCGCTGGCTAACTGGTGTGCCCCCTGAGGCAAGTCTGAGGACATGGGGCTGCACTCTCTTTATTTATTAAGAGACCTGTACTGCTGGACAGGAACGGTGCCAGGGAGCAGTGCATAGTGAGCACTGAAGGACATCTGACAGATGTCTGATTGGCACTACAGACTGCTCAAGTGCTCTATTTTCTGCCTCTCTTATGGACACAGTGGATGTTTGGAACTGAAGCCCGTCCGGACCACGGTCACTGGTGCTGCATATGACAGATGCGAGTATTGATCAAAGGATCTCCCCCCCCCCCCCCCCTTCCTTCTTCTTGTACGCTAAGGTGTGGGGCATCCTGTAGGGCTGCTGGAGACCTTCGACTTGAAACAAGGATGCACTGAGGTACTGCAGGACTGGCTAGGATATAGGAACCCAGTGCTTGCTTTGCAGCTGAAAGCGCAGAAAGGGAGGGGGTTCTATCATCTGCTTGCCTACTCCCCCACTTCCAGGTATCTGGAGTGCTTGTTATTTGGTGACTCGCTGCCCCCTCTGCACCATGGGTAAGGACAGAGCAGCGGAGGGTGCGCAGAAGACTAAGATGGACCAGTTCACAGCTCCAAATACTGGAGGAGACCTGCAGCCTAAACTTGGTGGACTGTTGGGAGGTGCGCGTGAGCCCCATGGGGCCCAGATCCTGGCACTCATCGAGGCCTCCGGACAAGCAGTGCAGTCACAGATTGCAGCTATGAGACCAACACCATATGCTTTTTCCCTTACCTCATGAGGTCTGTTCAACTTACAGTGGAGTTAAGCAAATGTTGAAGGCAATGGGGCTCACTTACATGCTACCATGCTGCTGTACCCTGCTAAGCTGAAAGTTCTCCGTGCTGGCCGCTCACATTCTTTTTCCCCCCCACACACCAGAAGCATCATGGGACTGGCTGGAATTTGAAGTGGTGAGCGACTTCCTTGGGTGGAGAACGCAGAGATGCCGGGCAGGGGTCGTCGGAACTGCTCTGGCCAATGCGCACAGGAAAAGCAGGCAGCTGCACTGCAACAGTGCTGATGCCAAAGTAGTGCTGCGTCTAGATGGCTCCTTCAGCCAGGAACAGAAGCGACAGGAACGTGAGGAGACCAGAATGCTGGTGGAGTCTGCCACCTCCGCTGTGTCCTTGCGCGCTGGGTCACTTTAGGGTGAGGAAGGTCCAGCTTCAGAATTGGACGATACACAAACATGATGGAAGATGTATTTACTGCACTCTGTTGTAGAGGGGACATGCCACTGGAGCTCATCGGCGTCCTCTTGAAGACTGAGCACTTCCTAAAAGACAATATATGAGGCATTGTTTTCTGTGCTCTGACCCACCATTTTCTAAGGAAAACTGTTTCACTCTGGGTCCCTCAATGGGGCCTTTTTTTTTTTTTTTTTTCTTTCTCTTTTTCGCCCTCCCTGGTTTTTATTATTATTATTATTATTATTATTTTTCCTCCTGGTTATTCACATGTTGCCTTGCGGGGGTCTCAGGGCTGTGGGACAGCTCTAATAAACGGGGTCACGGCTTTTTGTAAGGCTGCGTTCACCCCTCTCATTTCTTTTTCTTTTTCTTATCTTCTTCTCCTCCGCTCTCTTATTGCTTCCTTGCCACTCTATACTTATTATCCTTTCCTTCCTATCTTTAAATATTGTCGAGAGCTGGGGGCGGTGTGGGTGCGTGCGAACTGCGTGTGTGCTGGCTTGTTTATCTGTACACTATCTTGCAACAGCTACTGCTACAAGGTGAAGGGGCATTAATGTGCAGCTTCCCTTCCAGGTTCTCACTGTAGGGGGGGTAGTAGGATTCACACACTGATAGGGTAGACATTTGTTGTTCAGTGGTGTTTTCCTGGGGAGGGATGTGGGAGGTTGATCGTTGTTTCCTGTTTTGGGGATGTGTTTGGAACACAATTGGTGGGTTGCATGCATTGTGTTTATGGACACTGCAGTGGAGGTTAGAGAGGGAAACGTATCCTTTAGTGCTGGTTTGGTCCTTAAGTGGGCATTGAGTGACTATGTGAGGGGGTGGGGAGCTGTTGATGTTGTGGAAGGGAGCGGAGCAAAATGGCTGAATTGATACGCTTTCTCATAGAATGTGAGGAGGCTGAACTCCTTTGTCAAGCGTTAGCGTACACACAAATATACCAGGTGAGTTGGAGTGCACATCGCCCTCCTGCAGGAGATGCACATGTTGGACGTTGAAGCACAAAGACTGCAAAACAAAATGGAGAGATCAGCTTTATTGATCTACGTATTTGTCTTATGCTAGGGGGGTATCCTTATGGGTCGCTCTTGGGGTACCACTCCAACTAAGGGGTCAAGTGGCATACTGTTATGTGCTTCTTCATGGGATCCATGCCCCTAACTCTGATGTGGATGAGTTTTTGAGGGAGTTGGAGGGAGAACTACTGCCCTATGTGGGAATGCCTATTATCTGGGCCGGGGACCTCAATTGTGTCCTAGATGGCTCCTTAGATAGATGTCCACCTAAGCAGGGCACTAAGCTCCGCATGACTGCTAGACTCCGTGAGACCATGGTTAGGCTGCATTTTGTAGATGTGTGGAGGGAGCTCCACCCTGTGTCCAAAATGTTCTCATGTTAGACACCCACCCATGGGGCATATAGCAGTCCACCCTGCTATATGATGATACCATACATGTCCGGAAGGCAGCCTATCGGGTGAGATTCCTGTCGGATCAGGCCCCCGTTACTAGAGTGCGAGACCTGTGCCCCTAGGCCGGCTATCCCCCTGTGGCGCCTAAGGCCCGAGACGTTTGGGGACCGCGGGTATTGGGTGGATGTGCTGGGAGTGCTGCAAGGTTCTGTCAGTGTGAATTGGAACACCGCCCACCAGATGCGGGTCCAGAATGGGAGGCTCTAAAGGTGGTAATACGAGGTGAGAGCATTGGCAAGACCGATGGCATTAGGAAGAAACTTGAATGAGAGCTCATGCAGCAAGAGGATGCCCTTCTCAGATGCAGAGTCAGGAGAGGGATGGTGCCACTGGTGAAGCAGGACTGCTGGAGGCATGTGGGTGGATTGAGATCATATGGAACAGATTAGATAGCAGTGTACATAAGGAATATAGACAGAGGCTGCCCCGGGAGGGTGATCACTCGGGTGTATGTTGGCTTGGCTGCTCAAGTGCGAGAGACCCCCGACGTTGATCTTGTCGCCTCATGGACCATCTGGGGAAGATGATACTGGGACAAACTGGGGTCAGCTTACTATTACAGGAACACCAGAAGGCTCTGTATATCTCTCAGGTGCGCGTGGATAGTTCGGTGGTAGATGAGTTTCTTAATGGACTCTAGATCTCAGAGTTGACGGAGGAGCAGGCTGGAAATCTCGATTTGTAGGGGCTGTAGGATGTGCTTCGATCGACGCCCTGTGGAAACTGTCTGGCAGCAGATGGACTTCTGGCTGAGTTTTTTCAGGCATACTCTGCCTTTCTTCTCCCTGGATTGGTGGCTGCTCGGTGAGCTGCATCACCTTCCAGGGGGTGGCGGATTGGACTGGGCCGCATGGGCTGGATCCGGAGGTGGGCCCACGTGCTGAGGGGGTGCAGTAGATTGGTGGCTGGAGTGCTGCTGAGGTGAATTTACTGGCTCGCCCCACTGGATTGCTATGGAGGGGCAGATGGCGAGGAGGCCCTTGTGAGCTGGCAGAGTTGTGGACAGATGGTTGCAGGGGTCAGACGCTTTGCGAGGTGCACAGGGAAGGTGCGTTGCCAAAGCATATGAGAGAAACTTTGATAGTCATGATACCAAAGCCAGGGAAGGACCCCAGCTCTTATCGGGCATTATCGACGCTTAACGTAGACTTAAAACTACATGCTAAAGTGTTGGCAATGCGATTAGGCCAAGTGATTACACATCTGGTGCATGAAGATCAGTGTGGATTTATTCCTGGGAGGGTACTCATGAACTTCAGGAGGCTTTCACATGTGATACATGAGTATAAGGGTGGGTGTTGGGATGCATACTGGTGCATGTAACCGACCCGGAGAACTCAGTCCCTCTCTTCCTGCGCCTTATGGATGAATTGGAGCTGATTTTGGTCTGTGTGAACACATACGACAGTACTTTACCCCATGGCATCACTGACATGCCTTGCGGCACCAGAGCTTCTGCACATAAGCCTGGCAAGGGAGACCAGGGCAACCCATTCCACGCAGCTGCAGTATGATTTGAATATGGGGAGAGTGATGGATGGTCTCCAGGCCTCTGTCGCCTCTGGACTACGCTCCCGCTGTCTGTCATGGGTAGGGTCGCACTCAGTAAAATTATTCTGATTCCTCGCTGCTTATACGTCATCCAGAACTCATTCTGCGAGCTGCCACTGGCATTTTTCCACCAACTGGATAGGCTACTGGTATGCCTGATTTGGGTGGGTAAGAGGTATAGAGTCCGCCTAGAGGTCCTGAAATTAGATTTGTCAGTTGATGGACTAGGGCTTCTAGATCTTCATCTGTATTATATGGCAGGTTTGCTACAGTATGCAGCATTGTGGTGCTACGAAGCTCCCAACTGGGAGCAAAAACTGCTACAAGGCTTGGTACGTCTGTCTGGGCTTCCAACACTACTTATGTGCGGATCTACGCGCCTGGCAGCACCCCTTATGTGGTGTCGCAGGTGGCTCGGATATGGGATATGGGAGCAGGTGGTTACTCTGGTGCTACGACGGGCACCCTATGCGCACCTTCTTCCAATTTGGTGGCTGTGCCCCTTTGCGCTTGTTGCGGGAGCACTGGATGTCTCAAAGTGGTGAGCGGGCGGCTGTAACAGAGCAGGAGATTTATATCAGAATAGTACCTTTGTAACTTTGGAGGAGGCTGGGACCCTCTTTAGGACTGGGCAGGAACAATTTTTGCAATATGCCAGCATATCACAAAAAGCTCAAGAGATCTGGACCTCCTTTCTGGAGGAGCCCGCTGAGTCCCATTTGATGGAGGTGTTGCTGGACCCGGGCTCTGACCAAGGTCTCCTTTCCTGCTTATATGCTGCCCTTGAAAGGGATAGACAGACAGATGCGTCTGCGGTGTTTGCAATGTAGGATACAGACCTGAAGATGCCGCTTACGGATGGGGAGTGGAAAAGAACCCGTACGTTGGTACAGGATGGGTCCAGTAATGCCAGATTTAAATTGATGCAGTTCTACTATCTGCATTGAGCGACACCGGAGTGCCTTCATAGAATTTACCTAGCACGATCTGACGTGTGTGCGGTGTGGTGCATCCCCAGCCACATTAGGGCATGTCACTTGGGTGTGCTAGTCCCTACAGCCCTTTTGCCGTGAGATAGCGCGAGTGTTAAAAAAAAAAAAAAATACAACAGCAGTGAAAGTGGAGTTAGCAATGCAACACTGTTTATTGGGATTGCTGCCTCTTCCTAAAACAAGGTCACAAAATGGCACATCATGTTGCTTACGAGGCGGCGCATTCTTATTCATTGGACCAGCCTGAATCCTCCGACCGGTGACAAATGGTTGTCAGACCTCCTTGAATGGGCAACAGCCGAGGAATATCGGCTCCGCAGCGTCCGTATAGACCATGGGTACTCACAAACTTTTTCTCGGGGGCCAAAATTGCAGTATGGTTTGCGGCCGAGGGCCGCACTGAAGTGACAGCGGGGCTTAGAGGGGGCGGGGCTTAGAGGGGGAACAACCACCCCGCCCCCTTTTTACAGCGCCATCTGCACACTGCGCCATCTGCTCCCACCCCTACCCCAGTAACACACACAGCGCCATCTGCTCCCACCCCTACCCCAGTAGCACACACTGCGCCATCTGCACACAGCGCCATCTGCTCTCACCCCTACCCCAGTAACACACACTGCGCCATCTGCACACAGCGCCATCTGCTCTCACCCCTACCCCAGTAGCACACACTGCGCCATCTGCACACAGCGCCATCTGCTCTCACCCCTACCCCAGTAACACACACAGCGCCATCTGCACACAGCGCCATCTGCTCTCACCCCTACCCCAGTAACACACACAGCGCCATCTGCACACAGCGCCAACTGCTCTCACCCCTACCCCAGTAACACACACACAGCGCACACACACAGCGCCATCTGCTCTCACCCCTACCCCAGTAACACACACACAGTGCGCACACACACAGCACCATCTGCTATCACCCCTACCCCAGTAACACACACACAGCGCAATCTGCTCTCACGCCTACCCCAGTAACACACACTACATTAAAAACAAATTAATAACCAAAGAGCCTTACCTGACTCAAAGCACTGTAAAGATGCCACAAATGTAGAACAGCAGGCAATCAGTTTGTTGTGAAAGCATGGGGTGGGGGGAGAGCCTTTCCTGATGGTTATGGGTCGCAGCCGAGGCTCACAGTGTTCAATTAGAGCTGGGATTTTGCTACGATTGGTAAAGAGGCTACAAGCGTTTTCCTTTTTTTGTCGGAAAGCTACCCATTTAATGTTATTAGGTGTGGTATGTTGGATTTACGAATGTATTGACTAGTGCCTGCAACTCTGTTAAAATACGAAAAGATCGGTGCAGGCCCTGAAGAACAAAGCGATGTATCTGTCCTCGGATTGTTCCTAATGGGGGTACATTATTCCGTGTAATACCAAAGTGGCACTGTGGAAGCAGTCAGTGTGTGCCTTGAGTTAATGGCAGCACCGCTATGCCTTTTATTTATACAGAGTGCAGCTGGGTGCGAGCTGATGTTGGGAAACACCAAGGCCCTCGAAGATGATGTACTTTTCATCCATGTCATCCTTAGTCTTTGAAGGTTTGCTATCAATGGAAACATAAAGTACAAGAGGCACTCATTATAACATGAAAAATGTCATGTTATAATGAGTGCCTCTTGTACTTTATATTTGCAATAGTGCTTTTAGCATCTATCAAGACCTTTTGGGTGTGGTCTTTCAAGAGTGCACCATTTCGAGATTTGACATTCTTCGTTGATATTCACCTCGCTACCCAGAGCGCCTAGTTTTCTCCCAGTACAATACACCCACACGTAGTTGCTATCAATGGAGCCTGAATGCCTACCAAGAGATTCTTACAGCACCACTCCTGATGCACCCACATTGAACTTTGTACATAGATTTCACCGCTGCTCAGGATGCGACATCCCAATGGACATTGTAAATAGACTCCAACACTGTGAGCCCAGGTGGGACAGAACTAACAGTGTCCGAGTGCATTGTAACCTCGTGGACAGGTAATTGAGGGATCCGGACTTTGTCAGCACTGGCATTCATGCTGAGAATAGTCTGGTTAAACTACGAAGGAATGCCTTGATGCTGTGCTGATTGCCCCCAGCTGCACCTGTCCAATCTTCATATCCGGTGAACTGCCTGAAGATACTCAGTGGTGTTTATTTTAGTTTTATTCTCTCCCACAGGTTGGATTTTTTTTTTTTTATTATAACGTTTTGGAGGGATGTAGAGTCCAGATGGACTCATTCTAGTGTTTTGAGATGAAGTGCTTCCACCAGCCACTCCTCCAGGGCAGGCTTCCACACTCACCCCACATCCATCCATTACAGGTGCATGCCGGTTGTAATAAGCACAACTATGTGTCCATGTCATCATTCACAGTAGCATGAGGGCCTAGGACCCCCCCCAAATACTACAATAACTAGAACACGAGTACTGTGAAAATCAAGAGACGGGAGTCAGTGCATTAAAACTGTGGGTTTAAAAATGAAAATTAAATCAGAGGACAAATTACTCTTTTCCCCGCTAAACCGCTGAAGCTCTCCGACAGTGTGAACGACCTCAGAGTTCACTAACAGGATGTTCTGTGCCAGCAGCCAGAACTGGGGCAAAAAAAACGTAAATTAGGTCACTCACTGGTAATCTTAATGGTTGCAGAGGCTCAGATTTTATGTGACAAGAAGCGTTTGATTAACGACTCAATGGTATTTTTGTCAGCATTTAATCACAAGCTGTGCTATATTTTGTCACGTGGCACTGCGTTGACCTTTGTCTTGGCACGGAGGCCTGCAAACCCATGTGTTACGTTAACTATGATAGGACCAAACTCTGCCACACAGGGAGTGCCAGACTTTTGTATAAGTAAGGTACTTTCATAATTAAGGCAGTGTTCTTTATTTAAAACATGTTTTTCCCACTTATTGGCACACGGGCGGCTGCAATTGAAACTAAAGCTCAAAAGCATGGCCTGGGCAACCGTGCAATGTTTTCTAATGTATTGATGTTTTGCAAAAATATGCAATATGGTAGAATAAATATAAAAAAACCTTGAAAAATAAATGTATGGCTCAGCAGCCTAGATACATCCTCCCCGAAACTGAAATGCGCTCCTTTCAGGCACCTGTATTCTTGTAATGAGGCAAAATACTGTCACTCAAAGTTTGACAGCCAGTGGCTCAAGTGGGCTGAACCGCAGACCCCTGCTGCAGTAGGATGATGTAGTGGGCAGACACAAACTGTGAATTACAGCGCAAGACGGCTGTCTCAAAGAACCCTATGTGTACGTAAGTGTATTTGCAATAGTCTGACCTTAAAAAATCAATTGCACTGCAAACATCAATGCATTAATGCAAAGGCTTCCACAACTTGCCCCTTCTATGAAGGAGGAGAGAGGCCTGAAAGGGGGCCACGTGCAGTGACTTGAATGCAGATGCAGTGCCCGTTATTATTACCAATGTTGCTTTCAAGCCTGTGCTGCACTGCAATAAGATATGTATTTTTAACATCTTAAAGCGCGTGACGTCAGAGGTGTAAAATGAAGCCCATGTGCACATTAAAGGCTGCTGACGTACGGTGAATTCACAGGCATGGTCTAAGAGTTGTTGTGCGTCTCGCGGGCCGCCAAGCTAGGTCCGTGGGGCCGCTGGCGGCCCGCGGGCCGTACTTTGAGTACCGTTGGTATAGACGAACATGCAGAGCGTGATTTGGAATTCTGGGGTGGTATGGTGGAACATCTGAGGGGGGACGAGGGGGTGGCTGAGAATGGGGTAACTGGTGTCCCAGCTGCTGTGAGCCCCCGTGAGTCTGACACTGATTGCTCTCTTGGGGATACTGCTTAGTGGACCTGCGTGAGAGTGGTGGGTGTGAGGACAGGGGGTGCTGCATAACAACGGCTCCGAGGTGGATGATGCATGGGTGGTTTGCGATGGCAGTCTGTGTCAATTAACCACATGGATCCTGAAACTATTGGGGTGGCACTCTGGGACGACCGTATGGGCGCGGGCATGTGGCGCGAGTTGTGGAGGGTGAGACATGGTTCTCCGATTGTCTGGCCTTCCTCTCCCTCATCACCCCCGCCTGACTGCATTGAGTCACCTGATAGTGGGTGGTTCTTTTTGTTCCCCCCTGGGCTCCCCGTGTCCCCCCCACCCCCGCTCCTCCATCTTTGCCTACTGAAGGTTGATTTTTGATGCTCTCCCCTACTGATGGGATTGTGCATTTTTGCTCTGCTAACCTGCCATATTGTTGTTACGAACTACCGTTGGGCCCTGTACTGCTTGTACTGTTTTTTTCTGTTGTTCTCTGCAAAAATGTGAATAAAGAAATTTGTTTAAAAAAAAAAAAGGCGTGAGCTTCACCACACAGGCTTGTTATTGGATTGAGGCTGGTGAGTGTCCCCAGGCTTGTGTTTGCTCACACACAAATGATGTACACTTATAACGGCCTATGAACGCCTGGGAGCAAGAACAAAAGGAGCTGCCACACATCATTCTGGGAATTTTATTACCTTTACTTTTCCAAAACGTAGTTACTGAGTCCGGTGATTTAAAAAAAAAAAAAAAAAAAAGAACTTGTGAGAGTTGAAAGTGGGTCTGAATGCTAGACACCAGGGATGTATGATCACTTGTTGCCAAAGTTTGTTCAGTCAATGGCCATGCAACCTTGAAATTTAAACTATATTAATTGCAGCCCAGGTCTGCACCACCATCCACTCTAGCGACTTCCAGGAAAATGCCACAGTCGGCATACATTCTACAATAACATTCCACTAAGAACCTTAGTATGTAAAACATACATAGTGTAGTTCTGTAACATCTCAACACCACAAATCACCAGAAGTATCAACAGTTTGAACATTTTGCATTGTCATGGACTCTGCACTCTCACCAAGTGAACACATTTACAAAGTTGGCCTTTTACACTATGAAGAAACTCCATCATATGTTTCCCCACCTTGGATTCCCACCAGGGGAACAAGCAACATTGATCTATGAGGAACCCTGCAAGTGCCTTTGCTGTAACGTGTGAACTGTGAATCATACTCCTTTAAACTGATTTAGTGCTGTGTACTCTTTTGCACCCATTTACTGCTTTACCGAGGGGAGTGTGCAGGACTCCTGTAATTTAGAAAACCTTGCATACATTGTGCTCTTGTCTTTCAGATTGAGAAATGAGCTTCATCAGTTTTTCTGAGCCTTACTTTTTGGGGTGATTTGTAGTGCTGTATTGTGTGGTTTGTATGACTGCACTTTCATGTTCTGATTGTTGTGGAGGAGTGTGTGAGTACTGCAATCTATGGTATCTTGTAGCTTTATGTGCCAGTGCATCCCATGTGCTGCCTTACAGCATATAGAGCTCATTAAGCAAATTCTTTAGAGCCCCTTGAGTGCTATATCTTGTTTTCCCTCCCTTATGCAAACAGCTTTGCTCACAATCTGGGCATGGAACAGAGACCAATTAGACCTGACCCTGTTGTTGAAGATCGTGGGTGAAGCAAGGTGATGTTTTCCAAATTGTTTTAAAAAAATGGCATGTGGAAAAGATGATTGCAGTCCTATAAAGCCACAAATTATTTGATTGCAATCAAGGAAGAAAACACATTTGGTTACTGTTCTGAACCTTTAGCTAACATGTGAACCTAGAGGCCACTGTGCCTCACCCATCTGTGACCAAATTGCAAGATGTACAAACAATTCTAAAACTCTAGAGATGCTATTGGGGAAAAAATCCTAATCTTAAAGACGCTATAGATATAGGTAAAACATTGAGCATACTACTTCTTGTATTAAAGAGATTAAAACATTCAATGATCAACTTATTTGTGTTGTAAACAAGTGGAAGAAAAATAGAGATAACAAAAACCAATCAAACAAGCCATGTTTTTGTGTAATTGACCTCATCAGCTACCACCAAGTAGAGTTCCACCTGATTCAAGACCGGCATTTATCACTCCTTTAGGTGCTTATGTGTGCGGATGTGTGCCTTATGTCAGCTGCTTGCATATGTCAGTGTATGATGCAGCTTGTCTTAAAAGACATTTGTAACGTTGCATGCTTTCAAAATTATGGGTTAATTTTTGGAGAGGATGTAACTGAACATGACAGCACATTGAGATTCGTTATAGAAATATTAAAAGGTGAGTTTAACTGTCAAAAGACAAATGTCAGATTGGCATGGTTTCTGTAACATACCTAGGGTACACCATCTCTAATGATGGTATTCAACCCAAAAACTACCTGGTTACATCTGTGAAAAAAGTACCTGTTCCCAATGACACAGAAGTTGCACAATATTTATTTGGCCTTTCAAAACACTATGCAAATGTTGTGAACAGCTTATCCTTTGTGATACCTTCGTAACAAAATGTTCAGTTCTCTTGATCTGGTGGGGGTATTTAGCTGTAGGCAGGACGACCTTTCTTACCATGTACGCTAGTTTAAAAGGTCTTGGAGCCACAATGCATACAGAGAAGTACATGCAAATGCTTTAACCTCCAGGTCCTTAACAAGTCCTGAATGCAACTATTATATGATTGAAAGAGAGACCCTGGCCTTCTTATGTGCCATTAAACACTTTAGTTTCTTATTCAAAGGAGGCATCAACCACAAACTCTCAGTATTTACCTTTTGAATTGAGAGTATTGAATGGGCCTCCCAATGCATATCTATACACCTAAGTGATGGTTGGGTTTAGAGGGTTACAACTTCACTTTGTTCACTTTCACCCTCTCTACTAGAACTCAAAAAGAACTGCAAAAAAATTGGAGAGAATTTGGAGGAAAAATTACAGCTCCTCTGCTAAAGAAGCCTACAGACAAGCTACTAGATCCTATCACTATAATATTAAGGCAGCTCAAACTACCTAGTATAGCAGTTGAAGCTTCCACTATATATAGTAATGTGCTAACAGCTCATTTTCAGGATAAGATCACTAAGGCCCATATTTATACTTTTTGACGCAAAACTGCGCCAACGCAGTTTTGCGACAAAAAAATTAGCGCCGGCTAACGCCATTCTGAAGCGCCATGCGGGCGCCGTATTTATTGAATGACGTTAGCCGGCGTTAGCCGCCGGCGCTGTCTGGTGTGCGTTAAAAAAAACGAGGTACACCAGGCAGCGCCGGCGTAGGGGGAAAATGGCGTATGGGCATCCACAAATGGTGCAAGTCAGGCTGAGGCAAAAAAATCGCCACAACCCGATTTGCGCCATTTTTTTATGATGCCCATCCCCCATTGAAATGACTCCTGTCTTAGCAAAGACAGGAGTCATGCCCCCTTGCCCACTGGCCATGCCCAGGGGACTTCTGTCCCCTGGGCATAGTGGCATGTAGGGGGGCACAAATCAGGCCCCCCTATGCCACAAAAAAAAATACTTACCTGGACTTACCTTAATGTCCCTGGGGTGGGTCCCTCCATCCTTGGGTGTCCTCCTGGGGTGGGCAAGGGTGGCAGGGGGTGTCCCTGGGGGCAGGGGAGGGCACCTCTGGGCTCATTCTGAGCCCACAGGTCCCTTAACGCCTGCCCTGACCCAGGCGCTAAAATCCGGCACTAATGCAGGTTTTTTAGACCCGCCCACTCCCGGCGTCATTTTTGCCCGGGAGTATAAATCCGACGCATATGCATCGGAGTCATTTTTTAAGACGGGAACGCCTACCTTGCATATCATTAACGCAAGGAAGGTGTTCACGCAAAAAAATGACGCTAACTCCATGAACTTTGGCGCTAGACGCGTCTAACGCCAAAGTATAAATATGGAGTTAGTTTTGCGGCGAATTTGCGTCGAAAAAAACGACGCAAATTCGGTGCAAACGGAGTATAAATATGCCCCTAAATATACTCTGGTTTTCTCTCATCTCCCTCTCAGGAGAAGCCAGATGAGCAGGAAACGAATCCTCCTTTTGCTATGACCCAGCGAACTAATTTTTCACCCCTCACAGACGCGCTAACTCTTAAATTTCTTTCTAACATCAAATCGGGCTCCCCCTTGGACCCTGCCCCCCCCTCTATTCTTCTGAAGGCTGCAGACATTGTTATCGCACCTCTGACAGAAATACTCAATAGCTCCCTGTCTTCAGGTATTCTTCCCAAGTCCCTTAAACATGCTATTATAAAACCTCTTCTGACAAAACCAAAGCTTGATCCCTCCGTTCTGGACAACTACAGACCTATTGCTCTCCTTCCTATTTTAGCTAAGATTTTGGAGAAGCATGTAAACCTGCAACTGACCAGTTATCTTGAGAGCCACAAGCGCGCCTACACCCCACTCAAATGGGTTTTAGAGCTCAACACAACATGGAATCGGCACTCCTTACGGTGACTGAATCGGCTTGTCAACTTCTAGATCAAGGAGGTCATGTTGCTATTGTCCTTCTTGATCTTAGTGCAGCCTTCGTTACTGTTGATCATACCCTCCTCTATGACAGACTCTCCAAGAAAGGGCTAGGAGGCTTAGCCCTTTCTTGGCTTTCTTCTTTCCTTACAGGAAGATCCTTCCAAGTTTTGGATCGTTCTTTTCTGTCTGACGTTGTGCCTCTGACTTGTGGAGTCCCGCAGGGCTCTTCTTTGAGCCCAACTCTGTTTAATATCTATTTATCATCTTTGGCCACAGTAGCCACTCCCTATAATCTTTCAATGGTCACCTATGCCGATGACACTCAATTAGTGGTATCCCTTTCTAGTATTGGGGATTCCTCTTCTGCTAATCTGGCCTGCTGTATGAAAGATATTGGGGATTGGATGACCTTATGTAAACTTAAATTCAATGATGGCAAATCGGAGGTAATGATCGTAGGCAATGGTACCCCTGCCACCCCTTTGAAAGTGCATTCGGAGGCTTTTAACAGCTTGCCTTCCCCAAAGGCACAGGTAAAAAGCCTAGGCTTTTTGCTTGACCCTCATTTGACGATGGAGCTGCAAGTAAAAAGAATCTCCTCAGTCTGTTTTGGCTTTATTAGAGCTCTTAGGAAGATTCTTAATTTGCTGCCTTTTACTGCCAGAAGAATTCTTGTCCAGGCTTTGGTTCTCTCTCGCCTAGACTATGGGAACTCTCTATATCGCAGTTCCCCAGAGTATGTAATAAAGAGGCTGCAGATTGTGCAGAACGCATCAGCTAGACTTCTTATGTACTCCCCCAGGCACCTCTTTGCCAAACCGGCACTGGTAACTCTTCACTGGCTCCCGATCAAACAGCGCATTCATTTTAAATCCATGTGTTTTGTTCATAGAGCCTTACATAACAGGGGCCCTCTTTTTCTTAGAAAGCGGATCTTCTCCCATGTTCCCTCTAGACACCTGAGATCTCTATTTTCTCTACAGGTTTATATACCTTGTGTCAAGAGATCATGGGGTGGTAATTCTTTCACCATCAGGGCTGCCCGGTTTTGGAACACTCTGCCCTCTGAACTTCGCCACTAACACTCAGAATATCTTTTTAAGAAGAAGCTGAAAACTATCCTTTTTTGCAGTTAATCTGCCCCCTTTGGTCTTCCGTGATTCGTTGTGTACTTTAGCGCTGGGATGCCCTAGGGTAGCTATGCGCTCTATAAACTCATAAAACTAAACTAAACTAAACTTTGCAGTATCTTACTGGGCCCCTGAGCCTTGCTGCAGACTGCTTTTCAAGATTGCCCCATAATAAAACGCAAGACTTTGAAAAGAACAATGTCCCGGTGACGGTGTTCTCAATATATCTAATCTGATAGAGACGTCTAGTTGCAGATTCCTTACCTTTGAATTCTCTCCAGGCAACAGACTGGATCCAGAAGATTTTTGTGAGCAGTACCAGTGAACGCTGTTAGGTGGTGTTAATAGGCTCTGCGTCGTCTGCATCTTCCATGCCAGATATGATGTTGCGAGTCCTATATAGGTGCCACCCTGGCGTGCTGATGCCGGTTCTTTTCTTTCCATACCAGAAAATGCTGATCCGAAGAGCGCTACCCCTCAGTCAATTTGTGACTGGCTTTTTTCAATGTTTTGTTAAGTATTTTTCAAGTGGTTTACTCATGATGTGTTGAGGATGTTCTCCAGAAAGACCAGCTTCAAGCCCTGTGGATCCTGCCGTAGGGCAATGTCTGTGATGAATCCGCACCTCATGTGTCTTTGGTGGTTGGAGCGCGACCATGACCCGAAGTCATGCTCTGAGTGTCAGGCCGTGCATCTGAAGGCTTTGAGAGAGTGGTCTCTGAAGCTGATGGAGGCCTGATGCTCGACTCGCACAAGTTAGGATCTTGGTCAAGAGAGAGATCCCAGGATCAGCAGCGGAGCCTTCCATCATCGTTGTCCCACTCAAAGTCCTTGGGGCGATCAGGTAAGTTGAGGCATAAGAAGAGTTGAAGAAGTCAAAGCGTTTTTCAAATTCTTTTCTTCCATCAGCCAATGAGACAAGGGAGTGTCGACTCTCTAAGCCTCATTCTGCGGAACATGCGCCTGGGTTGTCTCCGCATCTCCCAGAGTTTCCGGGAGCCCGAGCAACCCCTGCCCAATTCTGAGAGATTTTTTTGGGGAGGTCATGTGCCTCATTTTTGGGTAGCCTGACACTGCTGGAGTGTCTTTGGGCCCCTTTTGGGTTCTGTGCCAGTGGCTCCTGCCCAGGCATCGAGGGACACCCAGGGATCCGTTCCTGGATCTGTATTGTCACTGGTCAAACCACCTTGACCTTCCCCAATGCTCCTGATGCATCCACGCTCATGGGTGGTGCCATCCCCATTGTGATCCCAACTCTGACACAGAGCTGGATGGGTTTCGTACGATGCCGGCTCAGAGGCTAGCCGGAGTCTTGCCTTGATCGGATCCTGGACCGTTTTACTATGGGTTAGGCTTTGGGGAAGAATAGGAGAGGTCGCTCAACCCTTTCGAATACCAGCCCCATGAAGTAATGGACTAGCTTACAGAATTGGGTGAGGCCAACTGACTGGATACTTCTCCAGATACTGGCAGGCTTTCTCCCCCTACCATGGCTATGGAGGTAGGGGCTTCTTATGCTATGGTGGTGAGGGTGGCTGAGGTCCTGGTCCCTGAGTTGCCCTCAGTGGCCGTCAAAACTAATCTCTTGACAGAGGTCCCGATGCCTCTGAATCCTTTCTCCCGTTCAAATGATGCCCTCACTGATGTCATACAGGGTACCTGGTCCAAACCCAGTGCACGGTCTCCTGTGAAGAGTATGTTTGCCTGCTGCATCGTCCTGCACCTGGGGACTTTAATTTCTTGATGCAACACTCCACCCCTGAGAGCTTGGTGATCCCCTGAACAGGAAATCCAACAAGTTGGACTCACATGGGAAGTAGATGTTGTCTTCTGCCAGCCTTGCATTGCGGTTCGTGAACACTGCATGCCTTTTGGGCTGTTATCCCCACATGCTGTGGGATACGGTTACGCGAGTGCTGCCACAGGTCCTGGCTGTTCTCTCTCAGGCTGTTGCCGATGGGAGAGAGTCCGCAAAGTTCACATTTGTTGTGGACTAGACATGACTGACTCGCTAGACAGAGTGGTTTCATCGACAGTGGCCCTGAGATGCCACGCCTGGCTGAGGATGTCCAAGCTTCCTTAATGAACATGCCCTTTGATGTTCATTATAAACGTGCTGAAGTCCCACCTGACTTCATCTCAGACATTCCCTTTCATTGGAGCTGTTCTGGACACAGTTTAGTTTCGGGCTTATCCTCCCTAGTTTCGAGTCCAGGATATTCAGGCTATGATACTGATGATTGAGCCTCTATCCTGGATTTCGGTGAGAATGACTCTGAGGCTGCTGGGCCTCATGGTCTCCTGCATTCTGTTGGTGACACATACCAGATGGCATATGTGGGTTCTGCATTGGGACCTGATGTTCCAGTGGGTGCAGCATCAGAGGAATCTCTCTGACAAGGTCCAGATCTCGGTGGGAACTGTGAATGATCTGTAATGGTGGTTAATGAACTTCGATCATGTCAGAGCCAGATCCCTCTCCCTTCGCCAACCAGATCGGACAGTAGTGACACGTGTCACTACTGTGATAGGGCGGCCATCTGGGAGGGATGAAGATCAGAGGCATCTGGTCTCCGATAAAATCTTGACTCCACATCAACCTGTTGGAGTTCCATGAGATCCGGCTAGCATTGAAAATGCATTTCTATTGAGGGGAAGATGATGCAGGTGTTCATGGACAACACCACAGCCATGTGGTACTGCAACAAGTGGGTTGGGGTGAGGTGGGGTTGAGGTGATAAGTGAGCCAAATGTGGTAACGGAAAGGCTGCTGAGATTTGATTAGACCTGTGAGACACACTTGCGAATCTAGGCCACCTGGGTAGAAATGTAACTGCTCTGATTTGATAGCGTGGATTAGATTCCAAGATCGAACAAAAAGTGGAGCACTGTGTCGGTTGTTCCAAAAGCAATAAAGTGAAGGTTCTTAATATGCCTTCATTTAGTCCTGTGAATGTCTGGTAAACCCTGGGTAAAATTGGTGTCTGGACATTGTGGGGCCCATTGAAGGTTGTGGTCTTGATGGGAAATATATTCTTGTCTTGATGGACTGCCACTCCAAGGCCTTGGTGACAAGGATTGTAGATCAGATCCATACAAAGTTACAGAGTTCTTGAAATACTCTTTTATACCTGAAGGTGCCCCTGAATTTTCTATGTAAATGAAACATACAGCATATTACGACTGTATTGTTTCGCCCATAAGCAAATCGCTTAGTTGAAAGAATGAACAAGGATGATATGTGTGTCTACAAAGGGTTCAACAGATTGTTTTGTGTTGTAATCATATCACACTCAACTCCATTGGTGGAGGGGTTTCATTTTGCATTCCTGAAAAGCAGATCTCTGAGCACGAAGATCCATTCCTCCTGGTGGGTGAGAGTGAAGTCCTGGTGGATAGAAAAAGATTCTAAACAGAATCTGTAAACAAAATTACAAACCTGATTATGAACAGGCCCATGGCGTAATAGGCTATGAGGAAGCAGGGAGATTTGGTGCAGGTCTAGAGGTCAGATAGCCATAGAGACATCTGGTCTGTTTTCACCCATCCCCCTAATGATAAAAAGGGACTTCATAAATGTTGCTGATCTTGAAAAAGGTCAAGGATGGGGCATGGACCATATTTGCAGGTCCATCTTTCCATCCCCCTAATAATGAGAGCCCAATAGGGCCTGGATATGAATCCATTCAGCCTAACATCTCATCTAGACCATGCAGAATTATAATTTTGTTATGTTGGTACAAGAACTATCTTAAATAATACCTATTATTTTTTTCTCTTTCCGTGTGAGTGCATAGTAAAGATGTGTGTTTACTGTGCCCTCGCCCCACAGAGAACAGATCCATGTAAATATAGAAACCTTGCAGTTTTCCTGTGGTTGTATAGGAAGGTGATGTGTTATAATCTTGCTATTGTCTCCTTGGTCTCTCCACTGTCTGTTCTTCCTTCTCCACTCATCCTCCTATCCTTCCTTCATTCCTCTTGACTGAATTAGAATGTTGATAGTTGAGTTATGTGGTAGCTTTGTTGTGAGACATTGCTGAGCTGTTTTTCAGAGGTACTTTGACAGTGGAATAAAGAAGACTTGTTTTCAGCTACAAGTTACCACTTATAATTAATTGAATAAACTCCAACACTAAAACCCTTGCCTATTATGGTAACCTGCAAGATTGCATGTAACAAAATAGTTGTCTACAGCTTGTAACACAGTGAGATAATAATCCATCATTAAAGGCCTATTGGGTTTAACAAATACTTTTCACAGTAATTGAGGCTTACTAGTTTTGTCATATCTTTTTTACAATAAACAGGTCAGACCTATGGCACTGAACTTAAATCTTCTCAATTAACCAATCTAGGCTAGAACCTTCATCATTGACGTGTAACCATAACCCTCTCCGACCTACTCTATTGAGCATAACTTTTCTTTTAATGCAACTGAGCCTACTGTATTAAGGGTAAGCTTTCCCATTACAGTAGACAATGATCATGCATTCTGTCATAAAATTAAAAATATTTACAAATTTACCATTGGCAAAGCAAACTACAATCTCTCTTAGTGAGGACATAACAAGGATTATCATTGTGCAAATCTTATATCCCTGTGGTTTATCAGAGGGTTAACCAACATCAAAACACTTGCCTTTTAGGGTAGTCTATGAACTTCTGTGTTAAAAAAAAATACGTCTGTGCAGAGTGATCAAATTGATCCATAAATTACTTTAACATGCTTTTCATAGTAAATGCATTAGGACAACAACCTTTAGCTTAACTTTTCATAATAAATAGAACATGCCTAGAGCCTTGTTTGTTTGCTTGCCAACATAAATCAGTTGTGCTGTACTGAGCTCAAGGCCACTAGAATTATGTGATTTGGGGACCGTTGCATTTTCTGCATAATTATAGATTTTACATATTTTCCCCATATTCCATCATCTGCTACATATTCTGCAGATTTTAACAAAAAAGTTTCTATCTCAAACTATCAAAAGATACTAAAAAATTCAGCAACATGGTCGATGGCTCCTTGTAAAGGTTGACTGGCCCCACTCCCTTTCTGTTGCTTTTTGCTTTAACTTGGGTGTTACACTGGCATACAGCCAACATTTTAGAAGGGGAAAGAGGGAGATTTGATTTAAAATCAAAAAACAAAAAAAAACATATTTGGGAGAATGTGTTTCACCCATTGGCTTCCACTGAAGGAGAGGCAATTTCAGGCGGGAGACTGCCAAAATAAAGACAAAAAAAGAAATCAATACATTCTCGCCTGAATCAGTCCCATTGGCATGTATAAGGTGAAATCTTTGCCCAGAAAGTGTTAAACTGTGCAAAACAATGACAAGAAAGTAGTACTGTCACAAAATGTGCAGCATTATGGCACATAATTTGCATTTTCATGAAGCATTCAAAAATACCTTAAAACGTGTGAACGCCCAAAAAGGAGAAAGTAATAAAACACAGTATTCCAATAAAAATAACTTCAGTGTGCATAATCAAGTCACTACCGCTCTCTAGTGGCTTCTAAGAGAAGTGCAGAACTACACAAGAAGCTCCGCTGTGAAACCAATTATTTCAGGATAGCGCTACGAAAAATCAACACGAAACTAACTGCAGGAAAATAAACACAGTCAATTTGTACCAAGAAGCAGGATGAAATTCAACAGTACGTTTTTCCTCTAAGAGAAAACCACTAAGAAAATATGTTTTAGACTTGGCATCCCTGCAGCTCAGATGAGGAGCGGGTCCAATAATTCGGAAAACGGACGCCACATTTTCAGCGGACTGGGCAAGACTGTTTACTGGTTAATGTTCTGCTTATGTTCAAAGGCAGTCACACATTCCAAATAGCAGAGGAAGTCGAATAAAATGTTTGCATATGCTGTTATAAAATCTGTCTTTCATCTTTAAAAATATTATAAATAAAAAACCTGATAACTTTATTAGAAAAGCAGCTCATTAACATACCAGTTTCTGACATTTTTGCATTGTTTGGCACACAAGTAAATACTTAATACATGACGTAGTTTACAAATACGTCAAACGTCCCTGTGTGTTTGCCGAAGGGGACCCTGTTCCAAGATGGCGGCCGCGTTACCCGCGCCGCTGTGACTGCGGCTACGGTGTCTCGGATGGCCAATCCTATTCACGCGCGGGAGTCCGCAGTCGTTTGGAAGTAAAGTTGCTCTGGAGTGTTTTTTCTTTGATCTTTCGCGAGGGCGGCGCCGCTGACTTCTGCTCCTGATAATTCGAGGTTTGAGGGAAAATCTGAATTTAGACAGATCGTTTTTCTTGGAATACAGAGCGGGGGGAGGGGCGCTCTCCTTTGGGAGAATATATTAGAACTGTCCTTTATGCCGTCCTCAGAGAGGCTGCACATTGCTCACTGTTTACACTGTTCCATGGGTGCAACGTTTTCATATTGTTGTTGTGTCATGTGTGACGTTTCCATTGTTTCTGTATCAGCGGTCGAAGTGCATTAAAACAGTACGAGAGCAGCTGTGATGCTGCATGCAATGAGGGTGGGGGCAGTGGGGAAGCGGGGTCAACGGTGTGACTTAAAAAAACTAAATATTCTGGAAGTTTTTTTGGTGTCTCGCCCTCAGGTAGCTGCATATAAAATAATGAGCAGCTTAAATGAAACATACATTTAAAAAGATAGCTATCAATGGGAAATGCACCAGAAAATGCAGTACGTTTTGTAACCTGTACTAGTTAACGCACTGCAGCGGTCCTTGTGTACCCAGAGAACCACAGAATTAAATATTGGTTAATTCAGTGGAGAATAATGACTTGTATGTTTTTTAGTGCTGCTAGGTCCCAGTCTGTCAGAAAGTACTGTGGACATGCAAGTCATTTTAAACTTGAATTACACACAGCATAAGATAGGCTGCTAAAAATAGGTTTAAGATAAAATGGTGTTCCAAAAATAAAGATTGTATTAATACCCAGACTGTAAGTAATGCAATTGTTTTTATATAACTATCCCTTAATAGTACGCACTTCACAGCTCAGTTAGTAACTCCTGTGCACTACCACTCACAGATATAAACCTGTGTTATCAGAAAGCTTCAATTAAATCCATCAATTAAAGCCGGTACAGGCTTCCAGCACCATTAACATTTGCAGATTAACCAGTTGTGCGCAGTTACATTACTTTCAGGCAAGCAGGTACTGTGGCAAGAAGGCTTGTTTATTGTTTAGCTGTCTGTCCCCCTTTGATTTCACAGAACAGGAGATTCCCTGCCTTTCACTTCTGCTGAAGTAGTTGAGCTATCAGAATTAACCATCCCGGGAGGATTGTCTTTTCACAAAAAGTAGGGGAACGTTTTTTCATAAATTAAACAAGTATGGGCACGTCGTGCCCCTCTGATCACCCCACTTCGACCTCTGTTTTTTATGCATATGAGTGACATTCCCCTGCCAAATGTACACACATGATTATGTTATTTTAAGTCTCCACTTTGCTCTTCTAAAATGTTGGCATCAATGAGTGTATGCAAAAACAACAAGTGATGGACGGAATGCTGAACATTGTCAAACATTCACCCCCAGTACAGTGATCTGGGCCTAAATCCATCATTTTTTTGCTGCCCATGCCATTCCAGTTTGGACCCAGCCATATGCAAATCAGTCTTGACCCTGTTCCCCATGGGAACAGTCCGGCCCGAACTGCTAGGCCAGGTCTTTCCTGGACTGGAAACAAGCATCCTGGGACCGGTTTCGGGGTTTCACCCCTCATCAGCCAGGCTAGCTTGAATCCAGTGGCATGGGAAGCACGGGACGTCAATGAGTGTATGACATCTTGAATCACACTTTCATAGCTGTCAAGTTTTCAGACAGCTTATGTGTAAAATTTTTATGGTTTCTCTATATGTATGAGTGATATTATACAGCCAAAAGTGTGACACTTTCTCATGAGTAAAATAAATGACCAGTAATTGGCTACCTCTAGGTAAGTTTACTGCAGTTGTGTCCAGGTGGATTACACAACAATGGACATACCCCACTTATAAGCCAGGCCTTTTGGTGTTGTCAGTGCTTGCTAGCAGTATCATCCAAATGAGTGTTGTTCGAATATGGATTTACCTTAAAGAAATGAAAGACAAGGGGCATTTGGTAAAGCAAGAACAGTTGGTTTAATGCAGTGGCCTGGCGAGTGTAGTATAGAGTCTGGGTCTGATGACTGTCTCTCAAAGTTACAGAGCTCTGAGCGCCCTTATATACAATTCTTGAAGGGTTATACAACAATTCTATACATTCTTTGCAGAAGGGAATCTGGGCCTAGTCGTGGATTTGTAAATTTGTTAATCTGATAAAGTGCTCAGGTGGGTCTTGACCTTGCATCAACACAATGTGGGCCAGTAGGTAACATGTCCAGATGTCCAGCAAGGGGAAAGTGTGATCACTGCGTGTTGTGTGTTGTGTTCTGATTGGCTGAGTGTTCCTAACTTCATGTGGCATCTGACTTTTATGGTGTTTTGGGAATACGCACCCCCTCTGGCCAAATGGGTTTAATTGGGGGGTCAATCTACTACTACTACTGTTGTGTTGTTGCCTATCTGATGAATTGATCTGGATTTTTCCTGTTCCAGTCTACGTGTTACCCCACTTGTGATCTGTCAATCTGTTACTTCAGGCCTAGATCGCAGGGCTTGCCTGACCACTTAGAACTGACTCAGGGATGATGGGGAGGTCATGTCAGATGAATTCAACAACAGTGGTGCAAGTTTGTTGTTATGCTGGCACATATCATGGTGTATATTGACATTGTTTTTATGCATATTACCATGAGTAACAACATCCTCCACATGTCTGCTGCACCTGCGCTTCAGTGCTATTTTTTTAATTGTTCCGATAGTGGCCCAGCCCACCGGATGATCTAGCAACAACACACTTGTAGAGGACGGGCGGGTTTGTTTTTGGTGCTCGGCACAGTCAGAATTGTAACAATTTATGCCACTGTCAATGCTGAAAATTACCATAGAAATGAGATAACAGGCAGAGCAGGGGTGCACCCAGTAAGCTGCAGTTGCAGGATGCCTTTGCACAGCTTCATAATCCTCACGGTGTACGGGAGCTCTATATGAGTGACTAATGTATTTTAATGCGGACACCAGCATTAGTATGCGTTATTCTAACACCTGATGCGGGGTACTTAACAGGTTTACACTTTTTCATGACTATAACCAAGCAATGGAGTACATGTAAAGACATCATTGTCACAAATTGCACCCATTTGTGCATTAAGAAGCTCTTAGGGGACAATCGCCGTGCGTGGTCACAGAGGGGCAGGTGTTTCTTGAAAACAGCAAGCAAGACACCGGCCCCCACCCAGGATCCATGTGGAGCTCTGCTTGGTGAGGGAAATAATAAATATTGTTGTTTATAATGATTTGTGTCCACCACATGCTAGGATGGCACATCTTGTAGCTGGGTGATGCTTGGCTTCATGTGGCGGTGAATTATTTTGTGAGACCTGCCAGTTTAAGCACATGCGTGGCACTCGATGCAGCTCCTTGTAGTGGCAGTCTCCTCTCAGAGTGGTCCAGAGGGACGCTCTAATGTCTGACTAATGTGTTTAAATGCGCTGATGTGATATGAGGCACTTTTTTCGCTGACCCGAAAAGGTGACTTTAAATTAGTCAAAACCTTGCATATTGCATCCTCACTGCTGCTCCTTGGGAGAGATTGGGATGTTTTGCTCCTTGTATGCGTTATATTTTGTGTGGTTTTATGACTTATTCCACAACTCATGACGGTATGGCAGAGCATGTTTTTTTCACAGAGTTGTGCTTCCAAAGGCCTTCTGCACATAATGTTTATATACCTACCCTAATGAGCAATTTCTCCCATAAAATTATCCCACCAAAGTACCTCTGCACATAACATTGGCTTACAGACCCTGATGAATTAATGTGGGTTGCTGCTCAAGTGTCTGCATATTTGCTAAGTAGCCCCATAGCACGAGTGACACCTTTGGCGCTAATCCTAGCTTCTTAGCCATGTGCACATTCTTAGGCCTATAGCTTAACTTTTACTATTGTAAGTATGCGTACAAAAATCAAAGCATGCGCGGAATCTCACTTTTACAGTGCTTTATTAGCACCCCATCCGCACAAATCAAGTTTTAATGTTTATATCCATAACACATGTACATACCTTCCATACACCCTGCACCTCAAACTAGAACACCGCTGTTCTACCCCCTCTTTGGAGACAACAGGTATATTTCCCTCCTCACTTCGTAGTACGTTCCTTGTTGTTCTTTGGAGTTACAGGGAACGTTTCCTCCTTGTCCTTTTTTTTTTTTTTTCACCCACGGGAGCCTTCTTATGCTTTGGAGATACACAAAATGTTCTCCTCATGTTTTGGAGACATGGCAGAACATTCTCTCTTCGAGCTTTAGAAGCCCAAGGAACTTACCTTACTTTTTATATGAAGATAGAGTGAACATTCGAGACTTCCCTTTCCGTGTAGACAAGAGGAATATTCCTGTCTCTCCTGAAACAAGATCATCTTGCATGGCTGTGACCAGGTGATTTTCATCTCAAAGGGGAGAGATGATATGTTTTGCAGACTACTGGCCACAATTCATGTATACAACCATTGGTAAAGCAGAGAGTGGCTCCCAGTAGTGGCAGACCAAAGGCTGTAACAGACAAGCATTCATGTGTTTCAGCAGAGTGCTGCGAATGATGATTTAGGTGTACTTGCAGGTCTCAGTACTGGAATGGTGGTGATGATGTAGGCCATTGTTGGGGTGCATTGGCTGGTCTTTGTAAGGATTTGAAAAGTGACATAATAGTTGCTGTGTGATAGGATTTATTTTCTTTTATACAAATCGTGAAGTTGTGTTACAATACATCACTCTTTTAAGTGAAAGAAGAGCAGGAGAAAGGTCTAACAGTGAGAGGTTATCCATAATCTTTACCCTGGGACAAAGTAAAACTCATAAATCAAATCCAAGTAGGCGACGTACGGAGGCATCTTTTTTTGCTGTACTACATTTGTGGGCAGTGTGCAGAAATATAAACTCTCGGTCTTCAGTTAAGAGGAGTTCTCTAAAGCCACCTTGGATATGTTTAAGTAGGTTTAGTTTCAAAGAAGGTAATCCGCAATAGCACTGATTGACAAGTTTGCATATATTTTACAGTCTTTCAATAAAAACTAATAGGTCTTTATGGTTTTGGATCATCCTTTTCTCCCTTCTTATAAAGTGGGGGTGATGAACACTGTTCTGTCAGGAGCTTAGGCATGTTCCTGTGATAGAAATCTGTTGAAAGATGTTTTTTTGTAAATCCTTTTTTAAGCCATTTCTCAGGTATACATCTTTACATCTTCTTGAATAATAGAATGAAACCCTATAACAACCACAATTTAATTCACACAGTTTAGACTAGTGGTCAGGCATAGTTCTGTCATATCCTTCCTGTGGTCGCCCTCAATCCTTTAGTAGCCTCCTTGGGGGGGACATCTTTTTCTCAGCTTTCCTCCCATTCCCCATTCCCCATTCTATCCTCTGAATTCAACCCAGGGGGTCCAAATCATTTCAAATTTCTTGGGGCAACCATGGCTTTTATAAGTCACCTGTTCGGCCCTTTGGCACCAATCTAGTTCCCCTTTCCAGTCCGAAAGAGTCGGTGGGTGCGCTGTCCCCCATAGTCTCGCCGCCAGCATAAGCCAGATCTTTTGAGATCTGAGCCACCTCTCCTCCCCTGTTATGCGTAGGAGGAGCCATTTGGCTTCCATCTGTATTGTAAGGCCCGGCACCTGGTTCATGACTGCCACCACCTCCTGCCAATAGATCTGAATTACTGGACACTCCCAGATTATATGGAAGAATGATCTCACCATCCCACATCCCCTAGCACACAGATCGGAGCCGCTGCGCCCCAGGCAATGCAAGACTGTTCGAGCCATATAAGCTTGATGCAATATTCCCAACTGTAATCTGAATCGAGCTCTAATCGCAATTTCTCTGGGGCTCTGCACAACCTCCAACCAGTCCTCCTCCTCTATCAGCCCAAGGTCTCCCTCCCAAACCCTCCACACCTTGCCAATGGGATCAGGAGAATTATTCATTAGCTTCCTGTACATCAGGGAAATGACTTTCTCTGGCATGGGATCCAACAGGAGACGGCGCTCCAGTGGTGATGACTCCGGTAGGCGTTCCCCTTCAGGCAGGTGACAGCGTATCGCATGCCTCAACTGCAGATATTTGTAGTATGCAGTGTCTCTCATTTCAAATTCCCTTTTTATGTAGTTGGAGATCATGTCCCCCTCCCTCTAGATGTCCCCCAGCCGCTCAATACCAATGAGGCTCCATTTACGGAATCCCTCTAGCTTCTTCAATTCTGTCAGCTGGTCACTACCCCCACAGTGGTGTCATGACATGAGTTTGTCCCCCCCATCCCAGGTGCTTAGTAGCCTCTCTCTAGGTCCTAACTACGGTCTGCGTATGTAGCGGGAGCATGCACTCTCGGTGCCTGTCGTATAGGGTGGATCAGCAGCCCCTGATCCCCAAAGCCTCCCTGTCGACCCGATAGGCTGGGTCACCGATGTCAGCAAATACCCACTCATTGATCATGATCAGCTGTGATGCCCAATAATAGGCCTAGATGTCAGAAATCGCCATGTCTCCCTCAAACACTCCACGCTGCAGCTTGGCCAAGGAAATGCACGAGCTGCTCCCGTTCCATAAGAGTTTGTGCACCTCACTGTTGACCCCGGTGAAGAAGTCTGCAGTCACTCTATAGGGAGTGTTTTGCAACACATACAATATGTATGGGAGAGACACCATTTTAAAGAGCGCCGCCTGCCCCATTAAGGACACCAGCAGTTCCTGCCAGTGGGCTACGTCGCTTCAAAGGCGCTCCAACTGTAGTTATAGGTTTTGCCTTTGAAATTCCTCCACATTTCACGTCACATAGATCTTCAAGTACTAGAAGTCCTCCAACACCACTGGGGGTGCACATCTTGGAGAAGTGTGGGCACCCACCCTGCCAAAGGAAAAAACAGGGATTTATCCCAGTTGATGGTGTATCCTGAGTGGGCGCCAAATATCTGGAAAATATGGAGTATCCTATCTATTGTAGTGCGGGGACGTTGAAGATACAGTTGGATATCATCCACGTATATGGAGATTCTCTCCTCCCAGCCGCCGCCGCTCCCTCAGTGACCCTTACAAGTGGATCTTGTCTCACCCATGCACCCAGTGGTTCCAAGGCCAACGCTAAAAGCATTGGAACTAGAGGGCAACCCTGCCTCATGCCCCTGCTTAAAGCAATGGGTCGTGATAGATCCCTTTTGACCCTCACCCTCGCCATGGGCCTCTGATATAGTAGCCGGATCCAGCCAGAGAATTGCCTGTTGAAAGATTATAAATAAAATTGTTGCCCGCCAATCTGGATGCAATTTATACATTTCAGGTGGGATCAACTATGTGGACCTAGGGCTATTTCCTCGAGGAGTTATTCTATAGCCAGTTTGCTAGGTTTTCCTCATGGAAAATGTCTTCACATTTGGTTCCTACTGTACTGTGTTCAACAACAGACTGGTCTTTATTGTGGAAAGGTAAGTGTTAAAGCAGAATTGATCAAATTACAGATAGGAGGGTTTCCTCTGGCAAATACATTTTTGAAGTGACATTCAGTATTCTTCGTTGATGTTTACTTCCAAGGCCCGCAGTCCTTCACTCACTTTTATCCAGAAACTCCTGGAATGATTCTGTGGAGCTATTTTCTCTAAATCACTCCACCTCTTCTGTATTTAAACATCCTTCTTTCTTTCTATGAGATTTATGTAATTATTCATTGCCATTCCAATGACCTCAACTGTTGTTCACAAATGAATTGCAGTTTTTAAACCCCCCCCCCCCTTTGGTTTTTCCACAAGCATAACCAAACCAGGGCTCATTATTTGAGTTTTGTATTTTTTTTCAAGTTTAGGTCTATCTTATTTGATTATCTTGTTATTAATGGTGTTATGAAGTTCACATTTTTCTATTAACAGGACAACCAGTTTCCCAGGCCAGTTACTGTGTTTCCTAGAGCTTTGGTTATCTCCATCGTATTTCTGGTCTCTCCGGAGGCCTCTATCATGTTGTTCAGTCCTCTATCAGTGAGGGATGTGTGTTATTTTTTCACCAGTTTAAAAAAAAGGATTTGTGATTCATAGACAATTACAGGCGTTTTCAGACAAAGGTTAACTTTTTCACTTTTGAATTGGTTCAAAATAAGATGTACTCAACAAACAGCAACTAGAAGAAAACATTTTACTACACTGACATTTTGGGTACAGTTTCTTTGAGGCATCATTTAGTAAAATGTGTTTGAAACACGCCAGTATTAATCTTTTAATTTTTTATTAATAATGGAAAACGAGTGTAAAACCAGTTTCAGCAAGATTATGATAAACCAGAAAATGTTGGCAAAGACAACAAGTCTTGAGCTAATTGACACTCTTTAGGTATGTCAGTGTGGGTTTTGTTTCAAAATAATTTTTGTAAAACTTGATTGTTGTGGAAGGTACTGGGCACTCACCAATGTACCACAAAAAATTGACTAAGAGCAAAAATGTTTTTCAACTGAAAAAGCACACGTTGCCATAGTAGTCCCTGGTATTGAAGGAAAATAGTATACGCGCTGATGTGCTCCTTGTGATAGAGCAGAATGCTGTCCTCCACAATGAAGTTAACCATATGTAAAGTTACATATTCATAGATGAAGTTATATATTTTAACAAAAATAAAAGGCCATTGCTAATTCCACATGTAATTAGGGGCCCAGTAATTAAATAAAGTTACAAAAGTGCAACCATGGTATATGTTTTTGCATTAGTGCATTTTTATGATTTTAGAAGTATATCTGGAATTGGGCCTGGAACCCTTACTTATACAAAAAGTTTGTGAAGTGCAATTATTGTGAGCAAATACTTGTGTATGATTGCTCATACTGAGTGTTTGCAAGTTCACTTTGCCTTCTGCTCCTTTTTCCCCTCCTTGTCAGAAGTAAATTTGCAACCAAAGGACGTTTTTTGTTGTTGTTTTTTTGTTATAGAACAAGTAGATTTATGAAGGGTCCCATCCCATGGACAAACAGATATTTTATAAAATTCCACACCCCTGGTGCAATATTGATGCCTGTGCTAACATCCTAGTCTGACATTTTTGCTACCATAACCACATTAATAAAAGTGCACAGTATAGATAGAGCACTGAGGTATGTGTGTTAAGTTTTCAACTACATCTTTATGGCTTTAGACATACAAATATATACTTATATAAAAAGGTACAGACTTGCTCAAATAAAGCATGAGTTCTACACTGTAATGTTTTTTATTAATATATGACTATGGAAATGTTCTCCTTAGCAATATATTACACTGCTTTATATCCACGATTCTTTTCTCTCCAACAGCTGACTGCTTATTGTACTGCTGGGAAAATAAAAAAAATCAGTTCTTCAAAGCTAGCGGTCTTAAATTCTACAGCAAAATTTACTGCTCCTTTTCATAGTACACTAAATGAATTCCAGATTCAGTGGGGGTAGTGTTTTTTTTTTTTTCTCGCTTTTCTATATCCTGAGCCAGCTGTACTCAGTAGGAGCATGTTGGTTAGCAGAAGCCCTGGAGTAAGAGGAAGAGGATAAGAGACACAAATGGGGATGCGGACTGTCACCACTCTGATATATCACTATGCGGTGAACTGATGTCTAATCCACATCTCCTGGGTTGTAGTGGGTACCTAGAGACAAGATTACTATCTCTAAAACCTCACCTTTCTATAGAGAGATATAATGCTTGCTATAGCCAGTAATATAACCTTAGATCTGTCTGTGCCCCGGCCAGTTGCCTCCAACCTTTTCTGTAATAAGGGCTACATATGTTCCATGAAAATCGTCCGAAGCTACTGGAATTATTAGAGTTGTGATAGTGACCACGCCAGACAAGATCACATTATTAATAACTTAAATATCAGCTTTAAATATATTTTTCAAACCTCCAATACATGCTTTTAGATTCTGGTACAGCAATATTAATTCAACCAAGCAAAAGCTTCTTACTTAGCGGGCTGAGCTGCATGCATTACAGCTACTTACAGTTAGCTGGAGAGCTGCCAGTAGCCTGTCCCAGACCATCTGGGATACTAATGGAAGTCTGACATGCCTGGAACTGACACGTAAAGACTATCTATGTAATTGATATTACTTAAGTTTTGCTATAACCTCACTCCTTTCTCGGATAAAGTAATTACCTAATGTTGTTCAAGTACATGCTCTGTGGTTTATATATATATATATATATATATATATATATGTTTGCTTGTATAACAAACATTCACCAGAATTATATTGTTCACATTTAATACCAAATAAACATTTCCATAATTTCATATGTGCAATACGTGTGTCATGAGAACAGTATCAAAAATATTTTTTTGTAAAAGAGGATCCTTTCCATTCCTCAGATGGATTAGCAAACAATGTGCAAAAGAAATATGCGTTTATACTCCTGCAAGTTCTCTCTGAAACAGCACTTTAACAATGGAACCATATCTCCACAGTGAGAGGGCTCCTAAGACTACCCCTCTGTATTGAGGTTAGGCTTCAAACACACTTTGAAATTGTAAAAAAATGATTTATAGGGTTTTTCATGAGTTCTGGTTGCAAAGTCCTGGCAGCAGCAACAATGTACCTTGATTGCCTGGCAAGGACGCTTTGCATCATGAGTTTCTTGTGCTCAAATAACTTCAGAATTGCCACTTGTGAGGGTTCTGTGGCATCAGGGTAAATGCATTTTCCCATATTATACTCAGGTTCTTCGAAGACTCCAATCATTACCAATGCTGTGCGTGCACTGCCAGTCTTTCCTCCCTCTGAATGTGTGCAGGACATGCAAATTCATAGTACTGCACACGTGCACCTGCCATAATGTGAAAGGTATTTACAAACCTCAGATCACAACTATACTTTCCCAGTTCTTGTAGGTGCGAACTTTCATTCATTTATGGACCCAGTACTGGATCAGATGGTAAGATTTGCCTTTTGATAGCCTAAAAGCGAGAAAAGTCCTGTATAATCTAATTCACACAATTTGGTGTTTAAAGTAACCATTTTCTAAATAATGTATATATAGATATCATATATTTAAATCAGAATATCCATCCACGTCTGGAGAAGCTTTCAGGTGAAAATAATTCTCTGAAAGTTCTAAAATTTCTACTTCTTAATTTAAAGGAAATCATACCCATCAAATCCAGTAAAGCTCTTGGTCTGGATGGAGAACCTTCTGAATTTGTAAACACTTTTTCTGATGCTTTAGTTCCACACTTAATTACTTTTTGAATCGTGAAATCTATGCTTCCTTTAAAGAAGTATTAATTATAGTTCTTGCTAATCATGGGGAAATCATGAAATCGGCACCAACTTTACACCATGTTTTTAATTAATTTGGACTGCAAGATTTATTCTGAAATTCTGGATAGTTGTTTGCTGGAGGTGGTCTGGTCAATAATCCATTCTGATCAATCTGTGTTTCTAAAAGGTCAGTATTCCTCTGATAAGTCTAAAAGTTTGAAATAATTTTAAATAAAGATGAATGTAAATTATTTTATACTCTAATATTAGTGCTGGGGATTTGAATCTATTACTTCTAATTTGAAATCAGCTTTTGTATTCTAATTGTATTTGTGTAGTGCTTTCTGCCCCTAATGAGGCGTTGAACCTCTTTTTTTCCCCCGAGTCACACTCTACTCCGGAACCCACAAAAGATTAGTGGTGGACTAGTAGAGAGAAATATAAGTTATTAATTTGAGCGGTGGACATGTAGTCTGTTAGACTGACTAAGTAGAATAATGGAGGGATAGAGGAGGGAACAGTCTAGAAAGTGTTATTTGGGAGGTCACAGCAGTACAATGAGGTTTGGTATGACTCGGAGACTGGCAGTAGATGATATATTGGGAGAGGTACGGGATGAGACTTCAGTAGTGCATTGGAGAGAGTTGAAGGTTTTTTTCCTACTACCATAAGAGTAAAGTAATAGATATATAGATACATACCTACATAAAAAGGGTATATTTATGTATAAGAAAGATAATATACTCTGATATAAAGTTTTATTCTATAAATGTGCATGTGTGGGTAGATAGAAACTCAGACTTTCAAGTGTTGTTGTACGTGAAGCTAATTTATTTGTGTATGTTTATATTTTTCGGGGTGGGTTTATTTTGACATTTTCTCAATATTTCAAAAAGAGAACATGTGGATACAATTGTAATGATCATATTTACAGATTGTGATAGATAAAATAAAAGAGAGACCCATAAGCATCTAATCAAATAACCTATATGAAAATTATGCAGTAACCTACATACATGTTAAGCACAGACCTGGAAAAATCTATTCGCCCACTCACTATGGTGTGTGAGATTTTATCAGGTTGAGTTATTTTTAGGACCTACTGGTCTGTTCCAGCCAGTGAACTTAAGCTGGAAAGGAACAGGTGCTCTGTTCATTCGGAAAATTAATGAGCAATAAAGATGCCTTTACACCTTGTTGTATCTTGCCACATTTGCTGTGTGTTCAAGGACAGAGGTCAGATATTAATTTATCTTTTTTTTTACTAAGTGCTGCTTGTCTTATCCTAAACAATTGGTGTTTACTTCTTTCTCTTACTATAGTTAGATGATTTAGTAAAGTGAGCTGTCTGACAATCAGTGTGATAGAAAGGGCTATAGGATGTCAGTTTTCTTTCTAACACACATTTAAATAGCTTCAAAAGAAATAGTACGAATATTTCAAAATATATGAGGAATCACAAATGCACTTTTTTGTAATTAAGAAGTGTGAAGCAAAGATTTAAATAGGAGCAAAACAAATCAGAGCACTTTAATTGGTGATGTCCAAATGATGAATATTTTCAGAAACTCTGTTTCTAAACTTTACTGTTTTTACACTATATAGTTTTATCAGTAAAATAGCATGTTACTTGGAAAGTTTGTGGCCATTTCAATGTAAAATGTGCTGATTGGAAATTACAGTGCACTACCACTTCATGCTTTAGCTACATATTTATAAAAAGTACATGTTTGAACCATGAATAGAGAAACATTCCTGTCCCGCCCGATGACAATGCTGTTAATGAACAAAGAGCAGGGCCACTGGAATTGTGCAGCAGGAGCGGTCTAAATTTTGTGGCAAGCTTGAGTAAATTATGCGGCAAGAAAATGCACATTATGGGACTTAATGTGGCACATTTTCCAATAATATTACTTCATTATTTTGCATTTTAAAACTTGCCAACCCTCTCTGAGCCTTGGGTGCACCTCATTACTTCAAACTTAACACCTAAATATAGCAATAAGAAACAGAAAGGTGACCAGTCCAGCTTTGCAAAGGGCCCTTCACTGTGGTGCAACACTTGCCGTTGCATATTTAGTAGTTTTTGAACCATGTGAACTAGAAACACATTTTTTTGTTAAACTCTGCAGATTATGCTGCAGATGATGGGTAGTGTGGCAAATCTACAATTATGCAAAAATTGCCACAATCGCATAATTCCAGTGTCAATGACTAAGAGGCAAGTCAGGGGTCGTGTATCGTATATGCAGGCTAGATTTGTATTATGTATAGAGCATACATTTAGTGTATTAAACAAGAGGTTTTTTTTGTACAGCAGACATGCTGCACTGACATATTTAGAGGTGCCATTGTATGTGATAATGAAGAAAATGGCTCAGTGAATTAAAATATTTCCCAGGATTACAGAATTTGAAACCAGTTAATGGGTCAAGAGCATTACAGTTGGATTGAGTAGATTATTTAAGTCACTAGACCTGCAGATTCGGTAACATTTTTGTGATTTTTCAAGGCCTGAAGCATAACATATATTGTAACCATAAGTAATAAAGAATCTATCCTCAAGAATATATTTGTAAACCATAGGTGATATATATTGTACAAAGAAATGCACATATCTAAATACATACTTATACTCAAATTCTAAATGTTTACATTCACAGATATATGCTGTACATTTATATTTGAGTATGGTGGTTAGGTAGGAAAGAGCCAACTCTTGAGTAGTCTTCTGAAGATAAGATAGTTATCCATGGATCTTATGTTTGGGGATAATGAATTCGATAGTTTGGCTGCTTGAACAGAGAAAGATGTACCACCCATGTTTTTTTTCCATTTATGTAGGGGTGTTGAGGCACGGTGCCGAAGTGCTGTGGAGGTTCCTTTGTTGAATGTATTAGGTGGTTTTTATTCCTGATGAAAAGCAGTCCTCTTCCATGTATTGCTTTGTGGGTGATACAAAGCGGCTTGAAGGTGGCTATTCTGGCAACAGGTAACCAATGTAGAGCAGGGGAGTTGTGGGCTTGTGGTTTTACACGTCGGAGCAGCCTGGCAGCAGAGGACTGAATTTCTTGTAGTCTTTTCATAGTTGATAAAGATGATCTGCAGTAGAGGCCTTTGGCTTTCTCAAGTTTAGACAGTACAAGAGAGATAGTAACATGGACCTTGTATGGAAATCCTAGGTGAGGGAAGATGTGTTGCAGAGTTCTCGTAATAATGAAACTTGATCTTGTTAATTTGTCCACTTGGACATTCATAAATAACCTGGCTTCCCTGGTAATTCCAAGGTTTGTTAGTTCCTTAGATACTTTTGCAGGTGGTCAATGTCGTAAGGCCAGGTGCAGCTTGGATCATAATTTTTCCAGTCACCACATGTGAGTAGTTCACTTTTGGAAGTATTCAATTTGAAATGGCTCCTTGTCATCCACTAGTCAATGGTTCTCTGGTAACTGAAGCCTTTTGAGTTTTCAATGTCTTTGAGGCTTTCCAGTTTAAGGAGTATTTGTGTGTCATCTGCATAGTTATAGCATGTGAGCTAAAATTAATTGATCATTGCCGGTAATGACGTCATGTAGATGTTGAAAAGCATGGGTAAGTTGATAGAGTCTTGAAGGACCCCTGCTTTGGAAGTAATGTTTGGATGAGAAGGGGGAGTATGGATGACATTTGTTCTGTTTTGAAGGTAGGATGTGATCCAGTCAATAGCAGTCCCCTTTATTCCGGCTTCGTAATGTCTTTAGATTATAGTGTCCTGGTCAACTGTGTGTTGAAGGCAGCCTAGAGGACCAAGGGAGGTAGTGCAGCTACCCAGTTCCGGTTTAATGTGTTTTAAGGTCACCCAGATGGCGATGAGGGCTGATTCCTTGCCTTTTCCTGGACGGAATCCTGTTTGAAAGTCAGAAACTACGGAGTTATCTTCAGTGAACTGTGACATCTGGGTGAATGCTGGTCTTTCTATCAGTTTGCTTTGGAAAGGTGTATTTGTAATTGGTCTGTAGTTGTTGGGGTCATGTGGGCCCAGGTTTGTTTTCTTTAACAGTGGGCGTATGTGTGCCTTTTCTAAGTCTTCTGGAAAGATTAATGTAGTTAAAGAATTATTGATGATTCTTTCTGTTGAGCAGCAGAGTTAGTTAGAATAATGGTTTTGAAGATTTGTGATGGACCGGGTTCAGAGGGGCAGCCAGTTGGCCTGCTTGCTTTGACAAGGCCCATGCATTCACTATGTCAGGGATACTCAAAGTACGGCCCGCGGGCCTCATGCGGCCCCTCTGACCTTTACATGCGGCCCCTGGGGCAGCAGGAGCACTGGGCAGCTGTTTGCTCGACTCCACACTAACAAAAATATTAAATACACACACAATCATTTATTTCAATCTTACCTGGTGTTAAAGAAAGGAAGTAACTAGGGACTCTTGCACTTAACATTAGAAACGCCTTTGTTTTTAAAGACATCTTGCAGCATAAGTGTAAAACTAAGACAGTCTCTTCAAAATTAATTGTGTATAGTTAACATGCAGAAGTTTTTCGCCTTAGTACAATTTATTTTATCAGTGCATTGAGATGTATTCATTTTAAAGTGGTAGTTTTCAAACATAAATTTGGAAACATTAATTATTTCCCTTACCCTGAGAACACCACCAATAGTAAATTAAAGAGGCAAGTCACTTGGTATGTGCACTTTATGGTCGGCCTGGGTTCCTATCATACATAAACAACATTATAGTTTTTTAAATCAAACACAGAAGCAGGTTTTGTGCAGCGCACAGCATGAATCATGTATTTCGAGGTCATCTTAAATGTGATAATGCAGAAAAAGGAGGGAAAGTGACACTAAACAATTGCCTAGGATCACAAAATTTGGAAAAGTGGGTAAGCCGGGATTAGTTCCAAGTTTTCTGGTTTTCCATTGTTTATTTCACCCACTTGATGTATATCCTTTGCTTCCCCTACACCTACCTTGCGACCAATCCCCCTAGACACCCCACCCGACCGCCACCGCCTGTCATCAATGTGGCCCCCAGGCATGTCACAGACCAAACTTTATGGCCCCTGGGAAAATGTTTGCGAGTACCCATGCACTGTGTGGTAGTTGTTTGAAGGAATGCAGAGGCTGGGTTAGCCTGCTGTTGGAGGGGGTTACTGGAAATTAGTTGGTGCTGGTGGTTTTCCTTGCTTTACATAGGAGTCAAACATGTCTGCTTTGATTGTGTATTGATTTGCCACTTTGTCAGTAAATTCTTGAGTAATGGGATGAATTGTTCTATGCATTTAGGTCTAAGGAATTCTGTGATAATTTTATAAAATTATTTATTTAGACACTTAGCATTTTGTTGTTGATTTGTATATTCTGTTAAGTTTTTCTTGATTGCAATTTATTTTGAGCCAAGAGCTTTGCAATTCATTGTTTTAGTTTTTTTAGGTCTGCGTTTCTCTGAGGTGCTTGTTTTCTTTTGTTCTGTTCTGTTGGTCTTAGTGGTATTAGGATTTCAAAAGCTTCCTGGAGCCACTCAAAGGTTTTGAACAGAACGTATTGTGTTTAGATCTGTGTTGGATGCTGCTTGTGTTTCTAATTATTCAAAATTGAATTTGTTCCACTGTTGATAGGTGGATGCATGTAAGGTGGCCTTAGGTGTGCTGATATGTGGTGTTTTGTGTTAGAAAGCTACTAAATGGTGGTCTGACCTCGTGACTAGGGTAATCGTTTTAAGGTAACTAGTTCTGGGTTTGCAAAATTACACATAGGATGTGTCCAGTAATGTGTGTGGGTTTGTGGATGATCTGATGTATATTCATTGTGTCTGGGACAGTCATGATAGTTTTTGAAAGAGGCACATTGGTTTGCCAAACCATATGTTTAGGTCACCAAGAATGCATAGGTTGGAGTGTAGTGTTATAAGGTTTGAAACTGTCTAAAAAAGTGTATGGGATGTTGCATTGCTATGTGGTGGTCTGTAAAGAAGGAAGAAGTTGGTGTTTGGGTTCATCTGGTGATGAGGGCCTCACAACCTCGTATGGAAATGTTGTCAGCCTTGGTGAGATTTATTGTTTCCTTGAATAAAACGGCTAGTCCACCTCCTTTTTTGCCTGTGCGATTTTGTGTGACAGCGTGTGTAGGTGGAGGAGATGGGGGTTGAGAGTGAGTTGGTGAGCTGTGTTGTTTTTATAGCTTAGTCATGTTGTCTAATACAGAAGATGTGAAGTTGTGAAGAGTGGTATGTTTATTTTGTTTGTTTTGTGTGTAAGATGTATGTGTTAGGGATGGTGGTGGAGCATGAGGGCCATATTTAAAGGCTCTAAATTGTGCAATGGATGAGAGCTGGTTGAATGAGAGTTGTTGTGTTCAGGTATTTGTAGTAGGTGTTGGTGAAGATAGTTTAGGATGTGTATTTGTGTAAACATGAGGGTGGGAGGGGGTTTATGTTTCTATTTTGTGACGGAATGTGGTATCAAAATGTGTGTGTGTTATGTTTTGTTTTTGTGGAGTAGTGAGGTGAAAATGATGTGGTGGATTTCTGGGAAGAGTCCATGTAAAGTACTGTTGGTGAGTGGAAGTTGAATGGGAAAGGGGGTGGTGATGTACGTTGGAGAGGGGTGTATGCAGCGTGTGAGGGGATGGGCAATAGTTATGAGTTTTTGTATTAGATTTGATAGCTGAAACAGTAATATTTGTGTTTATGACTGATATATTGGAAGGTTCAGTGTAGGCTTGGTGAGGGAAAGGGGTCTGTTAGGAGCAAGTACCTCCTCTTTTAGTTCATCTAATTATCAGCTGGAAGGCAGACACACACTGTCTTTCTTTCTTAGCTCACTTGCCTAAATACCCTTTGGGATTTACCATTTAGTTCCTGCACCAGTCATTGTGTGGTAAAAGCATCTTTTGATGGCACTGAGGAAGGCCTTATGTTGACGGGCATTGAATCCTAGAACCTCTGTGTTGCCTCCACATGTTGCTATCGGACTGCCCTTCATAGTGAAAGGATGTATTTGACTTTACTCTTATGCAGCAGGTGAGGCCTGCCTGTTTTTACTTTTGGGTTTTTAGGCACATCCTTCAGTCTACCTCTTTGATTTGTCTAGTTGAGTAGGCTTAGTTTCCCTTTCCTCTCTCTGCATAATGGCAGGCGGTGTCTGTGGATTGTTTCCACATATTCCCTTGTGCCTTTTTCTTTAATATGAGGGATGTTTTCTATGTAGTTGTTCATCCAGCATTCTAAAGGCTTGACCCACCTTTGTGGATTAGGTACTCCCGTTAGTGGGGGCACCCTCTGGAATTCTGGTCATTGAAGTGAAGGCAGTTTGCCTCGGGTATCCTTACACTGTCTAATTTGCTCTTTTTGCGGATTGCCAGTTTTATGGCCATATGATCAAAGTTCCTCTGCTTGCTATATTTTCTATGATTAGGAGCAAAGTGGTAATGCCATTTCTCCTTCCTCATAATTTCTATTATACTAAGTTTTACTGTTCCTTGTCACAGTCCTGCCAACCCCCAACTGATCCAGTGGTGGTTGTGGCCACATTGATCTGTGGGCATTTTCTTAAAAAATAAAGTGAATGCATTTAAAAGGTGCTGCAAGAATCCACAGATAGATATTCAGCTGTTTGTGAAACCGAAAGTGTGAATAACACCTTCACACCACAGTCTTCCAGCAAGGAAGTGGGTAGCCATACCAAATGCACTATAGTTTGTTAGAGAACTACGAATTAGTTGGAACATATACAAGTCAGTTACTGAGAATGTTGGTTCTGCCCCAAGGGTCAAGACCATGAGGCCTCTCCTGGGAAAGATTTATTTCAGAAGAAAACGTATATGGGTTACTTATGAAATACTCCTAGTGAATCAGGTTACAGTCCAATATGGAACTGACGCCCACACCGTTTTAGCAGCACCGCTAGGTAAGTTTAAATATCAATCAATTACTTGTCCCATTTTGATCAAATCTGCAAGTGCCCAAGATCCTCCCTGAGACTAAGAGGACTCAACAGAGAGCCAAAACCTCCTAGTGGAAGCAATGTATTATTGCTAACATGAGCTCACCCAAAACAAGTTTAATATATGCTAATAGTAGAACATAGTGCAAAAGTTTAAAGGTGTATGGCAGCAGTATTTCCAGGTGCTTGTACACAAATTATTTTAACTGAAATATTTGAGACTGGGCATGAAAATTAACATTCTCTATTCAATTCACTTTCTTCTAAAATCATGTGTTTTTACCAGAATGAGAAGGTATTACAATAGTTGTAATGTCCAAAGTAGAAATTGGTCTTTGGAAGCCACACAGTGCCTCAACCAGCTCGATCTCCATATGAGTCCTCTTGCCTTGAAAACATACTAAATTATCATATCAGACTTGGTGGCAGTACGGTCATTTTACAAAGAGAGGAATTAATCTAGCAATTTCTCCATTTTCGAACCTAAATTTGAGGAATCTTTCTTGGTGGTTCTTTTGAGATGAATTTATGAGCAATGTTTTATGATGTTTGTGTTCTTATTTTATTCATTATTTTATACATTCTTGTTAGGCCAGTCAGCCCTTGGTGTGATTTCCCCTGTCTTTTTGGCTTCTGACCGCCTGTTTTGATCCTGTGCTGAACTTCGTTTTTGCTGGCTTTAGGACGCTGGGCACTCTACCACTGCTAACCAGTGCTAAAGGTCAAGTGCTCCCTGTGTAAATTGTGTTATGATTGGTATTCCATGATTGCCATATTTGATTTATCAGTAAGTCCCTAGTATAGTGCACCATGTGTGCCCAGGGCCTGTAAATCAAATGCTACCATTGGGACAGCAGCACTTATTGTGCCATCCACATGAGTAACCCTGTAAATATGGCTCAGGACTGCCACTGCAGTGTCTGTGTGCAGTTCAAGATTGCCATTTCAACTTGGCAAGTGCACCCACTTGCCAGGCCCAAACCATCCTTTTTACTACATGTAAGTCACCTCTGAGATGGGCCCAAGCTGGCCCATGGGCAGGGTGCAGTATATTTAAAAAGTAGGACATATACTGGTGTGTTTTACATGTCCTGATTGTGAAATACTGCTAAATACGGTTTTCACTATTGCAAGGCCTATCCCTCCCATAGGTTAACATGGGGATTGCCCTGAAATATCTTTTAAGTGTAATTTCCCATTGGGAGCAGATAGAGATACAGAGTTTGGGACCTCTGTACTCACAATTTAAGAATACATCTTTTTGTGAAGTTGGTTTTTAGAGTGTTAACCATTCTGTGCCTCTGGCTGTTTACTGGAATGCACGCCTGGGTCACAATGACAGTTGGGCTGTTTGTGAATTCACTCTAGAGAGTAACAAAAAGGGAGCTGAGGGGTGCCCTGCATATCCTGATGGGTCTGCCTCAGCTAGAGTGGTGGGAGGACCTGACACTTGCGCCTGAATAGGGCTGTGCATGTCCTTACACAAAGCAGTCTCCAACCCCCTATAGTGTGTCTGGGGCCAGGGCAGGAAAGGCAGGGTCTTGTGCAGTACAAATACTTTCCTTTTGAAGTTTGCCTCCTTCAAAGGCAGAAATGAGTATAAGTACTGGGCCTCTGAGACCACAAATTCAGAACACTTCTGGACTGAGGACATTCTGCCGGTAAGAAGAGCTAGATGCTACAGGTGGAACTGCCACTCTGCCTGTTGCTTTGTTGTGCTGGTCTGCTGCTTGCTGCTTCTGTCCCGGGAGTGAAAGGACTGGACTTTTCTTTCTATATCCTGCTTTCCAAGGTTCTCCAAGGGCTTGAATTGAGCTAGTATCCTGTTAAGAAGCCTCAGGGACATCAAATACTTCAACTGCCAGTGCCTGGACTATTCTGCTGAATTTCCTGACTTGCCAAGTGGTGCCAAATCCAGTCCCTGGGCCCTTGGAAGTGGAAACTGGAAACAAATCCATGCATTGAAGCACCGCCGCTGAAAACTGACGCATCACCTGGCTTGCAGCAGAAGAATTGACACAGCAACTGCCTTACGATGAAGAATCAACGCAACGCCTGCCTTCCGGTGGAAGAATCAAAGCAGTACTTGTAGGATCGACACAGCGGCTGTTCAGCGGCAGCTCTATCTTCACCCTTTGCCTGGATTTTCCATGCATCGTCCCTGGATGTCATTTTCGCATCAACTCCCCGTCGCTGCAAACCCTGCCCCCCTCCCCCACCCCCAAGCGCTGCAGCAAGAAACTGAGGCTGCATGACCGAAACCGATGCATCATCTTTCCTGTGAGGAGAGAATCGTCGCATCGCCTCCCCTGTCAGAAAGGAACTGACGCATCACCTCCCCTACGCAGTAAGGAACCAAGGCATTGCTTTGTTTTCCCATGCCTCACCTCTGCACCCCGCATTGTCCTTGTTTCCGACGCATCCCAGGTACTGTGTGTTAAAATGAGACAACAATTGATTCCTCTGGATAAGACTCTTTGCAGTGTCTTAAAAGTGATATCTTTGCTTGTGTATGTTTGATTTTTGTTGTTTTGGTCTTGTTTTATTCAGATAAATATTGGCTATTTTTCTAAACTGGTGTTGAGTATGTCTGTAGTGTTTTCTCTGTGTAACGGTGTGTGTGTACAAATAGTTCACACATTGCCTCTGAGATACGCCTGACCGCTTGGGCCAAGCTACCAAGGGGTTGAACAGGGGTTCTGTGTGGCTCCCTTACCCTGACTAGAGTGAGAGTCCCTACTTGAACAGGGTGCAAAACCACTGCCAATTAGAGATCCTAGTTCTAACACTTCTTTTATAATTCTTCTCCTTTCCCCTGTCATAAACAGGATCTTATTTTTTTATTCAGGATTATACATTGATTTTGTGTTTAAATTTTAATGTATTTCATGATGTTACTTGAAAATATAAATAACATATTTTGTACTGAACAGATGGAGAAGATGGAGTTATTTGTAAGCGAGGGAGGTGATGGCCTACTATCTGACAGCAGTTTAGATCTTGAGGTACATGTCTTGCACCCTATCGCTATTGTATATTACTGGTTGTCTGATATTACTGTTTACCAAGATACATTGTGTTATGTGTTTGCTTGAGTGCACAAAAGCAAGCTACTATTATACTTTGTAGTGAGAAGATGTATATTACATGATCTGCTAGACAGAGGCCCAAGCTATACATGAGAGGTTTTCTTGCAATGCTAGTTGTAATAATGAAAGCTTATATTTTATTTCCAGTGTCTGTTTTCCTTATGTAGCAATTCCTGTTGGTGCACATTTTGCTGTCATGCTCTGAATATATGTTTGACTCACTGGCACAGGAACTCGGGTGCTTAAGTCCCAGTACTTTAGTAAACTTGGGAAAACAAAGCAGCCCTGTGTTCTATGACTTAACAGGTTTGTAATTATGAATGTATGAGTCGGATACAAAATTGTGGGATTCAAACCTGACTTAGGGAGGGGATTATTGTCAAATGAACCTTAAGACATATGCATACCAATACCCTGAGGATATTGCAGCATTGATCTGAAAATTTTGCGGACTAACAAAAAGAGAATTTGTGGCACAGAAATGCATTATTGCAGCATTTATGTGCCGGATTTAGTGGTTAGAATGAATCTGTTATTTATGTTCTTCTTTTTCAGATGGCTGAGTGTGCTTAGTCACTCTCAAAAATACCATTTGGGCTCCCTTCTGTCCATGACCCCTCCCACAAAGACCATCCTTCCTGACTGTCCATTTTAGAAGTAGAGATGTTGAGAGCAAAGTCTGCTGCTTGGCTTGAAACACCTGCACATTCCTTTTGTGTCCGTGTCTTTTTTTTTTTTTTTTTTTTTTTTTTTTTAGCAAGTCCTGTGTTTTCCTCCATTGAAATTAACAAGCATGAAAATCTATCAGTTATATACCATCTTTTTCCCTGCTGTTTGTCATTGTTTATTGGACGGGTGACTAGGTTATTCGAACATGTACTCCCCTATCTGATTGAGAAAGGCTACTGTCTCCTCAATACAGAATGTGTTGTGACTCAGGAGGTGACAATGGGTTCATTAATAAACAGCTGAAGTATATGCATGCAAATTCATTTTGGCAGGATAGAAACACATCAGCTGTCCTTTCTGCTCAGATGACATGTGCATGATCCTTCACAGAGGAGACTCCGCAGACCTCCTTCTCCTGGACCTCTCTGCAGCATTTGACACCTCATCAGGTGCCTGCATCCGATTGGCATCCAAGGTCCTGCGCTGCGCTGGGTCTACTCCTTTTTAACAGATAGAACTCAAGCCACCAGCTTGGCACCCTACTCCTCGGAAGTCCACAAACTCATCTGTGGAGCACATCATGGTTCATTACTCAGCCCCACCCTCTTCAACATATACATGATCCCTCTGACCAGTGTCATCAGTGTGCATGACACCAACATCCTCTGCTATGACAAGACACAACTCATACATTCTCTCTCGGATAAGACCCAAACATAAGAAACAAGTCCACTGCGTGCATGACTGAAGTCGCTAAACTAATTGAAAGGCAACTCTCTCAAACTCCACACCGACAAGGCAGAGGTAATGATTTTTGGGCAGCAACATCTCATTATGGGACACCTCCTGGTGGTCGGCCAAGCTTGGACCCACAACCATGCAAGGAACCTCAAATAATCATAAACAGTAAACTGAACATGACTGCCCAGGTCAACGTTGTCACTGTATCCTGCTTCCCGACCCTGATGATGCCAAGGAAGAACTTCAGATGGCTCCAAAGCAACACTATAAAACCTGTCACTCATGCCCTAGTCACCATCAAGTTGGACTATGGGAACACCCTCTGGCCCGGTGCCACCTGGCAAACTCACTACAGGACTGCAAACTATTCAGAACTTGACAGCCAGACTCATCTGCAACCTCACACGCAGAATTTGCATCACATCTCAAGGAGCTCCACTGGCTCCCGATACACAAATGTGCTCATTTCATACTCCTCACACATGCATTTAAGACACTATACAACTTAGGCCCAAACTACCTGAACATTTGCATCTCCTTCGAGCAACCGCTCAGACACCTCCGCTTCACAGGACTCCTACTGGAAAACATCTTACACATACATAAAACCAGATGAGGAGGATGGGTGTTCTTACAGTACTCTTAAAGCTTGAAACGGCCTCCCACTTCCCATCAGAGCCGCCTCCTCTCTTGAATTCTCCAAGACACTGAAGACCTGGCTTTTCAGTTAACCAAACTGCCATAGGCAGAGCTCGGCACACACATGTGTTCAGTGCCGGGGTACCCATGTGGATACAGGTGTGCTTTATAAGTACACATAAAATAATGCTTTGAGAAGAGGAACGGAGAAGTATCTGAAAAGGATCCCCAGCTAGGAGAGACACTTGACAGGGCTACTAGAGCAGTCCCTCAAGTCCCAACAAGTTATCCACCTAGCCACTCTTTATTCTTTCTCAAATTATCACTGATGCTCTTTCAATAAGAATCACCTGGAACCTCTTGTTACCTTGCAGTTACGATAGTTAACCCGTTCGGCAAACCATAACACACCGGTATCTTGCTTGGCTAGTACGCCCTTAGCCGCTCCGCTAACCCTCTTAAAAACGTCTTGGTTAAATGTATAGAGGAATCGGCATTAGCAGAAGAATCCCAGCTAAAAAATTATCAGAAGCGATGACAAAGCAGCAGAAGATAGAACTATAAGGGCTGAATTGACTCAGTCAGTGGCAGAATTATCAAAGGAGTTTTATTGAAGATTTAGATAGGTAAGAAGTGACATGGGTGAATCGTAAAGATAAAAATGTATATCCTTGGCAAGCAGAGGGAAGTCCAGGGAACACAAATAATTTATATGCTGCAAATGAGAAGAAATTGAATGTAGCGGAAACAGAATTTTAGAGAATAATGAAAGATGAGACGATTGTCAAGTATTTTGTTTATGTTGATTTGAAAATTATAACTAAAAATGTAAAATAAAATTAACCCCACCCTTCTGAATGACACCAGTCATTTCAGGCACCTTCTGTCATATTTCCACAAGCCCCACCCCTTACTGCTGTACCTCCTGTCCTATCATTTTGCGGTGTGCTCCTTATAACCAACTGGATTTAGAGAAAGTCTGACTCCTTTCCTACCAGTGCAGGGTTGAGCACGAGTTATGATTCTTGTCATTGTCACCTTCCATGTAACCAAAGAACTAGCTTCCTCCCACTCATATTCCATTACTGCCCAGAAACTCACACAGCAGTTACTGAACTTGCCTTCCACATGCAGCTGTTGTTTCTGTCATTCTAGCATGTTTGTTCCACTTCTACCTTTTATTGAAGACTCATATGAATTTGAAGTCAGTAGACCACAGTAGTGCTTACGACATGAGTGAAAGAAAGAAGCCTAGAATTGTCCAAACACTTGCGCATATCCAGTCCCCCTCTTTGCATGATTTATTACTGAGACTTTTTTGCTCAGCTATCTCACTATGTTCCCCATAAACTCTGTGTGTCTAGGAAACCATGGAAGGGGGTGCTTGTAAACCAGTGGGTGCCACTCTGCTTAGCTGTTTGCACCCAAACCTCCAGAGAACCAGAGTTGCCATCTACGGACACTACATTCACCACTCCTTCCTGGGTATGCTTACAGTGCAGGGACACAAATGCCATATGCTGCCCTTCCTCTGGCTTACAGGCAGTAGGACTAGGGCCCTCATTCTGACCTTGGCGGGCGGCGGAGCCCGCCCACCAAAGTCCCGCCGTCAGGTTACCGTTCCGCGGTCGAAAGACCGCGGCGGTAATTCTGACTTTCCCGCTGGGCTGGCGGGCCGCCCGCCAGCCCAGCGGGAAAGAGGCTTCCACGATGAAGCCGGCTCGGAATCGAGCCGGCGGAGTGGAAGCTGTGCGACGGGTGCAGTTGCACCCGTCGCGTATTTCACTGTCTGCGCAGCAGACAGTGAAATACATTTAGGGGCCCTCTTACAGGGGCCCCTGCAGTGCCCATGCCAGTGGCATGGGCACTGCAGGGGCCCCGCAACCCCCCCTACCGCCATCCGGTTCCCGGCGGGCGGACCGCCGGGAACTGGATGGCGGTAGGGGGGGTCGGAATCCCCTCGGCGGCGCAGCTAGCTGCGCCGCCTTGGAGGATTCAAAAGGGCGGCGGTACACTGGCGGGAGCCCGCCAGTGCTGCCGGTCCGACCGCGGCTTTACCGCCGCGGTCGGAATGCCCTTGGGAGCACCGCCGGCCTGTCGGCGGTGCTCCCGCGGTCCTCCAACCCGGCGGTCATGGACCGCCAGGGTTGGAATGACCACCTATATGTGTTAAACAACTGTCACCAAATATTCAGGGCGCTTTCCATGCATTTTCACTGAAATATGCTCTTGGCCTGGAAGGGCAGGACTGATGCAATGCAAGTTAAGGATTAAAGTTTTTGTTGAAGAAAGCTCCAATCGCTAAAAAACACTGGAACTGCTGGCCTGGTCTCTAAACAACATTGGAGGCTCACCAACATTCCTCTGAAAGTGAAAGACTGAGGTCAAGCCTTAGATCCTCCTTCCTTCTGCATCAGGACCATCAACTGCAATAGCCTCCTCTCTGTGCTGGAGACACAACATTCCTGGCCAAGCCTGCTGCAGCAGCACTGTTCAAGTCACCCACGACCCCCTATAAAAAGGTAAGCAGGGCGAGAGTAAAGATGACATGTCAATAAAGCTTAGTCCACTGCTACCAAGACACAGCTATGAAATCTAATCTCTGATTTCCTAATACTACTAACATTGGCCAGCAAGAATCGCATCCAGAACAACTGATGAGACATCTTGGCACTGACAACTGGCTTTCAGAGTCTGCAGGGCCGACTGACATCACTTTAGTCTGTAGCATTTCTCTTACCTTCTGCAGGGTGTAAGACTGAGTTGGTAGTCTTGGGTAGGAACCTATGAAGGTTAAACTCCGATTACTGCAGCAGATGAATGAATGCAGCCGTCAGTCGCTCAGTGTGGAAGTTAAGGTGAAGTAGGTGCAATGTACTATTGGACTGACTTTATTTCCTTGCCCAGAAAATGTTCACAGGAGGCGGTGGCGAAGACAAGCACTTTGAAAATAAAGTTCGTACATCGTTTTGGGAAAGAATATCTTCCAAAATAGTTTCAGAAAGCAACTTTTTTTTACGAGAATCAAAAGTGCTGATTGGTTTACCACAAACTTGCAATAACCTTTTCCACTGCCTAAACAGGCTTCAAGGTTTATTTGATTTCGTGGCAGCCGGTGTCCGGAAAAATGTAGGGATCAGACCGCATAGCTAAGTTTGGTTATTTTTAGCAAAAAGTGAGGGTCTGCCATGCACCCCACGCTGTTTATTTCACATTTATCCACAAATGCTAAGCATGCAGGTTACTTTACTTTGTCTAATAAGATGTATCTCATGTTGGGTGTAGTGCCTGAGTGTGCGCCTCTACCCGCCTCTTTACAGCTAAGGAAGCTCTAGCAGATGACATAGCCTTGACGCGAGTTCTGTACACCTTCCCATTTCTAAGTCAGCTTCTGCCAGTGCTGGAAATGCAAAGAAATGACTCCCAGGAGCCATACTTTAGAGAAGTGGGAAGAAGAAGTGATGGAACAGAGTGAAGGGCAGCGGAGTAAGTGTATGGCCTGCATGGACGTATCCCTTATTTTTACAAACCCTGCTCCAAACGAATTTAAAAACTGTAGAAAGTGCAGACTAACAACACTCTGATTTATTTTATTGGTCACAAACACGTCACCACTGAATTTTGTCACTTCACGTAGCACGGTTGTGCAAATCTGGTGAAAAACAATCTGTCCTGTTTCTGGAATAAAAACATAAGGTATTTTACAAAGGAGCCAAAAACTACTACTCTGATGAACCTCATATTTATAGCGCTTGTTTTCAAGTCGCGTTGAAGCTGGGATTAGAACCTATATCTGCGAGTTCCATGTTCAAAATTACTGTATTTGAATATATTGGCAATAAAATCTGTTTTCTGAATTGGTATGTAGTATTTAGGGATACCTGTTCCCAAGCTTCTCTCTACAACCATAGAAAAGTTGAAAACAACACTCTATGTTCCCAAATACTAATCCATAGATCTGCAAGAAAGACCATGTGCATGGCCTGCCCTTGGGCCCCATTTCTCATTGTGCCTAGTTGTCACCACACTCATGAGATGGAGCTGCATTTATTATGATTCATCGGCCCTTGGCCCAGTACCTGGTTCTGAGCTAAGAATAGATGTTGCAATCTGGCCCACATAATTGAAAGCCAGATTTTGTAGTAGTTGAACTGTTGCACATTGAAACACTACTGTTGATAGCCCTATCCAGTATGATGTGCTCTTTGAGACCATGCCATGTTAATTTTTATTTGACCACACTGTTTTTATTTTCAGAACTTGGTGGAGGTTCTGTCTGAGAATGTGACTGCAGAAAAGAAGAACCTTGAGGCAGTGAAAGAGGAAGTTCAGAAACTGAAGGCTGATGTAGAAAAGAGGTGAGACTAGCACTTAGCAGTGGAAATTGAAGCACTGCCTCAAGCTGTTTGAGGATTCCTGTGGAAATCCTTTTCTTGGAGCCAAGTAGGGATTCTGGAGAAACTCATGGCCCAAGCAGTGAGGTAAATGTTCTCTTTACTGTTTTTGTCCACATGCATTCCTGGAGGCCCAGCACTACTCAAATGCAATGGGAGCACCTGGGCTGAGAGTTGGCACAGGAAATTTGAAGATGTTGGTGATGCTTTTATACATATATTCAAAGGAGTCAAAATCTGGTCCTTGTATTTCCATGCAAGTAATCAATATTTGGATGAGTGGAACCCCACAACCCCTGCCCTTTTCCCTTATTGTTATGATGCTGTGGGTGTCTGGGAGAGGTCCATGATGTAAGGAGCAGATGAGCCAGTGGACCAGCTTTAATGCCGGCCACGTTTTTTTTAGCAAGTCCTGTATTTTCCTCCATTGAGATGAGTCGACTTGTCCACAATCAGGTTATCGGTACTGGTAGTCGTTTTCCTTTTCTGATCCTTCGTCCAGGAGTAGACCCAGCAAAATAGTTAACTGGTTAGAGGTGCTGGACTTATTTGCTGGTTGAGGTAGACTTGGTGTTTAATGTTGTATTAAGGCAAGGTTGTGTTGTAGCTGCCATAGCCTTGGTTGGTGGATTAGATGGTGTCTATTCTTGTTAAATTGCATCTTTGTTGGCATTTGGCTGTTCATTGAGGGTCTGAATTAAATTTTGGAAGCCTACTAGTGGTGAAGCTATGACTTGATATTTCTGAGTCAATGTGCATTATTACTTTACCCCCTGTATTTTACTTCAGCTTGCAGGAAAGAATCCAGAGTTGGTCAACTGTACAGAATGCTATCCAAAAGTATTCAGTCACGCCCTCTGTTAAATGCATGAAGTACCTGCTGGGTGTATGCACTATTGGGATATTCTACATGGGATGCACATGCAACACTTTTATCTGAAAGAAGGGCAAGGGGCCTGCAGTTTTTCCCCAGAGTCTGGAAGGCCATTCATGGCACTGCTCACATGATAAAAAGGCAGGAAAGACACTGTGTTTTCTAAAGATTAAAGTGAGTTACCCTTACCTTACTGTTGCAATACATCCCCTTAGGGTTTTGTTATTATTACTTACCTTTGATGATATAAAGTCCCATGATGTAGTAGAAACGGTATAGTGGGTCTGAAATCATGACACTCTAGATTATATACACAAATTAAAGCATGAAGCTGACTTGATGACCTGATCTTTACAGTACCTCTGAAAGAAATCTCTGCCTATTGCGAAGCGGTGAGGTTGTGTGTCTGGAGCCTGTGCTGGTCGAGGAATCCAGGACCCAGAAGGAGATTGAGAAGGTGTCGCAGATGCTAGAACACGCAAACAGCGAGTCCCAGAACAACCACAGGTATGGCCGTTGCTAACTGAGAGAGGCTAGTAGGGGTTTGTGGCAACAGCGACAATGTGCTCCCTTCATTGGCCTTTGCTCTAGAGAGACATAAGTAGGGTGTGCTCCGATTTCAGCCTGCTTCTAGAGCTGCTGGAGCCAATCTTTTCTGCTTGGTCTGTACAAATAACTGTACGAAGGCTCCAGGAATTGGTGCTGACCATAGAAAGGCTTGAGAAGCTGCATGCTCCTTATACTCTGTTCTTTGTCGAGAACTGGATAACTCTGTTTTGAAACCTCTTGTTGTAAGCTTTAATGTTTTTTTAAAGATTTAGCCATATATGGTAGCTGATCATTTGCAGGTGAATCTAGTTGCCAATAATAAATTTTGAAATGTGGCATTTCTATTATGTGTTCAGCATCCCCCTGTTCAGATTGGTTCACGCAGCAGGTTCTTATTCGTTCCTGCTTTCTCCATTGGAGCTGTGAGGGTGACCTCAGTCTCAGTGTCTCTTGGCAGTTTTCAGGCTACAAGATGCAACCATAGAACCAGCCATAAGGGAACTCCACAGCTGAAGATAGTGAACATAGTGAACGTCGGACTTAGGACTGAGTGAGGAACGCACGCAGTCTGGGGAGCGGAGCGCCGAGTGCTGAGCTTCGAGTGCTGGTCGCGCTGCAGCGCGGGGGTAGCGCGACACAGCAGTACAATACGACGGCAGCCGCAGGGGGCTAAAAGTCACTCCAGCCTGATCCCGCTCGACCCGGCCCTGACTGACCAGACTGCCCGGATTTCCCAAACTTTCTGACTGACCCAGCCGAGCAGTGTGGCCGGGATCCTTCAGAGACTCCGCGGCTGCAGGACCCAGACCCCATGCCCCAGAACCAGTAGGAGCAGCACAAAATTTAAGCCCCCTAACCCCCTCCTCCCTCCCACCCCTCCTCCACTTCGCAAGCAGGAATCAGCACAACAAGCAGCGGTGGGGGCTTCGCACAAGGGGTGCGGGTCGTATGGGGCGGTTCAGATTGGGCAGGTGCTTCAGAAACCCCGGGGCGACCTCAACCTTCATTTAATTTTCTCCCCCTGCTGCCCCCCCCCTCCTTTAACCCCCCCCAGCAAAGAAGCTACAGCGCAGCCCCACGTCTTTGGAACAGGGCTTGTAGCGCAGAGCAGACCAGCGCCAGCAGCAAGTCAAGACTTCAGCTCAGATAACTTTAGTGTTTTATCAGGGCGTGGAGGTGCACTAGGTGGGGTAGCCAGGTGGGCTGGTTGAGCGCCACTGCTGTAGTCAGCCGCTGCAGAGTGAGAGCCCTGGGGGATTCACAGAAGTGCAGCTTGTGGAACCCCCAGTGAGACCTGCTCGTGTCCCACCTGGGGTCCCGTAAGAACCTTCCTCCCTCCCATGTTGTTATTATCATCATTGGATATAATTGACCAATTTCATCGCCATCAGCAGAATCTGAGTAGTTTGAACCTGTTGTCACCCTTTGAGTGTGTAAGCAACAGTTTTTGACTTCTCTGGGAGCAGCACCATGCATCAACAACAATATTACAGGTGTCGATCCTCTTTGTGAATCCCCCCTAATAATCGATTTAGTAGGCAAGAGCAATGCGATCCGGTAAGTCTGGGGTGGGGGTCCCGAATGGGAGAAGAAAAAGGCTACCAAAAAGAACAAGGCAAAGCTCGCTGGCGAACTCATTCGTAATACACACAGGCGTCCTGATAAACTAAGGAAAACAGCTCCTGGAACAGCTGGAAAATGATATCAAAGCACCACCAGCAAAAAAAGAGGGGTACAAAATAAGACTTTCTAATGACCTGGCATCAAAGGCCACAGGAATCAATAGATACTTCTAAAGGGGAGAATCTCAAGCAAGTCCCCCTTGGTGCTGCTTCCCCCTGGCTTCAAATTAGCAAAATTGCAAGACCCGAGCGTTCAGACCCCAGCCATAATCAAAAAGCACAATCTTCCCTTACATCTCAGAGCAGGAAGGCTGGAACCGATACCGCCGATCTCTTGGAGTCTAGTTTTTCTTTGGACTTCAGTAGTTGGGAGGACCCATCCCCAAGTGCACGATTAAGGAATGATCTAGGGCAGCTGGATCCCGCTCGCACCCACGACTGCCCCCTAATAGAGCTTCTTAACATGGACTCCTTTTCGGGTGATGACCGCACCACGCAGGAAAAGAATGTCTCTGCTCCTCCTCTCAGGTCTGACCGAAGGGATGAAGAGGAAACGACAAACACTGCAATCACCTTAAGCCCCTTCCAGGATTGCACGTGAAATTTTCTGTCACAAACGGAGGTACCAGCCAGCACGTGGGGCTCACTTCTTTCGATGCTAGACGTTATGTCAGTGGCAATAAAGCATTAGGCCGATAAACAAGACATCCAAGTAGATTTACTTAACATCATGGCCAGTTATATTGTGGGCTTCCACTCAAAGTTACAAGCCCTCAACGACCTGATTCATCAAGCCTAAAAGCATAATTACTTGCAGCAAGCTCTATGTGAGTGCGCCAACTTGGGGGGCAAGCCCCAGTTCATCTCTTCTATCCTCAGTGAAATACTCGTCGAAGTCAGGGCCCAGGCCCTAAACACAAGGGAAAGGTTTCGGGTCTTAGAATTGGAAGAACGTGAAGCAAAAATTGTGATGATGGAAACCTGCCAAGGGAGTCATCGATGTCAATTTCCCTGCAAAAAGAGAGCACTCAGACCCCAGAAGGACATCAATCCTCTCACATCAAGGAGTTTATAACATTGGGGAAAACCTCAAGAGTACAGGCACAGCCACAACAACAGAGACCTACGACCTTCATTGCGCTCTACAAAGCCCCGTGCCCCCAAAAACTAGAAGGGAAAAGAAGAAACGAAGCAAAGCATGGAAAAAACTGCTCAGCAGAAATAAATATGGCTATTCTTTGCACAACGAAAACTGCTGACCTCGTTAAATACCAGTAAAAAAATTGTGGTCCCACCTATATAATCAGATTTTAAGCAGGCTACAACAATAGAGGAATGGTCAAATCTGAGTTAAAGCTCTCAAAGAGTAATCCCATCCCCTGCAGACATGGGTCAGAGAAGTGAGAAACAAAGAATCATCTTCGGACAACGTGCAGAGGGAAATAGCAAAGATGTGGAAGAGGCAAATTCGACTATTTAGCTGGGTACTACAAAACCAGTCTACATGGAAAATACACCAGTGTGTACCTCTACAAGCACAGAGTTTTGTAATCCAGCAGGATACTTAATTTGCAATAACAAGGAGCCCGAGGAGGTGGCCCCGGACCAATGAGGGAAGAAGAGGAGCACACACAGCACCAGTTTGCAGTCAAATCATTTGCTTCAACATTGCCAGGAAGTAGGCCTCAGGGGGTCCCCACCCAACCAACGAAGAGAAAAAATCTGTGTTTTGCCAGCTGCTATGCCGTCAGAGGCGCACAAACTGCTCTTTATTCCTCATTACAAGTCTGAGGGGAGTTTTGATACTCCTAATAGAGGAAACATTTTAAAATTGATAACTTTCCTATGTGTCATCGGCAGACCTACTCTTGAATTTAAACCCCATCCCTTAAGGAGAAATCAAGACGTTGCAGTAACTACATGGACCACGGCAGGCCCAGTACATCTACTAGTTTCCCCTTCTGACATCTTCGACTCATGGGGCATTGAGCTGCGACAAATGGACCATCCTCGTTACCCAGGTCTGCTGCAGGCTCCCATGACCCGCAATAAATCAGTGCTAAGAGGGGTGACAGGAGCTGAATCAAATCTAGTGGACATGGAAAAGCTAATGGTCGTGTAGCACGCTGGTGAGACTGGCATAGGCCAAATTTATCGGGTCCTCAAAGAGCACCAGCCCCCCCCAAATCACAAAAACTTTCCAGTCAACATTGAAAAGCCTGGGGACCTGGGCTCAGTGAGGCCGTATGTTAACATCTGTTCATGGAATGTCCATGGAATTGAGTCAATACTGCAAGACCCAGAAGTGCAGTGCTTCATCCAGGAGTACGACATTCTTACTTCAGGAAACCTGGAGCCCAGGGCTGATTTCGGTGTTTGGGTACGCGGTCACGCTCATTCCAGCAAAGAGTTCCTGCAAATATGGCCTTGCAAAAGGGGGTCTGGCAACCTTGGTTTCTATGCCACTCATTGGGCATAAAGTCACAGTTGACACAGGGTCAAGTTGGATCCAGGACACCAAAGTTACACTTGACAGGCCCCACGGCAGTCAAGCAGAATTAATCCTTCTAAGTGTTTACATCCACCCAAAAAAAGCACGTAAAGGGGGTAAAGTGGAAGCGTTGGGTGAATTAATTATGGTCTTACAAAAACAGCATAATGAGCCCATATTCATCATCACTGGCGATTTCAATCTCAACTTGTTAGCCGCAAGAGGGGGAATTGCAAAGAACCGAGTTGCAAGCGCAAATAGGAAACACCTGGAAAATTTAGGCCGAACATTGTTAAACGGGAACAGCAAGAAGGACACTCCAGCATCCATAACTTTTGCAAGCGGCAAAACCTGCTCAATTATCAAATACGAGAGCGATCACTTCCCAGTGGTCTGAGTTAATTCGCTTTCTGCTAGCAGAATTTCCTGCCACTTCCAATTCAACAACAGGCTTTCAACTCAGGGGGGTCGAGACAGACAGGCCTGGTTTAATAAGGCCTTGCGCACTCAGAAATCACAAATCCTGCAACAATCCAGAACCTGGTAAAAGCGTCCCTTCAGGGTGAGGCCTGACACAAACTCACCCTTTGGGTCATGAAAAAAAAAAGTACTGCATCAACCGTTGGACCGCAAAGAAAAGCTTTCAAGAAACCTCATGGTCCAAGTTACTCCGGCCAAGTAAAATGCCAATCAGCAAGTTCTTTTGGGAATTGGCGAACGAGCTGGCGCTCGGTAAAAAACACCATAGCTTTGGGATTGACTCAACTTCCTGGGAGAGTCACATCTGCAGCTTGTATGGCTCAACAGATGGTGGAAAAACGCCAGTTAAGTCTTCAACCCAGTTGCTTGTGGCCCAGCTGCACCTAGAAAGTGACTTGTCACCAAGCAGAGGGGAAGCCTTTGGCCAACTCGGAGAGAGCAGATAATGATCAAGTCTGGGTGCCAGAACAACTAGCCGGTCTGATTAAGAAAATGAAGTCTGAAGGGGCTGCCGGACCCAATGGCCTCCCCAATGCCATCTTTAAAGGAGATCCAGTATATTGGGCGCAGTACTTTTCGTCACTTTTTAGCACCATAACTCACGCTAAATGGATCCCAGAATTGTGAAGAAGCAGCATCGTGCACACAATTTATAAAAGTGGAAATCCTGCTTTGCCTACGAACTACAGGTTAATTGCTCTTAACAATGTTGAATCTAATTTAGGCATCCTTTCTGTTACACCAACTCCAAACCTGGGCAGATGAAAACAAGCTACTCCCAAGATTTCGACAGGCTTTTGGGCAACAAACCTAATAGCTCTCTCCCTCATTGTAGAAAAGGCCAGCCACAGGAAATTGAGCCTTTATGCCTGCTTTATCGATCTTAAGTCTGTCTTTGACCGGGTTCCCAGGGAAAGGCTTTGGTCCAAGCTGGCCAAATGGGGAATCCCGAATAATCTGCTAATAGCTATTATAGATCTTTACACCGACACCTGGGTTCAGGTTAAAATTGGAAATGGCACCAGACTAACAAAAAGAATACCTACAAAGATCGACTTAAAGCAAGGCTGTGTCTTGGCTCCAATCCTGTTTAATTTGTATCTGGCAGATCCTGCCGGTGTGCTAGCACAAGTAAACCGCCTTCCACTGGCTTTTGGCCCTGAGGAAGTCTGGTGCCTACAGTACTCCGATGGCGTTGAGTCATTGGGTCTGCAACAGAGTATAACAGCTCTTAAAACTTTTATGGCTCAGCAAGGCCTAGAAATAAACCAGGCCAAAACGAAATTGATGTGGCACCTTAGTGCGAATTATAAATCTTCCACTTGGTTTCTGGGGGGGAAAAAGTGGAGGTGGTGCAGTTATGCAAATAGCTAGGAGCCCTTCTTGAACCCCGATTGAAATGTAAGCAGCACCTGCTCTCGATTCAGGCAAAGGTCCCCTCATTAACATGTAGCTTCAAGCTGCTCAAGAAGAAGTTGGACTGTCCTAATCTGGCTCACCTTCTAAATGTCATGTCAGCTCAGTTGCTCCCAGCCAGTTCCTACGGGACCCTGGTTGTAGATTCTTAAATGACAGGCCGCGTTTAAGGCAGCATCACCTTCTCACAAAATCAGACTTTTAAAATGTTTTTATGACATTGCATATAATTGTTTTTTTACTGAGTTTGAATATGAAGGTGTATCATCAGCCATATTGGACTTGGGTCCCTAATTAGCCTTTGACATAATTTCTGCCCTCACTGTTTTTATGTATTTTAAGGTCTTAACTTTTTTACTTTTGTAGTTGGTTTAATTCGTCCAATATTGGCTTTTTAGTATGCACTATATTGCAATGGTTTTTATTAATCAAGCAATAAAGATTATCTATCTATCATGTGTTCAATGGATTGTGTGAATGTATTTGTTTTTATGTAGTTCCAACATGCCCCACTTTCAACCAATTTAGCCCAACATGCAATATAGTTGTGTAGCATATACTGATAACTGTGTCTACGTATGGTCATGGTAGGGATTGCAGTTAAGCAGTCAGAAGATCAGCAGGAACCCCTCCCCACCCTCAACAATGGTATTAAATAGTATATCATCCTATGCACATCTCAATGTGTGTTGTATATTGTTTGGGTATTTTTATTGCACAAAGCGATATGGTACAATAACGCATATTTCACAACAGACTTTAACATATGGAAAAATATTTCACAGCCCCCTGTGAAATATGAATTTTATAATTGTCAGACCCTAAACCACATTGCAGAGTTTTTGCCATTGTTAGGACCACTAAGTTTATGCAGCAAGAGAGGACCAGATTTTGCTGCAGGGTTATAAAAGTATGTGACAAGATAAGACAAATTATATGACATTATGCTGCACTTTTTTGGCATTGTTATTGTGATCTATTTTAGTTAGAGGCAACATTTTTACTGAACTCTAAAAACATTATGTGGCATGTGTGGTAAATCCATACTTATACAGTAAACATCACAGCCACAGAAACACACATCTCTGTAGGCCTCAACAATTTTCCATTGTTTTATGAATAGTCCATTCTTGAAAGGCCAACTAAACCTAAGCCTTCAAATTCCAATCTGTGACCATTGTTAGCCGCGTTTTTCAAAGGAAAGGTTCAACGTTATTTTCGTATACTTTTTTTTTTTTTAACAAAGCCAATTGTTTTTGCTAAAATTCTTCGAGCTTAAATACATAATTATTATTCTCGTTTTTGTACTGCAGACAAGAAACCGTATAGTCCAGTGTTTTGCTCATTATTTCCAATAAACACTTCTCTGTTTGAAAGAACAGTTTTTCAAGCTATCTATTTCAAAATAACCATGATGTAAAAAACCTAATAATGGGTGTCAGACTTTTTTTTCTTATGCAGGGTCATCCCCAATCTTTTTGCCTCATGCCTCCTATTTTTTATGACCTTTTGTTTTTTTTAACTCTGAGCACTTTACCACTGCTATTGTTGATTGGTTTATCCATGATTGGCATATTTGATTTACTGGTAAGTCCCTAGTACAGTGCACTAGAGGTGCCAGGGCCTGTAAATCAAATGCTACTAGTGGACCTGCAGCACTGGTTGTGCCACCCACCTTAGTAGCCCTGTAAACATGGCTCAGACCTGCCACTGCAGTGTCTGTGTGTGTGTAGTTTTTAACTGTAATTTCGACTTGGTAAGTGTACCCACTTGCCAGGCCTAAACCTTCCCTTTTCTTACACGTGAGACACCCCTAAGGTAGGCCTTAGGTAGCCCCATGGTCAGGGTGCAGTGTATGTTTAAGGTAGGACATATACTGATGTGTTTTATACGTCGTAACAGTGAAATACTGCCAAATTCGTTTTTCACTGTTGCAAGGCCTAGCCCTCTCATAGGTTGACATGGGGGCTGCCTTTAAAAATGATTAAAGCGTAGATTCCCTTTGGGAGCGGATAGACATGTGGAGTTTGGGGTCTCTGAGCTCACAATTTAAAAATACATCTTTTAGTAAATTTGATTTTAAGATTGTGTGTTTGAAAATTCCACTTTTAGAAAGTGAGCATTTTCTTGCTTAAACCATTCTGTGACTCTGCCAGTTTGTGGATTCCATGTCTGGGTCAGTTTGACAGTTGGGCTGGTTGCACCTCTCTCTAGACAGTGACACAAAGGGAGCTATGATGTAGCCTGCATATCCTGATGAGCCATCTGTGCTAGGAGGGAGGGGAGGAGCGGTCACTCACCTGAAAGGGCTGTTCCTGCCCTCACACAATGCAGTCTCCAACCCCCTGGTGTGTGTCTGGGGCCTGGCCTGGGCAAGGCAGGATCTCACAAACAAGAGAGACTTTTCTTTGAAGTAAGCCTACTTCAAAGGACAAAATGGGTATAAGGAGGGCACCCAAAACCACAGACTTTAGATCACTTCTAGACATCAAGAGGAACCTCTGCCTGGAGAAGAGCTGAGAAGTGCTGCCTTGCCTGTGACTGTGCTTTGTGGAGCTATCCTGCAGTTGCTGCTTCTGCCTGGTGAAAGGGGACAAAGACTGGACTTTGTTGTGCATTCCGGCTTGTGAAGAAATCTCCAAGGGCTTGTCCTGAGCTTGCCTCCTGTTGTTGAAGTCTCAGGGCCATAAAAGACTTCCCCTGTCACCACCTGGACTCTCTGCTGAGACTCCTGCGCTGCCAAGTGGTGCCCTATCCAGTTCCTGGGGCCTTGACAGGTGAAGCTGGCAGCCCAAGGTTGGAAATCCACATGCAGACTGCTGTGCGGGGATATTTTCAGCGCAACCTCCTGAGCGCGGCTGAAAAAAGATGCGCTGCCGGCTGCGCAGCTGAAATTGACGCTCTGCCTGCAACACAGCTGGAAAATCCTAATACGCCGCTGGAAAAACATTGCGCGACATCGCTGACGGAGGCTGCAATGATGCAACATCGCTGGGTGCGGAAAAACAACGCAAACCTGTCCGGACCCGAGGTGTTTTGTCCAGATCAACGCTTCTCTCTCCTGCGGGGAAAGAAATGACGCACGCAGATCTGACCGGAGAAGGAGAAACGACGCACGACCTTGCTTGCGGGTGAGAAATCGACGCACCGCTAACCTTTTTCGACGCACACTCGCCCGTGTGTGTTATTTTGATGCTACCCAGGTACTTTTCAATGCTAACAGTGTTAGCATAGTTTTCTCAAGGATTTAGGACTCTTTTTGCTTTTTAATTAATAACTTGACTTGTGTATGGTGGATTTTGTCGTTTTGGTCTTGTTTTGTTTAGATAAATATTTTCTATTTTTCTAAACCTGTGTTGTGTCAGTCTTTTCATTAAGTTACTGTGTGTGTTGGTACAAATACTTTACACCTAGCACTCTGAAGTTAAGCCTGCCTGCTCGTGCCAAGCTACCAAGAGGGTGAGTGGGGGTTAGCTGAGGGTGATTCTCCTTTACCCTTACTAGGGTGTGGGTCTTCGCATGGACAGATGGTAACCTGACTGCCAGCCAAAGACCCTATTTCTAACAAACATTTCTTTGAAAGAACAGTTTTTCAAGCTATTTAAAAATAACCATGTGATGTAAAAAAACGTAATTATGGGTAACATATTATGTTTCGTTTTTGCCATCTTGGGTTCTGGTGACTCGTAGTTTGTCACCAGAATCCCTCACCAGTCATATTGGACAATATTAAACAGGTTAATGTTTATATTTTTTTACATTACATGTTTATTTTTTAATGGCTATCTTGAAAAAGCTGTTTCCTTCAAAGTGCAAGTAGGAATGGACAGTGATTGGAAACTGGAATTAGAATATTTAGGTTTTGTTTAATTTTCTTGAATAAGTTGTTAATAAAATAGGGGTTAGTGGTGATGGTCAATTGATGTATGCTAGTCTGTGGATCCATGTTTACCAACTAATTATGGATTTACTGCATTTGATACAGAAGTTGCATAACATCCATATTTCACAAAAATGTTGTATGGAGACTACATGAGTGACAGTAATACTGCCATAGAATGTGTTGCATAATTTGCATTTTTGCCGCTTAAGTTAGACAGCAGAGGGAACAAAGGCCTCTACACACAAAAGGAGCAATTATCAGTAACTGACTCAGTTACTGGGAGATGGAAGGAGTGAGGGGCGGGGGGGAATCTGCATCTGATAATTAGCTTGTCGCACTGTACCTTGGCTGGGGCAATAGGAGGAAGCCCAGACATCTGGCTCACCTTTCAAGTTTTGATGGGAAGGGATCTGGCAGTGATGTCAGCTAGGTGTGCAGCTGGGGCCCTTAGACAAGCTCTGTTCAGGGAAAACCTGACTGCGCCATTTTAGATTGTCACAGAATGCTGTGCAGGAGGGCTGGAACAGGGGTGGAGCGATGATGTATCATCCTAGGGCTGGCCAAGGATGCATGGCATCCAGAACTTACCACCCTTGCACTTGATGACCACATGCATCCTGTTGGTGTCACACACATGATGGTGAATGGGAAGCCTCTCAGCTTTTACAGAGATCTTCCATTCTGTCCTCCTGGACTGTTATTGGAGGATGTGTCCCTCCAAGTCATTATACATACTGAATCCTCACTTGGATTGGCCACTCAACAGTGTGTGAGATAACATTGCACTCTTTGGTCCACGTTGCACCAACACATTCAATTAAATGTGATAGAGTTGCAAGTAGGCCACTTGACCTGAAGGCCTTACTTTCAGCCACCTCATGGTATGTAGTTCAGGACCTATTTGTCAATATTACTCTGTCCACTTCAACAGGCAGGCAGGTGGTCAGTGTGGGTTTGTGGGCCCTGTGTTGGAAGGCCTTGCATTTTTGGCAGTGGGCTCAGTAAAGGGGCATTTTATCAGTGGGCACTCTGAATGTGAAAGTGGGTGCCTTAAGTTACTTGTCTCTGAGAATTACATATGGGAACTTAATTCCAAAGCGTAACTAGTATAATCTCCTAATGGGGACATCTTTACGTGGAACTCTTTGCCACAGCTCTGAATAGAAAGTGCCCTCTGTTGTGTGTCCTGCATTTTCCCTCCATTGGTTCTCGAGGGGATACCTTCAAGTTCATCTAGTCGCAGGCTCTGCTCCGTGCATTTCCTCTGATTATTAATGCCTTCAAAAGTCCAGCAGAAGGTGCTGATTTTTATTGCCCCAGACTGGGCGGGCATGAGTTGGTAGTCTGGGGCGTTGAAAATCAACACACTGACCTCTCTTCTTTTCCCACACTATTAGGTCTTGTTTCACATTGGAACTGTCTTGTCCTTCACTTCAATCCCCAGTCACTCGTCTACCTGTGTGGAGTCTTGATGTGCTGCTTACCTTTTGGTGGCCTAAGTCTTCAACGAACAATGAGTCCATGAGTTCTTATTTAATAAAGTTGACTCCTCTGAGGAAATGTTAACATGTTTCGGCTAATTAAATTCTGTGGCCTCTTCAGGCCTCAAACAAGGACTCGGATTCATGTTTTAATAATTATTATAATATAGACTGATGGATTTATTTAATAGACTTTGCCAACCAAAATGTAATATTCAGACCCTGGTGCTACCTATTGAACTAGGATCAGTGGCACAGCACGTCTTGCGCCACACCTTTGTTTTTAATTTTGTAACATAAGGACTTGACTAATAGAATTCTACTGAAGTTGTGAATTATGAGGACACATTTATAATAAAGTATACATAAAGTGCAGGATGGAATGCTGGAATGAATCTCTGCCACTGGTAATTACTTGGGCCGCATCCCAGTCCATTATTTTGCGCACCATGCCTCCTCATTTTGTAACCAGCCATACGCAAATGAGTTGATCCTGCTCAGAGGGGAGCAGTCTAACCCGAACTGCCAGGCCAGGTCCTCCCTGAACTGGAACACAAGCAACCCAGAACCTTCTCATGAGCTCATCAGCCGGGTATAGTTTGGTTCCGATGACACAGTGTGCACGGGACCCACATCAGGGTATACCTGTCCCACTGGAATCAAGTTATGCCTGGCTGATGAGCCGTTAGGAGGGCGAAACCCCTTCCTAATTCGCTTGTATTACGGCTCAGCGAGGACCTGGCTTGGCAGTATTGGCTGGACTGTTCCATGAGGAGCGGGTTCAAGGCTGATTTGCATATGGTTTGGTCCAAACCAAGGTGGCTTGGCTGGCGAAAAACGATGGATTGGGATGTGGCCATCCAGGCAGCACACTACCCAGATGCTACAAAGTATTAGACAGGCTGCCAATCTGCCATGCCACATTGAGTGTATTATGATAGTGGGCAATAGAATGCATTATTGTGTTTTTGTTGATGCAGAGGTAAAGTCTGTTTAAAAGTAGTGAATGTATATTCTTGTCACTTATGAAGTCATATGTGGCTACAAATATTGTAACTGAGATTCCTCTATGCCTAGCTTACATACCTTGCTCACAAATGTATTCTCTGGCTAGCCATCATTTTTTAGATTCTTGATAGCTCTAATTTTATGTCTTCCAGATTTTAACATTGACAGTAGGAGCACATTGGAAAACAAAGAAGGTCATATTCAGACTTTCACTGTAATGTATTTGTCCACTGCATTGGAATCAAGTGTGCCTTTTAAATTGACAATGTACCAGCACTTGGCTGATAAACCCAGTTTCAAATTGTGCAGTTTTATTTCAGTTATTAAAATTAATATTTGCCACACTAGAGACCTGATCAATGCCTTATGGATATCAGAATGACTCATAATGTCATGGACGTGAAATTCATGCATGAGATGTAGGAGTGGCGAAAACCCACTTGCCAACCAACTAACTAGACAATCAAAATACCCTGAAACACTTAGGGCATGATTAAGAGTGTGGCGGGCTGGACCCCACATTACAACCCTGGCGGTCGAACCACCAGATCCGCCAGGATCTCAGGTCCCGGCGGTCTGGAGGATGGTGGTGGTCCTAATCCGCCAGGGCACCGCTGCCCTGGGGATTACAACCCCTTCTCCACCAGCCTTTTCATGACGGCAGCACTGCCATGAAAAGGCTGGTGGAGAAGTGGGTGCAGGGGGCCATGGGAGGGGAGGGGGCTGCACTGTCCATGCAGTGAGGGTGCGGGTGCACCCAGCTGCGACAGCATTGTCGCTGGCTCGATTATGAGCCGTAGACTATGCTGTAGCCTGTTTCCCGCTAGGCCAGTGGGCCACCCTGTTGGGAGCTTGGCAGAAAAGCTTTCCTGTCCTCCAAACTCGAAATAGGTCCCTTAGTTTATTTACATAGTAAAGTTGTACAGTAATATGTTTAAAAGTTAGGAGACTTAAGGTTTTATAGTCACTAAATCTGCTATCACAAAGGGGTGAGTAACAGGAACAGAATTCCTTGTTACATGCAAACTTCGGAAAAGGATATTTAAGGGTTCAACCACCTCAAAACCAAACTATAAAATGTTTTGAGTTTAAAAAACCTCTAATCACCCCAATTTTCATTTGACCCGATCAGGTTGTCATACACTGAGTTGGGAGTCTGTCTCGAACTAATACTGATAAATACTGCCCCCGCTATTTGTGCTTTTTAAGATGTGCCAGCCACTGTAAAAGTGCATTGTCCTGCTAAGGCACTGTGTGCACAGTGATTAGTCCAGGTATCTGTTTTAAGTCCAAGAGTGGCATTAGGTTGTACGTACCAGTCCGCAAGCCTTAAATATAATTTCTGGTCTTTTTCTAGTGAGCAGACAGATGTTGGTCAGCTCCAACAGCTGGAAGCCAAATCGAAGGCCACCTTGGCATCTCTTGAAGAGCGAGAGCGCCAGCTCAGGGCAGAGGAAGAGCGGCTGAACCAGCAACTAGCAGCGGCGCAGGCCTCCCTTGCAAGTGTGCGTGAGCGGCAGCGTGCAGGTGAGACATTTGAGACGACTACCCATGAGCAGGTCTGCTTTCAGAAAACGTAAATGGTCATTTTTAGTTTTGGTATTATGGTGCTCAAGCACAAATGGGGCACAATACGTGAGTGGAGAGTGTGCTTTTTTGTAGCCCTTTATATTGGGGATTGTCCCGTTCCAAGTGTTCCCAATGTTTGTATATAGTACATCTTGTGCACTGGGATAGGGTGATTTATTTTGGTTTGCACAATTTGATCAATTGGTGTATCCACGCTAGGAACACTGGTGTCCTGGTTTCACGGTGCACAATGAAGGCAGACGATCATATCTCTCTGTGCGGGCAAGGTGTTGCAACTAGGCATGTCTAACAAGCAAGCCTCTAACGCCATCCTGCAGCACCCAAGACTGGAAGAAGTCTGTAAGATTCCTCTAGAACAACGGTACTCAAAGTACGGCCCGCGGGCCGCCAGCGGCCCCACGGACCTAGCTTGGCGGCCCGCGAGACGCACACCAAACGCCACATCATAATGGCAGCAGTATGTAAACATAGAAGAGGGCCGCGGGAGCATGCTCCCGCGGCCCTCCTCTATGTTTACATACGGCGGCCATTGTTTATGGCGTTGCCCTGACGATCCTGGAAGCCAAAGCCCCATAAAAGTCAGCGCTTGCAGCTAACTTTTATGGGGCTTTGGTCGTCTGCTTCCTGTCACCGGCTCCACGTCTGCTGCCCGCCTGCCTGCCTGCTGTTCCACATTTGTGGCATCTTTACAGTGCTTTGAGTCAGGTAAGGCTCTTTGGTTATTTATTTATTTGTTTTTAATGTAGTGTGTGTTACTGGGGTAGGCATGAGAGCAGATTGCGCTGTGTGTGTGCGCTGTGTGTGTGTGTGTGTTACTGGGGTAGGGGTGAGAGCAGATGGCGCTGTGTGTGTGCGCGCTGTGTGTGTTACTGGGGTAGGGGTGAGAGCAGATGGCGCTGTGTGTGTGCGCGCTGTGTGTGTTACTGGGGTAGGGGTGAGAGCAGATGGCGCTGTGTTACTGGGGTAGGGGTGAGAGCAGATGGCGCTGTGTGCAGATGGCGCAGTGTGTGTTACTGGGGTAGGGGTGAGAGCAGATGGCGCTGTGTGTGTTACTGGGGTAGGGGTGAGAGCAGATGGCGCTGTGTGTGTTACTGGGGTAGGGGTGAGAGCAGATGGCGCTGTGTGTGTTACTGGGGTAGGGGTGGGAGCAGATGGCGCTGTGTGCAGATGGCGCAGTGTGTGTTACTGGGGTAGGGGTGAGAGCAGATGGCGCTGTGTGCAGATGGCGCAGTGTGTGTTACTGGGGTAGGGGTGAGAGCAGATGGCGCTGTGTGCAGATGGTGCAGTGTGTGTTACTGGGGTAGGGGTGAGAGCAGATGGCGCTGTGTGTGTTACTGGGGTAGGGGTGAGAGCAGATGGCGCTGTGTGCAGATGGCGCAGTGTGTGTTACTGGGGTAGGGGTGAGAGCAGATGGCGCTGTGTGCAGATGGCGCAGTGTGTGTTACTGGGGTAGGGGTGAGAGCAGATGGCGCTGTGTGCAGATGGCGCAGTGTGTGTTACTGGGGTAGGGGTGAGAGCAGATGGCGCTGTGTGTGTTACTGGGGTAGGGGTGAGAGCAGATGGCGCTGTGTGCAGATGGCGCAGTGTGTGTTACTGGGGTAGGGGTGAGAGCAGATGGCGCTGTGTGCAGATGGTGCAGTGTGTGTTACTGGGGTAGGGGTGAGAGCAGATGGCGCTGTGTGGGTTACTGGGGTAGGGGTGGGAGCAGATGGCGCTGTGTGCAGATGGCGCAGTGTGTGTTACTGGGGTAGGGGTGAGAGCAGATGGCGCTGTGTGTGTTACTGGGGTAGGGGTGGGAGCAGATGGCGCTGTGTGCAGATGGCGCAGTGTGTGTGTTACTGGGGTAGGAGTGAGAGCAGATGGCGCTGTGTGTGTTACTGGGGTAGGGGTGGGAGCAGATGGCGCTGTGTGCAGATGGCGCAGTGTGTGTTACTGGGGTAGGGGTGAGAGCAGATGGCGCTGTGTGTGTTACTGGGGTAGGGGTGGGAGCAGATGGCGCTGTGTGTGTGCGCGCTGTGTGTGTTACTGGGGTAGGGGTGAGAGCAGATGGCGCTGTATGTGTGCGCGCTGTGTGTGTTACTGGGGTAGGGGTGAGAGCAGATGGCGCTGTATGTGTGCGCGCTGTGTGTGTTACTGGGGTAGGGGCATTGTTTTGAAAAAGGGGGTGGGGTGGTTGTTCCCCCTCTAAGACCCGCCCCCTCTAAGCCCCGCCCCCCGCTGTCACTTCAGTGCGGCCCTCGGCCGCAAACCATACTGCAATTTTGGCCCCCGAGAAAAAGTTTGTGAGTACCCATGCTCTAGAAGAATGAATACACACCTCGTCTGCTTGGGCTATGGGCCTAATCACCCACTTGTTTCAAATCCGTATGCAGAGCACATCCAAATGTTGTCAATGGTGAGGGACAAGATAGGGCTACTTTTCTATTTTGCACTGAAAACTTGTTAAAAATTGCGTGGCCGGTTCCTTCTTGGTTTAAGGATTTTACAACCTAAACCAGCTGTTCATTAGAGGGTGTTGTTCTGATTATGATAGTTATTCCTCTAGCCAGCTCTGCCATCTACGACAGAAGCTGTCCATTTGTTAAATGCTTCATAGGTGTGACAGCTCCCATTAACACCCAACAAAGTATCGTTTTTTTATTATAGTTATCTGTAACAATCTAAGTACTTTGAGGTAACTTGAAAGCAGCATGTATAATAGTCCAGTTCTCTCATTATTCAGACATTAAAACTGTCTTGGGGTAACAACCTACAAAGTTCCCGACTCCCCAGTAGGTTTTAACACTGATAAAAATGCATGGTGCGGAGGTGTGGCTGAGCTGCCTAAGGTGGCAAATGTGTACCAGTGAAGCTCCTAGCCCACTTGGAGACAAAGGCCCTGGTTATCCAAAAGAAATGCTCAACTCGAGAGTCGATTGGGAGCACTGAGAGACCACTTGGACAGAAGTGAGACTGACTGCTGATAGAAAAGACTCATCAGACAAATGAAGTCTAACAAAGACGAGACGGATCACAACAGAGACGCTGGAGGAAGGGACTGAACTGACCCTCAAGTAACCGACCCTCAAGCATACGGACAGGTGGGGCCAAAACTCTGGTAGAATGTGACAGAGACCGGAGGGTGGAAGCACCTGCCCATATTGAGGAACCTTGCCAAAGCAGGTTAAAGCAGTAGCGAGTGGCTAACATGACCTCTACTGAGTGCGAAGGGCCCAGAGCGGGTCGCAGGTTTGCAAAATCCACCCAAGGCTGTCTGGCAATACCAGTGATGGGAACATAGAGGAAATGAGCAACAACAGAAAGGAGCGAGCCTGTGAGTGCTGATCGAAGAGGCTCAGACAAATGAAGTCTACCAAAGATGAGGTGGGTCACACGCAGAGAGGCTGGAGGCAGAGGCTGGACTTACGCTCTAGTAACCGACCCTCAAGTATATGGACAGGTGGAAACAAAACACTGGTAGAAGGAAACATAAACCTCAGGGTAGAAGTACCTACCCATATCGAGGAACCTTGTTGAAGCAAACAAAACCAGTACAGAGTAGCTGACACAACCTCAGCGGACGGCCCAGTGCAGGACGAAGGTTTGAAACATCCACTCCAGACTGTCTGGCAATACCAGTGAGGGGAACACAGAGGAGAAGAGCAACAACGAACTCTCCACGTGGCATACTCGATCAATTCCCTCTCACTAGCAGCTGCAGAGACTACTCACTGTTGAAAATAAGTAACAACAAGATACAACAAAACACAAAAAGTTTGGAAGTAAAATGGAAGTGGCAGCATGGTGAACCGGGTTCAGCTGCAAAATGCGTCTGTAGCAAGAATTGAGGGTGACATGCCCAGAGGAGGGCCTGCAGCAACTCTTGTATACACCAACCATCTAAATTTCGATGCTACAGCATTGAATTACTGGGAGAGGTGCTGAAGACCTACTGGGTCTGTCCCGGAATGGAGGACTTGTTCAAAGATAAGGGCATTTTATGCAGCACAGTTTGTAGGGCTGATGAGGCCTCAAATGAGGCAGGCCCAAAGCAGAACAATAAAACCAAAGAATCCACTCTCATGCTTCATGATGGAACTTTTGAAGAGTTCACAGAGAACTAGAAACAGTGGATTCCTCCACCAGCTGGTTGGATCAAGATCTTCTCCTGCTGATGACCACTGCCTGCAGAGACTGAGATAAACAAATGGACTCTAGGATATAGACCATATATAATAAAAGTGTAAATAGTGTATAATCAAAAGTTAAAAGGAAAATTGTATATGCCTCCATGTTTTGGGACAGCTGTGCCGTAGACATCAAAGGCTAACAGTAGAGGATCGTAAATTGACCACCAGGACATTCATATCTCTAGTGTGTTTTAACCCTCCGTGTAAGAAATTGGGTTATTAGTTGTGCAGGATGTGAGGCTTTTGCACGTAATAGGTGCGCAATTGTCTCCTCAATGGGAGCCCTAGAATCTCTCTGGAAAGTGAAGGACATCAGGTCATGGCCTACTCAGGGGAGGTGGTGTGGGCTAGTGATCGCCAGTCGTAGGCACACAATATTAATAATGACAGTAAATGATTCTCCAGTGTTTTTTCTTCAGAAAAGAAAAGTACATTTATTACACACTCGCTGGTAAGTACTGCACATTAATTTCCAAATATACCATCGGAAGAAAAAGCAAGAATTCCTAAGGATTAGGAGGAGAAACGAAGTTGTTAGCCACAATTCTCGGTGGGAATGTGATTGCACTGGTGAAAGGGGGTAGGCCGTAGATAGATTTCTAAACTGCGTAGAGAATGCAGAACTGCACATATTTTAGTCTTGAAAAATGTCGTTTTTAGGAACTGTCGTACTTTTCAATGTAAGATACAGGATAGAGCTAAATAAAATATTTTATGTTCTGGGTCTCCTTTTTTTCTGCAGCAGAGGAAGAGCTTCGTGCTTTACAGCAAGAGTGTTCCAGTGGATGCTCGGTGGCGTCCCCTGCCGACACAGAAACAGACCGGCTCGTGGATGCATGCTTAGAACGACTGGAAATGCTGCAGCGTCTTACTAAGAAAATGAAATGACTGGTCCAGTGTTCAGTGTATGACAGTTATTGGGTCCTGTTTACTGGATGTCCTCTCACTTCATAAGAGAGGCTGATGTATGTCGGTATACTGTGACGGATGCTGGCGCACTGGCTACATTGGTTTTCTGGGTAACCGCATACGGGACGGAAAAGGAGCTGGTTTTGTATTCATAACCAGAAGGAGAAGGCTGAGCGCCCATATTCTACAGTTGCATGGGAGTGTATTTCCTTCCCAGTTCTAGGTTTGTTAGTGAACACCAAAGGTTATGAGGCCTTGATCTTATAGTGGTTAGTACTCTGCTTTGTGTGTGAACACCCAAGGTTGTTTTATGGTATGAGAATAATGCTCAGTGTTGATGAAACAAACAGTAGAAATTGTGCAAGGTTTTACAGATATGTTTTTTCTGTGTAACTGCCATGATTAAAGTTGTGTTTTTGCGTGTAATGTTCTCTTTTGTCTTTATAAAGAGTGCAGGGATCCACCTGTCGGCTTTAGCAGAGCCAAAGGTCGCAATGTGCTCATAAACAACACAATAAGCAGTTTTCCCACCAATGTCTAGCACCATATATGAAGTCTAATTTGGGGGTGAAAAAGGAAAGACACAAAAAAAACCACAAACAGAGCAAACTTTTCTTGCATCCCTCTCTGCCTCAGTGGGTATCATTGATAAAGTCCTTGACTGGTTTGCCTCCTTTCCAACCAATACACAGGCCGACACTCAAACAGAGCTTCTACTTCACTCATTCTCCCCATCAGACATGGAGTCTCAGTGATCTATAGCCTCTCCATGGAGCCCTCGGCGGTCTTATTGGTTAATACACCGCCTTACACCAATGGCCGAAGCTACATCTCAAAGCATCTATGGCATCTGTTATCCTGTATCTAAGTACCAACAACAAATCTTAGAGTGGCTAAGCTGCATGCAGATAGACTGCTTCTTCCCTCATATCCAGGTGTTGCTATCAAACTGTGCCTACCCTTAGAGGATGTATAAAGTCTCAGATGGAGTAGTACTAAGTCATCCTCTTGCAGAGGCTCAAACCCTGAATCCCAACACACCCGCCGATCCACAGTACAAAAGTCTTATCCTATTGTACATGTACAGGGGCTCTCCACCTATTTCCATGATTCTGCTCCTCCTGTTCCAAAAGTCGAATTGTATGCTGCTGCCTGCTGTAAGTGGTCACTCTGATGGCGGGAACTGCTTCATCTTGTGATCCCTGACTCTAAAAAGATAGTGCCCTTCCACAGTGCCTGTTTTGGACCTGCCCTAGTATCTCCAGCATTCCACTGACCTTCAGAGGAAGAGATTGAGCATCGCCTGCGCTGCAGAAATTATAGTCACTGAGGTTTACCCAGAAGGGTTCAACCTCCACGTTCATTAACATTTCAATTATTAATTGAAAACTGACCATTGTTTTTAAGCTTTTAATTGAATCATTGCACTAATATACCTTCATTGGATCAGTTTATACAACTGTATTACATACAGAAGAAATATCTATCTATCTATCTCTCTCTCTCTCTCTCTCTCTGTTTGGTGGCATGTGTAGCTGCAGATACACATGCTGTGCATTATCCTGCCATCTAGTGTTGGGCTCGGAGTGTTACAAGTTGTTTTTCTTCGAAGAAGTCTTTTCGAGTCACGAGACCGAGGGACTCCTCCCTTTCGGCTCCATTGCGCATGGGCGTCGACTCCATCTTAGATTGTTTTCTTTCCGCCATCGGGTTCGGACGTGTTCCTCTTCGCTCCATATTTCGAATCGGGAAAGTTAGCTAAATATCGAAAATTCAACTGTACCGGTTTAGTGTTAGCATATCGACACCAATAGTAGAAGCGCTCCGGTGGCCCTTCGGGGCTTCCGCTCTTCAGCGGGGCCTGGTCAGCCCGTCCGCATCCATCGACGATATATATATATATTTATATATATATATCTCTATATAGATATATATATATATAGATATTGTTTTCTCGTTGATTCAGCTGATTTGTGTTGTAATAATTGAAACACCGTGAATATATTTTCCTTGGAAAAATAAGGGATTCATGGATTAAATTAGATAGGAATTCCATACCTTGTCACGTACAATAATTTTGGTTACCTTAAACTTCCATCTCCTATTAATGAACTCCGTAGTAACCCCATGAATTCAGATTTGAGAAGCCAGTTCCACTGGAAATAATGCAAGACTGCCTTCCCTAGCGCAGATGTCTTGGGACCGCTACGGTTCCAACCAGTACTTGCCCCACAGAGTTCCAGGATGGTAACCCATATGTATCCAAAAAACATTGGTTCTTCTCCAACAATATATAGATACTCAATGAAACTAAATAAATATCTAAATAATAACCACTAAGATGACAGAGGGAGTCCCATTACATTCAGAACAACACAATGTTTAGAATTTAAAAATGATTTATATTCATATTTAATTTACATCAAACACGCCTACGTATAATGAGTTACAGACGCACAAAATGGTGTCAAACACTAGGAACCCAAATCAAAAACCATAGTGCAAACAATCAAGTTTGTTTACAGCATTCACATTAAAAGGTTTTCAATACCCTCAACATAAGTGACCTAAAACCATCAATTGTCATTTTAATAACCTAATTTGTATCAAAGGGTTGTGTTGCTAGATTCACCAATGACCGATGACGGCGTTTCAAACTTCTGTAAGATAAGGGGGTCTCATCAAGACCAAGAGATAAAAGGACTCCAATAATAGAGAAATATAAGTTAAATAGAAGATAGGAGTATGTCCAGTAATTGTATAACAGTAAGAGTTCAGGCCAAGAAACCAGGAGAACACCAACCTAATGTGAAGACAACTAACACCTAGGTGAAAACACAACGTGTGAGATCCAAGGAAAAATGCTCACAGGGGTCTTGGCATCGTATATAAATGTTAAACAGGAACAGCCAATTAGTATAAGACCCCAAGTTGACAAAAAAGTCAGAATCACATGGAGAAATGCTTATCCTCACAATATGAGAGGTACTCTCATTGCTGCATGGAAAAAAAAAAACATTCAGAACCAATAACACCCAATATCCACTACATAGTAGTGATAACGCGTCCAGCCCTTATAAATTACCTGTACCTGGACACGTTGGAGGTCGGTGAACCTTTTAGCCGAGTTGGGCTCTCCTCATCCTAGAATAGTCGAATTGCTTAAACCAATAATCAATAACTATTGTAATCGATATCCAATACTCTATTTCTAGGTCAGAAGAACACATTAAGAATCAATAACAATCGGTATTTTGACGCAACATGACTTTTCAGTCATGAATAACCACACCAGTTTATTAAAAGTTAATGAGTTTATTTCCATATATTAACAAAGCTAAAACAATATATATAGGTCTCAAAATCAAATTATATATGTAAACGAACATTACTAGCTGTCCATAACGGCGGAAGAAATGCAATCTACGCAAAATCTGAATTATAATACACTCGGTTACGGCAATGCAAATCCCTAATATGAGTAATTGAATTTGACTAATTGCATACATCGGTCAGCATAACAAGATTTCAATTTAGCATGGTGCATCAGGGGAATACCTCGACTAACCTCTAATTAGCATCGGCATGTGGGGCTTCATGCAAAATGAATTTAGTTAACACAAATTTGGAAAACTTCTAGCTTGGGCCCTATCAAACTAGCAGTTGGTACCTAAAAGGAAAAACACAATGCATAATACAATTATCCTTTCATAATTACCAAATACAATCAGCATACAAGGAAGGTCTTCGTCCTTCAGGTAGCTGGTTCGATCAGCATGGGGCAGATATCAAAGGGGCAGAGTTAAGGGCAAATTTCCTTGCAGCAGCAAGGAGAAAGGGGCAAAGTTACTGCATGGACAAGACGGGGCAATTTATCTCAATCTCTTTCTCTGGAATAGAGAAATAGGCATCAAGATGTCGTCCGAGATGACGTCTGGCATTTGGCTTCAAAGATGGCATCAAGGAAAATGGCTGACTTCTCTTTGTCCGGTGGGTTTAAGTAAGAAACTTTCCAAATACTTCAGGGTCTTCAATTGGAGGGTTCATAGGGTGGCTTCAAATTGACCAATTAATAGTGTCTTTCTCCTAGTACTCATTTATGCATACATTGTCCTTGGAGCCTTGGAACACAAGTTGCAACAAGGTTTGCCAATTATTTTGGTATCAGTACTTTTATTGTCCGCACCTGCAGAGACTGACCTTGTATCAAAGGGGATGAGACCGGCCTAGCACGAAACCTTGGAGATAAGTGTATTAGTCATTTCTGCTGGAAAAATACAACCTTTAAAGTGAAATAATATATTTTGTAATGCAAGTGAAAACCATGCAGTTGAATTTGAGTCCAGGCGATTAGGCCAAAGCCTCTACTAAATTTAAGCTAAGCATAAAACAGTTTCAACAAGAAATCATAGCACATATTTGCAATTATGACATTTTTCAATTCTTCATGATTAATAAAGCTCGTTTATAATAATGACTAACTACTCCGAGGGCACAATTTCCCTCATACATTATTTTCTTTGCTAAAATCACACTACATTATACGATTTTGGTTACTTGATATATGTATATATGTAGGTCCTTCTTTTTCTGCGTCATCAGTAGCACTGTAAAAAAAAGTAGACCATTACCAATTGGTCATGGGGAGTACATTAATAGCTCATTAATGCCCTTGTGACAGGGAGGAGTACCACTCGGATTCCAGCAGGATGATGCCCAACCGTATCAAAAGATATTTAATTACAAGGGTTGCCACAAGTGCTGGGTCAGGAATCCACTCGAGTTAGAACATCACCGCTCGGTATAGCGGCATGAACGCTATCATTCCACGAGGAGGCTCTAGATGTGCGTCGTCTCCGCGCATAATTAAATAGCGGGCGTTCAAGACGAGGTTTATATTGCACCGTCCAGTGTGTGAGCGAGGGGGGTGGGGCTCCGAACAGCACCCCGCCACTCAATATGGCAACATGACGCTGTTAGTACAGGGCGGATGCTGTGGTCGCATGTCATCTCTAACTTAAAGAAAAACAGGCGTTCAAGACGAGGCTTGAACCGCACCGTACAACGCATGAGTGAGGGGCCCATGGCTATAATTACAGCTCTACACATGTAAAATTACCATAATCAAAACAGGTTATAATGGATAGTGAAAAGGAGTGACAGCCCCAGGGGTCAGAATTAGCTTAAACCGCACAATACATCATTAGACGAGCACTATGCTATATAAGTCTACCATGCACACATGCAAAAATACAGAACATAATGTACCAAGGGAATCAAATATTATCCAAGTAAGAATCATGTCAGATAATGGAGTCAATATCCTGCAGATCGGAATAAAAAGGGGGATAATTACACCAAAGAGTGGACATAATTAAGACATGTGGCAGATGATTAAGTCGTCGAAAAATAGAAAATATGTAGCTCCTGCAAGGAAGAGTAAAGAAACAATTATGCAGTAGGCTGCGTGCAGCTTCCCCATACAGTAATAAAAAATGAACAAAAAGCACAATGTAAATATACCTAATGTGAACCATCCATACCGGATTGTTAACATAAGGATTGAAAAGGTACCTTGACATGTGACAAGGAAGAGAATCAATCTTCACTAATCTCAGGACGCACATCTTGAAGAACTTCTATATGTAATAGAATGGTACAAATCAAAAACATTTCTTCTCTTCAGCCGCAGGAAATCATCAGGATGTAAAATGAGGCACTCTACAACCAATCTCTGCAATGATAATCAAAATGTACCTTATAAAACATGTCCTGTTTGTACCACAGAACAACATACATCGTCCAGCATGCCATTTAGACTCATCCATTTTCCAGTTCTGGTATGTGTGCTTGCCACGCTTCCACTGTGTTCAATCCATTATTAATAGAATCACTCCGTTCGATCCACATCGCTTCTCTTTGCTTCAGGATTTTTAAAAAATCCCCTCCCCTCAATGGAGTCGATATGATGTCGATAACTTGTCACTTCATGTCGTTTCCAGAATAGTTATGTTCAAGAAAATGTGGCACCATAGGGCTGTCATAACCGAACACCTGATTTTACACCGGTGTTGGCAAATGCATGTCTTAACTGGTTGAGTGGTTTGACCAACATAAATTAGAGAACAAGGACACCACACTGCATAAACAACATTTTTGGTGTTACAATTAGATATGTGTCAAATCAATCACCACAGAACCATGTTTAAAATTCTTTGTGCTAAAGGTAAATGCCTATGCAACACAATTTTGATATCAATAGGGGGTTAGTCCCAACATGGTGTCCAACCGTGGACGACTAGCTTTGGGTTGAGTGTTAGTGGAATGGACTAAATGATCTTTGATGCCTTAGCCCTTCCTGAACGCAAACAGGTGATCAAAGCGTGCTGTCGATGTTCTGTTGAAAAATGTGCCAATTTTTATTAATATGCTTTCGGACCTTGTTAGTTTGCGGACAAAAGTTAGTCACACATACCAGTCTCTCCAAGGTTGTCTTAGATCTGTGACATAAAAGTACCTCCCTGGGACTGTACCTAGGCTCTCTTCAAATTGAAACCGGGTCTGTGCAATGCACATGTGATACACTTACTTCCATAGACTTATTTAACAGTTGTGTTGTAGGATGGGACTGGGGCTGAATTATGAACACACAGTGTTTCCTTTACAGTGAAGGTCTCGCAAAAGGGTTCTTCGCCCAAGTCAGGCAACTATCACAGCCCATAACCAGGAGAGGAAGATGTGCATCAAACTCTGTCTTTGCAAATGGTTCATTTTGGGATTGTTGTCCAGCTGCACAGTGCTCTTCATCAGATCATGACCCTACTGGTCTATCTTTCCTAGGAAGTTTGCTCAAGGCCTCAGAGAAGTTGTAATTCATGGAAGCCCTGGCAGGTATGGGAGAACACACCTCTGTCCTGTTGTGCAGCGAAAACAAACAATGCACCCTGAAGGTTAATTACTTTCTATTTTTGTTACTTTGAGTAAGTGGGTTTTAGATAATGGCAAGAGTACTGGTGTCATAAATGAAAAGGTTCATAATTTTTTTTTTATTGAGAAATGGAGGTATGTTCTGAAAGGTGGCTAAGTTTTTCTAAAAATAATAAGTTGGTGTAGGGTCTTTGAGTAGCAGAAGGGATAACATTAAGAGAAATTCTGAATAGGTGGGTCGTTAAGACTTTCTGGAAAGATCAGTTCAGATTCTGGATACTTGGCACGCATAGGAATGTTTAGATTTCAAGTATGAGGCGGTGTGACAAACTGGAGAAGAATGTTGGTGATATGGAGGAAACTGATAGGAAGCATTGGCATGCAGTAGAGCAGTGCCCATCAGCGCATGGCTGAGGTTTACTCAGTCAGAAATCCTGCATATGACCCAACTGGTAGCGATCAGGTGGTCGTGCCTCAAGCTGAATGCATTTACTGACTGCATGTCTTAGTTGAAGATATCTTAAAAAAAAAAAAAAATACATGAGTGAAAGTAGAAATTGTGTCTAGCAGGGCACAGAGAGTCAAACTCTTGCATTACCTGTCAGAACCTATGGAGATCAGCTGTGGAGTTCCACAGGGCTCCTCCATGAGCCCCACACTCCTCAACATCTACATGGCCCCGCTCACATCCATTGTCAGGTACCACAGGCTGAACATTGTCTCCTATGCTGACGATACCCAGCTGATCATCTCACTGACTGAAAACCCCACTACGGTCAGGAAGAATTTTCACAAAGGGATTGGAAGCCGCTGCATCAAGCTCAACTCTGACAAGACCAAGATCCTCATCCTGGGAACATCCAGATCAGCCTTGGATGACTCCTGGTGGCCATTGACCCTCGGCACCCCTCCCCCACTCTGGCAAACCATGCGTGCAACCTCGGCTTTATCCTGGACTCATCGCTCACCATGACACACCAAGTAAACTCAGTTGCATCCTCCTGCTTTCACACACTCTGACTTTTCCGGAAGACCTACAAATGGATCCCAAAGGACAGGTGCAAAACCGTAACCCATGCCCTGGTTACCATCAGACTCGACTATGGCAATGCCCTCTACGCCAGTACCACCCAGAAGAACCTGAAGAAATTACAGCATATCTAAAATGCCTCCGCCAGACTCGTCCTGGACATTCCCTGCCGCAAACATATCTTCTATCACCTAAGAGACCTCCATTGGCTTCCCATCGAGAAACGAATGAACTTCAAGCTTCTTGTCCATACTTGCAAGGCCCTCCACAACTTAGGACTCACCTACCTCAACCACTGCATCACCTTCTACTCCAGATCTCTCTGCTCAACAAGCACTAGCCACCGTACCCCACGTACGGAAAGCGTCAGCTGGTGGAAGATTCTTCGCCTACCTCATGGCAAAGACCTCAGGCAGTCACCATCACTACCTCAATTCAGGAAGAACCTTAAAACCTGGCTCTTCAACTGAAGCTCAGAGGACAAACCCCCTTAGCGCATTGAGTCCCTTACGGGTGAGTAGTTGCGCTTTATAAACCCCTATTTGATTTGAAGTTCTTGGCCTAATTGTTTGGATGAAATAATTTCATTCCTTTGCCAACCAATATTAATTTTGGAAATGCTTATATGGTCCCAAACTTTGAAGACAGAGAGTCCAGCGACTTCTCAAGACTTTTCTCTCTCACAGTGGGGCTTCCCCAGCTAGTTCCCTTTTCAAGCCTTCATTAGCGCTGGCTGCTTCTGTAACATTTGGCAACTCTTCTTACACATTCTACATCTAAATATTCCAAAATATTTGACACCTTTTATCTCAACCCTGAAGGGAGGCACGCCCTGCTAAGCAAGCTGCCAAACATTTATAGGGAGAAATACGGACTTGCCCTCGTTAATTTGAAACCCTGCGAATCACCCGAAATCTCCAACCTTGAGTATTCACCTAATAATGTCATCTGGGTCTGTAATGCTACAACAGAAGCTCATCAGCATAAAGTGATATTCTATCCTCCCATTCCAGGGTCCACCGCACACCTCTAATCAACACATCTCTGCATATTTTGCAGCCAAGAAACATTACCACCAAACCAGGGAGCATTGGGGACAATGGCTATCCCTGCCTTGTGCATTTACGTAGGGGGAAAGAATCAAACAATGTTCCATTTACACTAACCACAAGAAGTGTATATAACAAGTTTATCCAAGTGATTATCTTAAAACCCAGACTCATATTTTTCAAGATAAGAAACCTAAACTGTCAGTCCACTGGACTGTTTGCCTTTTCTGCATCTAAAGATAGAATTGCCATTGACTCGGTCACCCATTTAGACCCATCTAGATATTTCTGTAGTCATCTAAGATCCATGCTAGTGGCCCTCTTAGGCATAAAGCCAGATTCTTTATGACTCCTTGCAATTCCCAAGGGCCGATTAGCTAGTAGATTGGCAAGGACTTTGGTCTCTACATGCCTCGGTGAGATTGAGTTAAAGGAAGCACGTCACAAAGTAAGCCTTACTAGTGTATGATGGCTATTGTAGTCGACCTTAGGGCTTCCGGCATCGCTCCATCTTCCAAAATATTGGTGAAATTATTGAGATTCAACACAACTCGACAATATTTATAATAATTCAAAGTATTATGTAATAATTAAGAAATTAACATATTTGACATAATTAGTGACATAGTACAGCACTAACCTTGTTTTCTACAATATCCATCACCGGTACTGCGTTAATAGCCTTATCTTATCTTCACATTAGGAGTCCCGCTACAAAATCTGGACTTCTTCTTTGGATCCATTTGGAGCTGTGAAATTCCCAATAGTTATCAGCAAAGACTTTGGCCATTTCTGACAGCGCTTACCAATATTTTATTTCTGTCCGTGGATCCCTGTGTCTCCGATTTCTCCCTGATCTAACCTACAAGGAGATCACCCCTACTTCAGATTGGTGCCTGTGGTAGCTGAGAAACTGGGCCTTTGTCTCGTTATTTATCACATTTCCATATTGTTCCTGGACCATCAACCATTGCCTTTGCACAGTACAGTCCCTACTCTCCTCCATTACTCTCTCAAGCCTACCTTTCTAAGTCCTTTAATATATTTCACTTTATCTTTTTCCTGTTAACCCCACAATGGTTTGTCTGTCTTGTGGGCCTCCCATAATGTTGTATCGGAGCTGATACTGCATTTCCTTGAAAAGAGTTATTTGTAGACTCTATCAGGAGTGTCCTGGTTCTGCAGCTCCCAAGCCTGCACCCTCCGACCTGCCTATCCTAACTCCTCCAGCCTCAAAGTGTATTGACATTGGAATGTGGTAAGATATTCACCAGCCAGGAATTTCATTTCTCCACATCTATTCATAACATCCCTGGTACAAAGTAACAATGAAACCTGGAATTTGATCCATGCATCTCCGAGTAGTAGGAATATTGTTCCTCTTCCTGATGTTCAGCATTCCATACTTCAGTCAACCCATGGACTTTATGAATTTCTGCAGTCTCTGGGGATTTTCATGCGGTCCTCACCTAAAGCGTTTCCTATCCTTGGCCTCGTCTGTCACCAAATTACTGTCTCCACCTAGCATTATTGTTTCCCCTAGCGTTAGAGTCCCATATATATATAAAACCCCTTGCTGCAGGTAGGGGCAACTACATGGATGCCAATACAACCCTCTCCCCATGCCAGCTACGGAAATGTCTGCATAGCATCACTGATGATCTACCCACTTCTTCTATACTGTAAAGAGTGCCAACCTGTTCAGTCCTATAAGTACTCCCCTAAAGCTATAGGTGAAGACTGTGTGCGCCACTAGTATCTATCTTCCCCCGCTCATAATCTCACCATTATCATCCACTGTGTGCATTTACTGCAATGAAACTACACCTGGTTTATGTCTTCATGCACCATTCTTCTTTAACTTTATTCTTCAGAACATTGAGATTCCAAGTTAATAGCTTAGGTCCTCCCCTCCTAACGGGCATTTAAATCCAGTCTTTTAACCATCTACAGACCCACTTTTCCATTTCTTATACATAGCCTGTTCTGTAGTGTCTTGCAAGTTTTGTGACGAAAACCATTTTATGAACAGACTCTGTAGCCGTGTGACATAATCGCTAGAGTGGAATGTAATGAAAGATTGGTTTAGAATGTTGCGGTTCTCGGGTACATGCAGAAGAATAAAGACGTGTAATTTACAGCTCTTTTTGTGGTGTAGTCATTGGCAGGTGTCTAGGCTGGGGAGGGCGCTACAACTGGGGATGAGATAGATGATGAGTCACACCAAGAAGGATTGTGCTCTCCCTGAGAGTTTGCCGTGTTTCAAGCAAACTGCTTGTGCATTTCACATGTGTTGCTGTCAAAGTACGGAATCAAAGCTTCATGCATATGGAGTCAATGCGCAACTCCAGCTGGGTGCAGCATTTGAAGATAAGGAAAGCTTTACTGAGAACTCTGCATCATTGGTCAACAAGACCATACGGAAAGGTAATTCACTGTCACACAAGAAATTATACATTATACGAAGCGTTTACGCTTCAGGTAGGTACCAGCAAGTTTACAAGGCAGAGTTAAAGATAATCAAAACTCACATTATAATGCTGTGAATAGAAACACTGCAAGGCAGAGATCAATGAGGTGTTAAGAGAGACTGAAAATGGTCCATCAAGTACATACAAGGGTTATCTGCTTACCTGAAACAATTAAACAGAGTCCTCATACCGCAGCCGAGGGTGGCTTCAAGAGAAGTGCCTGGGGTTGTGTTTATGAAGCTGGCCATACGATGGAACCTGTCAAAGATGACGCTGAAGCCGGCCCATCTCAAGGTAAGGATAGGGGCATGAATGGAACAGATCCTGATTTCCAGCAAAGAGAGTCAGAGTGCGGGTCTCAGCCTCCGCTAATACCGTGAACAGTTACAATGCTGCCGCCTTCCTGAAACCACCACCACCTTTCAATACCACCAAAAAGCAAAATATTGGTGGTAGATGGGCTGCTTGGATAGAGACATTTTGAAGATTTCATTGATGCACTTGAAGAGATTGACAACAGAAAAAAATCAAGTATCTCAAAAATCTTGCTGATGACTGTGAAAGAAGTCATAAAGAAAATGCAGACAAGTGGCAAAGTCAAATGCCGTCAGATTAAGGAAGTGTTGAATCTCAAGTTCGATCTGGTGCCAAACGTTGATTAGGAAAGATACCTTTTCAGTCAAGAACGTCAGAGAGTTGGTGAAACTATCAATGAGTTTTGTGGAGAGACTTGATGCACTCATCAAACACTGAGTTTAACAAATTCAATGACGAAGAACCTATGTGTCATAGAATTATTGATGGATGCTTGTTAGATTCATTCAGACGACGAATGCTGAGTGAAACTCCTAGTCTGGAGCAAGTATTAATAGCTGCCAGAGCTGAAGAACGTGCTGACGTGGAGTCCAGAGGTGCCCAGAATGAATCAGTCATGAGTGTGAAAAGCAAGCAAAAGACTGAAGGACACAAAGTGATGCCTACGCATAAAAATAATTTATGTTTTAGATGTGGATTTTTGTTTTCTACATGAAGGCTAATGTCCCGCCATTCCACAGATATCTAAAGGCCGTGGGAAAGAGAATCATTTTGTGACTGTGTGTAAAGTGAAGGAAAAAAATAAGTGCATCACACTGCAAAGACAAAAAGGCCGCCAGAATGGTCCAGAAGCAAAGCTCGATGCTTGCCCACAAGGCCAAGTGGCGACATCATTTGAGGCAAATTGACACTAAACGAAGTTGATCGTCATCTAAATCATCAGTCATAAGTCAAACAGTTCTTCCACCTCAATATCGAGTGAAAGTGAAGAAAATGATTGTGCCATGACGATATTTACCTCAGAGAAACATGAGCATGTTGGACTGGCTGCCAGTAGAGAAAAATGTCAGTCAAAGAAAAGTCAGCATGCCAAAGCAATTAAGTCATATAAATACTGCTCAAAAATTACATTGAAAATAAATGGTTATTTGATTCCATTCATTATCGACTGTGGTGCAACGAGAAACATAATGTCCGAAGAGAAATACAATGAACTATCTCCATTGCCGCAACTTACACCATCGAAAACCAAAGTGTAGACGTGCTGTTTGACACACATAAACAGTCAAGGTTTATAAGAAAACGAAGGTACAAGCACCCATCCATGTACTTCAAGGAATGGCGTCAAGTGCCTATCTACTCCATTTCAATACAGCTGCTGATATGAGACTGACTCCTGTGTATTACAACATGAATGCTCATCACGAAATAGCAAGTCAATCTCCTTCGTTGTTCCAGGGCTTAGGAAAGTTTAAGACTATGAAAGTAAAACTGCATATTAACGAGGATGTCTGTCCTGTTGCTCAGAGACATAGACAAATCGCTTGTCATTTACAAGAAGCTGTTGAGAGAGAATCTGAATCATTACTTAAGCATGACATTATTAAACATTATACTGGTCCAACACCATGTGTTTCTCCCATAGCAGTAGTGTCTAAAAAGGACAATGAAGGAGCAGTATGCGTCTGCGTTGATTTGCGTCAAGCAAACAAGGCAATCGAACAAGAACGACATCCAGGTCCACACATTGCTGATATGCTAATGCAATTAAATGGTGCTAAGGTCTTCTCTCGCCTTGATTTGAATAAAGGTTATCATCAGTTGGAATTCGAAGAAACTTGCAGATACATTACAACCTTTTCTGCACATGTCGGTCTGTTTCAATACAAAGACTGTTTTGGTGTGTCATCGGCTGCAGAACGTTCCCAAGACGTCATTTGACGTATCATACAGCCTCTTGTGAAAACGTTCAATTACAGCTATGAAATATTAGTTTTCGGAGTTACACAGTAGGAGCACGATAGAGCTCTCATACAAGAATGTTGTTTACTCAGTGACGCAGGTTTGACTTTGAATGCAGAAAAATGTTAGTTCATCAAGACAAAACTAAAATTCTTTGGCCATATCTATTCTGATGGGGCATGGTACCTGATCCTACAAAAGGGCAAGATCTGTCAGATGTTGATTCCCCCACAAGATGCTTCAATGGTACGTTCATTTCTTGGCATTGTCAGTCACTGTTCAAGGTACATAAAAGACTTTGCCAGTGTTAGTGCTCCACTAAAAATAATGTTTCCTTTCAAGGGTCACAAGAACGTGAGAGAAGTTTCAAGAGAATCAAACATGCCATTGAAAATGCTACTGAAGTGGTATACTTCAAAACCAAAGCTTGAATAGTTGTGCACTGTACCGCTATCTTTAGCATACTCATAAACCACATAACGAGTTCATTGGTCTGTGGCCACAAAGGTGTACTCTTTTGCTGCTCTCTGAGCCTTAGGCTTTGGGTGTCCACTATGCTGTGCAAGAACAGCACATAACCCGACTGGGCTAGCACCACCCTCTGTATCAAGTAGAAAGTTGAAAACTGGACTAAATTCTACTCTACAACCTTATCATTCAACACCCCACTTGGCCACAGGTGAAAGTCCTGCGGTTTTGATATTTGGGAGAAAATGATTCATGTGAGGGACTTGGTTAACAAGCAGAAAATGAAAACTTATGCAGACAAGAGGCGCAATGCGAAGGACATCACATTTAAGAAAGGAGATTTGGTGATTGTCTGAAAATAAACTCTGATGCTCCTTATGATGCTGAACCTTTTTCACGTGGTGTCCACCAAGGGACACATGATGACTGTCCAGCACCCTGAGAAGTCTAATACCAGAGACTCTTCTCTCTTTAGGCCTTTGATTCATCTGCCCTGAAAACTTAGTGACTGCTGTTACCTCTTCACCGTCTTTAACTATCTCTGACACTGAAGATGACAGCTTCCAGTAACCAGATCCGGTCCAATGATCAAGGCCCTGAAAAGATTGATGGAAGAGATATAGTTGTACATGTTTCTTTATGAATATATATAATTCACTAAAAAAACAAAGGTTACAGGGACGTTATAGTTAGGAAATAGAATTTAAAAAAGCATAGAATTTAAACATACAAAAGCATAGAAATTCACCTGTTCGAGTTATCTCAAGTAACTATAACTCATGCCCTAAGGTAAATATAACTCGTGCTACCACCATGCACAATTATTTCTTCAAAATTTTTACTGCAAATTTTACAGTGATATCAATGATGGTATCAAAGATGTCATGAGTGCCGTAATTTGTGGGTTAATAAGCAGTGCATTACGAGGGTGCAAGTTATAGTTACCTAAGTGCGTGAGTTATACTTACTTGAGATAACTCTAACTATAACAGATATATTTCTATAACCTGCGGCCAGTCCCTGCAGCCAATCCCACCTAATCACTCAACACGGAGAGAGAGAGAGAGAGAGAGAGAGAGAGAGAGAGAAAGAGAGAGAGAGAGAGAGAGAGAGAGAGAGAGAGATTTACGCTTTGATAAATAATATACTTAGAATGAGATATTTTTGGACAAATTAAAATGAAAAATGTTTTTGTCAATTTAAAAGAGTGAAATCACCCTTCAGTATGAATCTTAAAATTTTGAAGTTTAAAAGAAATTAAAGAAAGAAAATGACCACGGACACACCTGGAGTAGAACCTTCAACTGTCTGTGACCTTAACCTTTAGGCCATAGATGATTCCTTACTGTGATGCTTCCAGACATACCTATGAAAGTCAACCCATGCATGAGATTGGAAAAAAAATGTGAATACTCCGTCACTAGGAAGGTTTAACAGTCAAAATACTAGGAAAACCCTGAAGCAATACTAGGATTTGAACCTTCAGCCTACTGAATGACAGTACAAGACTTTGACCATTATGCTAGAAGTGACTTAGTTATGCGCTGCATCCAAACTTAATGATAACATTCGTACCAAACATCTTGCTAGTTTGATGCTTTGAAGTCAATGCATAGAGAGACCACTGCAATAACAATCTCTCTCTCTCTCTATCATCCATCCCATTATGGGATGAATGAGACAGAGAGAGGAGAGTGACTGGACTATGGGGGGGGGGGGGGGGGAGGAGAATCTTAAGATAGCAGCTCCCTGCTTGTGGGAACAATGTTTTCATCTGCTTCTCTGCACACATATTTGCAGATGAAAACTTTACTTTCTGCAAGTGAGAGCTGTTTGACAGCTCTCACTTGCAGAAAGTGAAGTGTTTGCTGTGAATTGGCAGGAACCATCAAAGCTCCCGCCAAGTCAGAGCAAACAGTTATGTCCTGGGGGTGAGCACCGCAGGACATAGTAAGAGCTAGCCCTGGGGGGTGGCATTCCCCAGGGCCATCTGTGGTTCCTTGAGAGGGGCCAGTTGGCCCCCCCAATGTAAATAGCCCCAGGGAGGTGGTGGTCCTGAGGTTCTGCAACAGACCCCCTTTCTTTTTTCAATTTAGCCCCGGAAGGTGGCAGTCCCTGGGGCTGCAGGTGGGCCAGGTGGCCCCCCCACACATTCAATGTTAAGTTGGGCCCGGGGGAGGTAGTGGTCCCCAGGCTGTGGTGGGGCCTCATGACCCCCCCCGAATTCCAATGTAACTTATGCCCCAAGGAGGTGGTGGTCCCCGGGGCTGCGGGGGGAGGGCCAGGCTGCCCCCCCTGCATAGAATTTAGAAGATGTACCCCAGGGAGGTGGCAGTTCCCCCAACATTCATTTTGAGTCTAGCCCCGGGGGATGGCGGTCCTCGGGCTTTGGCAAACCCAGGAGGGGGGCCCGTGTGTCCCCCTCCTTAGATTTTGCCATGTCCCCGGGACTTGGTCCACACGGGGGCTTCATTTAAAGGGCATGGAACCGCCTGTTATTTTTTAAACATCGTAAAAATCAGCAGATCCATCCACGGATTTGTCTGACGTTTAAAAAAAAAATGCTTTTAAGTCCTGGTTGGGTCCCTCTGGGACCCCAGCACCAGAGCAAAGGGGTCAGGGTATTTAAATCTTTTTTTCTGGAACTGAGCTGAAGCCAATTCCCAAGATGGCTGCCAGAACTTCCTGGACAATCAGATATCAGCACAGGGACAGACGGATGCTCTGAGGATCTGCGTCCCTAGATATCTATATTTGTTAAACTCTAATTTCTCCAAAACTCTTGAAGGGATTTACACCAAATGACAACAAGCATGCTTTCTGGACCAAGAGCTAGCTTTCTGCCAAATTTGATGTAATTCCGTTCAGCGGTTTGGGCTGTAGTCGTGTTCAAAAATCTGAAAAATCCCATTGACATAGAATGGGGAAAAAGGGTTTGGGACCCCCCTTTTTCTCGGCCCCCACTTGACAGCTTACCCCAAACCTTTTAAGACAGCAGATTAACTGATCAAAGTATAAATTTTGAAAATTTTATGAAAATTCATCAGACGGCACCCAAGGTATTGGCAAAACAAAAAACGCTCCGTCTATGGAGAAAAAGGTGCTAACTATAACTACCTAGTGGCTATATATATATATATATATATATATATATATATATATGTTTGTGCATATGTATACAGATTTTTGTAAAACCTGTAATTTTTCATTTAACAGAGGAGGAGATGTAGTATCTTGCAAGTTTTATGGCGGAACCCTTTTGGGTCCGAACATACTCTGTAGTAGTGTGACATAATCGCGAGAGTGGAATGTAATAAAAGCTTTGTTTAGCATGTTGGAGTTCACAGGTACACACAAAAGAACAAAGACGTGTAATTTACAGCTCTGTGTGTGGCGTAGTCATTGGTGGGTATCTAGGCTGGGGAGGATGCTACAACTGGCAATGAGATAAGTAACCCGAAGAAAGATGTGTTTGTTTCTCCAAAGCTGCAACTATTTTCAAAACTGCCCAACCACAAGTTGCAGTGTGGTTTTTGAACTGCCTAACCACTCAATGTATATTGTGCTTGTCCCATCTGTAAGAATCAAAAATATTTCTATAACTTATAAGGGAAATCTCCCCCCAAAGCCTCACCCACATCTGCCTCTACCAGAATCAGTTTCTGTACTAAGCCCTGTAGGGCTCCCCCTTTTCCATGAGTTAACAGGGTCTCCCTCCAATGGTTCATAGTCCAAAACTTGATTAGCCATTGAAGAATCCTGAGACACAGAATTGCTTGCATCTCGTTTACATCCTACATCCTATCCTTTTGCATCTGGGCTGTACATTCCACCAAATGTCTTTATCTGTATCTTTTGGTGGCCTACCCTGCACCAACCTTCAAGCCAGTCCCATGCCTCATCTGAGTGCCATCATTGCCCTTAGCAATCATCCCATCATTTGCATGGACCAGCTTCATTTATTTATAAGTCAATCACCTTAGCTGCTTTTCACCCCATTAACATGCCATCTTTTTTTCTGTAAGGCCTCTGTAAAATCTAGGAACATGAGTACTTAAGAGTTTTGATATGGATTGGGACGCTGCCGCCTGTCTTCCTGAAGGATTGTACCACTAGAGTGATTATTGAGGAATATTGCAATAATGGCCCTCAGACAGGGCCCTGGAGGCAGTGGAAGGGACAGAGTTGTCTGTGCCCTTCCCACCAAAGAACGAACAGCTGATAGCCCTTTCGGCTTATGTACTGTTTAATTCCAGTTTTCAACAATGAGTTTGACAGTAGTACCCTCCATGTGCTCAGGTATTCCTAGCGCACCCCTCTGCATCCTCTAGTGAGTCACCAACCAATTGTTTTACTGTTGTATTGAGTTGCTCACAGTCTGCTGACCTCATATAGACCAGTCTCAATCGCTCCCTCCACTCCCACTCATTTTACTCAGGCTGATAATAAGTCGATCCAGCTCATCATTGTTAGCTCTGATTTTGTTCTCAAAAGCAGGCCTCAATTCTGTCACATACTGCAGCACAATTTGGATGGAAGGTTGCATCTCTGCCTCCATTAGTGTTGTCTTTTGTCCCTTGCTTACTCCCAGAGTTTACGTCCTCTGCCTTTTTCTTAAGGAAGGCATATTTCTCCAGTTTTTGTGAACCCCTGTGTTCTTGTGAAGCTGTTTTTATCCATGATTTAGGCGTAATGCAGGCTTAATGATACCTAGCTTTGCTCAAGTTTCTAGGCATCAATTCTTAAAAGCTGTCTCGTGGCTCGTTTCAGTTCACCTTACTGCTCCAAGATACATCAATGTATTTTTTTTTAGTTTTATGTAGTGCTAGCTAGAGCCAAAGGTATTGGAGCACTTTACATGTTATGTGAATAAGTTTATTCGAACTACATGTGAGGTTCTTGTGGGTCAAAACAATCAACAAAAGAGTGTAGGACAATACAGCACTACTTACAAAGCAGCTAAACTGCTCACTCTGTTGTGTCCTCTCCTGAAGGTCCACGCGGAACCCAATCAGATACTTTTCTGCCTCATCACCCCTCTTTTCATCTCTGCTCCTTGCCAGGCCTGGATCTCTGTTCCTCTGAGTGCAGGGGGTACACCCTAAACGGCTGAATCCAGAGCAATCAGCACCTCCATCCAACCGAAGGCCAATCGTGCTCTGTAAGGGGGTTTCTCCTCTGCCTTTGCTTCAGTCAGTTTACTCCCTAGCATCTGTCTCAGTTTCTTTTGTAGTCTTTGATCCCACATTTGGCCCCTGATTAAAGAAGAAAGCAGCACCCTGACCCCTGTATTTTTACAGCTCCATGAGTCCTGGCTCTCCCAGGTGCCATCCCATCTTCAGCATATTCTGCTACTGCTGGGTGCGGATCTTTGGTTTGCAGGCCCAGTTCCACTGCTACAGTCTCCTCAGCTCCCCGTCTCTAGAGGTGGGCAAGCCAATAAAGTAACAGAGAGAGTCAAACCAAGAGTCCGCTCTGGCTCTAACTGCTAGTGAACAAGCAAAGCTTTTGAAAATATTTGGCATGTAAATCATTTAACAAAGATCTTGTGAGAATCAGTTGCAGCTCGTGGGAGGGAAAAGGGGCGGGGCGGCAGGGTGACAAAAAAATATAATAATTTTAAAAAAGTACCTTTCTCACCGCGCTGCTTTGATACGCTCTATGCCTCCACTGAAAGCACAGGCTCCCAGCCTGCCATTCGTCGAATCCAAAGGCTGCTTTCATGTTGCTGGCAGCATGAAAGCAGCATTAGAATTGAACAGAGCGCCCAGCCAGTGCACTCCGAGGCAGAGTGAAAGTCTCTGTCTGATCTCTCCAACTGGGCAACACAGGGTTGGGTTGGAGAAAGCCCAGTGCGCATGTATGTTAGGCTGGCCCAGACGACGGCCAAACATACATGTGCACACTCCCCCTCTGTCCCTGTTACGCCCCATGGCCCGTCCCTTCTACAGTAAAACCATTATAAACATAGTTTATTATGGCTTTACTGTAAAAGTTTCGCAGCTGCTGGCGGGGGAGCGACGCTCCTCCGCCATAGCGGAGGAGCCGCCCCTGGTGAAAATATGATAAGGTGTCTTCAGAATTCAAAAAAGTGTATTTCTTTAACAGGCAGAAGAGTTGCACCAAAGTACATCAGTTTATATCACTGCAATGAGAAGCATTTATTAAAAACTAGTTTTTAAAGGTGGACTATGAAACATTCCTGCCCCCACCATGAAGACAATGCTATTAGCAAACTAAGAGGTAAAGTCAGCTGTCACGCACACGCTATATATGGCCTAGATTCTTCTTATCAGGGGACTAACATTATAGGCTTTTACATCAAACACAAGTTTTTTGAATGAGGCTCAAAGTATTTGCTTAAGGTCACACAATTTGGTCAAGTAAGGAAGCTGGGACCGATCTTAGGTTTTACATCTTCATACTGAGCTATTCAGCCACTAGATGTCTATCTCTTTCTGACACCAAAGGTTACTGCTTTGTCTTTAATTATTGGAGGATGAGATTAGAGCATGGGTGACAGGCAGAATTCACATTTTATTTTTGGCGGTTTTATAAAGTGCAACCTTGCCTTAAGAGATCTTTATAACAGACTACGTTTTTAGCACAAAGAGATTTACCAGATTTCACAGGATGGTGAGCTGAGCGAGGGGATTCAAACTTGGATCCTCATGTTCCATGGGCACTAGCTGTAGCCACTAGGCCACATCGCCTCCATGAAAGCTCGGCTTCTTTCAGGCTTGAAGTTCCGAGAGGTCCTTCAGCTGAGCCAGAACCAGACCTCTAGCTCAACCTTTTAGTGGCTCACCCACCTCTACCCTGTGCACCTCAGCAGCCCTGCAGAGACAATCATTGGAGAGGGCCACGGAGTCTTCCTTTGACCTGCTTCCCCAACACATCACCTAGGCTCAGGGCTTTAAGAGTTAAAAAAAAATTGGGGGAGGGGGTCTCTGAAAGGGGCATGGCCTATGATTCATACCTAGGAATTCTTTCCAAGGAGTGTGGCTATATAATTAGGGCGTGACTTAAACCATGTAAAGTTAAATCCTGTGTTTCCCATAACCAAGCACACCATCTCCTCCAGTCACACAACTTTCATCTGTAGTCTTTCTGTTACACAACTATCCCCTTTCCTCCCCACATCTTTCGGATATTCTTCATTTGCACATCTCACATTTCTTTCCTCTTCAGCACCCTCTTTTCACTCTCCTGCATGTACTTCCTTGTATCTCCATCACTTCACTGACCTCTACTCACAATGAACTCACTCACATGTAAGCATTTATTTCTTTTACTTTCGCACTGTCAATATTTTGACAGCCTGTATAGTGTACTTTCTTCACATACTTGCACACAGAATCACAATTCCATTTGCCATGTATGACCACTGCCTTGTGAGATCTGTAGAGAGACCAAAGATAGGATGAACCTTTATTCTGAACTCCTTTTCGACCCACGGAAAGTAACTTGCAGCCTCAACTTCAGAGCTCTCAATTGTAGCCTATTATAAACACACACCCACAACCTGGACTCACACAGACACTTCAAGGTAACTCAGTATACATAAAGCAGCATACAACATTCATATGCTAGACGAAATAAAACCTCACACAAAAACTGAAACGGCAGACACTGTTTAGGAACGCAAGATTGAGTAAAATATCTCACATGTAAGCAGGAGCAGCTATGCTGACATGGATGACCATAAGTTGTTACAGTCACTGTTCATTCAATCAGTGGTTTTGACTGTAAGGCTAAGGACCTCGTTGTAAGGCCTGTTTCTGTTTTGTAAGTTTGAGTTTATTTAAAAACAGCAGAAAAAAAGAAAAACAGCTTGACAATAAGTAAAATAAGTCCTATTAAAAAAAATAGAGCGAGAATGTTGAGCATAAAATACATTGCTTGAAGAAAATATTTGTTAAAAACATATACAAATATTTAAAGGAAAATTATATGCTGTAAAAACTGTATGAATACATAAAGAATATGGGGGGATAGGGGAAAAGAGACAATATGTAGCTACAATTTATAAATTAGAATAATGAGAATGGCAAAAGAACTGCAGACATGAAAAGGGGGAACAACATAAACATCCTATATATAGTTGTATGAAATCCTATATATCATCTTATTGGTACAAATAAGGGTAATTGGGTGAAATTCAAGGTGGCTTCTTGACCTCATCTGACATAAAATGTTATTAACAAGTGTGGGGGCGATAAATACTTAGTCAGTGGAAGCCATACGAGATAGCTCTTTTTGTCTAAAGATATGGGAGAAACATAGTTTGTATCTAATCAGTGATGAAAGCTAACAGCATTCCACCACGGCCTAAAAGTGACATTCTGAGTTTGTTTCCAATTTGATGTTATGAAATGAAAAGCAACAACTAACAATAAATCTATCAACTTGTAACTTGGAGTAGTGTGGGGCCACTGAGGAACCAAACTACCTAGAAAGAGATTAGTTAAAGAAAAAGGAAAAGCAACCTTAAAAATCTTCTTAACTTGAGACCACGCCAGTTTACAAAATTGATAAATAGGCTGGCATTCAAATAATATGCTTTTAATCAGCATTGAAGCATGAACAGGACCAACAAGAACAGGATGCAGTTGGGGTAAAGTATTTTAAAGTTGCATGGGTAAATTGAGGGTTATAGACAAAATAAAGTGATTGTGTAGGGTTAGCATCCCTCGTAGTTTTATGAAGTTTAAGCCATATCTTACCCTATAGGGTAATAGGCCAATACTCCATAGGATTCCTTTCCCAAACTAGTTCAAACTTAGTCTTGGTCCTATCCTAGGACTTTTGTACAAATGATAACTAGCAGAGGCCGATAGATCATTGTTTAATAATGGAAAACGAGTAGTGGATGCGGAGGAAGGGGAGGAAGTAGATGGCAAAGTGCTAATATATTGTGTTTTGGAGGTAGATGGCAGAGAAAATGTTACTTGGAGTTCAGGAAGGGGTAAAAGTCGATCACCTGCAAAAAACTGTGATATCTAACTCAAACCTTTGGGTCGCTAGGTCTTCCAATACATAGAACAATTCTTAATACGTAGTGATCTATTATGCCAAATGGGTTGTTGATAGGTAGCAACTGAGGATATGAGGATGATAGTAGAGCTGTCAGGAGTTTACAGGAATGGGCAATAACAGGAGAACGTGATTGAGAAAAAGTTGTAAAAGCAAGAATTTAGTTAAAATTAAAAGGGGTGATAAAAGATTTCTCTAACTGTAGCCAGAAAGAGGTTTGTAAGGGGAGATTTAAAGAAATTCCCCTGCCTGCCATAGGTGTTTCCCCTTACATGCACCTAAAGCAAACCGTTACATCTGTATGTTGTTATCCTGATTGAAAATGAAATATTATGTTATGGTGGTGCGGTTTGACTTTGGAATGGATATAATAACTGCACTAAGGGCCTCATTACAAGTCTGGCGGTCCAAGGACTGCCAGACTCACAGTGGCGGTCGGACTGCCGCACTCCAGGCAGTCCAACCGCTGCATTATGACACTGCCAGGGGAACGCCGTCACCACCCGGCGGCAGTGGGACTCATGGTCAGCCACTTTGGCGCTGAACTCAGCACCGCTGTGCTGATTACGACTCCTGTTTCTGCCAGCCTTTCCATGGCGGGGACCCCATCATGGGAATGCTGGCTGAAACACAGTGTTGGGAGATACGGGGCCCCTGAACTGTCCATGCCCATGGCATGTGCAGGGGCCCTCCTGCCCAGCACCCTCGGAATGCACACGGTCTGCTGTGCAGAAAGTGCACATTCTGAGTATGCTGTTGTGCTACGGTATCGTCCTCGGCTCCATTAAGGGAGCTGAGACCAATACCTTAGCACTGTTCTCGCTGGTCAGCCCAGTGGGTTTATCGTAATACAATGTTCTTGCCATTCAGCCCGGCGGGAACATTGTAATACGAGGAGGGTGGACGCCACCGGCATAGTGGCAGCGTCATCCCCATGGCTTATGTGGTCCCATGGTGGGACTACCTAAGTCATAATGACCCCCTCAATGATATTGGCTGTACTATGAATAATTAAAACTGCAAAAATGCCACATTTCACTAAATGTTTTTTCTTGCTTGTTTGCTTTTAGGTACACAAGAGGCATTACCCACAGAGTACTGCACAACAGATGGCCGACACAAAGTGACATGAACAATACACATGAGTGATCCAGTCTTTTTCGCTTGTTCAGCTAAGTGCCACTGCCAACTGACAGAGCTTGAAGATGGTCGCAAGGAAAGGTGCTGCCAAGAAAGTGGCCAGTGAGGAGGAGAAGAAGAAGCAGATTTCAATCACTGGAGTGTTGCCCCAAACCTTTTTCATGTATCGTGTGCCTGCCACACCATCCTCCGACCAGCAATCTGGGAGCAGCACTCCCGCATCTACAGCACCACCCCAACCCAAGCCCAAAGCTATGTCTGTCAGCAAGGCAACCACTGCAATCATGACAATGAGCACTGAGTCTGAATCGGAGTTGTCTCCGCTGCAAACTAGTTCCCAATCATCACAGGAAACTGAGCAAAGTGGACAACAGGAGCTGCAGCCAGCAATAGTAGATCTTTCTGATGTAGGAGCAGAAGAGGAGGTCGTGCTTCCTGCTGAGCAAGATGTACATCTTCTTGAACCATTGACTTTCCCATCTCCAGCAAGAAAAAAGAAGGGTGCTCCACCATCTTCTCCAAGCCCCCCTTCTGACAATCTGGACATAGATTGGACCCTGGCTCAGCCCCAGACCTGCCATGAGAGACAAGGGAACAGGAGAGTTCCTGAAAGCCTTAAAATTATGGAAGGGAATGAGAAGAACGAGCCAGTCATTGTCATGGAAGCTGGCTCAGAGGACACCAACATTACCCCTCCTATTCAACCTGAGGGATGTGGCATTGGTACCACCACCAATACCGCCAGCCTCCATATTTGTAAGGCCCCCGCTGAGACCTGCATCCACCACTACCTCAGTTGAAGTACGCATTGCAGAGAGGCAATTGTTGACACATCCACCTACCTCCCTCCAAATCTTCGGGTATCGGCATTGGCACCACTGGCGCACTAGAAAAGTTCTCCTTCCTAGATTGGGACTTCTTTATAATTAGCAAGCAGTAGGATAACATTGCAATATGCTTGATTTGCCACACAAGTGTTCGTCGAAGTAAGCCTGGTTCACATTATGGTACTGGAGGCCAAACGACCCATATGAAAAAATAGCACACAATTTGTGGGAAGAGCACCTTAAAAAAATTGCTGCAGGTTGTGGTAATGAGAGGGGAATCAGCTCTGATCATGGTGGGAGGTCATGAGCAAGAAGAAGTTGAGAGCTTTATGCAAAGCAGCCCTGTCCCCAGTAGTGCACCAGTATCACCTGCCTCAGCAATCTCCAAATGGCACAAAAGTCAGATGGAGACACCACAGCATACAGTGTCTGCCCCAAGACGCACATTGAGTCTACCACCTCCTAGTTCTTGGGGCAGTGGCAGCAGAAAATAAAAAAATCCAGGCTACCATTACGGACATGTAAAGGCAGGAGGGGCCCTACAAACGCAACAACCCAACAGCACGTTTGTACAATGAGAAGCTGTCTAAAATGTTAGTGCTGAACCTCCTCCCTTTTTCTTTTGTGGAAGGAGTGGGATTTTGTGAATTTGTGGAGGCGATCTGCCCAAAATGGAAGGTTCCCAGTCTGAAACTATTTTGCCAAAATTGCTGTTCCAGCGCTCCATCATGATGTGCTACAGTTTGTTGGACAAACTTTGCAGCAGAGTGCTGTTCACACTATCCATCTGATGACAGACATGTGGACCAGTTGTCAAGCAACTGATTATATGTGTGTCACTCCACACAGGATCTTTTTTGCGTTGGTTAGGCAGCAGCTATCTACAGGTCTTAGCGCTGAAGAAACTTTAAAGAGCATTAGGCGGCATGCAACAGTAGCCATGTTCACTGTGGAGAAATCCAGCTGCAAACATCTTGGAAGACTTTAAAATCAAGGTGGTTAAATGGCTGCGACCCAGAGGTCTTACAATTGGATTGTTTGTCACAGACAACAGCAGGAATATAGTCAAGGCCATGACAGCTATTTGAGAGTCCTGTGTTTGGTGCATTGCATCAATCTAATTGTGCAAGACTTTCTCAAAAAAGAAGACATAGGGGGTTATTCTAACTTTGGAGGAGGTGTTAATCCGTCCCAAAAGTGACGGAAAAGTGACGGATTTACCACCAGCCGTATTACGAGTCCATTATATCCTATGGAACTCGTAATACGGCTGGTGGTATATCCGTCACTTTACCGTCACTTTTGGGACGGATTAACACTCCTCCAAAGTTAGAATAACCCCCATAGACAGCAACATACTGACCGTCAGCCATTCTGTTAAAGCCTGGAAACAGTTCAGGATTATTCCGCGTGTTAATAGAGTACCACTAAAAGTCCTCATGCAGGAGGTGCCACGTGTTGGAACTTAACCTATTACATGTTGCAACATATGGTTGAGCAGTACAGATCAATCAGTGACTATGGGCCTGATTTACAGTTGGGAGGAGTGGTTACTCCATCACAACGGTGATGGATCTGCCGATATCTAAATCCCATAAGATATAATAGGAATTCAATTTCGGTGGATGGGATATCCATCAACATGACAGAGTAACCCTTCTGCCAAACTCTAAATCAGGCCCTATGTCATTCAAAGAGCAGGGGATGCAATTAGAAAAAGCATGACCATGACTCAAAATGCATAACGCATGATGCATGACCATGGATGCGGACAAATGGGGCCTAGTCAAATGCTTGACACAGATGCTACTTCCTTTAGTGGTTTTCACACGGGAAGTCAGCAAGCAGGACAGTACAATGAACCAAGCTATCCTGTTGTTGCATCTGCTACAGGCTCCTGTTAAAAAGGGTGTTGCAAAGGTTCTACGGTGTGAACGGCAATAGAGAAGCGCACAAGTTGGTTGAGAGCTTATTCCTTCGCTTGGCTGTTAATCTAAGGCTGCAAAAATACATTGTGTCTTCTAAAGAGTACATCTATGCCACAATACTTGATCCACCTTACAAATATTTACTGGCCACTTTCATTCCTTTTTCAGAAAGGGATGTTTCACTATACAAGACGTGGATTGTTGAGAAAGTGAGAGACCTGGAAGAGGAATGGCTGGAAGTTAGAGGCCCAGACAGTCGTTCTTACATGCAACCTTCAACCTCCAGAGAGGGTAGTGGTGTTGTCTCACATCAGCCAATGTCAGCATCAAGAACACTGCCAACAACAGCAACAAAAGAATTGGACCCAACCTCTGTGATGGCTTGGTTTTAAGTGATAGGGCTTACATCAAGTACAGAGGCGAAGGCAAAAGAGTTCAAGCAAGTGGCAGCACCAATGACCATTCAGGGTATGTTCCAGTACACTCTGGATAACCGTAGAGAGGCCTATATGGATTAAAACCCATCGGTCTATTGGTATGGGAAGATGCATTAATGACAAGTGCTCATCAGACTGGCAATAAAGTATCTGGCTTGTCCGGTAGCCAGTGTGTTTGCTGAGGGTGTGTCAGTGCAGCTGGCACAGTTGTCACGGTGAGAGGGTCCAGCCTCTAACCTCAAAAATTGGATAGATTGACCATGATCAAAATGAACCAACACATCATACCACACAATTGCAATGTTCTTGAAGTACCACAGGAGGAGGAGTATGAGAGCGATTGGCCAGACTCAAGGGTGTTGGACAAACTCTACTTCTCAGACTTTTTAATTATTTATTGTCGAACTGCTTCGCCAAAAAAAATGGATGTAGCTTGAGGAACATTATATATTTTGTTCATGTCTGACTTCTGCAGCCCCACCATTTTAGGCACATGTATGGCCGGATTGGAGTTGTACCAGTGTGCAGTGAAGAAGCCTCCCCATTCCTCTCAAGGACATTGAAGACAATGCCTGCCTTCATGCCATGCCTATCGTTCCTTTTTCATCCTCCAGCAGGACTGTCCCACTAAAGATCATTTGATTTAGAAGACTGACAATGTGTTGCTTCCTTCAAAAGAGAAGAGATACAACTGTTATGATGACAGTTGTGAAGTTGATCAGTCTGGTACATGCAGTTACTTGTCTGGGATTAGTTGTAAAATTGCTCTCACTTCTCAGCTAATCAGACATGAATCACAATGACTGCAGCAGCCCATGCTCTTGCTCTCTCTCTGAGTCTTTATATACTCCTCATGAAGCTTACCTTCTGTCCTTCTCCTTGACTCTACAATATAATTTCTGTTTTACAATCCGCAGGCCTTCTCTTCTCCTGCACGAAAGGGGAAAGTTCCCTAACATTCCTGCTTACTTTACTGGACCGATTCAGCCTGGCGCCCCAGAAGACGGATGCTGATGAACCACCTAGTTTGGCATTTATGCAGTATTGTTTTCTTTCAATAATCATAATTTTCAGAACTGCGTGGGTTCACGCCTCTATAAATCTGTATTTTTCAAACCTAGATGGCAGAACATTTACATATGTAATAACTTGGGTCTCTGGGGCTGAAGGACTGTTTGCAATGCATTTAGTTGAACTGTCAACTATTTCCTTCCACAATAGATTTGATGATGATGTGCTGCTCATCGCCCTGATGAATATTGTTATAGTGTAGTGTTTGTCTTTGTCACACCTTTCCCCAACTCCACTTTCTCATCCATTCAATAAACTAGTGACCCTCTTCTCCAGGCTGTGTGGCTTATGAATTTACGCTATAAATAGATCACACACTTGATGGGGCGGCTCACTTCAAGACACCAGCTCACTGCAGGATCTTTTATTACCTGAGCAACAGCCCCCGCCAGCCCCACTTACCCACCCACACATAGAAGGGATCCATAATTTAGATACATATATAACATCATTCGTCAACATCATCATTCAGGCCTTGTGCTGCGTAAACTTGTCCACTCCTAACTCGGAGTCCGCTTCTCCTGAATTGAGGATTTCGTGAGTTTAGTTTAAATACTAACTCCCCATTGATCAGAAGAAGTTACTATTGCTCCTTTCTGTTAGAATTTCAAGTCTTTGTGTCATGGTGATAGTCTGGTCTCAGCAAGGGTAAAGTTATGATATAAATATAACCCACTAACTGTGTTTTCTTTCAATATAGTTGCCTGTGATGGATAATCCTTTTGATTAGTCCTACAATTGGAGTTCACCTACATGGGACTAGAGTGGGACCTTCCCTGTTAGTGCGCTAGCCTGCTATCTCAGCCACCACCATTAAGAAGGCACCTTGGGAAACCCTGCAGTAAGGTTTGGGAAGATTGAGAGAGGTAACCACCAGTGCTTCATCTATTCAGATAAGGAGAACTGTGAAGTGTAGCAAACTAGTTTAGTTAGTAACCAGCTTCTACTGAAGATTAAGAATAAGATGATGTTGTCTAGGTTGTTGTAGGCAATAGAGGCATAGGTAATGGCAGCATACCCCCCAGTGGTCAATATAGTTACAGAGAGGGTAGTAGGACAAGGGTATTACTAACTGGTAAACACTTTGATAAGCAGGTTAAAAAAACAGGCTCTGCTAAAAGGCAACCGTGCAAAGTAAAAGTAAAGCATGATTTCAGGCTTTAAGTAACAGAATATTTTTCCCTTTCATTTTTTTTAACGATATAAATAAAACCCACCATCTCCACCTACAACTGGCCCACCTCTCTAACCAAACAAATAATCCTATTCCCAACCAATGTCCAAAGAAAAATCCAATGCAACATCCCGTTCCCATCCCAATTCCTATCCTCTCCACCCACAACAAAAATCCCTCTCATCAAAGAAAAAAAGAAAAAAGGGCTTCAGAGGGCATCGTCTATGTGGGTGCGAAGGCTTCACAACTCCTGGTGAAGGCTTGCCACCTCCTGGCGAAGCAGCACTAGCTGTCTAAGCATGCAGCATTGGAAGCGGTCGGGGTAGGAGGAGGGCAGCAGTGGTGGTTCGGGATATCCCAGTTGCTGCAGTGCTGGCGATATTGTGGCCAGGATGTAGGTGCTGGCGGCTGACTGGAAGAAATTGGGCAGGGTCAAATGCCTTCACCTCTTCCTCCAGAGTCACTAGGCGACGTTAATTGGTCTGGATGGCTGCTATCTCCTGCAGAGATGCTGGTGGAACAGCAGGAGAAGCTATATCAAGAAAGCCAAAAAAAATGAAAATGGAGAATAATGCTCTGTGCAAACACCTCTTTATATAGTGGCACAGTAGCAGTACACTGCTGGCCCCCTAAGGCCATTGGACTTTTTAATTAGTCACAACACCAAGTTTTACCCAAACATGCCTCACATAAAAGCACTGACTGGCTGAAAGGAATTAAACCAGAATACCAACAGATTAAAACCATGGCCCAGATTTAAGAGGGTGTAGGGCCTTCTTGTGCCACATTAGCATCATTTTTTTACGCTAATGTGGCCCAACGAGGCACAAATCGCCGCGCCAGATTTACAAAGTAGCGCAATGCATGCATTGCACCACTTTGTAATCTCTTGCGCCACACTATGCCTGTGCCAGGCATAATGTATGCAAGGGGGTATTCCCCGTTAGGCCTAAAAAGGGGGCCTAAAAAATGGCGCAAAGAAATCTAAAAGATTTCTTTGTGGCATTTTTTGCGGCATTTTTCATGCCTGCACAGAGCAGGTGTTAAAAGGAGGCACACCATTATTTATAATGGGCCTCAATGTGCTTTGCAGGATTAGAGTCAACATTTTTTATACTAATCCTGCAAAGTGCCAAGCTAGCGTCAAAAAGTTCCCTACTACCACCATGGTGTGCCGTATCTTAAATATGGCCCCCACATTGTAGCGTTAGGGGTGTGCTAAGGGGTGCAAAAAAAGTGGTACTGCATTGAATGCAGCACCACTATTCTTAAATCTGCCCCCAAGTGTTTTTTTTTTCTTTTAAACGATTTCCTAGTTTAAAAAAAAAAGAAAATACAGACACTTTGTGTAAAAATAAAAATAAATTACCTCTTATTAATGAGTAAGGGATTATGCACTATGCAGCCCCAAGTATTCTTGTTGTGCTAAGTTGACGGAGGCATTCTAGTGCGTCAGGTACTTTGCTTCTCTCTGCAGTCTGAAAATGGGGCAGCTATAGTGGACAATTATCTTACCTTAAACCCAATGGCCTCCCAATGGCTCTGCTCTTCTTTGACTGCCTTTAAATTCTTCCATGACTACAAAGAGGCAGATGAATAATAACAAAACTACACAATGCACATCACGTATAAAACGCAGATATCCTGTCCGCTGTAAGTAGACAGTGGGAAAAATGATGCACTGCAGTACAGGGAAAGGAACGGGATATAGATTTTATGTGGCACATTCGTCACAGAGGATCCCATCTGTCAAACTCTAAATCAGGCACTTAGTCCCATTTTACTCCTTGGCCTCGCCATCCGCCACAAATTCTTTTCAACAAATACCTTTGCATGGCAGCAAAGAAACTTAACTTACTCTACTGTAGGGCCGGGTAGGTGGGTGTCCGTGATCATCATGTGCTAGACTTTGGCTTAGTCAGGTACAGTAGTTGACAAATGTCGAAAGGGAAAAATGTAATCAGTTGTAAATCCGTTAGGGAAGCCATGAAATACATGTGTACATAAATCACCTGGCCAGAAAAATGTGACACATGCCAAGAATGGATTTTTAAATCTTTTTGGTAGGCTGGAACAGAACTTAGGAAAAAATAAAGGAATGAAGTATTAGGAGGTGACTGGCTGAACACTGGGAAACACGCCTTGGTTTCCGTTTGCAAAGCATTGAAAACTCGCCACCTCACTGATGTTACTATTACCACTATCTTCGTGACAGGGGAGGAGACTGCGTGACTTCTTAAATAATCAGCCAAAGCGAGTGCCGATGAGTACAATTAGGTAGCGCCAAGTACTTGATTAGCTCACGCTGGATCACATAATATTCGTAATGCAAACTGAACTTACCTCTGAGTGTGAGCAGCATGCAATTTGAAAAATATTAGCATTGTAGAACACAAAATAAATAATTACTCGCCAAGCCCCGTAACCTCAACGTCCAGCAAGTCGAGCAAGTCCTGTTCCCTAACTAGTACGTTGTCCCAGCAGTGTGTCAGCTGCTGCATGGTGTGCTGGACCCATTGCTTTGGCGCATGCACCAGTTCACTCTCTCATACAGCAGGCAACACTCCCACAGGGCATATCCCCTCCCAGGTCTGCCACCTGCTGCCAGCATGGAGGGGAGGTGGTACTGCACATGAAAAACAAGCACGGACACTTCGCCTCTGCAAAAATGTGGTGGGGCAGCACCCCTTGGCGGTGCCAGCGGTGGGCTTACTGTCTGTCGCTGCTCCGACACGGCACTGGTTAGGAATAGGAAGTAGGAAGGAAATAAGAGAACCAAGAAGCAGAAAGGAGGACCTAAGGAAGTAGAAAGGGAAAACAAAAATAGTATGAAAAGACACAGAAAAAGTAAAACAAAATGCAGAATACACAAAGACAAAGACAAACACTGATAAAAATAAGGTAAGTGAGGTGTGGATTAGTGGGATGGGGGAGGATTAAATAGATATTAAAGGGATACAACAAATCTGACCCAGCACTATGCTGAGAAAAGAAAGAAAGGTAAAATAAAATGGCTTTGTCCCTGCAGAATGGGTGCTGCGATTTGCTCTGATTTTTCGGCGCCAAACACGCTATTGACCTGAAAAAATTGTGCAAACAGGCGGATGAGCGTGCTTCCACCCGTTCACAAAGTTCTGTGGAATCTTGTGAAGTTTTTTTTGGAACTCCATGAATTCAGCAGAGCAAAACTCCATGATTTCTGCCCAGGCCTAATCTTAGGCAGTGGCAGTGGTTCCCTTTCACTGCCTGCTACTAAATGCTGATTCAGCATTGATAGGCAATACTGCAATGGACCCTAACGCAAGGAAAGAAATTGGGCCTCATTTAATGGTTTGGTAATTGAAAACAGCTGCTAATGGAGGTGAAGTGTGCCCTTCACACCCCTGTGCCCTGGTGCTAGCTACGTCTGTTAGGTGCGGTGACAAGTGACAAGACCTGATTTGCATATGCAAAAAGTCCCATCAGCTTTCCGGTGGTTACTGTGCGAGGTTCCCAGCAACTAGATTTTCCTAACACCATGGAACAGAACATGCCACCCTTCTACTTCCATAGGGCCATGATGGCACAAGGGCACCTGACAGCAGCTGGAGAGGACCAGTCCCCAGACAGTTGGACAGAGTGGCCTCCCTTCTGCCTAAAATCACACATGGAGCAGGCTGTGGACTTTACCTTCACCAGAGAAAGTCAGCAGCACAAAAACTTGTTTAGGAAACTGGATAAAACTTCTGTTTGGCTATCTGTAGTATTTTCATTGCATAGGTTGCAGCAAGTGAGTTTCCACTCCTGCTCGGATCACAGCGGTCACTGGTCTGGGCAGGTGGGGTTTACCTCACTCCCAGGACTTGTTCTTGAGGTCTAGCTGAGGTCCCACTCTAGTGTCTCTTGTAACAGATGAGGGAATCAATGGCAACTCCAGCCTGTCGGGATCAAGCTCAGCAGATATATGGCAACCTTTACAAGAAATATCCTTACAGAAAGTTTTAGAATATGATAAGAAATACCAGATCGCATCTGAGTTTTCGGATAGAGAAGCTTATGTTACTTAGAGCATAAAATGGAGGTTTAGGCTGTGCTGGTCAATCAGCTCGCACTAATAGACGGCACTTACTGCCATTAAAGGTCTATCTTGTCAAACTCCTAGTCATGTGACAATGTTTATCCTCCAGCCAATCAGAATGGATTTACCTTTCCTACGTTATCCTGGTATTTGCTAATGGTTAGACCACACATGGAGCTGTAAATCACACGTCTTTATTCCTCTGCGTGTACCTGTGAACGCCAACATTCTAAAGCAAGCTTTCATTACATTCTATTTTAAGCGATTATGTCACACTGATACGGAGTCTGCTGGGAGCCAGAAAGGTTCTGTTCTAAATCATGCAAGACACTACACTTTTGTCATCAGGTTTTGATCCAGAACCAGAGAGTGAGGGTGAAAAGGGAAAAATGAAGTAAAAAAATCCTATTCTTTTTTAAAACTACTTCATGGCTGAACCAGGGTGCAGACTCTACAAAAGGCAGGTTTTTTACAATAAGTAGGCTCTTTAAGAAATGTCACCTATAATCATCTCACTCTTTTTTCACAGGCTTCTAGAAATTATGTTCTAAAATAGTATTTTTAAATTGAGAATTGTTACAAGATATACATCATGTTTCACAACCTTGCTGTGTGACGGCGTTACAGGGTCATGAAGCAAAGCTGCAGCAGCACTTTCAATGGATGAATAGCATGGTTCACATGTATGATACGAATGTCTCCACCTGGGTGGGTAGGGGAAGACTAATCATTATTCACACTCACCCGGTCAGTTCCACTTTCAGTGTTGCTTTAGATATTACAGGGCTATCGACGCAGGTCTTGACAAGCACACGTGTCCCCGGGGCGCTGCGTGCGCCACCGTCTGTTGTGAGTGAATCGAGCAGTCGATGACCCAGGTTGGTATGAGTAATCGGGGACTTTGACATTCATGTGGATGCTTGAGGTGCCTAGAATTACAGTCACAAGATAGGGTTCCTTCTACAAGTTTCGGTCCAGATGCTCAGGGTGTTGTATTCGAGCTAGAAGAGTGGAAAACTTGCATGTGTGTGGAGAGTTTAACAGTAGAATTCCAACCTTAAAGAAATGTTCGTTAGGAGAGGTAAACATTTAATTCGATGAGCCAGGAAACTGTGGAATCAATAGGTGCCTTTTTACACAGCTAAAGACTGTGGGCCTCATTTACAAGGCCATTGCGCCACGTTGCATCTTTTTTTTTTTTATACAACGGTGCCTCAAGAGGTGTTTTACACTGCTCCACGTTTACAAACTGACGCAGTGGCCCCAATGCCCCAGTTTTTAAAGCCTTGCTTCACATTATACCTGCACCAGGAAAAGCCACACAGAACTGACACAGTGAAATTTAGAACATTTCACTGCGTTAGAATTTTAATGCCTACTCAGGGCTTTTCTCTATGGGAGCCTTACTCGCATTGCTGGAGTAGCGTCATTTTTTTAAATGCTAGTTCAGCAATGCGTGAGTTTAGCGCCACAGATGCATCTGAATTTTTGACGCATCTGCGAAAACGTGCCTCATGGAGCTCTGTATTGGGAATACAGCAAATCCAAGGTGCCGTTAGAGGGGCTTAGGGCAGTGCAAGAAATATGACACATCAGAGCTGATGCGTCAGATTCTTATAAATGAGGCCCTGTGAGTTTGACCATTCTAGATGGGAGGCATCTTTAAAACTGTAGGTCATCAGTGCTTGAAAATGATCTGCTTTTAGGAAGAAACTGAATTAATGTCCCAGGAACCTTGAGGACCTTCTGGTGATGGCACCTGCTGCCCACTCTGCCAGTGCCCAGGAAGAAGCAATGGAGGTTTGCAGGAGTGTACCAAGAGGAGTACAGAGTGAAGGATGGGATGTGAAAGGCAATCTGTATGGATCATGGAAAGCAAAGAAAGACTTATGGATGTCAATTCCTTCACATGGCTGAATATTGCACCGCACTTTATTGCAGGGCTTGCAGTTTGAGAGGCCAATGTAGGAATGTATACAAGCTCAAACAGTAAGTTGGCAAGGTTCCTCACTCTTCCAGATGGCTCTCCGACATATTCATTGGCGTCAGACGGGCAGACACGCAAGTCAAGGCATCCAGTGAGAGAATTCATGCGAGAGACTGCACGAGTGACTCACTCAACACTCGTGAATGCGCAAAGTGGAGAAATGTTAGAGTCTGCTAAAAGAGGGCGAGCCAACAAGTTTACAGGAAGAGCCGAGCCATGGGTCTGGCTTGGATATTAGAGCCTGTGCTCGAGCTAAGCCCTGAAACTCTTTGCAATGAAAATCACACAGCACACCATGTAAACTATTATAAAGTTGCTTCAAAGTTCAAAAAAGTGTATTTCCTTAACACGTTATACTTTGTCATCAATACGTTACATTATAGCACTGCACTGAGAAGCACTTATTAAAAATTATAGTTGTTAAACATAGACAATTAAGGCACTAAGAGTGCACTAGTTGTCATGCAAACCCTGTACGTAGCCCAGATTATTATAGAGCAACATAATAGTCTATTAAATCAAGTCCAATAGACTTGTACAACTGGTAATCTGATATCTGATCCTTTACCCCACCATGGTTACTGGGAAACTGTTGTCAGTCACAGTAAGCACTGCCACTTGGGCAGGATTTGGTATTTGGAACACCATACGCATGTGGTGGTTGATGCGAGCTATGCCCCGATGCCACAAATATATTTTGTGCCCACTGGAACTGTACTTGTAATACTGTTCCCCTATTTGGGAAGATTGACTTGTGTTATGGGGTATATCACAGAATATCATTTAGTGTCAAACCAGGCTATGGTGATGTTCAATCGGACATTCGTTATATGATTGATTACTGCTATATGTAATTCGCATCAGTCCATCATGGTGGCCATTGCACAGCAGTTGAACGTGACTATATTTTCACAGTCTGTTGTTGTTGTTAATGGTACCTGCACTAAAAAATCACTGTTTATGGTGTCTACTGAAACTTGGCTCGTGATCAAGGGGAGCAGTACCCGAAACGTGTTTGGTGTTATGGAACTGCCACAATAAATTTCACCTTTTATTCATCGTTGAATGGCTTGTGCATTGGTGTGCTTTGTTGGACGCTGCCTGTATGAAGAAATACCGGGCTTCCCACGCCTGTCAGCGCGAGCTGTTGCTTTAAGAGGATGGAGAGCCGTGGGGAGAATCGATGTCTGTATGTAATATATATATATATATATATATATATGTTCGATGGCAAGTGTAGCTGCAGATACACATGCTGTGCACATCCCGCCATCTGGTGTTGGGCTCGGAGTGTTACAAGTTGTTTTTCTTCGAAGAAGTCTTTTCGAGTCACGAGACCGAGGGACTCCTCCCATTTCGACTCCATTGCGCATGGGCGTCGACTCCATCTTAGATTGTTTTTTTTCCGCCATCGGGTTCGGACGTGTTCCTTTTCGCTCCGGGTTTCGGGTCGGAAAGTTAGTTAGAATCTCGGAAAAATCATCGGTATTGTTTGCGTTCGGTATCGGGTTAGTTACAACAGATCAACACCGAATTAAGAAGAGCTCCGGTGGCCCTTCGGGTTTTTTTTTTTCGATCCCCTTCGGGGCCTGGTCGGCCCGGCCACGTGTCTCTTCAAAGCTGATGGAACGGACCCCATTCCGCTTCTGTCCAAAATGCCATAACAAGTATCCATATACAGATCAACACCTGGTCTGTAACTTGTGTTTGTCACCAGAACACAAGGAAGATACTTGTGAGGCCTGTTGAGCGTTTCGGTCCAGGAAGACACTCAGGGACCGAAGAGCCATAAGACTGCAAATGGCGTTGGCGCCGACAGGACAAGTGTGTTTCGAGGAGGAGGAAGAAACATTCTCCATCCAGGAATCGGACTCGGAGGAGATCGATCCCGAAGAAACGCCGAAAACCATGAGTAAGACGTCGAAGCAGAGAACTCACGAGAAGACCGCTAAAGCCCAGGGGACGCCACCACCAACAGGCCATGGCTTAACCCGAAAAATAGGTGACCGTCATCGGCACTGAAAAAGGGCGAGCTGGTGTCGAAGTCATCCGACCCCGGTCGAGATACCGGCACACAGCAATCTCGGGCCCGAGATTCGGCATCGAGACAGCGGCACCAAAATGGGTCGGCATCGAGAAGACACGACGCCGAAAGTAAAATAGGTTTTGTCCGAGCCGAAAAAGGCAGCTGAAAAGGTTTCGGTACCGAAACATCCGGCCTCGGAACCGAAAAGAAGTTCCTATTCAGAGGAACAAGGACTGTCCTCACAAATGAAGACACACAGATTTGAACAAGAATTAGAGACAATAGAGCCAGATCACACACAAAGGCGGCTCTTTATTCAAAAAGATACAGGGAAGATCAGCACTCTTCCTCCAATCAAAATGAAACGTAAACTTGCCTTCCAAGACAAGGACAAACAGCCACACGCAAAGGTGGCTAAACCAGTAACACCACCACCATCCCCACATCACTCTTCGCCACCATCACCTGTAGCCACTCCACCAATGATGCAATCCCCAACTCATACGGGAATGAGTCAAGATGACCCTGACGCATGGGACCTTTATGACACACCAGTGTCAAATAATAGCCCTGAATGCTATCCAGCAAGACCATCACCACCAGAGGATAGTACAGGCTACGCTCAAGTGGTATCGAGAGCTGCAGCATTTCACAATGTCAGCCTTCATTCAGAACCCATTGAAGACGACTTTCTTTTTAATACACTGTCGTCTACACACAGTCAATATCAAAGTCTTCCGATGTTACCCGGAATGCTAAAACACTCCAAACAAGTGTTTGAAGAGCCTGTCAAGGGGAGAGCCATTACTCCAAGAGGAGATAAAAAATATAAACCGCCACCAACGGACCCAGTGTACATCACACAACAGCTAACACCAGACTCTGTTGTAGTGGGAGCAGCGCGCAAAAGAGCCAACTCACATTCTTCAGGAGATGCACCATCTCCAGATAAAGAAAGTAGAAAATTCGATGCTGCAGGCAAAAGGGTGGCGGCACAGGCAGCAAACCAGTGGCGCATTGCAAATTCCCAAGCTTTGTTAGCCAGATATGATAGGGCCCATTGGGATGAGATGCAACACTTTATTGAACATTTACCAAAAGAGTTCCAAAAAAGAGCGCAGCAAGTGGTAGAAGAGGGACAGAGTATCTCTAATAATCAGATACGGTCAGCAATGGATGCTGCAGACGCAGCTGCTAGAACTGTCAACACAGCAGTAACAATAAGGAGACATGCATGGCTGCGTACATCAGGATTTAAACCAGAGATACAGCAAGCTGTGCTAAATATGCCATTCAACGGACAGCAGTTGTTTGGGCCGGAGGTGGACACTGCGATAGAAAAACTTAAGAAAGACACTGAGACGGCCAAAGCCATGGGCGCACTCTACTCCCCGCAGAGCAGAGGCACATTTCGAAAGACACAATTTCGAGGGGGGTTTCGAGGGCAGACCACAGAAGCCACAACCTCACAAACAAAGCCCACTTACCACAGCCAGTATCAGCGGGGAGGTTTTCGGGGACAATATAGAGGAGGACAATTTCAAAAAAATAGAGGAAAATTCCAAAGTCCCAAAACTCCTCCAAACAAACAGTGACTTCAAGGTCACAAATCCCCAACACATAACACCTGTGGGGGGGAGACTAACCAAGTTTTACACACATTGGGAGGAAATAACGTCAGACACTTGGGTTTTAGCAATTATCCAGTATGGTTATTGCATACAATTTCTCAAATTCCCTCCAAACGTCCCACCGAAAACACACAGTATGCCAAAACAACATATAGATCTTCTAGGACTAGAAGTTCAAGCATTGCTACAGAAAGAAGCAATAGAATTAGTACCAAGACAACAATTAAACACAGGAGTTTACTCACTGTACTTTCTGATACCCAAAAAAGACAAAACTCTCAGACCTATACTAGATCTCAGGACATTAAATACCTACATCAAATCAGACCACTTTCACATGGTTACTTTACAAGACGTAATCCCACTGCTCAAACAACAAGACTACATGACAGCACTAGACTTAAAGGATGCATATTTCCATATACCAATACATCCTTCACACAGAAAGTACCTAAGGTTTGTATTCCAAGGGATACATTACCAATTCAAAGTGTTGCCATTCGGAATAACAACTGCGCCAAGAGTTTTTACAAAATGCCTGGCAGTAGTAGCTGCACATATCAGAAGGCAGCAAATACATGTGTTCCCGTACCTGGACGATTGGTTAATCAAAACCAACACGCTAAGACGGTGTTTACAACACACAAAATATGTCATAGAAATCCTACACAAACTAGGTTTCTCAATCAACTACGCAAAGTCACACCTTCTGCCGTGTCAAACACAGCAATACTTGGGAGCAACAATCAACACAGCAAAAGGGATTGCCACTCCAAGTCCACAAAGAGTTCAAACATTTCACAATGTAATACAGGCCATGTTTCCAAAACAAAGGATACAAGTCAAAATAGTAATGAAACTACTAGGCATGATGTCTTCATGCATAGCCATTGTCCCAAATGCAAGGTTGCACATGCGGCCCTTACAACAGTGCCTAGCATCACAATGGTCACAAGCACCTGGTCAGTTTCTAGATCTGGTGTTGATAGACTGCCAAACATACATCTCGCTTCAATGGTGGAACAGTATAAATTTAAACCAAGGGCGGCCTTTCCAAGACCCAGTGCCACAATACGTGATAACGACAGATGCATCCATGACAGGGTGGGGAGCACACCTCAATCAGCACAGCATCCAAGGACAATGGGACATACAGCAAAGACAGTTTCACATAAATCACTTAGAACTTTTAGCGGTATTTCTAGCGCTGAAAGCATTTCAACCCATAATAACCCACAAATACATTCTTGTCAAAACAGACAACATGACAACAATGTATTACCTAAACAAACAGGGCGGGACACACTCGACACAGTTGTGTCTCCTGACACAGAAAATATGGCATTGGGCGATTCACAACCACATTCGCCTAATAGCACAATTTATTCCAGGAATTCAGAATCAGTTAGCAGACAATCTCTCTCAGGATCACCAACAGATCCACGAATGGGAGATTCACCCCCAAATACTGAACACTTACTTCCGAATTTGGGGAACACCACAAATAGATCTATTTGCAACAAAGGAAAACTCAAAATGCCAAAACTTCGCATCCAGGTACCCACAACATCAGTCTCAGGGCAATGCGCTATGGATGAACTGGTCAGGTATATTTGCGTACGCTTTTCCCCCTCTCCCACTCCTTCCATATCTAGTAAACAAGTTGAGTCAAAACAAACTCAAACTCATACAAATAGCACCAACATGTGCAAGACAACCTTGGTACACAACACTACTAGACCTTTCAGTAGTACCTCATGTCAAACTACCAAACAGACCAGATCTGTTAACACAACACAAACGACAAATCAGACATCCAAATCCAGCATCGCTGAATCTAGCAATTTGGCTCCTGAAATCCTAGAATTCGGACACTTAGACCTCACACAAGAATGTATGGAGGTCATAAGACAAGCTAGGAAGCCTACCACTAGACACTGCTATGCAAATAAGTGGAAAAGATTTGTTTATTACTGCCATAATAATCAAATTCAACCCTTACACGCATCTACAAAAGATATAGTAGGATACTTACTACATTTGCAAAAGTCAAAACTAGCTTTCTCTTCCATAAAAATACATATTACTGCAATTTCAGCTTACCTGCAAATTACGCACTCAACTTCATTATTTAGGATACCAGTCATAAAAGCATTTATGGAAGGCCTAAAGAGAATTATACAACCAAGAACACCATCAGTTCCTTCATGGAACCTCAACATTGTCTTAACACGACTCATGGGTCCGCCTTTCGAGCCCATGCACTCTTGTGAAATGCAATACTTAACGTGGAAAGTTGCATTTTTGATTGCCATCACATCTCTAAGAAGGGTGAGTGAAATTCAAGCATTTACCATACAAGAACCATTTATTCAAATACACAAGAATAAAATAGTTCTACGGACAAATCCAAAATTCTTACCACAAGTTATCTCACCGTTCCACTTGAATCAAACGGTAGAATTACCAGTGTTCTTCCCACAGCCAGATTCTGTAGCTGAAAGAGCACTACATACATTAGACATTAAAAGAGCGCTAATGTACTACATTGACAGGACAAAACTAATTCGAAAAACAAAACAACTATATATTGCCTTTCAAAAGCCTCATACAGGAAATCCAATTTCAAAACAAGGCATTGCTAGATGGATAGTTAAGTGTATTCAAACCTGCTATCTTAAAGCAAAGAGAGACCTGCCTATTACACCAAAGGCACACTCAACCAGAAAGAAAGGTGCTACCATGGCCTTTCTAGGAAATATTCCAATGAACGAAATATGTAAGGCAGCAACATGGTCTACGCCTCATACATTTACCAAACACTACTGTGTAGATGTGTTAACTTCACAACAAGCCACAGTAGGTCAAGCGGTACTACGAACATTGTTTCAAACAACTTCAACTCCTACAGGCTGAACCACCGCTTTTGGGGAGATAACTGCTTACTAGTCTATGCACAGCATGTGTATCTGCAGCTACAAATGCCATCGAACGGAAAATGTCACTTACCCAGTGTACATCTGTTCGTGGCATTAGTTGCTGCAGATTCACATGCGCCCACCCACCTCCCCGGGAGCCTGTAGCCGTTTAGAAGTTGATCTTGAACATTTGTAAATTTGTAAATATATTACTTTAAACTTCATTATGTACATACATATTCACTCCATTGCATGGGCACTATTACTAGCATACACAACTCCTACCTCACCCTCTGCGGGGAAAACAATCTAAGATGGAGACGACGCCCATGCGCAATGGAGTCGAAATGGGAGGAGTCCCTGGTCTCGTGACTCGAAAAGACTTCTTCGAAGAAAAACAACTTGTAACACTCCGAGCCCAACACCAGATGGCGGGATGTGCACAGCATGTGAATCTGCAGCGACTAATGCCACGAACAGATGTACACTGGGTAAGTGACATTTTCCATATATATATATATTACCATCACTTGATAATCCAACGCTGGCACTCCATGAAGTCACTGTTCTTTATTAAATTCAAGAGTCCATTACGTGACCCCCAGCGCCCCATTTTTGTTGTTTTTTTTGTGATAGAATAAAGAACAGCTATGGAATGGACTCTTGAAGTTAATAAAGAGCAGTGACTGCATGGAGTGCCCGCGTTGGATTATCAAGTGATGGTAATTATTAAATGGTTCCTGCGCCCATTGTTAAGTGCACCAACCTCGACAGGCGAGCGCAGGAAGAATAGCAGGACTTCTTCTGAGTTTATATATATATGTATATATATGTGTGTGTGTGTGTGTGTGTTTGAGTTACTTTTGTACCTGAAAGGTAGAGGATACTGTTCAGAGTCGAAGGTAAAGATATAATCAGTGTGTGGCTGGAGGGGTAGCTGGGTTCCGAGACTGGACGTCAACCCTTACTGCACGCTATGCAGTGGTCTTTAAAGAGCTGCGCGCTCTGCTTGGGCAACACATCAAATGGCAAATGTTTGCAGAATGCTCCATATTACCTGTCCCAATCACTTTAGCATGTTACTACTATTGGACTCAGGAGTGCACCTGGCACCCTCTTGTATACGCGTAGGCCGGGCACCTACCTAGCCCCTACTGTCTAAATGTATGGAAAGCGTACCTCTCAACCCACCTCCACCATGTAGAATTACAACACATCCAAAGTAGGGTTACTGACTCCATGTCATGATAGCACAACCTTTCCAGTCCTAGGATACAGTCATTTTTATGGGTAATGGGCAAATGGATGCCACTAAACTGAAACAGACTACAGATTTCAATGACATATCAAATAACACTCCTGATCTGGAAACGAAGGGGCATATTTACAAGAAAGTGGGGCATTGGTCCCGATGGGCCACTTTTCTTGCATCCCCCTACTGCCACCTAACGGCACCATGGTTGTGCCGTATTTATAATATGGCGCATCATGGCTGTCTTTATCACAATAGTGTCAACATTTTTGAAGCTATTGTGGCGCTTTGCTGAACTCGTGTCAAAAATTCTGACGCTAGTGCAGCCAAGCACAGGGAGGCCCATAGGTTATTATAGGTGCGTCATTTTAACGCCTGCCTGGAGCAGGTGTTAAAAATGATGGACAAAATGGTGGAGTGAAATGTAAATTTCACTGTGCCATTTTTTCAGGTCTCCCTGCGTCGAACTCTCCCATTGCATACGTTATGCCTGACACAGGCCTATTGTGGTGCAAGGCGTGCAAAGTGGTGCAATGCAAGCATTGCGCCACTTTGTAAATATGACGTGGGGAAAAGCCCATCTTAGTGTAAAAAAAATAATAATCCGCTAGGGTGGTGGAAGGGGCTTGTGAATATGCCCCAAAATGTCCTTGTAACACGGAGTCCTGTGGTGCCTTCACCCTTATCTTAAAATGATGGAAAGAGTTAATAGAAAGTCAAACTTGGACATGTGCATCAAAGTCAAAATGTGGTTGTAAATACTCTCGACTATCGACATATATTGGGAGATAGATAGACTCTTCTTTAACAAGCAAGAAGTTAGTGTTGAGCAACCATTGGCGAAGCCAATGGATCTCGCATATGTAAGATCTATTGGCTTTGTCAATTTTTTTTTTTAATGATGTTGTACACTAGTGCGGAAAGTTAAAATGTAAAAGGGGAGTGACGTGGTTAATGCTGGCTGTATCATAGTGTTTTTTTTCACTTTCAACCATGTTGCTTAGCACCTGCCCTGCTGTACAACATGGCAAAAAAACTCATTTATAAAGGTAAATAATTCTCACCGGTGCAAGAGCTATTTGACTTGGTCAATGTCACTTTTTCTGCCACTAGGGGTGCAGGTGGGTCAGGGAAAGCCACAATGGCTGGGAGGTGGGAGCGGACGGGTGCTAAAGGGGCAAACAACAATGGATGAAAGGTGGGAGCGGACGGGTGCTAAAGGGGCAAGCGGACGGGTGCTAAAGGGGCAAACAACAATGGATGAGAGGTGGGAGCGGACGGGTGCTAAAGGGGCAAACAACAATGGATGAAAGGTGGGAGCGGACGGGTGCTAAAGGGGCAAACAACAATGGATGAAAGGTGGGAGCGGACGGGTGCTAATGGGGCAAACAACAATGGATGAGAGGTGGGAGCGGACGGGTGCTAAAGGGGCAAACAACAATGGATGGGAGGGGGTTTGGGTATCACGTGACAAGCAGCGATGGGGACGGGGGATGCAACAATAAAGGTGCAAGCAACAAAGCAGTGGCGTAACGAAACTTGAGTGGGCCCCCTTACAAACTACCTTGAGGGGCCCCTGATAGAGCGGTCCGTACTAGTAATTTTACCTGTATTCGGACGCTCTTTAGGCCGATGAATCTTTTGGCTAAGTGGGACTCTCCGTACTCTATTTCGGTTAATTTAATCAAATCAATAATCAATAACGAACATAAGCAATACCTTGATCAACATAACACTTAACAATTAATCCAGAATACATTTTGGCGAACCCTGACCTTTCAGTCAGGAATAACCACACCAGTTTATTCAAAGTTAGTAAATTTATTTCCCTATATTAACAAAGCTAGCACGATATAGATGTGTCTCAACACCAAATGATAAACATAAATGAACATTAATAGCTGTCCATAACGGCGAAACAAGTGCAATCTATGCAGCATTTGAATAACAAGGCATTCGATAATAGCAATGCAAATCACTAATACGATAATCTGTAATGAACTAATTGCATACATTTAGTCAGCATAACAAGGTCTCGAATTGCATCGTGCAACAAAAGGAATCCTCATCTAACCTCAAATTAGCATCGGCATGTGGGGCTTCATGCGAAAACAATTTAGCAACATTAATTTAGAAAAACTCCTAACTAGGGATCTTATAAAAAATCAGCAGTTGGTTACCTAAAAGAAACACAATGCAATTTTACAAATTTCCTTTCATATTTACCAATTACGATCAGCATACAAGGAAGTCTTCGTCTCACAGGTACCGTTTCTCGATCAGCATGGGTACCGTTTCGATCGGCATGGGACGGGGCAAAGGGGCAAAGTGGACGGGGCAATTGCCTCACGGCGGCAAGGTAAAACTACTACTTCATGCAAGGGATTAAATCAAAGTTAAAGTCTCTAGGGCAAGAATCATTTAAAGTCTCTTTCTCTCGATTAGAGAAAGAATCAAAGTCTCTTTCAAAATGGCGTCGCAGCAAAGTAGGCCATAATAGCTGCAAAGTCTACAAAATGGCGGGATGTCCAATAATGGCTATGATGTCCGGGTAATGGCTGGTAACCGCAATAATAGCTACTTTCCTCTCGTGCACCTGGTTTAAATAGACAACAGTTCAAATCCAGTAGGGTCTTCCATTGGAGGGTTCATAGGTTAGCTTCAAATTGTCCAATCAAAAACGACAGTTCTCAAGCTTTTACTTAAGCATACATTATCCTTGGAGATGGGTACGCAAGTTGCAACATTTTATACCAATTAACTCACTTTCAGAGCTTCCATTGTCCGCACCTGCAGATTGACCTTGGAGTAAGGAGAGAAATATGCCAGGCTGGCACGAAACCTTAAGATAAGCATATGAACGATCTCAGTGGAAAAGTACAGCTTCAAGCAAAAATACACATTTATTAGCACATTGGAAAAATACGAGCATCTAAACCGTGAGACCACGCAACTAGGCCAAAGCCTGCACTAAAGTAATGCTAAGCTAAAACATTTTAAACAAGCAAATCGTAGCACACGTTTATGATTATGTCGGATGAATACAATTCTAATACACCACGTTATATAAAGAACGCTTATAAATGTTGGCAAACTACTCTGAGGGCACATTTTGTCCCCGTACAATCTTTATTAGTTTGGTTAAAGTCACACATGATTATTGCACACTACGTTTAAGCGCTAATAAATGAAAACCTTCATTTTCTGCTTCATCAATCCCTCCTCTGATGACTACTTGTCATCACACCAAATCATGCCCACAAATTTTATTCCATTAAAATTCTGTCAGTTCTCTTTTCCTTTTAATTCCCCTAGTTTTCGCTTTGTATTCTTCTGCCATTCTTTTCATTATTTTCTCTTCCTTCCGTCTTTTAATTCTTTCCATTATCATTATTATTCCCTTTTTATTCCCCAAATTCCAAATATACAAATCAGTACTATTAATATTCCCTGTATTATTTTTAGTAATATTCCATTCCAAATTCCAAATTCCACCAAGCCAACTTCCCACTGAAGCAAGTCCTTTCCCAACCTTCTCCCACACTCCTGGTTCTTTCAATTCCTTCAAATCTGCACTCTCTTTTGTTAGGTTAGCAAGCATAGTTTTAATTTTCACACTGTTATCTGGAATATACGTACAACAGTGTCGTGCACCAAGCATTTTGCAAACGCCGCCATCCTTTGCTAAAAGAATGTCTAAAGCAAGCCTGTTTTGAAGAGTCATAGCTCTTTCCGCTGCAAGTTCAGGATTATAGCACCTGAAAACTTTGTCAACATGTTATCCACTATAGTAGACAACTTTCTTATTTTGATGGAATTCAGCACAACTCCCAATGAAGGAATCATGGCTCCAAATATATCTCCTACCACAGCAGCTGCGGTCTCTCTTTTCTGGATACGATGGGATCCAGATGTCTTTTGAATCATCGATAGGTCATCCAGTTGATAAACTTTTGGGAACACTATACCCAAATAACATCTCCCCCACCATCCCTTTGGAAGACGATAATAGGCATTATACCCACAAATGTATTATACACCTGGAATGACAGGGTCAAGTCCGTTCATCATGAATGTCCATTTGGCCTTAAAGATAAACGTATGTTTACACTCACTCGCTCCTACAAAAATATTGTCATAATAAGATTCACCTCGATATATACAAAATTTCCCTACATGCCAAGCATCTAAAGCTATTCTCCCTTGTGTCTTTATTGCGGCAAAATCATAATTATCTACTGAAGCCCTCTTATGTAGCTCCTTTTCTAATTTCGCATTCATTTGTGCCCTTCTATCATCTGTGCGATCTAAAAAGCTTATTTCTACTGCAGTGAGCGAGCAGGTAAGGTTTTCCCTATGAGTGTGAGCCGTTTCAAAAGGTTGCATTGGCTCGAAAAATTCCCTCATTATTTTAGCATCCCAATCTTTAGCAATCTGGCTTAGCTGCGCTATTATAGGAACATATGCAAAGGTAACATCATAATTTGAGTAAAAATACTGTATGTTAGTTTGACCATAAAATCTAGACATTACTATACTACACGTAATCCCGTATGTAAGAGGCATGTGGTGATAAGTCACCCCTTCCTTTACTGATGTCGGTATCTGTGTACACACATAACAATCTTTCGCATCCATAGTCTCAACATATTCTGTTAGCAAGCGATAGAAAACATTATATGAAAGCTCTTTCTTATCATGCAAGTGTCTCTCATCTAATTCTAGTCTTTTCAATGCGGTTAGTTCAGTGACAGTAACAGGAGCAAAAGTAGAAGCATCAATTCTCTCATTCTCACCCTTTCCATGCATTGCAAGCACTATTGCCATTATTATTAGTACACATGCAATTATCAAGCCTACACACACATATTTACAATATTTCTTTCTACTGTTTTGCGTCATGATCTGTATAGAATCAGAGAGCTAGAAGCACCTATAAATGAAACTATTTAGCAATTCAGTTACAAAGCTGAACGAGCGCAATGTTCACACCGTCTTCTTCAGGAGGCCAGTCACTTATCGGTTAGCAGCATTTGTCTCAATTCGGCAATAACTCAGTCTTTTATCAGTTCAGCAAAAGTCTCATCCGGTTTAGCAATGTCTCAGCTGGTTGTTTGTATCACGTTGGATTGTAGCAAGCAATATCATTTATCACCCTTTCAAACGACAGAGTCCATAAAACTTTTCTTTTCTATTGGTATCTCTTCTTCTTCGTTCTCGAGGCTAAGAGATACAAACTCGTCAGTCCAATCGTCATGAACTACATATGCCCATTCAGGACCGGAATATCTTCTGTTCGGTATCCTTTTCCTTTTCAATTTTGCTTCTCTTTTCGATTCTGCTTCCCTGGTACTTTCCACTTTTGTCAAGTCTTTTTCTTCACTCGGGGATGGTACCACGACAGTTACTTCTTTTCTTTTCTCTTTCACTTTTGGCCTTTCTCCGTCGTTCAAACTTTCTTCAGTCCTTTGTTTTATTGGTGATATGCTTAGCTTCCTCTTTGCACCATGTCCATTTGATGGACCTGCAATCTTTTCTGTGGAAGCTTGAACCTTTTCGTTCTGTTCTGCCTTGTCCCCTCCTTCTGGGGAATCAATCACGTTCTCTTTTTCTTTTTCTGTATCGTCTGCTTCTGGGAAAGCCCTCCTCTGATCAGGCTCTCCTGCTTTTTCACCTTTCTCGAGCCCTTCGTCACCGTTACTTTCGTCAGGCTCTTTATCACTTTCAGCTGCTTCAGGTTCCTTGTCACCTTCAGCTGCTTCAGGCTCTTTGTTACCCTCAGCTGCTTCAGGCTCTTTTTCACCTTCAGCTGCTTCGTCGCTGTCTGAACTTTCTCCTTGGTCTTCCCCAAGTGAGTTGGTCGCTTCGTCCTCAGAGAATATCTCTCTCTCTTCCGTTCCTGCCTGTTCGCTTTCAGTTCGGTTTTGCTCTGTCTCAGCACTCAGCACTGTTTTATCAGGCACTGGCAGTTTTAGCGCTTCAACTTCCTCATCTGTGGGACACAACACTTTCTTTGTGTGACTGGCGTGAATCCAGTTGGGAACCCCCGCACACTTCACAGCGGTAGTTGTCATCAGGATCACTTGGAAAGGGCCTTTCCAACGGGGTTCCAGACACGACTTCCTCACGTGCCACGACCCAGTCACCTGCTTTCAGTGCGTGTCCTGGACCTTGGATCGGTGGCAAGGTGGTCGCTTCCACCTGGTGAGAGAAAGAGCGAACCACGTCAGCCAGACCCTTGCAGTAGTCTAACACCATATCATCTGTAATATTCAAAAGCGCGTTTGCAGGAACTGCAGGAAGTCTCATAGCCCTGCCCATGAGATTTTCGTGCGGAGACAATCCAGTCTTTCTATCAGGGGTGTTTCTCATTGACATTAGCACTAAGGGCAATGCGTCAGGCCATTTCAGATTTGTCGATGCACATATTTTCGCCATTCTTGATTTCAGTGTACCATTCATCTGCTCCACCAGTCCTGATGCTTCAGGGCGATAGCTACAATGTAGCTTTTGCTCAATGTTCAGCGCTTCGCAAAGTAACTTTATCACCTTGTTATTGAAGTGACTTCCCCTATCTGATTCTAAAGAGATCGGGAATCCGAAACGTGGTATTAACTCTCTCAACAATAACTTTGCAACTGTAAGGCTGTCATTTCTACGTGTGGGGTATGCCTCAATCCAGTGACTAAAAATGCACACGATCACCAACACATACTTCAGACCTCCATGCACGGGCATCTCAATGAAATCTATCTGCATTCGACTAAACGGGCCACTGGCTCTGCCAATGTGGCTCGCGTTCACTACTGTTCCCTTTCCTGGGTTCATCTGCTGGCAAGTGACACATCGATGGCAAACTGCTTCTGCAGCTTGACGAAATCTGGGGTTAAACCAATCAGTTTTGAACAATCTTATCATGGCATCTCTCCCTAGGTGAGCTTGCCCATGATAGAACCGCGCAAGCTGTGATAAGAGACTGTTTGGCAAAACAAATTTCCCCTCATTTGAAACCCATAACTCGTCTGGTCTCTTTATACATTGTGATTTAATCCAGGAATCTCTTTCATCCTCCCTGACGTTATTCTGTAGTGCTTTTAGTTCATCTATTGTATCTACAACCTTCAAGGCAAAAGCTTCAGCTGGTTCGAGTTCTGGTTCACTTATTGAATTCCATTCATCTCTGAGTAATATACAATTCAAGGCGCAAAATCTTGCGACTTGATACGCATATGCATTTCCCAGAGAAACATAGTCCTGTCCTTTTGTATGAGCACTACACTTTACCACTGCAACTTCGGCTGGCATTTGAATGGCGTGTAACAATTCCCTTATTCTCTCCCCGTTTTTCACTGGGGATCCTGAAGAAGTCAGGAAACCTCTCTGTGACCATAGTTGTCCAAAGTCATGCACAATCCCAAACCCGTACTGGCTATCAGTGTAAATGGTGACTTTCATCAATGCAGACAGTTGACATGCTCTTGTAAGGGCTACAAGTTCTGCTACTTGTGCAGAATAGACTCCTTGAAGCCAGGCCGCTTCCAAGACACCTGTTACAGTACATACAGCATATCCTGCTTTCAGAATTCCCATCCCATCTCTTAGACATGAACCATCAACGAAAACAATTTGGTCATTTTCATCAAGCTTAGTATCCTTAATGTCAGGTCGAGGTTTTGTGCAAAATTCAGTCACCTGAAGGCAGTCATGCTCGACGTCTTCAGCGTTCTCAATTTCAGCATTTTCTCCAGGGAGCAAGGTTGCTGGATTCAACGTAGTGCACCTTTTCAGCTGCACATTCGGTGAGCCCAGAATTATCGTTTCATACCTTGTGAGTCTTGCTCCAGTCATGTGTTGCGTTCGAGAGCGGGTCAAAAGTATCTCAACTGAGTGAGGGACCATGACTGTTACTGGGTGTCCCATCACTATTCCTTCACTCTGAGTGAGGCTGATACCAACTGCTGCTACTGCGCGCAAACACCCTGGAAGTGCTGCTGCGACCGGATCCAAAGTAGCTGAAAAATACGCTACTGGTCTGTTTATGCCACCATGGGCTTGAGTCAAGACAGACAAAGAACATGCATCACGTTCATGACAAAACAATGTGAAAGGCTTTGTGTAATCAGGCATACCTAAAGCTGGAGCCCTGCACATGCATTCTTTCAATTCAACAAAAGCATCCATCTCATCTCCTTTCAGCTCAATTTGATCCAAGGCATCCTTCTGGGTCAGCTTCAGTAAAGGCTTTGCTAGAGTCGAGAAGTTGGGAATCCACTGGCGACAGTAGCCCACCATTCCCAAAAACTTCCTCACCTCCCTCCTTGTCTTTGGTGGACTCATTTGAAGTACACTCGTTATTCTTTCCTTCATTATTCACCGTGACCCTTTCTCTATCTGGTGACCCAAGTATTTCACCTTCTTCTGACAGAACTGCAATTTGGAAGGAGACACCTTATGTCCATTCCTTCCCAAATGGTTCAACAGAGCAATGGTATCGGCTGTGCAGCCACTTTCTGTCTTTGATGCAATCAGTAAGTCATCAATGTACTGTACTAGGGTTGATTCGAATGGCAATTCTAATGCTTCCAAATCTTTCTTTAGAATCTGATTGAAGATTAACGGTGACTCAGAAAACCCTTGAGGAATTCGACACCAACTGTACACTCTGTCTAAGAATTTGAAACAAAAGAGGAATTGGCTGTCCTCATGAAGAGGCACCGAAAAGAATGCTTGTGACAAGTCGATGACTGAGAACCACTCGGCATCGCAAGGGACTTGAAACATTATCACAGCTGGATTCGGTACTACAGGGCAACACTTGACTATGATGTCATTTATTTTCCTCAAGTCCTGTACAATTCGGACCTTCCCACTTGGCTTTATTAGTCCCATGATTGGTGAATTACATGGACTGCTTAACACTTCTTTCAGTACTCCCTGCTTTACAAATTCGTCAATAAGTTGGGCAACTTTCATGAGGGTATCTTGTGCCATGTGGTATTGTGGAGTCTGGGGAAAGGTTGCATTGGGCTTTACAGTCACTTTCACTGGTTCCACTCCTTTCATCAATCCCACCTCTTTCCCTGTCATATCCCACACTTCCTTTCCGACTGTTTCCCGTAATTCGGCTGGAATATCTTCTTCAGTTATCATCGGGAAAAGGCAAATCAGAGGATACTCTTCATCGACAGTTTTCATCTCATCCCCCTCTACACTGTCCTCTTCTTCCCCATCACTGCTCGTCTGAATTTTTCTTCCCTCGTTCGAACACATAATCGAACAACCCAATTTGCACAACAAGTCTCTCCCTAACAGTGCTATCGGGCTTGAGTCACATACCACAAACTGATGTAACCCTTGATAGTTACCGATGCTGACTGGTACCGGATCTGTTATTGGGTTCGTCAGGTG